>NC_068385.1:15429691-16177191 GCF_023724105.1 Carassius gibelio
TTTTTAGTCTCTTCTCAGAGAAATGAGCTCATGACAGTGTTTTATCTGGTTACTCTCTGAAATTGAGTTCATTTCCCAGGCTCGGAAACCTGACACAAGCCACTTCTCAACCTCTTTTTATTCATCCTTGATGCATAATCTTTTTTTATTCAACTAGGAGGATGCATTAAATTGATTAAAAAATGACAGCAAAGGATTTCTTAACGTTACAATAAAATAATTTCAAATAAGAAATAATCCGTTTCCAAAAAAATATTAAGCTGCTCAACTTTTTTTTCAACATTGATAGTAATAAGAAATATTTTTTTTGAGCAGCAAATCAGCAGATTAGAGTGATTTCTGCAGGATCATGTGACACTGAAGACTGGAGTAATGATGCTGGAAATTCAGCTTTGCATCAAATTACATTTGAAAACATATTCAAATAGAAAATAATTACTTTAAATTACAATAATACAATTTGATTGGGGAGAGAACTTCTTTCAAACTCCAAATTTTCAAACTGTAGACTATGAAAGACCATGTTGTACAATGAAAGTAATTTCTGGCTTTTATACTGTCATTCTACTACATAATATAAAAATATTATCTGGAAAATGCTGAAGTGTATTTTCCCCCCTCTTAAAGTTATGCTATGTGAATAAAACTAAAAATAAGTTGTTATCATTACTTCTGACAGCTCTAAAAAAATATATATTATGATGATAATTATTTTGTGTGTGCTTCTCTGTCTCTACAGTTTTTGTCCTTCAAAAATTCCAAAAGCTAAACATTCAGTTTGAAAAATGCTCATCTTTGTACATAAGTCTGGTGGTGAAACATTGTGCATATCTGCACTTTCACATCCCATTCTTTCACAATGCCACCCATGCAAAACAAACGGAGCACAAAGTACTAGAGTTCTCTGGCGAAAAAAAAAGAAGGGGTGTGACTTTTACCACAGCCAGTGGAAGTGGATACTACTGACCACGGTCTCGCAGTTCGGTCTGAGTCAGTGGAAACTGGTGAAAGGTTCTGATTACGAGATCTGCTGTAGAGAAGCAGAGGAGCACATGCTTTCACTGTCACACTATTAATATACTTCAGTGGAACATCGACCACAAATACACTTCCCTTTTGACAGACGGCCCCTGACAGTTACTTTAAGGGAATATCTGCCTGTACTCTATGTAAAGACCCCATGGGAGGTTTTCAGACCATGTTTGTAAACCACTGAGGTCAAGGATATGCTTGTAGACTCCTAAAGGTTGATTAAACTGCTGGCACACGTATACATGCATATATGCAGCAGTCCAGAAGTCTCACCAGGTAAAGAAGGAAAGTGTGCAGTCCAGTGCCAAGACCGACCGAAGACAAAATACCCAGGCCTACCCAGTAGGCGCACCACAGGAACTTCTTCTCCAGGTACTGCACATACTGCAAACAATACAAACACTGTAAATTCATCAAGAATCAAGACGCTTCACAGTAATCATTTCACTAGTAAAGCATGTGAGTAAATACAAACCAAATGACTACCTTACAGAAGCTTAGGAAAGACTCTGATCTTAAGAAATATTACAATAATTCAATTACATTAACAATACAACAATTCTGGCTATTAAATGGAGATCAAAGCAGTAGGTAAATACAAGGGTTCCCACACCTTGATTAACATCAAATTCGAGGACCTTTCAAGGACTTTACATGTCCAATACCCTCAAATTCAAGGACTTAATGTGGGGACACATTTCAAGTGAGAGCAGGGTTACATTGTGTTATCTTGTAAGATACATTGTTACAGTTTTTATGTCAAACACAACTATGCAACAACAACAAAAATTGGCCAGAGATCTGATATTGTATTTGTTGTATTTCTGTTTTGCATGAAACTGAAGAATATTCAGTACATCCTATGCTGTATTCTAAAATGATTTAAAATGAACTTTTGCATGGATCTTACTGAAAAGAGCTTAGGCTCGTGTAACCAGAAGTTTTAAGACATATGAATAAGTTTTTCTAGCCTCATGGGTTTCCATTATCTTTACAAGCAAAGCAAAGCAATTCAACATTCATTTCTGGGTGTGTCTGTGAAACATAAAGGTACCATCTTAGTAGTTTTGTGTGTGCATGAACCATATTGACCGTATTTTAGTTTTCCAAAAAGAGGACAGTGGGTGTGGGTGTGGGCGGGGCGGGGGGCTGGGGTGTGGTTGGTTGGTGGTTAAATTTGTGCAATGACCATATCCCAAATATCAAAACATGCCATTTCCATACCTAAAGTATATATTTTACAGTCACATTCACAGTCACGCATATTGATCATAAAAACAGCTAAAGGCTGATTCATACTTCTGCGTTGGACCTACACCGTGGGCTATGCGTCAGTTTTCATTTATAGTTCTGGGTCATTGTCTGCGCAGATGTGCTGTACACATGCAAACCGCTAGTCTGCAGTGTCCACGGGCATGTTGCTGGTGTAACCTGCAGTATCACGGCAAAAGCAATGTTTTGAGGACGTCAGGTTTCGGCCCTCTTTTTGACGCCCCTGTTTGTCCCTCATCCGCCATTTCCATTACAACACGCCCATGCATGGGATTTTATCATCAGATCTGACCAGTGTTGGGGAGGAACTACATGTACGTCTAACTAAAATACGTAATTTCATTACAAAATAAATGCAACTGTAATCGGTTACAGTTAGGCTACTGAGGAGGAGAAAAAAAAAAGGATAATTAAATTACAGTTACTTATGAAAATGTTAATGAATGAAAATGTTGATAATGAATAAAAATGTTAATGGTAAATAACTGTTTTATTTCTTATTTTGTTTTATGTGTATGATTTTTTTTCTTTCTTTTTTTTTCAAGGCATTGTTAGATGCTAGTGTTTCCTGTCATGGATATGCAAAGATTTGATTTCAAAAACAGTATCATAGCTATTACACTATATCTTCAGATCTCAAAGTAAAAAGAGCTGCTAAAGTCAGATTTTTGAGGCTTTAAACAATTACATTATTATATTCTTAATTCAAGTGAAGAAGGATTCTGAAAGTCTGACAGTAATCAGTGTTAAGTGTTAAGCAGGCCTTGCATTCAACACGATTTGACTGATCACAGGATGAGCAGAGAGAGATTAAAATAAAAATCCCTGATGCACGAAAATTATGCAATATTAGAATGTTTGCAGGAAGCGGGCAGGATTGGGAAACACTTAACGTAACATGTAAATGCGCGTAACGAATTTAAATCAAGCAAGCTTCTATGCATAGGCCACGAAATGTTGGCGAAATAACACATTAGCGGACCAGAGGGAACATGGATTTTTTTTCAGAAACTTCTTGCAAAAAATATCTGTATCAATGTAGAATATTTTTTTCAGATTCACAAACTTTTAAGGATTTCAAGGACCCGTGGGAACCCTGTAAATACTGTAGAGGCCCCTGAGCTCACCTGTTGATGTTCTCCTTCTATTGAGTAAGCCATTGAGAAAAGTGAAAATAGGACTACGGCCAAAAATACCACACCTCTTCTCTGCCAAAGCCTGTTAATAAATACATAATAATGATAATATTTATATATATGTGCAATTGAAATAAATTTTTTCTATTTCAGTGCATTTTAAAATGTCATTT
The DNA here is from genome assembly GCF_023724105.1 of Carassius gibelio. Lineage (NCBI taxonomy): Eukaryota > Metazoa > Chordata > Actinopteri > Cypriniformes > Cyprinidae > Carassius > Carassius gibelio. The sequence continues at coordinate 15,433,305 of NC_068385.1, forward strand.
ATCCTTGTGATGGTAAAGCTGAATTTTCAATAACTCCAGTCTTGCGACATGATCCTTCAGAAATCTTTCTAATATGCTAATATGCTGATTTGCTGCTCAAGAAAAATAAAAATAAAAATTACTTTCAGCAATGCTGCAAAACAGTTGCTTGACATTTTTATGGAAACTGAGATTGCACTTTTTTCAGGATTCTTTGATGAACAGAGCTTTTAAAAGAACAGCATTTCTTTTAATAGAAATGTTTTGTAACACTTTAAATGTCTTCATGTTATTTTCCATCAATTTAATGGATCCTTGCTACATAAAAGTATAAATTTCTTATTCTTCATTAAAAAAAAAAAGAATCCTGAAAGACACTTGTAAATATATCGCTGGGTGACATTTTCACTTTTTAAGCATCAGTAGGAATTTAACTTCACCATACAAGGGTAGGTGCAAATAATTAGGTTAAACTTTCCTTAAACTATATATAAAAGACACTTAGAATTATGAATGTACGATAAAAAAACTGAACGCTTACTTCCATGTCCATTCTTTCAGGGTAATGAGGGTTTCTATGAAGAAATACTGTAGTGTGGTAAAAGGCCTCTTCCACATCACTAAAGAAAGCCGCTCTTCCCTGTCCTGCTGCTTTCTCTCTCTCAGACATGAATCTGTGGGTACAATCCACAAGCTTTCAAAATATAATTCAATTATATGTCAAAACAACTTGCAGAGGATCCATTGGTACATTTCTCCAAATCTGTTCTGATGAAACAAACTCATCTTCATCTCATTAGCCCTGAGGGTGAGACGACTTTCATCTAATTTTTGGGGAAACTAATCCTTTAAGATCAATGAAGACAGATCAATCTATTAGTGTGACTAGGGCATGTCCATAGGATGTTTTATCTCTGGTCCTGACCCTTGATCAGCTCATCTGAGGGTTACACAGTGGCTGCCAGCAGGTACGTGATTAAATCATCTTAACAAACCTGTAGAACTGCCATTCTGCTTGTCTTTGGGTCCTAGTCTTTTCTGTGGCTGTTCACATTCTGCTCCATTTGCAGCCATCTCCCACTACTGTTTACAGTTCAGACACCTGCGCACAGAAACAAACCCTGTGATGACAGCAGAGAAAACACGACTCACAGAGGCCTTTGTGAGTTTGCTGAGGGCAGACAAACATCCCAAATCAAACTTTGGTTAGTGTTGATGGTGGTGTGTCCTCTCAAGAAAACCTTGAGTGATTAATAGCTAGTCTTTAGGGAATAAATTAAGAAATGCTGATTTAAATAATAATAATAATAATAAATATCAGAAGAAAAGAAAACATTAAAATCAATGACACTGACAAACAAAAATATCTAATGTATTCTAGTAGCAGGGTATTCATTTATTTCCATCACAGGACACTGATCACTGTACAGTTGTACCAGGACCTTTAATAGCACTTAAGCAAACCTAAGATATAACTTAATAGCAAAGGATAAGCAACTGATTAAGTGGGGTAGTTACCAATTATTTTAAATAAACTAAATACCATTTTCAGATTTCTTTTACAGGTTTCTAGCAGCCCATGTGGGTGATGAACCGGCAAGAATTAGCTTCGAGTCCACTATTGCTGTTTAGAATTGATTTGAGACTCAGCATCGATTATATAGTGAGGTTTACATACTCTTAGGCTAAAAAGAGAGAAAAGAGTCATAACAGAGGTAAAGTGAAGGGACACAGTCATACCTGCAACCCACTCTACCGTCCTGACAGAAGCAGTAGTAAGCCACAGCAGCCACAGGAAATGACTCACGTTCAGCTGCAGTGCAGTCATTTCAAAATAAAAGTCCCCGAGACAACCACTGCACTGGCATCTGTTCCGTCAGCGAGTTTAGAGTGACTGAAATCATTTGCGCCAAACTCTCAGTATTACAGAACACTTGTATTGAAATATATTACTGTATGATGTAGCTCAGCAGCTTCGCTCTATGGCTTGCGGGTCGTTTTATTTTTTATTAACGAGACGAAAATTGAAAGGTTATTTTGATGACCAAGAAGATCTTTTATCCTGTCGTCTGCTTATCTGGGATTTTCTAGCGTACGCCGAAGAAAGTCCATGTCCTTTTTCACTGAGACTATTTATAGGCGTCTAAAACGTGTTTTGAACTTTCAACATTTTTTTCTTTTTTTGGAGGCTTCTTATAGATTGATAGAAGCACTGTTTATACAAAGATCCACTAATACATTTCAGCAGAAATAAGTTCCCTCGTTATTTTTTTATAAAAAAATATTTCTGTATAATGCATTGTTTAAAAAGACATTTCTCGCATCACTGGCCCAGTAAATGATTTATTGAACATCGAGGTGGTCGTCTCATGTTGAGATCACATGATCAACTAAATTTTATTTGTTTACAGGATAAAGTCAATTATGCTAACTACACATTTCTTCAAAGATAACTGCAATGTTGACCAGCATGACACCTTGAGAGAGAGAGAAAAAAAAACACTGCACCTTTAAAGGCTTCTGCATGATCTGTGAAAAAAATAAAGTGTCAAGATATATGATGGAGAATGGATGGGTTTCATTTTAATCTTTGCCGGTTTACAATCAAGCCACCAAAGTAATCACAATCCTGTGAATTTATTCCCGAATCTGCAGACCGCACACAAATCTTACAGATGGACAAAGCATTGGTCTCCATTTGTGTATTCATTCTTCTGTACACTCGAATAGTGAGCAAGAACAGCACGACACCTGGCACACACAAACCCCAATACAAAGAATCGGATGAGTAAACACACAAGTCAGAAGAATCGATGCATCCCTTGCTCATTTATGGAAATGGATTCACACAAGAAAGAGCACTGTATTCAATACAAGAAAAGGTCACCTGTTACACATGGAGTGAATGAGATGTTAACAACTACGAGGTCAATCGGGGAAACCCGTTTAGGCTAAGGGATTAAAATCATTTACTATATTCATGTCTGTATGTGCTTAAAATTTCCATACAGCTACATATTCGTGTAGGGTATCAGATTTTTACTTAGTGTTAGCTCAATGTACCCATGGATGCATACGTTCATGTTCAAATATTGTTTAACCTTTTTTTTCAGAATATACAATAATGAAATGCATTAAACAGACTGACAGTGTAAGCTCTTCACATACAATACATCAAAATTAAGAGATTCTACATTAGTTTCCTCTCACGACAGAGTGCAAATCAGATGCTTCACGACATATTTTAAGGTTAATTGCTCTTCTTGACACTCCACTTACATACACAACCCATGCCCCCTTAAAAAAAAGAAAATCAGCTCACAAAAAAAAAGAAAAATGAAAAGAAAAACTAGTAGATAGAAGTAGCCTTAAATATGGAATGTGAAATAACAAAAATGTGGTCTGATAATTTCTTTGACAACACAAATAAAAATGAAGTCCTTCATTGCATTTTAAGGAAAATAATTTAAAACTTGTAACTTTTTTTTTTTTTTTGACTGTATATAACCTTGTGAGTAGATCACAATAAGCTAGTAAGGAACTTAAGGAGAGATGGATGGACAGCTGTGGGCAGGAGGGCTTCACATGCCATAGCCGAAGCCTGGCTGTGCGGGTTGGCCGTACCCAGTCGCTGTGGGGTAGCCGTAGCCGTAAGGCTGCTGAGGGGGGACTGCGACACTGGGGCCTGCGGTGAGCATCAGCTGGGGTGTGCCTGCGAACAAAATGATTGAACACAGGAGCATTAATACAAAAACTACTAATTATATACACACACACACACACACACACACACACACACACACACAGTGGCATATTGAGGATACAGCAAAACATTAAGTGAAAACATTACATTATATGTGAATTAAATATAAATTCCATTCATACTTGCTAGCAAACAAAACATAACCAAAAACTAAATAAATAATTATTGTTAAAACATAGTTAAATAAATGAGTACATTTGGACATTTGGCCAAAGAAATACTATATAGCTTGATGAATAATTTGTAGAGGAAACCTTGTTAAATGAAGGAAAAGTGTAAAGGTCCTACCGTAGACAATGGGTTGTGCCTCTGTGAGCTGTTCTTCCTCTTTCCTCAAAGACTCAGAAGCATCCAACTTATCAACCTGAATGAGTGCAAAAGAGGGACGAGAGAGGAACAATGAGAAGAGATGAATACTCCGAAGAAAGGGGGTCATGACTGATGGATGGGACCATTCTTGGGAGATGCATAAAGCCAAGCTTAACAAAAGGTGCACACGCTTTCAAAGCAGGTCTCAGGGCACAAGCTTCTTGCCAAGGCACTCCATGCCCAATGACAAACACTTCCCACTCAAATAAGCATCCTATTATGTACTACTGGTCTATGCATTTCACATGATCACTATGGCTTTATATGTCCTCTGTGATTCAGTCGATAACAAAGACATGGTAAAAGCAGTAGATGGTCCCCCATCCAGTCAGTCAGTATCCTTTTAATTAATAGTGCATATGTAGAAAACAGAACCCTCTTAATGTGCGATCACATTAGTAAAAAAGTCCAGCGTCAATACTGTAGTGATGTATGAAGCACAGCTCACACAGAAGTCACTTCTAAATCGAGCAGCTTTATGTTGCTCACTGAGGTGAATTCAAGTGAAAGGTCTCACTTGATGTGCTAAACCATACTGTGTGAATATTTAAATCAGAGGACGCTGCTCATTGGACAGATTCTGTGAAAGATGCCCCTGTGAGAAAAAGGAAGTCATCGTGCGAATAATAGAAACGGAAACTTACAAAAGAGCTATAGGTGCCTTACCACCATAAAACAACCAAAATCATAATCTGATGTAGCTGATAAATATGACGTTATAAAGGTTAGACTGTCCTGGGTATCTTACCCATCCTTCAGGGATATGAATTATGATTCAACAGTGATATGAATTATGATTTAAAGCAATAATTCTCCTGAAAAGTACAATTTGGTCTATTTATTCACCCTCATGTCATTCCAAATGTACATGACTTCATTTTTTGTATTAGTTCAGTGGAACACAAAAGTAGATATTTTGAAGATCATTCAAGCCGTTCTCTCTCATATAATGAAACTGAATGGGGACCGGAGTTGTTGAGCTCCAAAAAAAAAAAAAATAACAAAAGGACCATAAAAGTGGCTCTTGTGACTTATGTGCAACATTCAGAGTCTCCTAAAGTCATATAATAACTTTATAGTAGTTTTATGGTACTTTTTTAGTTCTTATTTAAGCCTGAAAGCCCCTAGTCTGATTTTTTTTACGTTATGGAAAAGAGCACCTGGGACATTAAAAAAAATTCTCCATTAGTGTTTCACAAAAGAAAGTCAATCGTACAGGTTTGGGACATCATGAGGGTAAATAAATGATAAAGTTCACTTTTTTTTCCCCACTATCCCTTTAAATGTTGCAATTGGGTTCAGTTCTCTACATACAGATGGTGTCAGTGTTTTAAATAAAAAAACAAAATTATTATATTGTTGAGCAGGTTTAAAGAGATATCGGCAAGTCAATGTTTGGTTGAGAGGAAGAAATCATGCCAAAGGTGTAGTTTGTTATTCCTATGTTAAAAAGAGTGCATGAGAGAAAGGCAGAGTAAGAGTGAAGGTGTGACGGGGTGAGAGATGGTTTAAACAGCCATTCATGGCTTCCAGAGGCAGGCAAAGCCAACAGCCACAACTCCTGACATTTCAAGGGTGCTGCTAACACGCTAAAACACATGCTAGTAAAGTATCTATGGTTTTATTTTTGTGAAGGACCACACTTTATCATAGCTGTCACTACATTATAGTTAGAAAAACAAATCAAGCAACCATGCAACTCTTAGTTTAATACAAATAGCAAATATACAGGTGCTGGTCATATAATTAGAATATCATCAAAAAGTTGATTTCACTAATTCCATTCAAAAAGTGAAACATGTATATTATATTATTTCATTACACACAGACTGATAGATTTCAAATATTTATTTCTTTTAATCCTAAGGAAAATCCCAAATTCAGTATCTCAGAAAATTAGAATATTGTGAAAAGGTTCAATATTGAAGACACCTGGTGCCACACTCTTATCAGCCAATTAACTCAAAACACCTGCAAAGGCCTTTAAGTGGTCTCTCAGTCTAGTTCTGTAGCCTACACAATCATGGGGAAGACTGCTGAATTGACAGTTGTCCAAAAGACGACCATCAACACCTTGCACAAGGAGGGCAAGACACAAAAGGTCAAAAGAAGCGAAGGGAATGAAAAGATGTGGTAGAAAAAAAAAAAAAAAAAAAGTGTGCAAGCAATAGAGATAACCGCACCCTGGGGAGGATTGTGAAACAAAACATTCAAAAATGTGGGGGAGATTCACAAATAGTGGACTGCAGCTGGAGTCAGTGCTTCAAGGACCACTACGCACAAACACATGGGTTTCAGCTGTCGGATTCCTTGTGTCAAGGCACTCTTGAACAACAGATAGCGACAGAAGCGTCAAAGACAAAAAGGACTGGAAAGAAAGAAAGTTTTGTATTTTCTTTGGAAATCAGGGTCCCAAAGTCTGGAGGAAGAGAGGAGAGGCACACAATCCATGTTGCTTGAGGTCCAGTCTAAAGTTTCCACAGTCAGTGATGGTTTGGGGTGCCATGTCATCTGCTGGTGTTGGTCCACTGTTTTCTGAGGTCCAAGGTCTACGCAGCCGTATCTCAGAAAGTTTTAGGGCACTTCATGCTTCCTGCTGCTGAGCAACTTTATGGAGATGCAGATTTCATTTTCCAACAGGACTTGGCACCTGCACACAGTGCCAAAGCTACCACTACCTGGTTTAAGGAACATGGTATCCCTGTTCTTAATTGGCCAGCAAACTCGCCTGACCTTAAAAAAAAAAAATCTATGGGGTATTGTGAAGAGGAAGATGCGATATGTCAGACCCAACAATGCAGAAGAGCTGAAGGCCACTATCAGAGCAACCTGGGCTCTCTTAACACCTGAGCAGTGCCACAGACTGATCGACTCCATGCCACGCCGCATTGCTGCAGTAACTCAGGCAAAAGGAGCCCCAACTAAATATTGAGTGCTGTACATGCTCATACTTTTCATGTTCATGATTTTCAATTGGCCAAGATTTCTAAAAATCCTTTATTTGTTTTGGTCTTAAGTAATATTCTAATTTTCTGAGAGTCTGAATTTGGGATTTTCCTTATCTGTTTAAAATTAAAAGAAATAAACATTTGAAATATATCAAGTCTGTGTGTAATTAATGAATATAATAAACTTTTATATAATATATAAGTTTCACTTTTTGAATGGAATTAGTGAAATCAATCAACTTTTTGATGATATTCTAATTATATGACCAGCACCTGTAATTCTGTAAAAAAAAAAAAAAAATGTGGTCCCTTTATTTTGCAGTCTTCGCATTTTGAACCTAATTACCTAAATCAGTCTACAACTGAATTAGCTGAGGAACTTTAACAGTTTATGATTCAAAATATCTAGTTGACAGTCAATCAAATAACAATTTAGTGGCGTTCATCAGCTAATTCCAGTTTTCTACCATCTACAGGTCTGAGGGCAAATACCACAGCGTCTGGCAAACGGATGGTCAGTAATCTAGAAGAAACTCAAGGAAAGTCTAGTTAAAAGCAGCAGTGTGACATGGGAGGGAAGAACTCATGCAGATTCTTCAAAGTTTCAGTCTTCCAAACTACAAGGGTTAAAGACGGAATAAGAGTGAACCTTCACCTTTTCCTTAATTGCATCAACCTGAAAGGGAATTTAAGAGTGGCAGCTTAAGAAAAAAGCAAATTTAACAGTCCAGCATTGCAAAAAGCAGGTAGAGAACAAATGCAGCAATCACCAGAAGTGTTAACAGCAGGAAATCACAGAAGATACTAATCAAACGTCGTCCCTGTTGCTCCACTATCATTTGTTTTTCACTAGATGTTCAAATTAATCAGTATAGTGTGATTATAAATATAAACTTACTGAAAAAAGAAAGGCAATGGTTAAAGGAATCAAATATTCCTGATGAATAAAATGTCTTGTCCGAATAGGTTCATGAATGAAAGGAGAAACAAAACTATAAACTCCCAAGAAAGATTCCAAATTATACTAATATGGAAAGACGATATGGTACTAATATGTTTCAAAAGCTAGCGAGCTGAGCAGCCTTTAAATCATCATACTCTGGATGCACAATATATTGATATACAAATTAATAATGGAAATAAATGAATACATTTATTCACAAAGAATAATTAATGATTTATAATATTACCAAGGATTTCAATTTCAAATAAATGCTGTTCAATTGAACTTTCTATTCATAAAATAATGCTGAAAATTTAATGTTTTTTTGAGCATTAAATCAACATATTAGAATACTATTTTGAAGACTGGAGTCATGGCTGCTGAAAATTTAGCTTGCTGAAAATGTAACAACATTAAAATATCTAAATATAGAAAACCGCTATTTTAAATTGTAACATTATTCCACAATAGTTAAGTTTATCTTTTTGATCAAATAATCACAGTCTTGATAAGTATTAGAGACATCATTCAAAACCAAAAAACCAAAAAATAAAAAAATCTTACTAACCCCAGTCTTTTGAAAGGTATTTTATATCATATCGGTTTTATCATAATCTATCATTATCTGCTGATATTGCATATGTAGTTATACATGTTCAGTTCCCCTACTCATACAAGTGAGCATTAGACAACGATAAAGTTAATCCTTTAAAATACTAATAATTTAATGAGACTCTTAAAATGTAATCTAAAGCAAATCTCAAAATTAATTATATTCCTCATACTACACTTTTGATATGACTAGATTAACGTGACATTTAAAATGAATGATTTTAGGTTTTAGTGTTCTATTTTTAATGTAGAGAAAATAAATAAGTCAATCATCAATCATAAAATGAAAATAATTAACTGTCTGTAATATTTTTACTCAAAGGTCTCAATAAAAAGATAGTAATCGACAGTTTTTACTTAGCAGGTAGTGCAGGCAGGTGCTATGTATTTTTGTTTATTATAATACTGGGTTATTAGTTTAGCAATATGTTAACACCAAACTATATGAGAATCAACTGCGAGTCGAATCTATCAGAAGGCAGCCGCGGCATGTAAGCAGTCGGCTGTAAAGCAGCTCACTGCGTTTTGAAACAGATCTAAAGCGTTTCCACTGAGAAAAGGCTGAGACTAAAGCATTTAACATCCCAAACCGTGTCCATCATGAGACCCAGAGGATGGAGGCTCACCTTGCTAAGGTATTCCCTCATGACCTGGATGAAGTAGGGCATGGAGAAGTCCATGAGGTTGTGCATCCAGGCGGTCTCCAGCACCACGTCGGGCCTCAGCAGGTCGTAGCAGGTGAACAGGCAGGCAGCAAAACACTCTTTCTTGTCTTCCTGCAAGAACCACTGCAGCAGCTCCTCAGCCAGCTCTGTGTCCTTTGACTCTGAAGCATACTGCATTGCGTCCTGTGGAGGACCAGAACAAACATAGTTTACAAGATCCAGCAAGTAAAAATTGGATTAAACCTACTATGACTTAATGCAACTTCTATTTTAGATTTATTTATAATATACATTATTCACACCATAAATTCTTTACACAAAGAACTATATAGATGTGTTTTCAATTTTAGCATGGGAGTCCCTCACATAAAGATGGTCATATTTGGGATCCCTGCCATCTAAACTATTGAAAACTAAAATGATGGTTGGCTGAGGGCGAGACCTTGTAGAGTTTGTCTTTCTTGCACAGCTCCACGCTCTGCTTCCAGCGGTTGTTGCCTTTGAACAGGTAGGCGGCGATTCGCCTGAACTCGATGAGTTCGTGCCTCTCCAAGCTCTGAGCCAGAGATATGTTGTCGAAGTTATCGTAAGCATCAATGGATGTACGCAGAGCCTGTGGAGGAAAAAAAATAAACAAAAGACGACAGATTGCAAAGGTGCCAACCAAGAGATTGTTTATAAAAATACAGGCTGTGTCCAAAATGGTGCGTATATATACCTGATAATCCTCCTCAGTGATGAAGAGATTATTTAGAGCCTCATTTACAGCCTTGTTATTGTGGTTCTGTACAGATCTCAGGTATGGTTTCACCAACGACAATTGCTTGACCTTAAAAAAAGGAAACAAATTAACCATTCGTTAAAACAACCAACTGGTCGATTTTTAAAGAGATGTAACGGTGAGCAAAGGTCGCACACAGTACCTTGCTGAAGAAGTTGACGGCACGAGTGTGGTCAAGACGTGGGGACAATATGATCAACAGGTCATTCAGTAACAGCGGTTTGAACTCCAGGTAGAACTGGGTGGCTTTGTAATACAGCTCAACGTTAGCAACCTGCAACAAGAGTTAACAGAAAAGGTTGAATTTCATTAAAAAAAAAAAAAACACACACACACAATTTCAGTCAAAATGAGTGAACAGTTTGACAAAGTACTAATCCAATGTGTGAAAATACCTTGGTTATGATGTCCTTGAACTGGCTCTCCTTCCAGGCATCTGAAGGATGGCTCATCATGGTGATAATGGCGTTGTCAAACTCCTCATACTTATCATACAGGAAGACTAGCTCTCCCCACAGGTGAGCCTGTTCTGCTGCCCTCAAAACCTGAACAGACATATGAAACGGTTCATCAATTTGTCCCGTAGTCAATACATAAAATGTACCACCATGCCTATCCTGGATTTTAAATGCTAACTAGTTTGAACCAAATAGAAGAATTCCATTTACATCAATCAGTTTATTAGAAGCAGACAGACCTTGGGAATGTTGACTCTGGACCAGAAGAGCTCCAGGTGCTCCCTCATCTTCTGCGGTTTGAATTTGGAGTAGAGGATTGCCAGTTCTGTGAACATGCCCATGTGAGCGCGCTCCAACCCCAGCGCCGCCTCCAACATGGTGATCAGCTCCTCGAAATAGCCGCGGTCCTGATGGAGAAACCATAAATATCAATCCTGCTGGAGTCTGCGATGGACAGACACACTCAAGGCATCCTGAAATGAATTCTAGGATTTTGAGTTGTTTGTGAAAACTGGATCGTTTTACAAAAACTCTTATCCAGACAATAATAATTACTATTATTTCCCTATAGTCTGCTCTGTTTGTTTGTGATACTATAGTAGGACTTGGTTTATAAATGCAGTAAAAATTATTAAACTCACAAAAGAGCATCATTTCAAAAAAAACATTCAGACCTGGAAATAGTCATTTTAAAAATACATTTATATTTTCAGGCTTTCAAGGCTATGAAAGATGCCATCAAACCTAAATTAAATCATTCTCACCTGGTAGTAGTTGATGAGCTCCTCAAGTTCATCAGCATGAACGACAATATGTAATCCACACATCTGAGCCAGACGAAACTCCTTCCCATCAACACAGGCAAAGCAAACCTACAAGCAGACAACATCTTTGACACTAATGTAAACAGAATATATAGAGATGGGATCAGAGCTATTAACAAACACAAGTGAATCTGTGACTTAAAGGGGGGGTGAAATGCTATTTCATGCATACTGAGTTTTTTACACTGTTAAAGAGTTGGATTCCCATGCTAAACATGGACAAAGTTTCAAAAATTAAGTTGTACGTTTGAAGGAGTATTTTTGTTCCAAAAATACTCCTTCCAGTTTGTCACAAGTTTCGGAAAGTTTTTTTCGAGTATGGCTCTGTGTGACGTTAGATGGAGCGGAATTTCCTTATATGGGTCCTGAGGGCACTTCTGCCGGAAGAGCGCACGCTCCCGTATAGCGAGGCAGAGCACAGACATTTCACTGATCAGAGCGAGAGCGTCGCGAAAAGTCACAAAAGAAGTGTGTTTTTGGTTGCCAGGGCAAGACAACCCTGCACAGATTACCAAAAAAAAACACCATTAAGGGACCAGTGGATGGAGTTTATTTTTACAGAGCATCAACGGAGTTGTGTAAGTGTTTGTGTTTGTTCCCTGCATTTCGAAGATGCTTGTTCACAAGGCCCAGTTTGACGACGGATTTGCGTATCGTTTATTTCTTAAGGATGATGCAATCCCAACGAAAAAGGGTCACGATCGTGTGTTGGAACCGCAGGCGGTGAGTAAAACTGCTTCAAATATCTCTGCCTCCTTGTTAGTGCGTCCCCTCCCATGCCGGAGACTTGGGTTCGAGCCCCGCTCGGAGCGAGTCGTTGCTGCTGCTGCTCTCGTTCAGTTTCAGCCTCGGGATCGGATTCTGGATCATAAATAAACGGCTGAATCTGACTGTAAGCCATGGTTTGTTTTGGATGATGGTTTTTCCCTCACGGTAATGTCACAGCTTCCACATGCTCTCAACGCAAAAGCCTATTCGCGCTCGTGATTCTTTAGCTCCGCCCACACGTCACGCCTCCAGCCGGTCGTGTTTTTCCGGGAAAAATCGGTACAGACCAACTTTCTCTTATGAATATAATAAAACTAAAGACTTTTTGGAGTTATGAAGGATGCAGTACTACTCTATAGGTACTCAAGATTAACAGGATATTGAGTGAAAACTAGCATTTCACCCCCCCTTTAAAATGCTGTGTAACTGTAGAAAAGAGCAGGATCCTAGAATGTGTAACCAGACCTCTTTCCAGGTCCTTGTGCTGTTGGCCTTGCGGGCCCCATCGACAGCAGCCTGATACTCGCCGAGATGCACCAGAGTGGAGGCCAGACGGCCAAAGTTGGATACATTGTTATAAAGTAGTTTTGCTGCCTCGTACATCTTCTCGTCATAGCATCGGTCACCAACCTAGACAGAAAGAGAGCAAAATAAGATCAGACATGTACAAAAAAACTGACAGGAATTTGTCATCCTTTAATTAAATTTGCCCAATTAATTTCTAACCAAGCAGTATAACACTCTACAAAGTAGGAGACTCTTACTTGTTGAATGTGTGCGTTGTTTGGCCCATTGATAAACTCCTCCAGTTCAGCCAGACGGTTAGTCTTGGCCAGGGCAAAGATCAACTCGGTCTCCACATACGATTCACGAGCCTTCTTACGAGCCATCTGCAGAAACTTGACCAGATCCTCCCAGTTTCCTGAGGAAAAAAACAACATGAAATCTCATTACTAGAACATTCCCATGCTTATGAACACCTCAACTTGGACATTTTGTATTGAGTCAAGAATCAGGCACTTTTTATTGGTTCTTACCACTTTGGGCTGCAGCTTGTCCCACTTCCATGTAGGCTGAAGGGTCGTCAGCTTTGATGTAAGAGTCGATGGCCTCTTTCACCAGCCCCTTCTGCAGCTGTGCTTTAGCCAGCTGACTCCACACGGCCGGCTCATTACAGCGCTCCGCAAACTCATAAGCCCGGTCCAGATTCCCAATGTGTTCGATGAGAACCTACAGTCAAGAAAGACAACAAATTATGAGACTGCAGAAACAGAGAAAGTGTGTTCACATCGATTATATTTCAGCCCAAAGATAATTGATATGAAAGATGTACCTGCACTGCTGAGGTGTTCACATCGAACTTCCTGAAGATTGCAAAAGCCTCCTCGAAGAGCTCATTGCTAATGGCAATGTTAGCGATGTCTGGGGCGTCATAGTTGTCGAGGCGGTTGATGTACTCCATGACACGAGTGCGGTCAGCTTTAATGGCGGTGAGGATCAGGAGGTTCTGCAGGTTCCTGGGACACAAATAATGGAAAAAGAAAACGTTTAACACTCTAAAATCATTTTATGTTCTGTCATCGCTCAAATGTCTCTAACAGATGAAATCACCTGTGTTCGCTGAAAATAGAGTTGTCCAGGACAATCTTCTCCAGGAGTTCAATGAGTTCATTGGGCAAGTCAGCAGTCATGAAAGCTTTGACAGTAACAGAGACTTCTTCAGGGTCCTGGGTCTCAGACAGGGCAGTCTGAACAACCTGTGGTGGGCGGGAACATAAGATGGGTTTAATCTTTATGTTTAAAGCACTTTTTGAGGTTATAATTTATAAATGTATTTGAAGTCAACAGGTCAACCCCATTTTCTTTCCTAAAGCATTGACATGGTATTCCTAAACTTTTGGCCAACAGATAGGAACTATAGTGCCTTTCGCACTGCTTTTGTTCTAGAACTAAATGTACAGAACTAAAGTACTGGTTTGATTTTGCGCAAACTATTTCCCAGTACCATTTAAAGGGTTGCATTCACACCGACCGTGCGTGTGTACTAGGACATGACTTAGCCGGTCGACAGTGATTTCATTTGTGTGCGGCGTTCAACAATGTTAACAGAAGAATAACGTTAACAACCGGAGGATGGAGGATGCTTTGATCAAAGCTGTGTTTTTGTTGTGCCTAGTGGGTTTCACAACAATGGACATGGAATGTCGACATACGTTAAGCGATTGAAAGAACGGAAAGTAGGATTAAGAATCTCCAACAACTGGCAGTGCTACATTTGCTACAAGTGCCCGCACGTTAGCTTCCGTATATTTATTGCTGTTTATCATACTTGCGAAATAAGTTCACAATGTTTACAGTATGTTTACCCTGTGTTTTAAATCATGGCGGATGAGGGTGAGTGAGGGCGTTTTCAAACACGTCTGGCCAATCAATGCTTATGTCAAGGTTAGTACCCAGTTATGCTGGTTAAACCCTGCTCCAGAGTAGGAGCTTATCTGGTTTTTCGAAACAGGCAGTCCAGTTCTAAAATCAAACCCAGTGAGAACCCGCTGAGAAAACGCCCAAAAATGGCCAGTTCCACACTTCGTTTTGGTACTATGAAAAGGTTCCTGCGGTGCGAAAGGCCCTAATGTTAGATTTCTGTTGACATCATCAATCCCTCATTCTGTAGCCCCTCCCCTTCAACCATCTGATTATATTCTGGAACACCAATTTTTCCAAATTACAAATAATTTTCAATTGATATATTTTTTTTAAATTGTGCAGGAAATGTGAAATTAAGGAACTAAAATAGGTAGCAAATAAAGCTTCCTGTTGAAATGTTATTTTCTAATTCGCACCTGGTCGATTAGGGGTCTCCTGTAGGGGTTGCTTTCCAGAAGCACACTAGCCCACAGCTCAGGGTCCTTACGCCGCACAAGGTATCGGGACAGACTCTTGAAGAGAGAGTTCTCGTTGCAAACCTATTAATGTGAAGAAAAAAAAACATTTACAGCAATTTCCTTCCATTTTATAAACTGGATTTTCCAATGACCAATCTCTTAAAATATTCTACTGCAACAAACGGCTAAAACAAAAGCACCATTGTTCCTTACATGGATGAGCTCTTGGTCACACTGTCCTCTCTCATAAGCCACACAGGCCAGATGGGGGTCCCTCTTCTCACAGTACTTCCCCACAACACGACTGTCATAATACGGGTTTTCTCGAAGGAAGCGCTCAGGGTTGTTGTTGCTGTCGATGTAGATCTTAGCCAGGGCATTATGGGTAGCAGGTTCCTCACAGCCCTCGTGGATACGGGCCTCCAACCACGGAAGAAGCAGCTTCAGTCTGCCATAGATCAAAATAGTCAATTATAGACTAAAGCAGACCAAAATTACACAAATATCAGCCAAATCAGACCAATGCCAACAATATAAAACACTAATACTGGCCAATCTGAATCATGTCCAACAAAAGTGTTACTTATTAAATTGAACCATTTAAAAAAAAAGTGTTTTTAATTTTCTACCTGTTTCTTTTCTCCACCTCGGCCACAAGCTCATCAGTGGAGAACTGGCCTCTGACCACCAGAATGAGATTCTTAATGACGTCCTCGGAGCAGTCCACGTCCAGCAGCCCTCCAATCACCACGGGTAAACGGCTGGGGTTAACCTGACAAAACCAGTTAATTGCGCAATCAGCCACCGCTACAGAAACAGAGAGCCGAGGACATCCCCTGAGGATCACAAGAGTTGTTTCAATCATGTCTGGAGTACCTTCTGAACATAGATCTCAATGTACTTCTGCAGGTTGTTGCGGTACAAGTAGAGCACCAGGTCGTGGACAAAGTCAAAGCGGTCACACACAATGATGAGGGGCAGCTGGTCGGTCAGTTTTGCTTCCTGTTAAAGACAAGGTACATTGTTCTTAATAACAAAATGAACTTTTCCATTAAGTTGCTTGTTTAGAGAACTCATACCTTGAGGAAGTTCTTGACACGCTCGGGATCGTAACAGTTGCTCTCTCTGCAGATTCTCTCCACTTCCTTGATTTGACCAGTTTTACAGGCAGCCTGGATGTATTTGAAGTGAACCTCTGGATCCTGGCTGAAGTTCACAATGGAGCCCAGAAAGTAGAACAGACCTGCAGGGCACACAATCATAGATGTTCATGCGATCTAATTCACTTCCTTGGTAATCAATTTAAAATGCTTGTTTAAACTTGTTCAGGGAAGTGTCAATTTAGTGTCCAAGGGTCCTAACCCTATTTTTAAGACAATCAGTTGTGGTGCATTGTTACCCTCAAAGCTCTTGAAGGACTCGAAGAGCTCTGTGAGCGACTGGGTGGAGAGCTGCTCGTGATACTTGGAGGCCACCTGGACGCAGATCTGGAGGTTCTGCCTGATGTTAGCAGATAGCATGGCTCTCAGACACTCCAGAGAGTCCTCCACCGACAGAGAGCCGAAGTAGTTCACCAGCCACTGCAAAGAGAGTACAACATTTTACCACACCAATCAGGGCAGAAGTACCATGTTCTCACAAAATTCTGATAGCCATGACACAACTATCAACATTTAAGAGTCGTATTCCTTTCAAATAAATGCGAATGAATGATACAGTAACACTGAGTGCAAAAGTTTAAGCAGAATGTGGGCCGTACCTCTGGGTTTAGCAGGTGGGTGTGGACCACAGCCCGTTTGATGTCATACAAGTCAGTGTAGTGCTCCAGAGCTCTCTGTAGAAGACCTGCCTTCTCACACAGCTGAGCCACATGGGCCCGGTCGTAGTGGGTGAACATCTGGTTCCCCAGGATGGCATCTGCCACCTGAATGGGATAATATGATTGCAAAAAATAACGTCATCACACAATTTTTTTGCAAAAAAAGGGATCTAAGCGAGGTGTGTGATGTTTATAGCGAGCACCTGTGGGGCATGCATCAAGTTCATTTCCAACAGACGAGTCTGCAAAGGACTCTCAGTGGGACGGTTGTTCTTCAGCGCGTCCAACAGGAAAGAAGTGCACTGTTGGATCAGGTTATACTCCATGAACACATCCACAATCTGTAGAATAAAACAAAAAATTGTTTGCAAATTCATTGGTTATTAAAAGTCCACCTACTTTATCATCGGAAATGCCAGTTTTTATCAAATAAAATAAACCCTGCTCTTAGACCTGAGTGATGTCAGCCAGAGGTTCCTCATCTTGAACGAGCATTTGGGAGAACTGCAGGCCTTGTTCTGGACTGACCCGCATGACGTTCCTCAACAGGAAGATCCAGTCTGGAGTGTAGCCAACCTGCACACAGATGGCCACGCATTAGAGGATGGAGCTCAGATTTTAAATCACTCACACAAATAGAGCAGTTTATTGAGCAACGGCAAATCTAGCGCCAGGAAAAACATTTAAACTCACCTTTTTTGCATACAGTACAATTTTCTGGAACTGCCCAGTCTCTGCGAAACACTGGATCACTTTGTTGGGAACGTTGGCCCTTAGATAAACGCTAAGCGCAAGAGTTGGATCCACAGACTTCACCAGATCACCCAACTCCTCAGAGCACTCCAGCTGCACGAACCCAAAACAGCAGGATTTCATTCCATATCATAACATTAAGCAACAATAATTACATTATTCACAGAGATATCAGGGTTTAAACACTTTTTTTTTTTTTTTAAATTAACAAAATGCATAGAGTAAATGATGACAATTAAAAAAATTTGGGTGAAAGATCCCTTTTCAAAATGGCAATAAAAAGAATGATTTACTCACTTTTACTATAAAACAGAAAGAAGTCTCTAATAAAATATTTTAAAGCACAGGACACTACAGCAATTTCTATGACTTTTCCATATATTAATTATTATTATTATTAATACATTGTTTTTCCACTCTGGAAACACAAAGCACTATATTATAATTATCTGATATTTCCAAGTTTTCCATGTATGAAAACCTGGAGTATGACTATTTTATTGAATATTATTATTATTGACTTTGTTTAGTTTCATTCATTATGACTACATATTTCTTCAGAAGAGGATCTACCTTGTCTTCTTTCAGCCATTTCTCCAGGAGCTGTTTGCGGCCTTGCTGCAGGACGGGCCTGCAAAGCTCCAGTGACTCAAACTTGTTCAGCTGGCCCTGGTCCAGCAGGATCCCAAAGTACTGCAGCAGGGGTGAAGTCTGACCGGGCTGAGCAGGAACACTCTGGAACCGACGGATGGTGTCTGGGGTGCGCAGGATGCCCTGCAAGAACCCAACAGCCAATCAGAAACCCCAACATTTGCCTGACGAAGACTGAGGCATCAGGTTGTGTGATGCAGACTGCTGTACCTTCGGTGCATTGGCAGCCACTTTGGCAGCTTCAGAGTAGTTTCCACCAGCAAACAGATTGTTGAATTTGCGAGCAAAGAGCTCCTCGGCACCTGCCAAGTTGTTGCGGACGGCCATCCTGAGGGCCAGATCAGGGTTCTGCAGCACGTTAGTGATGTAAGGGATGATGTTTTCTTCCTCCACGCACACAGACAGCACCTGATAAGAAAAACATTATAGTGTCAGACACGGAATGCAGACAGCAACAGTATAATTCCCACTACAAATAAATAGAATTATAGAATTATTTGACTTTCTCAGATCTCTTCAAATCTCTGTGTGCCGAGACCAGCCCATAATCTCCATTGCATTACCAAATCAGTGCCAATGATGGTTAATCTCTATTCATAAACACCTAATAATGCACTGATAAGCTCCAAATGATGCTGATCTGGGCCCATAAACACCTAAAGCAACCCTCAGGGTAATGCATACATGAATGGGCCGGTATCCCATTATGCACTTATTTTAGTTTGCAGCACAGCGTGTGACAGAGCTGGTCTTCAGTCAGTGACTGAGGCTGAGTGAACACAGTGCAGACTACAGTAAGAGGATTACCGGGCCGTCTCTACCTCCAGCTGAGTGGCACACACTGTTCTCACTGTACGTGTCGAGGGCTCAACAAACTCTTATTACCGCAATTCCTTCGCCCCAGTTACAGCATCAGAATGCATTATGGATTGCGACACACATAAACACTGAAACTGGAATATAGGTATGTAATATAGTTAAAAAAAAATAGCAAATAGGAAAATATTTATAATCAAAATAATATTCATAATATTTAAAAAAAAATTAAATAAATAAATGTACCATCATTCCAAACAAATGTGCACCTCCAAGATAATTCAAAATGTTTAATGCAAGTAATAACGTTAATGCATACAATTAACTTCTGTTTTTTTTTTTACATGTATTTTTTTGTTAAGTGAGCAAAACCTATATTTCCCATTTTCATTTATATTCAACAATATAATAAATAGTTATAGAGCATCATCTACATTTTTAACATTTAATTAAAAGTATATGTTTGCAGACATAGAAAGAAATTTTGAACTATTCAGCTATGAATCAGGAAATGATTCAATCTAATAAAATGTAACGCATACTGAAGTCTGAAATAGAAATGTTATTAAAACATTCCTTAACTCATGAATCATGAGAAAAGGATGGTCTGTTTGATTATTAAATGTCAAGTCTGGCTATTTTCCAGTCAAAAAACATACTTGAGTTATAAAAGAACCTAAATATGATATTCAAAACCTATTTTTCCTAATAAATTAATCAAAATGAAAAGTAAAGACTGCAAGAATCTTTGTAGTGATGATCTTTAGGAAACGCTCTGAAAGTTGACTGACGTGTGGTGAAGTTTGACGAAAACACTGGACTGACAGTTGTGTGGTTTGAGGAGGGAAAACAAACGGGAGACTAACAACGAGCAGGGATCACATTTCTGCACTCTCTCTGCATGTTTAATGACACTTGGGTCTGAGATCCAAAATAATTCATCAACTGAAAGCATCCTGTTACAGCAGACTACAGGACACAAGCCAGTGTGTTTGCACAGACTAACCACACAGAAACAAACGCCTGCTGTCTGTCTGGAACTAGCTCAGCTGCTCCATTCAAATATGCTGACCAATCAAGCCTAAATGTTCAAGCTTAAAGCCAATGCACCACTTTCTTCTGACTGTCTGCGATAACAGCAGATAAAGCGGTCAGTACCTGTCCTTTCCGGTTCACGCCAATAATGCCAGATGTGGCTTCATGGGAGGCGGTGACAAAAATGGTCTCTCCACTGATCCGGTTCATGTAGATGCAGGTGCCCATCTCAAGGTCATACAGGTGGATGTAGCCGTATTTGGTGATGAGAAAGACAACATCATGCTTAGAGCTTATCTAGAAGAAGACACGTATGCAGAGACATAAATGAGTCTCCTACCTTTTTTGAAAATGTATTAAGTAAATAAATAAAAGACATATCGCTCCCCATTTATTTATTCTTTTTTAAAGAGCTGTTGTTCCGTTCTGATGGCCATGGAAATTCTATGGTTAAACCTAACGCCCCAACAGACACATTTTAATAATATTCAAACTATAAATACCTGCATGGCAACCGGAAAATCGTTCTGGGCCTCTGGAGGGAAAAACACGTCGACGGCTTTCTTTGGAAACGGCTGATTACCTGACGGAGGTGTTCCAACTTCAATAATGTGCAACTACATTGGGGAAAAAATACACGAGTGACTTTAAATTGACACTTGTGTAGACTCAAAGACATAACTAAAATTCATTCCACGCAAATGTTCATTTTAAAAGAACAACCAGACCTTTCCTCCAGCTTGTCCCCGAACAGCGAAGCAGAAAAGGGTGGATTCCTCAGCATTTCCCTCCATTTTAAACTGAGCAAATCCAGCAGCGTGGCCTTCGATCGGCTGCGACACCTTTCTGTCCACTGAGTAAAGTTGCATTGCACCCACAACACGGTTTTGCTTACAGGAAAAGGTTTAAAAATGGCATTTCAGCAGGAAAACGACAACCACTTTGACATGCAGGTAAAAATGAGAACGGATTGAAATCCGCAATTATACAAAATCAAATTGTTATTTGTACCTGTGCAGAAATTCCAATCAGAAGCAGCCATTTCTGTTTGGCGTCAGTGCGGTAATTGATAATTTGGCAGCCTGCTAAACTGGAGTGTCGGTCAAAGACTTTGATGGGCTGCGAATCTCCTTCCATACTCCAGTGATAGACCGCATTGTCTGTCACAAGTGCTACGGTATTGAGAGAGATCCACTTCCAAAACGTAACGTCCTCGGTCATGGTGTGGGCCTTCATCTTGCTCTTCATTTCAATGTTGAAAATCTGAAGGGTTTTTGCCGCTGAAATTCAGGAACAGGGGTCATTTGAAAAAAAACTGTGACCATTTTTTTTGTATAGTTTATGAAAGGTGTGATTTAAACTAGCTAAAATACAGACATCAAGTGCAATGCTAACAACATGTGTATGTGAAGTCGTGAGTGTAAAGTAACGACAAAGATATGGACAACATTACAAAGCAGTTACAATGCAAAAGAAACAGCTACAGGGCAAACACTGCAAACATTTACAAACATCAAGCTGAGTTTAGATCTGCATTTAGTAGGACAATTTTTATTGTTCTAAATCTTGTACGCTTATCAATTATTAATTAGTAAAGAACTCGTATGCATATACTCTGCACTCCAGAAAAAGATAATGCAGATTGTTTCATGTAAAAAAATAAACATTTTTTTGTATAAAATTCAAATCCATAATGTTATTCTTGTATGCAATCACGAGTCACCTTACCTCAGGTATAAGATAATTTTTTTCTCGCCTAAAATGTGTAATGCAATTAGCTAAATCTACAGATATGTACTGTACTTTTATAAAAATACAGTGTCCCCAAAATGCATTAGGACACTTAAAGCCACACTTAAATGTATGAATATTACTACAATAAAAATAAAATAGTAGCATTTATTTCAAAGTTAGCAGAAGCACACTTTTTAATCAAAGCAAATCACTGAAATAAAATTAAGAAAGTATTTGGACACTTTCTGGTTATCAATTGCCTTTAGAAATTTTGGGGAGTAGACTTCAAACAGCCACTAAAAATCTAATTAGATCTGAGAAAGGTTGGAGTATGATTTGTTTGCACTTATCTTGCCATGGCAGTCAAACCTTTTAAGTGTCCAAATATTTTAGGGGGCACTGTATATTTGATTTAATTTCTGTAAACCACTTTAGGCTATTTAACAAAAACTAAATACAAAAAAAAAAAAAAAAAACTCTGGCCTTGTACATTACAATGTCATCGGGGGGAAACACCATAAATTCTGAATATTATTAAGAAATGCATTTATTATATAATCTCACGGTTAAAAAAAAAAAAAAGAGTATTGATTCAAAAAAATATGAACGCATTTAAAAGTTTAGGGTCAGTAAAAAAAAAAATTTTTTTTAAATAAGTTTCTTGTGCTTATCAAGACTGCATTTATTTGTTCAAAAAACAAAACAAAAAAACAGTAATAACCACAATTTAAAAAAATAGTTTTCTATTTAAGGATTCAAGAATCAAAAACTTTTTGTATCAACCAGTAATAGAAATCTGTCTGAACGGCACACATACACAACACAAAAATCACACACAACAGAACACTATTTATATAAAGAAAACCCCTTTAAGCATGAATAAACAGAGACTAAAATACAATATACAACTATAGGGCCTTATCTAAAACACATAATGCAGGAATTTATTCCTGTGATGCAAAGCTGAATTTTCACATGATCCTTCAGAAATCATTCCAAAAAGCTGATTTGCTGCTCAAGAAACATTTCTCATTATAATCAATGTTAAAAATGTTACTTAATTTTTTGTTTTTTAGGATTTCTTCAGATAAAAGTTCAAAGGAACAGCATTTACTTAAATCTTTTGTAAAACGGTAAATGTTTTACTGTAATTATTTTGGTCAATTTAATGTATTCATTCTAAAGTATTGATATCTTTCTTAAAACAACAACTCTTACTAACCCCAAACTTTTGAATACTCAAGATTTAAAAAATTATTATAATCATAAACAAAACAGAACTGCAACTATAAAACAATCTTACAACATTCGGTATGTGAGGTCATAATCCACTTTTCACTCTTACAGCTGACTTGCGGAGTGAAGTATATTTAGGAAGTTACCTTGCAAATCTATCAGTTTACAGACATATCCATACTTTGCATTGCATAAACAGTAATCTGCCAAGCGCCAAAACAAAAATACATAAAGTGCTAAATAGTGTTATTTCAACTAACAACAACAAAATGTATTTAATTTTACACTAAACATGGAAAATCAGGCTGTTGCCATGTTACATGCATGTTACACAATCTCAACCCCCTCTGTACATGGCTAACCTATCATTCAACAAAAGCATTCAGATTGACCCCACATTTCACGATTCAAAATCCCACAACTCAGGATAGATGAAATTCAACTCACCGTCTGCAAACATAAGAAAGCAGTAAGAAACAAAAAAATAAAAAAAGAACAAAAACAAGCAAGAACAGACAAAGCATTTATGATGGCAAGACATTTCCAATAAGCATTTTAAAAGCTATTCTTAACCCAAATATTACAGCAAGAAGCTTTAATACGTAACGAGACAGAGATGGCTGAGAATATGAACGAACTTGTTGGAATTATGAAGGGTATTTTAAAATAATTACGTCATTTGACATCACAAAAGTCTCATACTATGTTACACTAAACTGTCTCGTTGAGAAATATAGTCAGTCAAAGATACTGTATTCATCTTATACATTGAGGGGGTGGGAGGGAGGAGGTTGCAGGAACACACGCCCTTATGGAAATTTCTATATTCATGCCAAAAATTATCATAACATTTCATTAATGCCATGCCTTAATGTGTCCCCCCATTTTCCAAATGGCTTCAGTGCCCCTGTGTCTTACCTTTAAGAGCAATGACTTTGCTGGCTGGGTTCATGATGGCACTGTCTGCAGAGATGGGCCTGCGGATGGGGGTATTCGGATCACTCATGTCGATGATCACCACCTGGGCCTGTTCGCCCACCTTCTCCCGGATGCAGATGAACTTATCCGACTCCATCGTGAGGGTGCTGAACCCAATGTTCGCTGGGTTTATACCCAGGTTTTGGAGCTGTAAGAGGTTGATAGGAATCATTTACCATTGTTAAATATGACAATAGTATTTTTTAATATTCATGTGACTTATTTTTGGCATTAAAATGCTCTCTAGTTAGGCTTTATTTTTAATACACTGCCTAGAGGTCATAAATGTGTCTGCTCTGAGTCTATTTCAATGATTATGGGATGTTTTGAGATAAAAATAGGGATCTACGGGTCCAATCTCACAAGCCCCATCATCCTCCTGTTATGAGGCTGCGAAAATGACACAGTACACTATAATGACTCAGGTCGGGCCTGTTGATTACATTAACTATCCCAGATGAATCACCTTCGATAATGAATGCGATATTGCGTAGCTTGTCAGTGATCTACGGCTCTGTCTATTAAATGCCGCTCCATTTGATAGCAGTTGATGTCGATTTAGCGGTAATCACGGAACCAGATTTACTGCCCTGCCCTATGCATATATACACATTTTTTTTTAACCAAAAGGGCTGGGTTGGCCATTTCAAATAATTGATTTTAATGTAATATAAATTCTTAAGTTCCAAAATCAATCATTTAGCATATGCAGTTTATATTTGACGCATGATCAGAACAATAAGTTTTATGCTTTACTTTTGAAATGAAGTCTCAGCTTTCAAAATTCTGTCCATTTTATCACGAAGTAACATATTTGATTGTAATTCTCTTTAATGTGTAATGTGGCGACTAGTATTTCTCTTCAATACTAGTTATAGCATGAAATAGACATGAATGAACATCAGAAGGTGTGTTGAAAGAAACATGTAATCGCTGGCGTTTCAACCACAAAAAGACTAAAACAGCTTGAAAACAATATCAAGAAAAATTTAACTCAGAAAAGCCATTTAATGTCCATAACTTGTTTGTTAGGTAGAAAAATAATTCTAAAGAGAAGAATTCTGCTAAATATATGCAACATATTTATACTTGACCTGTGAGGGAGGTCTCATTTAATATAAGTTAGGGGGAAAAACAACTGCTGTAGAAACATAAGTATACCACTAATAAATGTAAAATGTTTGGATAAGTTTCCTGTACAGTTTACAACACTAGTAGACTGATTTTTTATTTTTATTTTTTAACTTCTGTATCTGATATGCATCAAAATCGAATTAAGATCTGAATCGACTAGTTAAATATGCGAATACACACTCATATATTTTACATATAATTTTTGCGTCATTGGGACTTTAGCTTATTCACAGTATCCCCCAGAGTTAGATAAGCCCATACATACCTTTTTCATTTCTGTGCGTTCTGTAATAAGTGTTATTTGACGCACCCACCGTTAGCCTAGCTTAGCACAAAGACTGGATGTAAATGGATAATGGTAGCATAGTAATCCCAATAAGTAACAAAATAATGCAAACATTTTCCTATTTACATGTTGTGATCTGTATAGTCACAGCGTGTACAAATAACAAGGCTATATGAGACAGATACCATTTTTAATCTTATAAATACTGGGAACTATATTCTCACTAGGCGTAGGAGCACAGCTAATGTTACTTGGGCGGAGTGATTAGCGCAGCACCCGAGACGCGGCGAGGAGCAGACAGTTCACTCAGAGTTGGAGTAATAGTCAGCAATTACTAGACAGTAAATTTATAGTTTACAAACATGGGTGTTCGCTGTATTGTAAAGAGCTGCGACAATAAACAGGGGAGACCAGGTAATACTATGATGTTTCATAGAATTCCAACCAAAAACGCTGACCTGATGAATCGATGGCTACTTGTTCTGGGTATAGTTCCAAACACACCTGTAAACACCATCACGAAGTATTTCGTTTGCTCTGAACATTTTACTGTGGACGACTATTTTGAAAAAATGCAAGTTGCCACACGGACCATGAAACGTGTGCTAAAGGATACAGCCATCCCATCGATAATAAAGACAGGACAAATTGGATCACCTGTTGTTGCGGTAAGTGTTCCGTTATGTTTTGAGATGACTAACATTAGCCATACTGTAACAGTGCCATGCTAATGTAATATAACCTTACTACTGATCACTGCATGTACCTGCACAGGCTGTGTCCAAAATCCTAGTGACCTGCCTGACGTTACTCAGGCTGCTTATCTTCAGCATCATGAGCTGGTTCGATTCGAACATCGGACGTTTCGTATTCTCTGTCTGAACGGCGGTTACGAACTTTTAAATTCAAACACCCAGCAGTTTTCAGAATCATACACGCATTACATTCGCTGGTTTAAAAGATGCTGATCGACAGCTCGCGAGTTTTTTGGTACAGAGTCGTTGAAATGGCTGGGAGGTCATTCATTAAGCTAGCGCTAAAGCTAACGAGCTCTGTTACAGCAGAGCCGCCGATTATTAACGCTGTGACCGAGTAAAAACCCACCTGCAGGTGCTCCTGGAAGCGGATAGGCAGGATTTGAGCCATGGTTTGGGCTTTCTGTTCTCAATCCTCCCGGCCGGACTCCTCGAAAAATTTCTGCCTGGCTTTAGCGCGCGACGACCTCCTCTCCGCGGACACCCCCGAGTCAAAACCGATCAAAGGCGGGTCTGTCGGCTTGATTAGACAGAGAAATCAACCGTCGTGCTGTCGTCGTGTCAAGCCAATCCGCCAGATGGTCGGTGTGTTTTTTCTTCTCCCCTCTCTGCGCGGATGGGACTCACTCAAACCCGCAATGGCGGCGGAAACAGCTCAGACTGAACATCCGGAAGCAGCGGCGGAAGGACATTCGCGATTTCAGCGCTTTTGTCAATCAAGCGGGCGATGCGCGAAGCTCTGATTCGATGTGTGTGAGCGCTCGGGTTGCTGATGTTTTAGATGTGATTAATGAGCGCAGGTATAAGTAGTCTAGTCGGTATTATATCATTCGTTTCATTTTTGCCACATCATTCAGTTCTTCATACTCTATGTACGTCAGTTCCGGCTGCGTCTCAATCAGCTCCCTTGTTCAGTAGTAAGGGCACTGATCAGGGAGTCGGCTATTTTAAGAGCTGTCTCAATCGCGAAATCCTTCCAGTGCACTGGGAGCGTCCGCTTCCTGCGCTCCCTTACCGGAAATAACGTCACATTTCTGAAGCACTTAAAGGTCCCATGGCATGAAC
Organism: Carassius gibelio; assembly: GCF_023724105.1. Taxonomy (NCBI): domain Eukaryota; kingdom Metazoa; phylum Chordata; class Actinopteri; order Cypriniformes; family Cyprinidae; genus Carassius; species Carassius gibelio. The sequence goes on from NC_068385.1 coordinate 15,460,559, forward strand.
ATTTTACTTTTGAGTTTTTTTCATCATTAATATGATTTCCACCAGCATTGATTCGAGTAACGTCTCCTTTTTTTTCATTACAATATATGTTATAAAAACGTCTGAGTGCTGCCATCTTCCGGTTGAACGGTGGCTGCGGTGGGACGTAACGTAAGGAGTGACAGGTGACGTAAGCAGTTTCCAGCTCTCCACGCCCTTGGCAGTATAAAATCATCTTGTTCCGTCAAAGTCAGTGTAGGGAGGAGCTGAACTCGCAGCGCCGGATGAAACTGTATGAAGCCTTGGTGCGGGTAAATAAGGAGAATTTATGTTGGTTGAGAGGTTATAGAATAGGAAGTGTCAATGGTCCATTTCAAGATAGATGGCGGTAATGCACATATTTGTCTGCGATCCGCCGTAAAAAAAAAAAAAAGCAAGAAGAAGAAGAAAGTCAGTGTAGTGAGTCAAGAGTTGGAATTGCGAGTATTGAAAACAATCAGGAGGATATAATGTGTTAAGCGTCTATTTAGCATAGCATTTATAAAGTTATTTAGAATATTTCGTGTAGCCTATGTAGTAAATTAGCATAGTTGTTAGTGTAACGTTAGTACATTTACAATTATTCATTTAGCAGACGCTTTTATCCAAAGCGACTAGAAGCATAGTTATAGTATTGCATCAGTTAGGATAGCTTAGTTAGCGTAGATTTGGCTTTATTTAGTACAGTGGTCAGGATGGTACGTAAGTGTAGCGTTGCTGGTTGCAACAACACTGCTGGACTGCATAGTTTTCCAGCAGACTTGAAAATTAGGCGCCAGTGGTTGCATGCACTTGGCCTGGAAGACCGCGAGTTCCCGCCTAGAGCTGGAGTGTGCAAACTGCATTTTACGCGAGATTGCTTCTCCAACGCAATGCAGGTGGAAATGGGCTTCTCCTCACAGCTCATGCTGAAAAGCGACGCAGTGCCTTACGCTAACGTTACTCCTCCTGCAAGGACTCCACGACCGCAGCGGCGCCCCGGGGTGAGTGATCATATATACAATTTATGATTTGTCAAAAGTTAAGCCTCTGGGGTCGACAAACGGGCAGGTGTTGTGTTCCCGTGGAAAAACTGTTCCTGTGGGTGGAGTTTACATGAATAATCATTAGTTCCCTTGTTGTGGGCGTGTCCTTGAAACCTTGCAAACAAATGGAAATATCAGTGCACGCTCTTACTTGTTTAATGGATTATTTTGAACAGTTAATGAAGTTTCCGTGTTCTACATTATGTAGCATTAACTGCAACAGTACCAACACAATGAATAGTTTGTGTACTATGATAAATTGTCTAATGTTTTGCTTGATTAATCACAGACACACAGCAAAACAATCAATAAGCGAATAATCTATCTTACGTAATATAGTTTTTACTATTTGGTGTATTTTGCTTTTTATATATTTCATATATGCTTTATTTTTAATAGTTTGGTTTGTTCCCGTGGGTGGAGTTTACGTCATTAGTTCCCTTGTTGTGGGCGTGTCCTTGAAACAACGTGCAAACAAATGGAACTGAAAATATCATCAGTGCACGCTCCTCAAATCGCTACTTGTTTGATTGATTACTTTGAACAGATAATGAGGTGTAAGTTTTAAGCATTGAAGCATTTCAACAGTGTCAAAAGTTTTATTATTGTGTAATATATGATAAATCGTCTGTAAGCTGTTTTGCTTGTTTGATTCCAGGCACACTGCAAAACAACAAGCGAATAACCTATGCTAACCTTGGGTGATATAGTTTATAATTTTCTGGATGTGTTTAGCTTTTTATACATTTAATTTGTGGGGCATTAATTGCTTTTTGAATAGTTTTATTAGCCTATAATTAGGCTACTGGTGACTATTAATGCAGTGTGTTCACAACTATGCTTGAAACAAATGTAGCCTATCTGTTTATTAAATATAAGCCTAGCTATCCTTGTGTCATTTATAAACTCTTGTTTAGTTTGTATGTATGTAGCCAGTGTTTCTGTCACCTAATAAGCTACATACACACTGAAAACAAATTTTCTTGCAGTGAAAATGCTAATATTGTAATCATTCTAATTTGTAACTGATTATATAAAACAGTTCATAAACCTTAAAGCATTGTTCTGAAGTGGCCTTTTTGGACATAAGTCAGCAGCTACTCTAAGAATATTATTTTTACATTTGGATAAGAAATCATATGTCTTATAAACAATGTTATAATATTGCTTTGATTTGTTTTTGTGATGTTTCCACATATATTGATCATTATGTAAAGCCACTGTCTGTTTTAGATTGGATGAGAGAGCTGAAGTCACTGGTACAATAGTTGATCATTTTATGAACTGGACATTTATGGATGCTGTTCTCATCGAGAGAAAATAAATATCTCAGACACTGACTTAATTTTGCATTGCTTCATTCCTCATGCAAACATTCACACAACTCTTCTTGTATTTTCAATTTGAGTTATATTCATAAAGCAATTACTTCCATACTTATCATAGTAACATTTAATTTATATAATATCTATGTGATCTACAATATCATTGAGTATAATTTTAAACTGTAAAATTAAAACACTTTAAAGATAGTATGTTATTTGTTAATCTGCATGTCATGTTACTATTAATACACATGATAGAACTGTCAACATTAAAGTGTGTTATTAAATTAGTGAAATATTTAATTACATATTTATTTAACTTTAATTACTCACAGAGGATATTAATCTCAGTAGGCGACAAGAGAACAGAGTTTGGCTGAAAAAACACATTTGGGTTTCAATGTATGAAATGGTTATAAAAATGTGAAAACGATTTTGAAGAAGATGTTCAAATGTTAAACATTATTTACACAGTGGATCACTATTCTCTATTCTTAAACATGACATGAAGAGGTTGTTTTTCAGTGCCTATGGTCAAAGAACAAACACAATGTATGCTTAGATATGATATTCATTATTATAGTATTTATTAGTAGTTCTTTCTCAGATTCTCTAAACCGTTAAGCTCTGTATTCAACTTAACTAAATAAAACAAAGAAAAATGTGTCCATTTTAAAAAGACTGTTCATTTAAATTATAAAAATTAACTCGGTTATCTTGTTTCAATGTTGCATGAGTCATTCTGTAGAAGATATTTAAAATCTTCTAATAGGAGGAGATATGTATACAAAAAAATAATGTTCTTTAATAATTTCATAGATATAATTTCAGTATTGTTATTCAGTAAACATGCTTATCTTCTATCTTATTATGACTTGCACCTGGAATATATGCAAAGTAATAAATCGAGTACTAATTTGACCTCACTGTCTCTACACAGGCCAGCACATCAAGTGCTTGTATTCAGCTGCCTCTGTCAAGGGATGTTTCCTGTCAGACAGACCCCCTGGAAACACATACTGTAGGCACACAGCTCCCCTTAAAGACTCTGCTGCCCCACTTTAGAAGTGAAGGTATGTACCCGCCATCTTCACGACATTTACTTTTGATCTAGTTAGTAAACATTTTCTGGCATTTCTCTTTGCTTTCATTAATTGTTGTTTCATTAGACTCGGCCACAGGTGTCCAGGCAAATGTCTCCTGCAAAGATTTTGGTGTTGGGACATCCAATGCAGACCCTTTGGGCCTGTCATCGACACCTGTGAAGAGACCTCGTCTAGACCTCGATGAACAGCTGGAGGACGATGCATTGGAGCACAGCTCTTTAGAGGAAGCTTTAAAGGGACAGGATTCCGCTTCGTTAGACTCTACACTTAAGTCGTAAGTTACTGAGTGTGAAGATATATGCGTGGCTTTCATTCTAACATAAAGAATTAGTCTGTTGTTGTTTATAGCATTACTTTTAGGATTGTTTATGTGCATAAATATTATTTAACCAGATGCAAACAGGGTGCTGGTTTAAATTATAGTCCAAATGAAAACTCAATCTGTTTAACTCAAAATGAGTTTTCCTTTCATTCTGGTTTGATATAGAGCAGATTCATCCACTCCCACCCACAACAGCAAAAAGTACATAGTGTACGAGAGCTGCATCATGGAGTTGTTTAATGTATGTCCAGTCTGCACCCGGGCATGTGATGTGAGGACCCAAAGGCTGGGGACATTCCTGTCTGTGAAGCAGTGGTGTCCCCGCTGCACATTTACAAGACACTGGAATAGCCAGCCTGTCATTGGGAGCGTGCCGTCTGGAAATCTGCACCTTTCTGCCGCCGTGTATCTGAGTGGTGCATCTTTCATACAAATCGAAAAGGTAAATCATGTGCAACTGTAGTTACTTTGACTGTGAATTACTTAAATTTGGATCAAATTACATGTATTATTTATCCCCCACACCAACAGGTCTTCAAGGCAATGAAGCTACAGTTGTTTAGGTATGAAACGTTTCAACGCCACGCCAGAGCTTTCATTGAGCCGGCAGTAATTCACCACTGGAAAGCCACACAGGATGTGATTCTGCAGTCGCTGAGTCAGGAGGAAAAAGTGATAGTTGGTGGTGACATGAGAGCTGACTCTCCAGGTATTGATACTTTACTGAAATAGTGTATTTTATACAGGGTATGGGTGTAACGGTACGCAAAAATCACGGTTCGGTACATACCTCGGTTTTAAAGTCACTTTTCGGTACAGTAAGGGAGAGAAATGCAAATATTAAACTGCAAGCTCTAACCTGTTAACATGGGAGTAGAATTAAAAACAGACACGCCACGCAGCTGAGACGCTTGCACCACGCATCCAGTGATTCATCGGCCTGAATCAGCTGCAGGGCGGGATTTGCGCTGAATGCGAAGACTTCCTCCGTTTAATATGTTCGTTTGGAAACACCAAAATGTACTTATTTTCCGCGCACAAAATATTGCATTCCCTCATTCGGTACACACGTGCACCGTACAGAAAGCCCTGTACCGAAACGGTCCGGTACGAATACACGTTACACCCCTAATACAGGGGTTACGTATTGTTTGAAGTTAAAATGAGTGACCTAAATAAAATGCTAGACATAATACCAAAGTATTGAATGTTGATCACTAATGTAACTATTTGATCTAAAACAGGCCACTCTGCAAAGTACGGCAGTTATGCAACGATGGATCTCCGTACTAACACCGTTGTGGACATTCAGTTGGTTCAGGTGAGCCTTAAAAAATTATTTCGAAAAGTGGTTATTGGTTTTAATTTTAAAAGCAAAGTTCTTTTAATTTATTGTTTTTCTGTGTTAACAGAGCAACGAGGTTGGTGGTAGCTGCCACATGGAAAAAGAGGGCCTGAAAAGGAGTCTAGCTTTACTGGAGTCGCGTGGCATCAATCTTGATTGCATCGTCACTGATCGCCATCCACAAGTACAGAAGTTCCTCAGAGAGAGAAACATAACCCATTACTACGATGTCTGGCACATGGCAAAAGGTACATTGTCAGTGTCAATAGTCCATTACACCATACAAAATTTGTACACCATACTTTCCTTTCTTTGAGTTTATAGTAGGGCTGGGACAATGTTCATCGACCGGTTTTTATTTCTCTAAAAAACGTTTACAAAACGTTTACCTTATGTGCGCTGAATATACGCGATGGCCAGATCAACATTCTGTCCAACGTTATATAACCAATCCAGGGGTTTTTCTGCATTGATCTTTGTTTTTTGGCGGCTCTCAAAGCCTTATTTGATGGATGAGTGATGTAGAATAGAGTGACTGTTGTGCCTGACAGGGCGCGTACGAGAGAGAGCCCCGGCTGCGCGCGTGCTCTAACAGTCTTCAAACAACATGAGCGCTTCTTGCTCTCTCTCTAATCGTTAGATTAATCGATTCATCGAAAAAATAATCGCTAGATTAATCGTTTAAAAAATAATAGTTTATCCCAGCCCTAGTTTATAATGATACTGGTGAGAAGGACCTGATGTTAGATTTAGTTTGTGTAAATATCCTATTCGGTAAAAAGACTTGTCCTTATGCTACAATAGAGTAATCACTCAGTTTATGAGTATCTTAACTAAGTGGAATGTATTTTGCTTTAATTGTAAGGAATTTCCAAGAAACTGGAAGCAATCAGTAAGCAGAAAGACTGTGAGAAACTCAAGAAGTGGATGAAAAGCATCATCAATCACATATACTGGACTGCAGCTAGCTCAACCTCCGAACCAGAGAGGATTGCTAAGTGGACCACGATCCTGAACCATGTTCGAGATGTTCATACACATGAGGATCCTCTTTACCCCAAGTGTGAGCATGTGATCCGCAAGACAACTGACAAGAGTAAATGGCTCCAAGCAGGTATTTAATCAATATACAGGCTAAACGTCAAAACAATACAGTTATTTAGTCACTTTCAGAAATTGACCAGAGATCATCGTTGTAATATTCTCTACTGTATTGTTTTCTAATATGATATTTTCTAATTGTCTGCAGATACTCTAGCTTTTTACAAGTTGGAGAAGTTGCTGACAAAAAAAAGAACGCTGAAGGATGTTGTAAAACTGAGCCCCCACCACCAAACTTCATCTTTAGAGGCTTTCCGTGCCGTCATCCTTCGCTTTGCCCCAAAGAATGTTGTCTTTCCTTTTATTGGGATGTTGTGCAGGTAAAAGAAAGTTTGTTTACTCGATAATTTTGGGAATTGTAGCCTAAAATATATTTCAATATTAACACGTTTTGTCTTGTACTTACAGACTATACCTGGCTGCTATGCATTATAATGAAAATGCGGACCGACCACAGGCCGAAACGGAGGAAGGTGTACCTGTCTTCAAAATCTCATTTCCGAAGGCTAGGAAGGAAGAGTGCAGAGTTAAACCTCAAAAGACACAGCCGACCTTTGGTAAGGGTTCAGATCGATTCAAACAACACATCTTTTCTGGAATTAAAAAATGTATTTATCTTGATGAAGAATCAATTAAATACAAAAACAAAACCCAACCAATTAAAAAGAAAAAAAAAGTTTGTGCTTGTGTTTTATGATACAGGTTATGTTGCTGACACGATGGACCTCATTTTTGAGAAAGTCTTTGTTAACCCTGTGCCATACACCGATGCGCTGTTGGCCATCCCTCTCCCAGAGGACCTGAGTCCCTGAGTTTGAGAAGCTCGATGAGGAGGAGGTCATTGCCAGCTTTGTTTTCTGTGGAGGACAGTTTAAACCATACGTAGTGGCCTTTCTTCATCAGGAAATTCACACAAGCTGGAATAATGACCCGGATTCTGCGTCCCAGGAGTCCTCAGCACCAGCTCACAAACGAACGATAGGAGAGATATCTGTAGCCACTGAACAATTGATATTTAGTCTGGCAGAGATCTAACATTGTTTGTGTTATTATACAAATATTCCTTTGCTCCTATGGATCATATTCAATGCTTGTTTTGTAACATTTTTCAAGTTTTTTTTTTTCTCTGTTGTAAATAAATATTGACACTGTCTACACTACTGAATGAAAATTAGACACAAGGTTGGTTGTTGGAATAAACAGTCAAGACTCAAAACAAGACCGTATTTCTTATTTTATTAACTTCAGTAACCAAGCACAGCTTACTGGTGTATTCCTCTCAAATGTAGAGGACCGTAATCAGCTCGGTGTATCTGCAGAGAGCAGACAGGATACGATCCAGGATGGTCAACCAAACGTGTGAGCTGTTCTTTGACCTCCCGTAGTCTTCTCGTAAGACGTAAAAATCTCAGTATCAAAAAAAAAAAAAGTTTATTTACATGAAAGATATAAAATGTGTTTATTACATATTGTGACTTGAGCCATATTCAAAATCCACTGGGACCGGTGCTGTGGCAGTAAAAGGTGATTAAGTTCTCAAATCTGAGATAATAAAAATCTTTCATATTTGTATTCCGCAGCTGCAGAATCTGTGGTGAATATTTGATCCTCTCATGTGCCCTTTCTTTGTAGCCGATGCTGTTTTCGCTCCAAGTAGCGAGCTCGAGCCTCTGTTATTGAGCTTTCATCGTTTCTCTTTTCCAATTTCTTTGCTGCATCCTCTGTGGCTTCTGTTTCAACACAAAAAAAATGTGTTACAAAAATATGACAATTTGACTTCCTCAAAATGCTCAGCCTCTTCAAACGCACCTGCTTGTCTTTTTGCTGCCTCTTTCTTCTCCCACTGGGCCATCTCTTCATCGGTTACTTCTTCCCTAGCGACACTACTCAGCTCATAGACGTCGATTTCATGCAGCTTCGGCAACAGGTCCTGCACCCACTCGTAACGGATGGGACAAACTGTTCTCACGTACACCCGTGAGGTGACCAACACGTCATGGAAGATGATCCAATCCAGATGCAATTCTTGACCAAAGAGCTGAATAAAAGTAGTTACAGTAGGTGTTAGGTTAAAACAATCGAAAAGGAAAACAGACTTAGAAATTACATGAATGTGAGAAAAATAAAACTTTTGCAAGGCTTTATTTCCTTACACATGATGAGGGGTGAATGAGAACGCTGGACCCATGTCCATCCATGGTGCAAAAAGATTTCCCAATAGATCTGAGGAAAACCGTACAGTTTAATACTGGCTTTAATGAATAGACTTTATGTGATGAAATAACAGCGTGGTGCTCACCTCCTGGCTACATTGGTGAAATAACCCAGGCAAAGGCACTGCCGCAGCAGTTCACTCCGGCTGCCTTCAAACGTCTCATGTGGAAAGTCGTTCTGCTACATAAACAGTCAAGAACTAGTACAGATTCAACTAATAACAGTAAAAGCAAATAGAGTTGTAGAGAAACTCTTACCTGCTTTAGGCGTAGGAGAATCTCTCTCAGTTGAGTCTCAACGCTGAAGGCTGACTTCACTGCTCGCCAGTGGATCCAGTGCTCTTTGCACCAGGCCGATGGATTGTCACTATTAGAAGAACCAAAGAACGAATGAATGGCAACATTTCACATGATTTCCATAAAGAGCTGTGGACTTATTTAGTCATTTGGTCAGTCTTTATGGTCTACCTCGCTCTGCACTTCTCAAACACACAGAGCAGCATGAGGAAATCATTGGAGCTGCCAGCACAAGCTGCTATTTCTTTATGTCTGATCTCTGCTTCCTTTTGTCCTTCTGGTTTACCTAAAAAACAACAAGAAGCAACATTTTATTTATCTAATACATTAGATTTAACAGGAAGTGACATTTTATTTTAATGTAAAATACTGTTAAAATATTAATATTGTGGAAAAAAGTATCAGTTACCATTTAACTTATAGTGAATGTCTGCATATAAACAATAAATTATAATGTTGTAATGGCCAGTTTCGTTTATAACAGTTTTAGGTTTGTCTTATTTCTCATATACTTACACAATGCAGTCGAGAATATTTTACAATAGGCCATTTATCAGTTTTCAGGCCATAATGTTAAAATAATTTCAGAAATGTATTATCAGTGAATCCTTATTTTTACCAGTACATTAACAGGATTTTTTAAATATATTAACAGGATGTGCTCAGTTAAAACCGATTATGTGACATGGAGTAACTACCTTAAAGTTGCAATGAATCCGAAGGAGCAACAATTTATAATTTTTTTGTACTGTGGCACATCAAGTGTCGTAAAAGAAGAAAAATGTAAGGGCAGGGACTTGGCTGTATTCATCAGTTGTTGATTAGATTTCGAGATGTTAAGTTTTAAGCCTTCAACACACTGCACAAGTCACTAGGTGTCATTATTGTATAGTCTGCATACATATTTGTATCCAAGTTTATCAGATCCATGTCACACAGTGTGATGTGTAATGCTCTTATAAGATTGCTGAAATCATGCATAAGAGGATAAAATGATTGAAGATGTCCTGCATACAATTCCAGAGAGAATTGTCTCATTTTATATTACAGGAGCTCAAAAAGTGTCAAAATTAAACACTAATATTTATTTCATGCCGACTTTATGTAATAGACGTGTGATGACAAACAGAAATGATTACCTGGTCGAATGAAGATGTTCTCCACTGAGAGCATGGCGGCCGCAGGCAGCATGATGTCTTCACAGCCGAGAGCGGCTGCTTTGAGCAAAGCACGAGTAAGATTAGGAGGAAGAGGAAACTCCACCATCAACCTCCCCAACCTGGTCACGTCACCCCTCCTGCAACAAAAAGACGATATTAGCACTTAAATTAAGAACTGAAACAGTGAACAATATGTGCCATTAAATAAAAAAAATGTAATTACATTTATGCACTTTTTTTCCAAAGCGACTTACAGTGCATTCACGCTAAAATGTGTACTCTGGGAATTGAACCCACGACCTTTTGCACTGCTAACGCAATGCTCTACCACTGAGCCACAGGAACACTGATGTTCATATTGATGTACTGTGAACATCAGCAGGACCGGGGGCAAGATGCAGCTGGCAGTATTCTACAGTATTCTCAGCTTTTTTCTCACATAACAGGCAACAGTTTGTGGAACGCATGTCACTCACCTGTCAATAGCATCATACTGATACAGCTGTTTCAGAGCGGTCAGGATAAACCGTTCCTCTGGACTGTCCAGGTAAGGAAATCTAAAATAACGTAATTGGAAAAAAGTGTTCAAATTTAAATTATTAACAAACCAATTAAACAATCCAAAAGGAATGGAGACTGGCAATACCTAATCACATCATGGATACCGAGACATTTCAGCGTGAGAATGACAGACGTTAGACTGGTCCGCTGGATCTCTGGAATGGTGTACTCGGGCATGCATGTGTCCCAGAAGTCTTTACTGTAAATCCTGAAGCATTTTCCTGCAGCGGTTCGTCCAGCCCTGCCTGCTCTCTGCTGTGCCTCGCACCTGTGTGGAAACATCATCAGAACCTTTGTTAAAATACAATAAATGAAAAAAATATATATATTGTTTGGATAAGCTAGTTAATTCCTCACTAAACAGTTAAAATAGTACTGTACAATTAGCATAACACACTTTTTGATCACAATAGTCACAGAAACATATAGTAATAAAAAAAAAGTATAATAAAAAAAATTCAACAAACAATAAAAGGTATATATAAAAATTATATACATTTTTTTTTTTTTTTAAATCAAGATTTTCACAGGATACTCACTTTGATATAGGTACCACTTCCAAAATATCCAAACCAACATTTGAGTTGTGATTCAGTTGTTTCACAAATCCACTGTCAACGATGTATCTACAACACAGAGAGAGAAAATAATAACACTACAAGAGTTCCTCTGGGCATAAATACATCATTTTTTATATCTGCATATTTAGTCATTGAGCAAATGATGGTTGTTTAATATCGTACGACTTGTATCTACCTGATTCCATCAATTGTGAGTGAAGTTGCAGCAATATTCGTCGCTACCACACACTTTCTCACCCCTTTCGGTGGAGGCTGGAATATTTGCCTTTGCTGATCTGTAAAAAAAAACATGAAATATCACAAAACATGTATTGAGTACTCCGTGATTAAGCACGAAATTTCACTCCGTTACGTCTTTTAAGACAAATCTAAAGGCAGGCTAACCTGTTGGCATGGACCCATATAAAGGCAGGATAAGAAGCCCTTCAACAGTTTGGTCATGGACATCATAACGGTAGTCTAAGATCTCAGCCTTATCAAAGAGCAGATCACAGGCTTTCTCGATTTCAGACTGCCCTGTTCAAAACACAAGCACAGGGCTAAAAACAACAGAAAATCTGCAAACTACTGTAAAACTGAAACATCTTGTAACTATACATGACTTTGCTGCCACTTATGGTCATATAATATGTCTGTGCTGAATAAAAGTAATAATTTCTTGCTGACCCTAAAGATTTGAACAATGGAGTATTTACCTGTCAGGAAGACCAAAATATCACCGGCTGCTTCATTTGTGTGCACATCTAAAGCCACCTTTACCACCTATGGATATCAGACAGAACACATTTACAGTCTGGGAGTTTTGTAGTGAAGTAAAGTTTATGATAATGTATATTGTCCCCACACACCTCTTTGACATAGACCGAACTATCTTTGTCTTTTGGGCCAATAAGATTACAGAATTTCTCCTTGACTGGATATGTACGCCCAGGAATCGTGAATACTGGACAGTTCTCATAAAAAGAGCTGAGCTTTTCCGTTTCTAATGTTGCTGACATCACAACCACTTTGAAGGGGGGGTTACTACCACATGACCTTTTTGACAGAGTTTTCTTGAGTAACCCAAGCAAGACATCCTGCAAAACAAACCCTCTTATTAAAGATGTATGCATACATATATATATATATATATACACACACACATACACACCACAGTATTACCAAGGTGTTTGTGGATATTATATATATATATATATATGAAGAGTTCAGATGCAAAAGCCTCTAAATGCCATCTGAAATTTTCATCTAAAATTAGGATTTTTATCAGGCTCCTATATTTATGTTCAGTTATTTCACTTTAATAGCCTGGAAAAGGACCTGCACATTGCCATTAATGTAAAATGACTCATCCTAAGCATAGGAGCTTGATAAAAATCCTAATTTTAGATGAAAATTTCAGATGGCACTTAGAGGCTTTTGCATCTGAACTCTTCATATATATATATATATATATATATATATATATATATATATATATATATATATATATATATATATATATATATATATATATATATATATATATATATTATTAAGCACATTGGATTTACATGTTATTACCATCTGATACAAGCCTATTCGGTTGTTAAGTGATGACGTAAGAAGCGCTGTTTCCTGGTCCAAGCCTCAACTCACTTCACTTGAGAATACGACCTCAGCAGACATTTATGAGCACTGTTTATTCATATTGATCATTTAAGCTAAACGCTTTCAAACTTACGGTATACACAGCTGCTCACAGCGTCCCAAACACAAATAATTTTTATATATTTTTTTTTTATATTTATATTTTCATTGTCTGGCTATCTGGGACTTCGGTATGGAGTTAAAGGTTAAGATTATAACTTTTTCACTAATATTCTATCACATTGTGAGTTTATATTAGCACCTTTTGTTGTTTTCTCATGGTAACTGATAGAGCGTTTGGACACGGAAGCGCTGCTACATGACGTCAGACTTAACAAGCGAATAAGCTTTTTTATACAAGGAAACTACAAAATAAAAAAGAAATGATAACATCTTCCAAAAATGTAACTACGGTAATTTCCCAAGTAAAACCACAAATTTCAAATATATAGTCCACATACTGTATTCAGGCTCCTCTCATGGGCTTCATCCAGGATCACAATGCTGTACTGTGATAAACTGGGGTCTGCGAGAATCTCCCTCAGCATACAGCCATCTGTCATGTATTTAATCATAGTGTCCTGACATGAGAAAAATGCAAAAGACATTAAAAAGTACACTAAATGCATAATTTTGAAATAGGCTAGAATGTTGAAAGCATGATACTTTTTTCAGGGCCCTTGATGTATAGAAGATTTAAAAAAAACAGCGTTTATTTAAAATATATTTTTTGTAACATTATAAAATGTAAATGTTGCTTTTGATCTATTTCAAGCATCCTTGCTAAATAAAACCATTAATTTTCTTTTAAGAACAAATCGTACACAAACTACTGAATGGTAGTGTATATTATAGAAATTTTCGGCATAGAATATTGCAAAAATTCAAGGTACAAAAGCTCTCACTTTTCGGAACGTACTAATATATAACATTTAGGTAGTAATGTGAACATTTTAGGTAGTGATGTGTACTTTTAAGGTACTTAGAAAAAGAAAACAAAATGTATACATACGTTTAACTTTTAAAAAGGTACTGCCCCAGTTACAGCTTTTGGATCTATTTTTCTGAGAATGTCGATACAAACGTTGAAATGTTAAATAAGAGTGTAATCTCGTACCTTTGTTGAGCAGTCATCGAAACGCACTTGGTACCCCACCTCCTCACCCAGCCGGACCCCCATCTCATGGGACACCCTCTGGGCAACAGTGATGGCTGCAACCCTCCTGGGCTGAGTCACACCGATCCTACCATTCCTGCAAAGACCTGACGAAAACACACACAGACACACACACATATACACACACACACACACACGAGAACACACACGCGCACACACAGAGAGAGATGCTGCAGAAAATGAATGGATCCCACACACAGGAAACGAACAGACCTGCAGTTCATTAGTACGTTAACGTTAGTAATGTTCATTCATACCTGCTTTAAACAAGTACTGAGGCAGCTGAGTGGTCTTTCCGCAGCCAGTTTCACCCGTTACGATCAAGAAGGTGTTTTCCTTCACTGCCTGAATGAGTTTGTCTTTGTGCAGATAAATAGGCAGCTTTCTTGATTCACTACTGTGCTCTGTTTCTCTGCTCTTCTCTGATTTTGACATGTCTATGACCGTTCGTGTGCCGTTTATCACTTCCCAACGTTGCTCAGCGGTATTTTTCACCTCTTGCGATTTCTTAAAGCTCAGCTGAATATTAATAAGTCATAATCACACGTTATCTGGCGTTATAAGAAGACATTATACCATGCTGTTTACAAGTTGTTCGCTAGTTTACGTCAGCGTTCTTCTTCGTCTTTTCTGGAGTTTTTCTTGGCGGTTGGCACACGACGAAAATGTGCATTACCGCCACCAACTGATATGGAGCGTGGATCTGAATGTCTGCTACTTTTTTATTCCAAACAAAATAAAACTATATTCTCTCTATTCCAAACAAAATAAAACTATAAAACTATAAACCGAATCAACAAAACAAAAATTAAGACTCAAATCTTCTGAATCATATTGATTATTCTAAGAAAATTAAAAACAATTCCATAGCTCTTATCTCCTGAATTTTTTCTAATAATTTCTGTTACATCAAAATTTATTCTTTCCATTCTAAGGTTTCGGATCATTCCCCTACTTTTATTTACATTAGCGTTTGAACCATTGTGTCTATGGTTTGAACCATAGACAGTAAAAGAAATGGACACAGCGACCCCATTGGAACCATAGACAGTAAAAGAAATGGACACAGCGACCCCATTGGAACTCAATTGAGACAAATGAAGCCCCGTTTTAGCGTTTTTTAGCACTTCCGTTTCTGACGCGCAGACTCAAACGAAGCTTGACGACGTCAGCAACCTGTCTGACAGATGTATATCTTCTAGTAGCTGTGCGTGCAAACTGCCATCGTTAATCTTGCAGAGACGGCGAACTTGAGCGGGGAGTACTTTGTCGTGAGTGAGCAGGAGTAAGTATTCTGATTAATAATTTTGTATAGTGTTTTAAAATATAACGCCAGTACGCCATATTAAGTTAATTGCCTGCGAGCTTCTCCTCCTGTCTGTACGGTAATGCGACAGAGAGCCCAGTGGTTATGACGCAATCGTTAGCCTATTTTTTACAAAAACTGTTTATACGGGGCCATAATGTAACATAGAAGGTAATGGAGCCCTTTATACATTGTCGTGTATCTTTAGAAATAAATAATGGACAAACAGAGTCTTTAAACGCCTCAGATGTAAAGTTATTCGCTGTCAAAGTGACGCCAAAATGAATGGGAGTCAATGGGAATGCTAACGCAAGTGAAGTTCTGCTAAAAGATGGCAGCCCCCACCCGACTTCAACTTCCGGTCGAGTTCCTTGCCCCTTGATTGGAACTCAACTGAGACAATTGAAGCCCATTTTTAGCGTTTTTTAGCACTTCCGTTTCTGACTCAAACGAAGCTTGACGACGTCAGCAACCTGTCTGACAGATGTAAATCTTCTAGTAGCTGTGCGTGCAAACTGCCATCGTTAATCTTGCAGAGACGGCAAGCTTGAGCGGGGAGTTCTTTGTCGTGAGTGAGCAGTAGTAAGTATTCTGATTAATTATTTTGTATAGTATTTTAAAATGTTACGCCATATTAAGTTAATTGCCTACGAGCTTCTCCTCCTGTATGTACGGTAATGCGACAGATAGTCGAGTGGTTATGACGCAATCGTTAGCCTATTTTTTACAAAAACTGTTTCTACGGGGCCATAATGTAACATAGAAGGTAATGGAGCCCTTTATACATTGTCGTGTATCTTTAGAAATAAATAATGGACAAACCGAGTCTTTAAACGCCTCAGATGTAAAGTTATTCGCTGTCAAAGTGACGCCTAAATGAATGGGAGTCAATGGGAATGCTAACGCAAGTGAAGTTCTGCTACAAGATGGCAGCACGCAGCCGACTTCAACTTCCGGTCGACTTCCTTGCCGCCTGGTTTGAACCCTCGTCTCTTCTTACGCACACAGCTCGCGAAAACACATTAGCGCCACCAGCAGCACTGGAGGACATGTGGCTGCTCCGTTCACTGCAGGTGTTCAACCTGTTTTTATGCAGTCTATGGTTCAACCGTATATACACTCACCTAAAGGATTATTAGGAACACCATACTAATACTGTGTTTGATCCCCTTTCGCCTTCAGAACTGCCTTAATTCTATGTGGTATTAATTCAACAAGGTGCTGAAAGCATTCTTTAGAAATGTTGGCCCATATTGATAGGATAGCATCTTGCAGTTGATGGAGATTTGTGGGATGCACATCCAGGGCACGAAGCTCCCGTTCCACCACATCCCAAAGATGCTCTTTCTATTGGGTTGAGATCTGGTGACAGTGGGGGACATTTTAGTACAGTGAACTCATTGTCATGTTCAAGAAACCAATTTGAAATGATTCAAGCTTTGTGACATTATGCATTATCCTGCTGGAAGTAGCCATCAGAGGATGGGTACATGGTGGTCATAAAGGGATTGACATGGTCAGAAACAATGCTCAGGTAGGCCGTGACATTCAAACGATGCCCAATTGGCACTAAGGGGCCTAAAGTGTGCAAAGAAAACATCCCCCACACCAATACACCACCACCAGCAGCCTGCACAGTGGTAACAAGGCATGATGGATCCACGTTCTCATTCTGTTTACGCCAAATTCTGACTCTACAATCTGAATGTCTCAACAGAAATCAAGACTCATCAGACCAGGCAACATTTTTCCAGTCTTCAGCTGTCCAATTTTGGTGAGCTCGTGCAAATTGTAGCCTCTTCTTCCTATTTGTAGTGGAGATGAGTTTTCCCCGGTGGGGTGTTCTGCTGTTGTAGCCCATCTGCCTCAAGGTTGTGCGTGTTGTGGCTTCACAAATTCTTTGCTGCATACCTCGGTTGTAGTGGTTATTTCAGTCAAAGTTGCTCTTTTATCAGCTTGAATCAGTCGACCCATTCTCCTCTGACCTCTAGCATCAACAAGGCATTTTCACCCACAGGACTGCCACATACTGGATGTTTTTCCCTTTTCACACCATTCTTTGTAAATGGTTGTGCATGAAAATCCCATTAACTGAGCAGATTGTGAATTACTCAGACCGGCCCGTCTGGCACCAACAACCATGCCACGCTCAAAATTGCTTTCCCATTCTGACATTCAGTTTGGAGTTCAGGAGATTGTCTTGACCAGGACCACACCTCTAAATGCATTGAAGCAACTGCCATGTGATTGGTTGATTAGATAATTGCATTAATGAGAAATTGAACAGGTGTTCCTAATAATCCTTTAGGTGAGTGTATGTCAATGTGTTCAACGGTAGCAGCTGTTGTGTAAAAATCATAAGACTGTATAAAATGTGTATTCCGGTTTGGAGTGCATTACATTATATATATGTTCAAAATAAATACAATACATTTAAATATTCAGCCCTTTAGAACCATATAGTTCTTTAGGCTACTTCCTGTAAATAAATGCTAATTGCCAGATGTACATTTAAACAAGTTAAAATAATATTTATTTAAAAGAGAACATTTAATGGATAATTATGTTCAGAAAACGAGTGGCCTCCAGATCAAAGTCTCAAACAATGTATTTGCTAATTTCTGAAAACTTGTCAACTTGTGACAAACTGAAAGTTCTCACCATATGTTTGCTAACCAACTAATATTAGTTAATTACTGTTTGTAATATGCTAAACAAAGGAGGCAGAAGGATAATAATAATTTGGAAGCATTCATTTTTCATTCATTGTTTTATGCACATCACTTTACAAACAGATTTTTTCTTTATGTATATGAATTATTCACATGAATCATTGTTAAACATAAGAATTTATTGAGATGTTGAACTGTTTATAATTAACAATTATGTAATGCAGACTGAAACATGGATTCTGTGGAACTGGATTCTGCTGTCAAAGTCTCACTTATATTGGATTATTAAACTGATAATCTGTCAGATAAATGAAAGAAAACAGTAAATTGTTTGAAAATGTGCCATGTAATAAACATTCTTTCATATACAAAATAAAATGACATTTAATGCAGAACAATGAAAAGTAGTTACATTTTTGTTTTTTCCGTTTTTTGCCTTCATTTACTGGAATGGAGAGCTCTGCCTGGTTGACTGAAATATTTCAAACAGATGTTCAGATTATTTCTAATTGTAGCATATACAGTTAACAAATTTGTTTCCAAGCACAAATATTGGTTTACCGTAGTATGGTTTTGCATCCAAAGCATGACTTTTTGTTGGGTCGGGAATGGCTCTGAAGGCTTATTTTTCAAAATTAGATTTGCATCATTTATCAAGTAAAGTGATAAAATAAAAAAATAAGAAAAATGATGGTTCACCTCTCTGAGGATGTTGCCCCAGCTGCACAGCAGAACTTTGATTTGGAGCGTGTATGTCATTTTCTACAGATATACATTTAAAATTTTACCCAAAATCATAGAAATTTGTTTTATTCTTTTATTTATATAAACATTTATGTTAAGTTCACAGTGAAAATAGTCAAAATACATCATTCATACCATAAACAGTTGTAGGGCCCCTCATCACACCTTCAGAAATAAGATCAACAGACAAATAAAATGTTTATTCTGATGTAATCTAAACCATATCATAACATTGATATATATATATATATTCTGAAATGGAATGCATAGCACATATGAAACCAGGAACAATGTATAATATGGTGACATGATAATCCCTCCATGTTCTAGAAATACTATTCTAATCGATGTCTGAAACTTTGAAGAACAAAACACTTCTTCAGTTTATTTTACCTCTCTATCACGCAAGTCGCTTTGGATAAAAGCATATTTTAAATTAATAAATGTAATTGAAAAAATTTAATTCAGCATTTATTTGAAATAAAAAACAATAATAAAAAAAACTTGTGTAATGATATGAATGTCTTTTTGCCACATTCTTATACATTTTGTGCAAAAAAAAGTAGTAATTTCTTTCTTTCTTTTTTTATTTTACACTGACACTAAATACTGGATAAATATAATACAAGTATAATACAAGTAAACACTTATAAAATAAATAAATAATAAATATTTATAATTATAAATATTTTACAATTTTAATGTTTTTAATGTATTTTTAATTAAATAAATGCAATAATCTTTTTCACCCAAGAAAACAATCTGCATTTTTGTTTTTTATTTCACATAACAGATTTTCCAATCTCTCTCTCTCTCTGTCAAATATTCTTGGAATCATATTTTGTATGAAATGCAATGACATGCATTTTTATGATCACCATGAAGACCATATAGTGGTAAGAAAAGCAATTAAGATATGTTTCTTACCTCTCCTGTTTTTGTTTCTATGCTCACTGCTTTCTGTATTCTGTGTTTCTTCGGGGGAATTAGCACCTAAAAATGATTTTCAGATGTCAAGAAACTCACAGAATGTTACAGAACATCAAGCAGTTATCAGGTGTGTTATACTGCTCACCTTCATGCTGTACTCCATTAACTGGATTCGAATTGGATGATGTATTTACACACTTTCCTGTATACAATTGATTTATTTATTTTCATATATTTTAGTAATTACAATGATAATAATAATAAATTATTATTTTTTATTTATTTTCTAGATTCTGTTAAAATTATACTATCTAAGAAGTGTAAAGAAACAATGCTCACCACAGAACTTTGACAACAGGCTGAATGCAATAAAAAGGAGAATAAATAATCCAGCTCCAGCTGCAAAGTAGAACCAGGGGTTTGACTCACTGAATCCTACAAAGAAAATTAGTTATAATGTAACAGTTTCAATATCATACAGTTTTGATTAATAACCATGGTGTCTGCAAAATGTACATGTACAACTGTAATTTTGTAGAAATTAATGTCTGTACATGCACTTAAATACTAAATACGAAAATATACATAGAATAATTCTGTATATTTCAACATCTCCAAAGTTATTTCTTGGCATGTTGTCACACTATATAAGTTAAGTTGTCAAATTGGAACATGCTTTTAAACATCACATTTCTGTGAATTAGTACATATAATTGTTAAACAAAAGGTCATGCATCTGCGAGAATGTAAAAGGTAATAAAATATTTTTGTAATATATTTTATACATTTACTTTAACGTGAATGCACGCTTGTGCAGTTCTATATAGTACTAATGACAATAAGACCCCTAAACTTGCTGTACGGACGTTTAATGATCGTCACCCTCCAGCATTCACTGTTCAGCTCACAGAAGTAGGTGCCAATGTCTGAAGACTGCAGGTCATGGATGAAGATGGAGAAGTTTCCATGTTTAGACAGAAGGGGAAAAACATTCACTCGTCCTTCACTAGGATTATGGAAGATGATTTTGCCATCAGTCTTGATCGTTACAAGACGGTCAGTAGCGGAAGAGTGGCTCCAATTCACTGTCAGTGTTCCATTGTAATGGTTTATATTGAAGTGACATGGGAGAAAGACTTCAGATTTCAGAGAGGCATTGACGGTGACATCTATACATCTTGTATTCAACTGGTCCAGAGCTTAGATTGACAGGGATTTAAAAAAATTTTTTATTAAGTCATTTACTCCAAATATTACATAATGTTAAAGAAATTTAGTCTGTTAGCTTTAAACACAACAATGTAATAAATAAATAAATATCAGAATCAGAACTGCTAACACAGAGACAATATTATATTATTATTTTGCGTTCTTTTATTAATACTTTTATAAATAATAGTTTAGTCAAAATTATCACTATTTATTTCATCCCCAATTTCAAATAAACTACATTATAATTGACAATAAATACTGGTATTTTGAACCTACCATTTGAAGACACCAAAGCACCAAAAAATATCCAAAAATGTGAAATGTACATGATGCATGACACTCAAGATGTCAAAGCTGCAAGACCAAGAAAGAGAAAGTGGCTGACGACCTCCACAAGTTATTTCCTGTAAATACACACACACACACACACACACACACACACACACACACCTCTTACATGTGGCAGCCTGGAGCTGCGATTTCACAGCGTATAGTGCGTTGTCTTTTAGCTGCCTGTGGCTGAAGTGTTTTTCTACTGCAAGATTAGTGATGCAGCTATGACCAAACAGTGAAAAATGTGTCTGCAAAATGTACATGTATACATAATTGTAATTTTGTAGATATTAATTTGCCTACATGCACTTAAATACTAAATATAAAAATAATAATAATAATTCTTCATAATGTTTTTGAACCTCTCGAAAGATATTGCTTGGCATGTTGTCACACTATATGTTAAGTTGTCAAATTGGAACAGGCTGGGGCTGCAATTTCACAGACTTGTCTTTTAGCTGCCCGTGGCTGACATGTTTCTCTACTGCAAAAATGTGATTTGTGATAGATTTGATAACATTAAAGGCTGAAGGTAGATTCACGTTTGGATTAATGTATTCTGAGGTTACTTACCTTTCAAACAACAGGTTTCCAGTTTTACCACATCCTGTAGCAAAGTCAATGTGAGATCATTGTTATAAAACTAGTGAGTATAGTATTGCCAAAAATTATTCTTGAACTCACTCACATAGCATTTAATTAGGTGGCACACAGTTTCTTTGCATAACAGATCCGCCATACTGCATAGTTATTTTAAGATCTGCTTGCAACAATCACAACATTAGCATATGTGTTGAGATTGAGAATTGGTAACCAGTGTTTCCTCTAAATGGCTTTAAAGCAGGGATCCTCAAATCTGGCCCACGACATCCACTTTCCTGCAGAGTTCAGGTCTAACCCTAATCAAAACCATCTGAAGATGTTAATCAGTTCAGGATCATTAGAAAATCACAGGTAGGTGAGGTTGATCAGGGTTGGAGCTAAACGCTGCAGCGCATTGGCTAACCAGAGTGAGATTTGAGGAGCCTTGCTTTAAAGTAACACTGGAGGCTCACTCTCAGAAAGAGAGGTAGACAAAATGTCACTTGGGCGGTACCTTTTCAAAAGATATACCTTTGTACCTAAAGGGTTCATATTGGTCACTTAAAGATTCATATTATAAAGTGTACATATTATATTAGTCAATAAAAGGTACCACCCCAGTGACAGCTTTTGTATATTTTCACACAGTTTAAAGCTTTAAGCTTTTTCTTATCATCTAAATTATTTTGGTTAATATATATATAAAAAACATCTTTTAGTGAGTGTTTATGTTATTGTACTATAGTGTCAGAAGAACAGAAGGGAATATGCTGAAGGCCTTTAAACAGAATAAACATAAATGTTTAAAAAAATAAAATAAATAAATAAATTTAAGTCCAAATAAGTTGTTTCAATCTCATCAAATGAGGGATTTATAGAGAGAGCGAAAGAAAGAGAGATCATAATTTTGTCTTTGAAAAGATTTAAATGATATTTAAATTTTTCCTTTCTCTTTGGAGTGTTACACGCTCTTGGTGCATAAAGAAGATCTGTAAATTTGCAAAGACTAATGTCTCAAACACAAAGAGATATTCTTTATAAAAGTTAACTGTTAACCACACACCCCCTAAAACGGCTCATTCTAAAACGCCCCACATGTCTACGTCATGATGTATGAAATTTGCAAAATAGAATAGGAAAATATGTTTATATGTCATTTTGTACACAGATACATATAAATTCATGACATTTTGATGTTTGAAAGTCTATAGGTTGACATAAATTCAGATATAAATGTAATTTAAAAAATAAATAAATAATAATCGATTTTCAAATATTGTACCTGTCAAACATAGTCTATTTTGCCGTCAATACTGTTGACTGTGTCCTTTATCAGTAGGCTTTATATTTATGCTCAACATGAAGTATAGATATTGTTGTCATGAAGAAAAGATCCTGGTCTGTCGGCGGTCTCCCTCTATGTCACCTACAGTAGCAGCAGCACGCCAGCGCCGCGTCAGGCACGATTCTGGTGTGTAGTGTAAAGACACAGAAAACACGAGGCAGCCGCCACGCTCCTGTGTCGCAGCAGAAACGCCACGCTGACGCCACGCAGCCAGTGTGTCACCGGCCTCAGATCACAAATAAAGACATGGTTTTATGTAGGGATGCACCGAAATTTCGGCGCAAAAAAATGGCCTTTTCGGTTTTCGGCCGATAGACTTTTATCACTGAAACAACACGGCCGAAATGTTGTGATGACGCAAACAGAAACCGCGACCTGCACGTGCACCTGCATAGCGCAGACCACGAGCTCCACGCGACATTCACTTAACAGCAGTGAGAACATTCTCTCTCTTCGTATTCCTTTATTCGCAGCACTAAAACGTCTCGTAACAAAGAGATTAAGACGGACCACGAACTAAAAACAAAGAAAAGTACAGTCTTATAGAGTCTGTTAGCACACGTCTCACTGAGATCTTTTCGGATCCTCTGCACTTCATCGCGAATGTGCTTGATCCGCGTTATAAAGAACATTACTTG
This sequence comes from Carassius gibelio, assembly GCF_023724105.1. Taxonomy (NCBI): domain Eukaryota; kingdom Metazoa; phylum Chordata; class Actinopteri; order Cypriniformes; family Cyprinidae; genus Carassius; species Carassius gibelio. The sequence goes on from NC_068385.1 coordinate 15,484,178, forward strand.
GATGCGGAAATAAGGCAGCGCGCATGAGAAATGATCCAGGCCGCGCTGGAGCGCAGGAGACAGATCAGAGCGCAGAAAAAAAGACTGGTCTTTGCACCAGATGAGTGGCATGCACCATCATTGTCTGATATGTTCAGTGGAATTCTGCAAGAAAGTGCCTCAAATAATAATAATACGTTGGCTATTTTGTTCTTAGGCTACTATATATACACACACACAAACATATATACATACATAATATCAGATTGTAGCCATATTTATGTTAGATTTTCTGCTAGATTTCTGCTTTAATTTGATAAAAATGTTCATTTATGCCCTGGCCCTATTTAAATACACTCTCTCAAATATTTCTCAAATGTCAGGCAGATGACAAGCTCAACTGCTCAACAGCTAGATGGTTATCTGTCTGAAGTCCCCATCCCCAGAAGTGATAACAGTCTTGCCAACTGGAGAAGTAATGCACTTTCTAGTCCTACAGAGAACAATTTCAAATGCACTTCACCTCAATGCACTTTGTTTTTATGAGAGAACTGTTCATTTTAAAACCTTTCTGCAGGCCAGTAGGCCTGTACATTATTATTAAATATACACATGAGTGGGATAAATTTTTAGTTTGAATTTTATTTTCTACTGTGCATTGTTGCAATGTGCTTAATAAATATTTGCATCATTTGTAATTATGTTTTTTTTTTTTAAATAAGTTATGTAATTGTAATTATCTTTGAAACTTTTTCGGTTTCGGCCAAGAATTTTCATTTCGGTGCATCCCTAGTTTTATGTTTACACAGCATGATACACAACTCAACGCATAAAAAGAGAGTATTAGTCATTATAATGAGTAATTATGTCCCCACTGGATGCAACAACTGCATAATTTTAATGGGTTTTATTAGTTTTGTCTCATTTAGTGATGTCCGGATCAAACGACTCTTTCTATTTAGCCAGATATCGAACCTGTTCACCAAATTGAACTGGATCGTTTGAAAGGGTTCGCGTCTCCAGTACGCACTAATCCACACATTACTTACGTTATTTGGTTTATAAACCTGTCTTTTATAAACACTCCCTCTCATGTGAAATAAACCAATATCCCGTGTTATTCAGTTACTCCTAACAGTACACTGACTGAACTGTGAAGGGGCTTAACATTTCCGTCACACACTTGAAGCATTCGGCCAATCACAACGGACTGGATAGCTGGCCAATCAGAGGACTACTCGCTTTTTCAGACCGATAAGCCTTTAAAAATTTACGCGATTCAGAAGGCGGGGCATAGAGGAGAAACAATAATGTGCATCATGTGGGAAATTATTATTTTTTTAACCTTAAACCACATAAACACATTGCATTACATCAAATAATGTTATTTTTGGCAGCATCATATGACCCCTTTTATAATGGTTACATGGTCTAGCAACATCTGTGAGGTATAAACTAAAGATGGATATTTTTAATTATATTAAAGGTCCTATGACATGAAAATTTCACTTTCTGAGGTTTTTTAAGTTTAATATGAGTTCCCCTAGCCTGTATATGGTCCCCAAGTTTCTAGAAATTTGAATCGGTGTAAATCGAGATTTTTCTATCTTTCTCTGCCTTTGAGAAAATGGAAGCTCAAACGGGCTGATCTTGAATCTCCTAGTTGTGACGTTGCAACGAGAATTGTTACCTCCCCTTTCTCTGCTTTGCCCGCCCAAATATTTACATATAATTCAGTAGCAATGTCAGCACAGGCGTTTCAAACAGACTTTTATGATATGGATTCGACAGCACCGCCACAAACAGTGAGTAACAGTGTTCATTAATGCCTGATCTGTGATCAGTGATTTCTGATGGGTAGCTAATCAATCAAGTTCACACAGACTTTCTTTCTAAATCGTTTAATACTGTTTATGCATCAGTGAATCAAACGATCAACTTCACGTTGTTTCTCCTAGTAGCATGAAACAAATCTGTTATTTAAATTGTGATTTAACTACAGAGAGCGATCAAAGAACGCTCGCTTTTTTCCGGAGCTGTTACACATCGCGAGTATATCTGCACACTTGCCCAAACTGCCGTTACAATGAATGACGCTGTTATGCTGCACAACGGAGCTCTTACTGTATTCATGTGTTTGGTGTTAGCTGTGGTGTATGGAAGGCCAAAAGGGTCAAATTCACGTGAATTTTAACGCGTCAACAACACGTTAAATACGTGTATTTCACGCGTAAACAACACGTATTTAACGCGTTAAATACGTGTTGTTTATGTGTTAAAAATCAGCGCGTATTTAACGTGTATTTAACGTGTATTTCACGTGTTAAATACACCTGAAGTAAGCATTAAAAATTAGTTTGAACGGGTCAATGTCATTGGCTGCTGAGGACTTGGGTCAAACCACTTATGTGAGCTTAGAGGGGTACCATTCACAGACAGGCAACCATCATTTAACATGCTATAGATCAGCTTATTCAGCCTTATTATTTAGTCTTTTTTGTATAGCCTATAGAAATAATATATTTAAATTGCAGTTTTATGAAATATTTATTTTTTTATAAATATTAATTAAAATTTTGTGGTGATAGTATAATGTTTATAAAAGTTACAGTATTTTGTAATGAAACAGGACTTTTTGTTTAGCTCTTGACTCGCCGAAGTATACTATTTAAATACTGTTGCTTTCTGAGTGCCATACACAAAAATACCAACTCATAACTCCACGAATATAGCAAGGAGAGTCAAAAGTTATAGTCTGATTCTACTGTGACGATCCAAAGGGCTGTAGTATTTTATTTTGCCCAGCAGGTGTCATGGGGTAACACTTTTTGTGTCTTTAGGTTAAGTGCTGTGATGCAGGTGTGGAAAATTGATTGTGAATAACCATGCTGCCTATAAGATGCTGGCTTTCTTACCCTTTGGAGGGAAGGAGATTGGGGCTTGGTCTCTGCTGGTCTTGCTGTTTGGTGGTCAGGCGGATTTTCTCACGCTCTCAGTCCAAGGCTTGATGTTGTGTTTTTGTATCTTTATATTTTTTATGTTTTACCTCAATGTAGTTATGTCTGTTTTCTGATTAAAACACATATTTGTGCAAATTTGATTATGTTGTATGGACTCTCTATTCATGTTGCTACTCCTTGATCCAAGGGGTTGTAACACTACGTTCTGTTAAAATGTTTAATAGAGCTCTCCAACTGATTCATGGGTTTAGGTATTATTTACATATGAAAGATCGTAATGGATTGTTTTGATTTTGGACTCATTTCAATCTTGACAATCTGCTGTAAATAATGATATGCCATTTTTCACAATCAGAGCATGTTTCATGAAGTTATAAAGGTAAAACCATGAGAATATTGCAGCATGTGTGCATTTTGAGTTTTTGTTTTGTTTTGTTTTTTTGTTATAATTCGATGACAAATATCTTCAAATCTAAATGACAGATTATTGTATAATTAGGCTCATTTTAATTGAGAGAATTTAAAATTTTCCACGGGCTATGCATGTTTCATGAAGTTGGAAATGTAACCTATGTTTTTTTTCTCAATTGAATGGTTCCATGTGTGTGATTAATATCGTAAGTAATATATTTAGATCAAGTGAACAAATTACCATGAATCCTTTTAATCTGGAGAATTTTCTGAAAAAATGACATGATTTTGCATGATCTACTATGAATGTTTCATGAAGTTATTAATAAAAGCGCAAAGTGAAACTAAAGTTATTTGTTGTGCTGTTCCTGTTGGGTTTTATTTGTTATAGCAATATATTTGGATCTCATCCATGGATTACAGTATCTCTGGGCTCATTTTAATTGGGATAATTTTCTGAAAATAATGATCTATGCATGATTCTTGAAGCTATGAATGAAAACAAAACGTGAAGTATCGAGCTGTTTTTCTTTGCAGCCTCAGTGCGCCAGTCTGCTTTCATGTGTCACAGCTCTATGAACGAAATCTTTCGATCTGATCAAAGGATCTATGCATGTTTGGTGAAGTTAAGAGGTAAAGTGGCACGGGACTGAAACCTCTGATTTTTTTATTTATTTATTTTTTCTAAGATATATTACCTAAGTTTTTTTCTATGTGTTATATCTTTATGAAATATATATTTAGATCTAAGTGATGTTTTATGGTGAGTTTCGACAGTGTTTAATCTGCAAATAGTGACTTGTCTTTTTTATGATATAGCCTATGCTTTTTTCATGAAGTTATCAATGGAAAGCCTACATGACAGCTACCATAGATTTTTGGCTAAACTACATGCTCTCTGTGCAGTTTTATGTGCGTCATAAATTTATGAGGAAAATCTTTAGATATAAATGACAGATAGTTTTGGGCTCTTTTAATCAGGAGAATATACTCTAAATGCTGGTGCATAATCTTGTTTTATGAAGTTACAAGTAAAACGGTGACATCAATAGGCCTATTATTATTATTATATGGGTCTGGGGTTGACTTCTTGTACAAAACTCGCTCTAGTTTATTCAAAGCCTCAAACTATTTCTCAATGGTGCGACTAAAAAAAACTCTGAGGTCGCACCGGTGCAATGAGCCATTCAAGGGGAACCCCTCGAGTACAGTTACGAATAATGTATTACTTTTACCTTTTATGAGAAAAATGATGGCATATCCAAGGAAAAAATTGCAAGTGATCATGCTGCCGTCTCCCTGTCCTGAAGCATCTCCTCACAAATGATTGGATAGCTTACATTTATCTGGGTCTAACAAACACTGTCATATGCTTCAACAGTTTTATATCTATAGATTTTATTTTAGGCAAGTCGTGATGATTTGAGAAGGCTAAATTGATCAAACATATAAGGCTCACTGTCTGCCACTGGCAGCTTGGTCGTTACTTAAATAAAAACTAAAACTTATATTTAACAAACATAAAATGCTCCAAATGCTTTTCTAACTTCACTTAATAAAATATATTATATTAACAAAATATAATCACTTTGCTATTACATATAAAACTGAACTATTTTAATAGCTGATACAATAAGTGTAAGCTGTTTAGGGACTGTTCACCTGTTCAAATCAGACAGGTTTGTCTGATTTGCCCCATTTTGTTCAGACACAGTGGAAGATCTGATAAGAATCAGTGTAGAGGGCCAAGTCTGGAAGATTTTGATGCTAGAGAGAGTGTGGCCAGCTGGATTAGCAAAGGCCAAAGATCAAGAAGGCCAAACTACAGGAGTTGTCCATCTGAGGGGCATGTGACTGCAGTGGAGGATAGTCCATAAGACATTGAGCCATGATATGTTCAGTTTGAAGCCCTTAAAACCTTAATTTAGATTTTCTTTTTATTTCATATATCTTGAGATGTTTTAGGTTTAAATTTCACCTCAGTGAAACACTTTAAGCACCAAAACTTTTTCAGTAAGTTACCTTTCTTGTAGAAATGTGCTTCAAATACATTATGTTGACCAGATTGTTAGTTAATCTTTTAGGCTACAAGTCAATATTGTTTATATGGACAGCGATTAAAAAAAAAAGTGGACTTGTAAGAATAATAGTTAGGCGCACTAGTGTAACAAGTGAAAAAAAATGAGCCTAGAGCCCTGTTGTTTTATTCTACTTCATGAGACCTTTCAGATGACATATGGCACATGTGTATCCGAGTTGTGTGATATTTTTATAAATATTAGAGTACATGGCAAAATGATGATTATTATTATTTTTTCTCAGCACTATTTTGGAGTTGATCAACATGATATATGCATTGTAATGCTCAGACTCTAAGCTTTCAAATGATTTCTATTTTTTATTGATTTTAATTCAGCAGTTTGAAAAATATGATTAGTAATATTGATGTGTTGGGTGGGGGGGGGGGGGGGGGGTTGACGGTGGTAGCAGTAGAATACTTCTGTTGTCCTGACCCTAGTACAAGTTTTCATTCTAATCCTGAAAGTCTTAAATGCTTATGTCTTATAACATCACCTGTGTACCTAATTACTGATTGTCTGATGAGTGCATCGCTGAACAAAAAGTGCAGAATTGCTGAACAAAAAAGGTTTCAATAAGTGCCACCTGCTTGGCGATAGCTGTAAATGTAAGCACAATAAAAGCTGTTGATTCCTAAGATGATTGTTTTCTAAAGATAGATATTGATTTCAATGGTTTGTATCTTAAACCTGAATTGATTGCTTACCTCCATTTTAACTTTTTCCCCCACACAAATGTTAATGCTCGATGCTAACTTAAGTCTTATACTATCACAAAACATTTGAAACCGATACTTTAACTAAACGTATGTATGTCCGGAGATATTGAATATCAAATAAGATGGATATAAATAATTTATCTTGAACACTATATTTTTTCTTACATTTTTGTCAGTTATTTCTCAGCAGGAGAATGTGCAAATATATATTTTTATTTACTGAAAGTCAGAGTTGAGCAGTAAGTAGTTACTAGTAATTTAGTTATTTTAATAATATTGGAAAATTTAAAATTCTCTCAATTAAAATGAGCCCAATTATACAATAATCTGTCATTTAGATTTGAAGATATCCGTCATCGAATTATAACAAAACAAGAAAAAAACTCCAAATGCACACATGCTACAATATTCTCATGGTTTTACCTTTATAACTTCATGAAACATGCTCTGATTGTGAAAAATGGCATATCATTATTTACAGCCGATTCTCAAGATTGAAATGAGTCCAAAATCAAAACAATCCATTACGATCTTTTATATGTAAAAAAATATCTAAACCCATGAATCAGTTGGAGAGCTCTTTTAAACATTTGACAGAATGTAGTGTTACAACCCCTTGGATCAAGGAGTAGCAACATGAATAGAGAGCCCATACAACATAATCAAATTTGCACAAATATGTGTTTTAATCAGAAAACAGCCATAACCACATTGAGGTGAAACATAAAAAAAAATATAAAGATACAAAAACACAACATCAAGCCTTGGACTGAGAGCGTGAGAAAATCCGCCTGACCACCAAACAGCAAGACCAGCAGAGACCAAGCCCCAATCTCCTTCCCTCCAAAGGGTAAGAAAGCCAGCATCTTATAGGCAGCATGGTTATTCACAATCAATTTTCCACACCTGCATCACAGCACTCTTTTGACTCTCCTTGCTATATTCGTGGAGTTATGAGTTGGTATTTTTGTGTATGGCACTCAGAAAGCAACAGTATTTAAATAGTATATTTTGGTGAGTCAAAAGCTAAACAAAAAGTCCTGTTTCATTACAAAATACTGTAACTTTTATAAACATTATACTATCACCACAAAATGTTAATTAATATTTATTAAAAAATAAATATTTCATAAAACTGCAATTAAATTATATTATTTCTATAGTCTATACAAAAAAATACAAAATAATAAGGCTGAATAAGCTGATCTATAGCATGTTAAATGATGGTTGCCTGTCTGTGAATGGTACACCCCACTAAGCTCACAGAAGTGGTTTGACCCAAGTCCTCAGCAGCCAATGACATGGACCCGTTCAAACTGATTTTTAAAGCCTACTTCATGTGTACTTCATGTGTATTTAACACGTGAAATACATGTTAAATACACGTTAAATACGCGCTGATTTTTAACACAAATACACGTATTTAACGTGTTGTTGACGCGTTAAAATTCACGTGAATTTGACCCTTTTGGCCTTCCATAGTGGTGAAAGCATTTTGTGAGAAAATATGTTGCAATAATGACGATATCACTTGCATCCATGCGATAAACAGACTCTGTCTACTCAATGCTCATCAGAGCAGCCTTTCATGTGATGGGGAAAAGATCGAAAAAATAATTATATAATCAACACTTTCATGATTCGTTAATCTCGACAGCTGTAATAGTAAATATATATATATATATATTTGAGAGGGGTTCCACATGAACGCATTTTGAATGCAAAGATGTCAGCCAATCACAAAAGTTGTGGTTTACTCGAGTCTCACAGCAGACACACCCCTTCAAACAGAGCTTTCAAGCCAGAGGGCTAATATCAGGATCTAAAAATGCTTTTTATTTCCAAATTTTAAATGTAAAAATCATACTAACAATATAAGTACACCTAAGGAAACATTAAAAAGCATTTAAAGAAAAGGAAATAATCCATGTCATGGGACCTTTAAATACACACTTTATTAATACCTGCAGAATATATAGGCTACTAAATGTAGAAATATATATATAAATTTATTATAAATATAAGAATTTGGCTTTTATAAAAAATTTCAAAGCTCCCTCAAATTACCCTTTTCAGAAATGGTATATGAGAATGATTAAAAGAGATATTATATTCATAATACTCTTTTTGTTTATTTGTATTAATATCATTTGTGCACATTACAAATAATGACAAAGAATTTCAAAAGAAAAGTTAATTAAAATCAATGTACAATGAAAATGTGAACATAAATTCACATACAGTTTGTGGTTTACAAAAGTATTCAGTTATTTGAGAATCAACCCATTTTAAACACTAAAAATCAATGAATGATAATAGAAGACATTTCAAAACACATGATTATTAAAGGACAACAGTGTTTACTAATAGACAAAATTACAGATTTATAATCTGAAATAGGAAATCATGATTTTTATTTTCCTCTCTTGACGGCACCCTCTAAACTGAAGTATTATGCCTGGACCACTAAAACATATCAAACAGATATTTTGTTATTCTTTTGTCATTATAGATATTCTCAGCTTTATAATTAAAAACACATTTTCCAAACATCCACATACAAATTGTGTCTTACCATAGTATATTGTAGATGTCGTAAAATCATTTGGATCTGGAGTTCTGAATGCTGTTAAAAAAAAAAAAAAAAAAAAATATTGGTTTGCTAATTTTATTATTTGAGCTTAATTTATTGTCATACTAAACACGTATCTTATATTATAATATATAATGGAAATAGAAAATCACCTCGCTGTTTGATATTAGATGTTTGACTTGAAGAACCATGTTCTTGAAAAGCAAAATATTTATAGCACAAAATTATATATTTGCTGATATCACATATTACACACTATAAAATGTTTCTTTATTAGCATCTCTGGTTCCACAAAGAACCTTTAACATCAAATCTCAGTTCCACCTTACGAGTGGAAAATGTTTCTTTAGATTTTTAAAAGTTCCTTCACACTGAGAAAAAAAATGTTCTTTGAGATGGACAAAAAAAAAGCATATGTTAAGAGTGTATGTTATATTTTGATATCACATAATATTAATAACCTATTAGCAGGAATGTTTCAATGCATTATAAGCTTTCAAACAATAATCAGCAATCTAATTAAATTAAATTAAATATGCATTTACTTAGGATAGGTTTTGTAATCAAAATAATAAACCTGTTTATACTTTATTCAGAATTAAAATAATAATAAATCTTAAAATCTTGAATAATTATGTTTTACTGAACTTACCTTCTTGGCGTTCTTCATTCGCAGAGCTAGATTTGGATGATCTCATGCATTTTTCTGTTGAAGACTGTAAACGGTTTTGTAAGCCTGAATATTATTTTAAAAACAAATAAACAGGAGGATTTATTATTTGGCTAATACTGGTTCTTGGAATTTTGCTGTGGATAGTGAATGAAAAGTACTGCTAACCAATGCGGTTGAATATACAAAAAAGAAGAGTGAAAATTCCAGCTCCAGCAAAAAAGTAAAACCAGGAGTTGTGATTAGAGTTCAGCTTTTCAGTTTCTGAAAAAGGCAATTAATGTTGTAAATAATTCAGCTGATGTCTTAATAATTTATTATTTGTTTCCAATGAATTATAGACCATTATATGATTTCCGCTAAATTTGAAATAACTAATCTTACTTTCTGGCAATTCCATGATCTTCACCCTCCAGCATTCACTGTTCAGCTCACAGAAGTAGGTGCCAATGTCTGAAGACTGCAGGTCATGGATGAGGATGGAGAAGTTTCCTCCTTTGGCCAGATTAGGAAAAGAGCTCACTCGTCCTTCACTAGGACTATGGAAGTAGATAATGCCATTGTTTTTGATCGTTACAAGACTGTAATGGTGGCTCCATTTTATTTCCTCTGTTTTATTGTAATGGCTTATATTAAAGTGACATGGGAGAGAGACTTCAGATTTCAGAGAGGCTCTGATGGTAACATCTGTGCATCTTGTATTCCTGAGGTCCAGAGCTAAACAGAACAACAGCATCAAAATGTTATTGATCCAATCTCTCACAGTTATTGAGACAGAAGACATATTTCTATCTATAACTTACTGTTTGAAGAAATCAGAGCACCAAAAAATAACCAAAGCTGTGAAATGTACATCACTCTTATGAAGTAAGAATGCCAGTGACATTCACCAAGAACTAATAGAAGCGTAAGTCAAAGTAGTAGTCAAAAAGTCACACAAATAGTCACGTGCTATTTCCTGTAAAAGCGCATATAGACACACACAGCTCTTCATGATATATCATGCAATATCCACCAACTCTTTGTTCTGCAAAAGACCTATAGTTATCTGTTAATATAGCATTCACCCTCACCTCACAAGAATAGTCCCTTTTTTTTTCTTTACTTTTTTTTTTTTTTTTTAAGAAATGTGTGTTGATACACTGATAGGCAGTGTTCTTCAAAATATCTTCTTTTAATGTCCCACAGAATAAATAAAGCCATAAAAGTTTGGAATGACATGAGGGTGAGTAAACGATGACAGAATTGCATTTTGGGGTGTACTATCCAATTAGAAAGAAAGAAATGAATGAATGAATGAAACTTAAACACATATACAAAGACACAAAGGCATGCAAATCTATCTGAACTAATTGCGGTTGGAATGGCCACAACGGTCTCAAACACATCTACCCCGCCCCAGTTAAAGCCAAGTTGCCTTTCTCAAGTGAATTTTTATTTGCAGGTGACACAAAGCATGTGACAGTTTTGAAACTGGCTAACCACAGAGTTTCCTTTAAGCACTCTTGAGATTCACTTCTGTGTTAGGAGTCCCACAAACCCATGTGCCATGTGTCACGGTTGGGTGAAGGGATGAGGTGAGGACTCGAATGCAGGAAGATAAGAGCATTTACTTATAACTCACCAAAATAAACAAAAACACAACAAAAACTACCCCGAGGGGGAAGAACAGGCAGGCAGGCCAAGACAGGGCACAGCACGGCAAGGCAAGGGGAACATACACACATATGGCAATACTCTAAAGGGGATTTCACACTGGCAGTTTAGTGCGGAACGGGGCACGGTTCGCATGAAAAATCTCTAATGTGAACGTGGTTATCGGACCCTGGTGTGCACTGGGGTATCGAACCAGAGACTACCTGGAGAAGGTGGTCTGATTTCAGTTGCTCCCAAAGTGTGGCTCAGTTCACGTGAATGTGCAAGCAACACGTACGCGGGTGTGCACTTGTTCAGGAAGTAAAGTATCCCGCGCATGCGTAACATTGTCAATATCATTGTTTCCTCAACACACGAGACCCATGAGTGGCAGGGGAACATTGATATGTGCTGGATATGTGGTGAATTACACCATGCAATGAACATAAATGCAGTTGTCATTCACTATGCTGTGCATAATAACACCAAAATAACAAAAGAAATTACAACTATGCTCAGTTGCGTTCCGTTCTACATGCGGTTTCGGTGTGCGTTTGACGTAAGTTGACTGCAAACGCACCTGGGTTCGATACAACTATTAAGTGTGAAAGCAGACCAACGCTGCGGGTGACACCGGAAACAATCGCACTTCGGACCGCAGCAAACGAGCCCAGTGTAAAAACCCCCTGAGACAGGGTTCCTCAAATCTTGCTCTGGAGGGCCAATGCGCTGCAGAGTTTAGCTCCAACCTTGATCAAATTCACCTACCTGTGATTTTCTTAATGATCCTGAAGACATTGATTAGCATGCTCAGGTGTGTTTGATTAGGGTTAGAGCTTAACTCTGCAGGAAAGTGGATCTCGTGGGCCAGATTTGAGGATCCTTGCTCTAAGACAGGGATGCCCAACCCTGTTCCTGGCGATCGACTGTCCTGCAAAGTTTGGCTCCAACACTAATCAAACACACCTGCCTTTAATTTTTAAGTGAGCCTGAAGACCTTAATTAGTTGCTTCAGGTGTGTTTGATTAGGATTGCAGCCAAACTTTGCAGGACAGTCGATCGCCAGGAGCAGGGTTGAGCACCCCTGCTCTAAGACATAGCATTGAACAACAATATGTGGGGAAGTCGTGGCCTAATGGTTAGAGAGTCGGACTTGCAATCGAAGGGTTGTGAGTTCACGTCTTGGGTCGGCAGGAATTGTGGGTGGGGGGAGTGCATGTACAGTGCTCTCTCCACCCTCAATACCACGACTTAGGTGCCTTTGAGCAAGGCATCGAACCCCCAACTGCTCCCCGGGCGCCGCAGTATAAATATCACGGTTCATGGATTCATTGACTCGCCCTCCCTATGTGGGTGTTACGTATGACAGAAACAGGATGTAAATGCAAGGCATATTTATAGATAAACAGATGGTGGTGCTCAGTCCAGTGATGATCCCTCGAATTCCGGTGCGTGAAATCCTCGTGACGGTGCTCGGTAATCCAATGCTGAGTGAAGACCCAAGAACAAACGACGACAACAAGGAGACTCTGGCAGGAACTATAGACACGGGAACAGGTACGGGAGCACACCGGGGGAGAACAACGATCTGACAACATGAAACACAGGTTACTGAACTTATAAAGGGAACAAACAATTGAAACCAGCTGGCGCTGCTGATCAATGCTGATCAGTGACCACGCCCACAGACACACACACAACAGCACGCTAGACCAGAGAGAGAGAGTGAATTCATGAACAGTGACAGTGGATGCATGTGGGTTGAATGGGTGCGGCTCATCAGCGCGGCTCGGATTCCACTGATGAGCTGATCAGCGCCAACAATTTTGAATGAGTATGTCCTATACATTGTTTGTCACTTTGTCTTGTCTTTGTTAGATGGTTGTGGAGGTTCTCTGGTCGGCACGCTCCTCATTTCTCCTTGCCCCAGTTCCTGGTGTCCGTTTGGATTTCTGCCTTGTTCGGAGGATCATGTGCTGGTCTCCTGCTAGCTGTCTGCCCCTGAGTCCTGCGTTGCCGAGCCCGGGTATTGGATTCTGCCTGCAGTCTTTGGACCTACTCTACCTCTGTTCTTTTGTGTCAATAAACACTATTCACTTGCTAGTGAATCCTTGACTGTTCTTTCTAGCCATGACAGAACCATCTGACCACACCATGGATTCAGCGAGTGCAGCCAGTCCGGTAACCACACCCGCATGAATCGTCAAGATGAACAGATTGGAGGCTCGGGTTGGGTGATACAGGCTCTGGTAACGCAGGTGACCGAGCTCACCTCTCAATTACAACATCTGAGAGGTCCCACTGCACCAGCACTGCCCCCTGCCTGTTTTCCCGGAGAAACCTAACTTCAAGCGGCCAAGTGTTCGATTTACTTCTCTCTTCAGCCCATGACATTTTCTTCTGAGGAGAGTAAGGTGGCACTAGTTATGACGCTGCTGTCTGGACGCGCGGCTCTGTGGGGAACATTGGTGTGGCAGAATCAACACCACTGCTGCTCCTCATTCCAAGCACTCAAGCAGGAGATGGGGCGCGTGTTCGACAGCAGAGTCGCAAGACGCGAGGCAGCCTGCCAACTTGCCGATCTCTGACAGAACGACAACTCTGTTTCTGACTATATCATCGAGTTTCAGATGCTGGCCGCCGAGTGCAAATGGAACGAGGAGGCGCAGTGGGACATGTTCCTGCAGGGGTTGGCTGACCGTGTTCAAAAGGAGATTTACACGTTGGAGCTCCCCAAGATGCTTGATGGACTGGTCGAACTTGTACTACGAGTCGATGCATGTCTACAACAGAGAGAGACTCGACCATATCATACTCCTGTGGGTGATTTTGCTGAGTTCTCCAGTTACAGGAGGGGGAACACAGTCAACCCCTTAAACGATCCTGAACCCATGCAGGTGGGTCGAGCTCGGCTCTCCCGGGAGGAGAGAGAACATCGCTGCTTGAGGGGGTCTGTGTCTCTACTGTGGAGAGGCCGGCCATTTCATTTCTACCTGTCCTTTAAAAGACCAAGCACGGCGGTAGAAGGGAGGATACTGTCAGGCGGGATTTCCATGACCAGACCCTCGAATGCCACCCTCCTCCTGGTGAGACTCCTGTGGGCAGGTAGCTCTTTTAACGGCCAGGCGCTGGTGGATTCGGGAGCGGAAGGTAACTTGATGGACTTTTCTTTGGCTCGCAAACTTCACCTCCCCATCACAGCACTGGAACACCCCATCACCATTCACGCACTAAATGGACAAGAACTCCCGGGCATTACTCACACCACTGGGCTTATCACACTCATCACCTTGGGTAATCACACTGAGAGGACCTCACTCTACCTCACCCATTCACCTCATGCCCCCATTGTCCTGGGTCATCCATGGTTGGCTAGACATGGACCCAGGATAGAGTGGGGTCAGAACTATGTGTTACTACCGGGCTCAGTTGCTCAGTTGGAGTATTCAATGTTATGCCTCATATCTTTCGTCTGCTGTTCTGTCTGTTTCTTGTTCTGTGTTGCAGGAGGAGCCAGTGAATCTGACCAATGTGCCACCAAAGTATGTCGACCTGAGGAAAGTCCCGGGCTGCTTCTCTTCCTCCGCATCATCCCTATGACTGTGCTATAGATTTACTGCCAGATACGTCTCCGCCTAAGGGCAAGTTATATTAACTTTCTGTTCAAGAAAGGGAGGCTATGGAGAAATATATTTCTGATTCTCTAGCAACGGAGTAATTGTAAATTACTGGGAGCGACTGTCAGTCTGTCCTCAGAGTTTCACCCCCAGAGTAATGGCCAAACCGAGAGAGCCAACCAAGATTTGGAAAGGGTGTTGCGATGTTGGGTCTCCAAGAATCCTTCCTCATGGAGTCAACAATTTTCAATAGTGGAGTACGCTCACAATACATTACCAGTGTCGTCCACGGGCCTATCTCCGTTTGAATGTAGTTTAGGTTACCAGCCACCAATTTTTCCTAGTCTGGAATCTGAAGTCGCGGTCCCCTCCGCCCACACCTTCATCCAGAAGTGTCACCGCACATGGACTAGAGCCCGTGAGACTAGGCTTGGGCAGTATCCAAATTTTGATACCGTCAAACCTCCTCCCTATTTTACCTCGGTATACGGTATTACCGTGAATAATTAAAAAAATATGACGTAAGGCTGAGACAGCATCACCAAACTGTTGGCTTGTGCCTAAACCATTCAGAAACTGAATACCAAACACTAATACTGAAACAATAACAAAATGACATGCACAACAATATTAACAACATTTATTAGTAACAAATAGCAATAGTCAAACATAAACGTACAGAACCGTTTTTGCGAAGAGATGCGCACATAAATCAATAAAATCACTAGGGGTGTGCACAGATATTATTATTATTATATTCGTTCGGCTCTAATTATTCGATAAATAAAAATGATATTCGAATTTCGACATATTTTTGCTTGCCATAAAGAAAAAAAAAAAAGAGAAAAAAAGTCCACATTAAAACCTAATTCAAATATGCCGTGGATAATCACAGAAAGTGACCGCATTCAAGAACATTGTTCCAGCGTCTCTCAAGCAACGAATAAACACCGCTAACTTGGAGAATGCAGTGAAAACTCCTCTTCTCGCATCTGCCCTAGACCCTCGGCCCAAAGATCTCAGGTTTCTCGATGAAAACATGAGAGAAGTAGGAAAAAAAAAAACTTTTTTGAACATTATCAGAACATTTTCCTTGATGCGAGACAAGTGGTGCGTCACCAACAATGAAGAGGATGCAATGCCCACTCGTCGGAAAAGATCTTATTCTTCTCTAGTTCTTCAGCGATGATTACAGAGAGTCCAGCCGAGACGAGTGGGAACAGTTCTTGCTGGAGCCATGTACTCCACCAGATGAGGATCCCATTCAGTGGTGAAACGAAAACACGAAGCGCTTCACAAAACTTATTCGCTTAGCACACCGTTATTTGTGAGTCCCGCCAACATCTGTGCCGTCAGAGCGCGTTTTCTCCGCGGCCGGTGTCCTGACATTTTATCCTACCCTGTCAGATTTTCCTACGCAGGTTTACTGCGCACGCGCACATCAATATCGCGTCCTTTGTCTCATGCTAAACAACGATATTTAATGTATCTGCATTACTGTAAGGGTAGTTTTAGGGCTGGGGTAGTTGTAGACTTTAATAAAAACGCAATCTAATTGGTAGAAAATAATATTTATTGTTGGTTTCCTGTAACTGTATCCCTTCTAGCTGCAACCGCGAATATAACACATAATTACTGTATTTGCAGTACTGTAAGGGTAGGATTAGGGTTGTGGTAGGTGTAGACGTTAATAAACCATAACTTTACAGTAAAATTTTCGTTTTGGAATTGTACTACCCACTGTTTTGGTGGGAGGTAGGAAAATCTGACAGCGTAGGACAAATCGACAGAACACCGGACTTATTTTTAACAGACTAAGGAGCCGACTTTCCCCCGATCATGTTTACATGCCCATGTTTCTTAACAAGAACATGTAGGCTAAAACAATAAAAAAAAAAAAAAAAGATTTGCAGACAGTTTCAAAGTTAAGTGTAAGCTACATTCTGTACAATGGCATAATTGCTGCAGGCTGCTTTACGTTTTTTCTTTGTTAATTTTTTATTTTATTTTTTGCTTTTAATCTGTAGGCTACTTTTGTTTGTTTGCGTTGTTAAAGTTTTCAGCTACAAAACACAATGTGTAATGTTCAAGCTTATTGTGTGTAAGCTTGTTCCAAATGACAGAAAACTAAATGTTGCTGAAAAATAACGTCTGTCTCATTAAACTTAATTTAAATAAACGAATATTCGAATATTCGTTTTTTGTTAGCTCAAAATTATTCGAATGTGATATTTGCGGAAAAACGACCATCCATAAAAATCACACTGCACGTACAACTTTTAATAACAAAGAGCAGCTTATGAAAAAAGAGCGAATAGACCCACAACACTCAACCAGAGTTGAATAAAAAAAAAAAAAAAAAAAATATATATATATATATATATATATATATATATATATATATATAAAATTATTGAAAAGCAATATGTTTAAATAAAAACAACTTCTTTCCAGGCTTCTTTTCCAAAATAGTTTTTAATGAAAACCAAATAAAAATACCCGAATCCATTAAATAAATAAGAAATAAACCGTGCCAATAGGAACGAATGGCAAGTGGCATACAATCTAGTCAAGATTTTTCTCTAGGGCACGTTGTGGACCGACAACTTTACCTGCGGTGCTGAAAACCTGCTTCGATGGTGTGCTTGTGGCACAGACGCCTACTTTCGCGCCACTCGCGACATCTGGGGAAAACACCAGTAAGCATTTTTCCATGAATGAAGTGGGTCCTCGTCTCCTTGAATAACTGGCTCTAAACAGTATGCTGTTATTTCAGCTCCGATTCGGTCCTCTACGTTGCCGATGCCGACAGGACCTGCCATTGCATCGGCTTTTTTTTTTTTTTTTGCAGCATATTCCCAGAGTCATCTTTTTTCGTGAGGGCATAATTTGCAAATAGCCTCGTCCTTATTTACCACCTCTCCCTTCTGGTTCGGTTGAAACCCGAAATACTGGCAAACTGCAGAATTTATGTTCTTTCTTTGAGACCAGGTCACTCGGTGCGCAACTCGCCATCTTTTGCCCTCCTCTCTCTTTCTCCTCGTCTCGTTGTCACGCGATGACAACCACGCATACACATTTTTAGGCATTAAATAAATTATATTTAATATTTAATCCTGTCTCCTATATAAGTGCATTTTTATTTTATTTTATTTTTATTAACGGTATGACGGTATTGGAACTGATACCGTTGCTATTTTTAGATCCCGCGGTATACCATATTACCGTATTACCGCCCAAGCCTACGTGAGACTCTACTCCAAGTGGGGGTGCACACCAAGACTGAAGCCGATCGCCATTGGTCTAAGCCTCCTGCATACGTCGCTGGTCAAAAAGTGTGGTTTTCAACCAAGGACATTCCTCTCCTTTCTAATAAACTTGCTCCCAAATTCATTGGCCCGTTCACTGTCACCAAAATTATCAGTCCGCCTCAACCTTCATCCAGCGTACAGGAGAGCTCATCCCGTTTTTCATGTGTCTAAAATAAAACCTGTATTTCATTCTCACCTTAATCCGCCTGCCCCGGTTGAATGGGTGCGGCTCATCAGCTCGGATTCCGCTGATGAGCTGATCAGCGCCAGCTGTTTTGAATGAGTATGTCCTATATATTGTTTGTCACTCCGTCTTGTCTTTGTCAGATGGTTGTGGAGGTTCTCTGGTCGGCATGCTCCGTCATTTCTCCTAGTCCCAGTTCCTGGTGTCCGTTTGGATTTCTGCCTTGTTCGGAGGATTGTGTGCTGGTCTCCTGCTAGCTGTCTGCCCCTGAGTCCTGCGTTGCCGAGCCCGGGTATTGGATTCTGCCTGCGGTCTTTGGACCTACTCTACCTCTGTTCTTTTGTGTCAATAAACACTATTCACTTGCTATTGAATCATTGACTGTTATTTCGAGCCATGACAATAAATGGCTGCCCACTGCTCCGGGTGTGTGTTCACTGCTCTGTGTGTGTGCACTTTGGATGGGTTAAATGCAGAGTACGAATTCTGAGTATGGGTCACCATACTTGGCTGAATGTCACGTCATTTCAATCCACTTCACTTCACTTCAAGCCATGTGCTGTGCTCACAGAAAAACAGTGTCATCTGGTGGCCATCCTGGGAACACCAGCTGAAGACTGTGTCACCATGTCCCCCAACAGGTAGATGAACCAACAGAAAGCTAAGGCCAGACTACACAGACTGTTGTGAGTGATTAACAAAGAGAAAGGGTCCACAATTCACAAATTAAGACCCACACCATCCAAAAACCTAGCTACATCTCTGATTTGAGTCTCGCCTTGTGTAATGTAGTGTAGAGAACAAAACACTTTCAATGAAAACCGTAGCATTTTACATTATGAATAATGTCCATGGCCCCCCTCTTGAAACCTCATGCCACCCCTTTGCCACCCCAGGAAAAAATCTCTAGATCCGCCACTGAGCTTAGCCTTTTACATTTGTCATTTGTAAACAAACAAATGTAATAATATGGTGACTTTTAAACTTTCTTTTAGTGTTCCAGGAAACAGAAGAAAATTAACTACCCCAATGACAGTAATTTGTTTTAGCTGCTGTGACAATAATTTTTCTATTAGTAAAATAGAAAATCAGCATTGCATGAATAAACAAATTTACATGGGCTCAACAAAGTATTGAGCAGAACTAAAAATCTGTTGTTGAGAAAACTCAAAAGTCTTACTGCTTCAAGTTTACTTGAACCTTCTTGAAGTATTCTCAACAGTTAATTTTTTACAGTGAAACTGTGCATGTGCAAAATAAGAAGTCTTGTGCAGAATAATGAAAGCTAGATAGCCTGTGGATAAAAGCTATTTGCAATGGACTCATTCATGCAGACTTGTGCAAAAATCTCAGATTCCATTTCATAGGTCACTTCAATGCTGCGGTGACGTCACCACATATGGGAACACCTTCGGTGTGACGAATGTCTGAAGCCCTATACCATCCCGCCAATCCTATTGGCCAAATAGCGCTTTGCACCGCCCTACGCATGCGTACGCATCATATACCTGGGTGCCGCGCGCCATTTCGCTCAGATTTCATTCCTTCAGGGATATATCTTCTTTGCTCTACGATACATCCCGCGTTCTCCAGCGGTTTCTACGAGTAGTGTTTAACTCCTCTTCGGGGACACAATGAGTCAACGAAAGGTAAGAGCCGTATAATGGGTTTATCAGGAGGCACTCATGAGAGGTTTGTTAGCAGCCTCTCTACATGTTCTCTCCGTGATAGCCTATGGCTATTGTAAAAAAAAGAAAAGAATCCGCGCTCTGGAGTGTATTTCTTAAGTCGCTTCACGTCTAACCCCCACCGTTCGCTTCTGCGGTCGCCGAGGCCCTGCACGAGGTGTTGGTTAGGGACGATATGTGCGGCTTGACTATTAATACAGTAATGCACTGGAGTTTTCCACTTGCTCACTCTCCCCCACTCGAGCGTGTTAATCAGAGCAGATTTGCTTTTCTAACTATGTTTGTCATAACTGCGGCTTCGAACTCAGAGTAGGCTCTGGCCGCCATACGCGGTTCTCTCCCTCCGAGCGGACAGGAGAAACGCGCCTCCCCTTCCTCCATGAGCAATTTATGTGACTACCTGCGTGGTGGGTAACCCCCCCCCCCCACTCGCGTGAGCCGCT
Organism: Carassius gibelio; assembly: GCF_023724105.1. Taxonomy (NCBI): domain Eukaryota; kingdom Metazoa; phylum Chordata; class Actinopteri; order Cypriniformes; family Cyprinidae; genus Carassius; species Carassius gibelio. Next base: position 15,504,466 of record NC_068385.1, read on the forward strand.
ACCCTTCTCACGGACCTCCACCAAGAGGTTTCGAGGTCCTGGAAGCAGCCTTAATCAGCGCACGTCACGAACGCCGCGGGTTTCGCCACGATTGACTGACATGGCGGACTGCTATTATACAGCGATGCCGTTTGACTACCTCTCTAGCCGAACGGATCGCGCCGAACTCGGCCGCGGGCTAAGTCTCGTCAAAGGCGTATCGAGTCGTGTATAATTTTGGCAAATTTACTTCTCTTTATGGCGGTTCTTACGAGAAGCCTCTCGTCCTCAACCCCCACGCTCTAACATTGACTGTCTCGGAGCAAAGGCACCTCGAGCGTCATTGGATTGAGCTATCATTTGCGCGCCCCCTCAGACACTCTGCACAATCCAGTCTTCAGAGTCTGAGGGACGCCACGAGAGACTGGCGAATATGGCCAGTTTATGACGGCTCACACAGCTGCCACGTTCTCGCTAGCGGCGTGGCCGAATGTTATCTTGTTGGATTAAATCCTGCCGTGGACATGCTTCAGGATTATACACAACAAAGCGCAGCGAGTTTGACGCATGCGCTTTCCTTCAATGTTTGCCAGGGACAGTGCCCTCCACTAGAGAGTGCTGTCGGACTGCTAATGCACATCCAACCCTCTCACTGCAGTCACCACGTTCTAACATTGACTGTCTCACAGCAAAGGCACCTCGAGCATCATTGGATTGAGCTATCATTTGAGAGCCCCCTCAGACACTCTGTACAATCCAGCCTTCAGAGTTTGAGGGACGGCACAAGAGCCTGGCAAAGATGGCCAGTTTATGACGGCTCACACAGCTGAGCGTTCTCGCTAGCGGCATGGCCCGATTTTTATCTTGTTGGATTAAATCCTGCCGTGGATACGCTTCAGGATTATACACAACGAAACGCAGTGAGTTTTACGCATACGCTTTCCTTCATGTTTGCCAGGGACTGTGCCCTCCACTAGAGAGTGCTGTTGCACTGCTAATGCACATCCAACACTCTCACTGCAGTCCCCACGCTCTAACATTGACTGTCTCGCAGCAAACATCGCTTCGAGCAGCATTGGATCGGGCTGTAATGCCAAACGTTCCCTCAGACATTCTGCGTAATCCAGCTTTCAGAAATCGAGGGGCGATTCAAGGGTCCTGCACAGACGATCCGTTTATGCTGGCTCGTACAGCCGCCGCTTTTTTTTTTTTAGTTGTCCCGCTCTCCGCTGTGTTTCAGGGCCATGGAGGTCCTTCCACCATCTGGTCTGGATACTGATTGGATCCGGGTGACTGCAGTGGCCCACTGATCTGGATACTGACTGGATCCAGGAGGCTACGGTGACCTCGGAATGAGGGATTTCTTTAAAAGGCTCTTTTATTTATATTAGTTTTTCTACAACTTTTCAGATGGAGGCATGAGTAAGACATTGCCTTGATTGGGCTTGTGGTTATTGGTGGACCGAGGGGACTTTTGTGAGCTTTACTCCTCCCGTTCGGAGTGGGCGTGACGAAACGCATATGGGCAGGCGTCGTCACCCTTGATGACTCTTGGCGAGCGTAGTGGTTTACCAAGGGCAGCGCACGGGGCCGAGGGGTTGGAGACAGAGCTCGAGTTTCTCTTCATTGTCGCATAAATAGAGAGAGAGAAAGATCATCATAAAGAACATTTGGTTAAACTTTAGAATACTGTTTCTTACTTACTACATAACTAATAAGGAATTATTGAAGAACTAACAGGTGATTTTTAATTAACACTTAACTCAATACTGTTAACTAAGGAAGATATGTAAATTAATCAGTATGTAATACAATTTTATGATTGTGTTAAGTAACAGCAAGCTAATCAATAACTAATGAATACTGTCATACCTATTGAAGAACTAATATTAATCATCTACTAATGAAAAGTTATACACAATTTTGTAACGCTTTCATATAAAAGTTATAAGCAGTAGTAGTAGTAGTAGTAGTAGTAGTAGTATGAAAATGCAATATTAATAAATGCAATACATTTTACAGATGTTTTGCCTGTGTAGTGAATTGTTTTGTGAGTGTGTTTTGTAAGAAATCAGCTTCCAGTAGGAACTAGTGTTGCACGGTGCACTGATACTTCAAAAGTATCACGATTCTTGGAAATTAAAAAACATCACAATTCCTAAATTTATTAGTATCGATACTTTAAAGAATGACTGCATTCCAGATTTGTAAGAGACGTATTTTATGTTGGTGTGTGCAACGCACGCTTCCAGTGCCTCCCTATGGACATCTGTGTTTTTCTCCTCATGCAAGCAGCAAAAAAGCACTACAGCGATTTGTTTGGTCAGACAGTTCATATATAGGCTAATATTCACATTAATCGGGGATTAAACTTGGAGTTATGTTCTGTATGCTAAATATGAGCGTATCTGCACAGCACCTATAACTGCGCTTTGTATCTGCTGATTGCTGATAGAGATTTACATGCTTGGCTTACTGACCCTGTATCATTCATTTCGTTCATAAACGAGATGTATATCAATTCATTTAACTCATTCACGAATGAGAAGATCTCTCGATCTCATTCAGTTAAGGCCGGATTCGTTCACTACATTCAACAAATCACATGCTCCGTCACATCTTGAGTAACTCTTTGACAGGATGAAACAGTTCACAGAGCTGTTCACGAGCTGAGCATGCGCTGCTAATAGCGCCGTGCTCGCGCGCTACTGTGGAGGGAGGAACTTCAGTGAACAAGAAATATGAGTCTAGTAGCAACGTATCTTCCATGATGTCCCCGATACACGGGTCGGGGTGGGTAAAGAAATTTTACTTTATTTGCGGGCTGAGGCGGGCCAAATAATTTCATAAAAGCGGGACCCGTGGGTTGGAAAAAAACCCGACCCGCGCATCACTAGGCTGTATGTGCGAGCACAAGTGATACTGTGGCCGCCGGTCAACGACTGGTAGAAAAATATGATGCTCAATAAAGATGACGCTTATTAAAGGTGCCATCTGTAATGTTTGGCAAAAAAAATCAAGTCATACTCCACATTCCATACCAGATGGGGGCAGTATGCCTCAATAAAGTGAATTGGTCTACTCTAGAGTAACAAACGAGAAACAGCATAGTCTCTATGCTCCGCCCCTACTTTCACAACAACACTACACAGCCATAGCCGAAGCCTAACTGTGCGTTCACACCGCCGGAGTCTAGAGCGTCAAAAATCGATCTTGCCGCTCTGCTCACGATGCTGCAGAAAGATTTGTGAGTGCTCAGACGCTCTAACGTAGATCGAATGCTTATTCTGTATTTAAAGCGGCCGCAAAGCAAACAAGCTTGTTGATCTCGTGCAGACTAACCACAAGGAGTTATAAGTTAACCTCATTAAATATTGTTGTGGACTAAATATTATGATCCTTAACTTAAAATGAAAAATCTCAGACACCTTGGTCCACGTATCACTTTTAATTAATTTTTTATGTCCCTGTACGCAAACAGGGACACATCATAGATTAATACATACGCTAAACAGCAATAATCAACCTGTCCTTTATTCTGCTTGGGAACTAATGTGCCAACTCTCAAACATTCACCGTGAGACACACGCAATTGACTCTTTTCACACGCTTTCACGCCACACATCAATTTTTTCACGCACAGAAAAACCACGAAGCAAAGAGGACATGGAGACCAACAGACTAGACAGAGCAGGTTAGTTATGATATAATAAAATGGGTAACGTTAAGTTATAGCTAGCTAATTATCAAGCGCAGCTACAGTTAGCCATCACTAACATTAGCACGTTTATCGAACAGCCTTCGATACATTTCTATGTTATAACTTCCCGAAAACAAATACACAAACATATAAAACAAACTTCTAGCGAAATACAAACAGCATCTTACTTACCAATCCAAAAGAAATGTTGCAAGTTCGGAGTCGAACCTCATTTCTTTCAGGTCCATCAGTTGTCTCCAGCGATTAAAAGCAGTGCTGATGTTGACTCTGGTTCGGCTCCTTTTCTTATCGGATTTGATTTGTGATTCCGAGCGCGGTTGTTTCCCTGTAGTGGATGGTGGTCTCTTGCCAAGGGCTTGAGCCATCATTTCTCTCTCTTCCCTGAATGAAGTAGTGGGCTGTACTTTCCACATGATTGACATCAGGTTCAGGCACGCCGACAAGCCGCCCGAGTTATTCGTGCATTGCAGGTTGGCTGGTGGTTATGTTGCCCACATACCACCTCCCATGGCCGAAACTGGTATTAGGACACCTGTCGGGCCGGGGCTAGTAATGCTAATGCTAATTAAGGTTGATATCTCTGCATCACTATAACTTGACATCATCGCCCTTATTTCTTCTCATTCTTTTGATGCGTGTAGGTCATGTTATAGATATTTTTACCTCAATTTTTGCATATGGCACCTTTAAAGCTCACTGGCTGAGTTTTCTCCTCTGAAAGAAAAGGTTGCACAACTGACAGAATAAGTTACAATATCTGAGATATTGCTGCTAAATTTTATTTGTTTTATTTAGTTTTTTACTTGAATGCCATTGCTTAAATTGAAAATCTTTTGACATTTAATCTTCTGAGTTCAGAAGATTATAATATAATCGCTGTTCATATTTTTATTCAAAGTTCAGAATCAAGATAAATGTATTACTCTTAAGTTTCTTATGATAACAGATAATGCTGCAAAATTTATTCTTTCTTTACCTTGAATGTCATTGCTCTGTTTTATTTTTTATATTTTGATAATTCATATTTTGTTCAAATGTTTAATATATCTGCTGTTCATATGTTAATTTATTTGTGTGTTATATGATTAGAATGTTGTCCCGGTTTTAAAATAAAGCACAGCAATGATATTTGAGTGTATTTTCCCTTTTCAGGAAAAGTATCGAAAAAGTATCAAAATCGCAATTCTTGACTAGGTATCAGTATCGAAACAATGATTTTGGTATCGTGACAACACTAGTAGGAACCCCACCAAGACTCCAGTGCCTTGCGATAATTACCTTAGTTTTTATATTTTATATACAGTACTGTATGTGTGCCTCATCAGCATATACCACAATACCAATAAATTGATTCAATTTTTTTATGTAAGGCAAAGCCTGAGGAAAAGTGAAAATACAGGTAACCAATTAGTAATTAATAAAGAATTATCATATAATTCTGCAGGACTTATTTCGAACCTGAAACATTACGTCTATTATAAAGTTAAAATATTGGGAACCCTTTAGTAATTAATAAAGAATTACCAAAGGATTCATATTTTATTCCATTTTAACATGTATACTTCCCAGATTTAAACTAGTTTAACAAACATTCTATAATCAAAACTTAAACATTTAGAAGCAAACAGAATGCATATTTAATTTCCATTATAGGCTAATAAGTACTTTGTACTTGTCCTTTTACTCAAGTAATGTTGAAAATAACCAGGCCTACTTATAATTTTACTGGAGTAATATTTTACTGGGGTATCTGTACTTTTACTCAAGTACTTGATTTGTGGGCCACAGCCTGATTATTATAGTGATTATTTGCATATAACAGTTCATTAGAAGTTACTTCATAGTTATTTATCTTGAGCCCTAACTAGTAGATAATTAATAGTAGTTCTTCAGTAGGTATAACAGAATTCATTAGTTATCGATTAGCTAACTGTTACTTAACACAATCGTAAAATTATATTACATACTGATTAGTTAACACATCTTCCTTAGTAGTTAACAGTAGTGAGTTAAGTGTTAATGAATAATCACCTGTTAGTTCTTCAATAATTCCTTATTAGTTATGCAGTAAGTAAGAAACAGTTTTCTAAAGTGTTACCGAACGTTTATTGATCTATTTTTACAACCCGATTACAAAAAAGTTGGGACACTGTACAAATTGTGAATAAAAACACAATGAAATGATGCGGAAGTTTCAAATTTCAATATTTTATTCAGAATACAACATAGATGACATATCAAATGTTTAAACTGAGAAAATGTATAATTTTAAGGGAAAAATAAGTTGATTTTAAATTTCATGGTATCAACACATCTCAAAAAGTTGGGACAAGGCCATGTTTACCACTGTGTGGCATCCCCTCTTCTTTTTATAACAGTCTGTAAACGTCTGGGGACTGAGGAGACAAGTTGCTCAAGTTTAGGAATAGGAATGTTGTCCCATTCTTGTCTAATACAGGCTTCTAGTTGCTCTACTGTCTTAGGTCTTCTTTGTCGCATCTTCCTCTTTATGATGTGTTAAATGTTTTCTATGGGTGAAAGATCTGGACTGCAGGCTGGCCATTTCAGTACCCGGATCCTTCTTCTGGGCAGCCATGATGTTGAAATTGATGCAGCATGTGGTCTGGCATTGTCATGTTGGAAAATGCAAGATCTCCCTTAAAGAGACGACGTCTGGATGGGAGCATATGTTGTTCTGGAACTTGGATATACCTTTCAGCACTGATGGTGCCTTTCCAGATGTGTAAGCTGCCCAGGCCACACGCACTCATGCAGCCCCATACCATCAGAGATGCATGTTTCTGAACTGAGCACTGATAACAACTTGGGTTGTCCTTGTCCTCTTTAGTCTGGATGACATGGCGTCCCAGTTTTCCAAAAAGAACTTTAGATTTTGAAGATCACGGCCATCCAGTATGGTTTTCCTGCCTTGATCCTTACACACAGAGATTGTTCCAGATTCTCTGAATATCTGGATGATATTATGCACTGTAGATGATGAGAACTTCAAACTCTTTGCAATTTTTCTCTGAAAAACTCCTTTCTGATATTGCTCCACTATTTTTCGCCGCAGCATTGGGGGAATGTGTAGCATTGTGTATGTTTTTTAACTGTGTAGCTCTCATGAAATCCAAAATGAGCCAATATTTGGCATGACATTTCAAAAAGTCTCACTTTCAACAAATGATATGTCAGCTATATATTCTATTGTGAATAAAATTATTTAAGAATACAACACAGATGAAAATATACATAAATATAGCTATGAAAGATTGAAATAAAAGTAAACAATAAAAATATAAGAATAACATATTAAAAAAAGATGTATACTGTAGAATTAAACATAGAATGGAAATAATGTGCATGAAAGTAAACTGTAGTCTTAAATATTAAGATACCCAGGGATGTACAAGAGGCAGTGTGCATATGTGCATTATACTGTAGTCTTAAATATTAAGATACACCGGGATGTACAAGAGGCAAATGTGCAAACAGGTTGACACTTCCGGTGTGTCAATGTGAGGTAGAGAATGGTGAATATCTTACTAATAAGTGAATATTAATTGGAGACGTGAAGATGTTAAGAGGCTGGTTTCGAGTTTAAGAGCCTGATGGCCTGAAGGAAGAAACCCCTCCTGAGTCTCTCTGTTTTTGCCATCAGGCTACGGAAGCGCTTACCAGATGGCAGCAAAGTGAAAAGATGGTTACTGGGGTGGGTGGAGTCTTTGATGATTTTAGCAGCTCTGCTTCTGCAACGTTTGAGGTAGATGTCCTGCAGAGAGGGGAGAGTAGACCCGGAGATGCGCTCTGCTAAGCACACAACTCTCTGCAGGGCTTTACAGTGTTGACTGGAGCTGTTCTCATTCCACACTGAGATACACTGAGTCACACGAGTCACTGAGTTACATGGCGGAATTTGGCAAGCAAAAAGACAGAAAGCGTCTCAGAGATGAAACGGAGCTGCTCGTGTGCGAGCAAATAGATAGCCTAATTCTGATACATGCGATGACTATCCATTATGACATGTAGGCATTAATATATTCCAAACTAGTTATATATACCAAACTATATATTTATATAAACTCCTGTTTAATCTGATACTGAAGCCAGATTTGTTTAATTTTGTGTGGCTGCACAAACCAACGGAGCTTCAACCCACCAAATGGGGTGGAGCTGACAGCATATAAGTTGACCCTGAGAGCCATTTCGTCAGAATTTTTCAAATGATAGTGACAGTCATTGACTCTCATGCAGCCTTATAGCATGGCAACTTACACAATGCTTGTTCCCTTATCTAAAGAAACTAAGATTACATTAGTAACAAGAGCATTCCCTTTTGAATGATCTCTTCTGTTGCATTACACGCTAATGGGGAACGCATCCAATAGCACCATGCTATAAAGGTTATCTAAGTGCAGAATGAAGTCGCTCTGTGAGCCCAGCCATGGAGCACCTTGTAACGATATTAAAACTCCATATACATCGGGAAGAGGGAGGCGGGAACCGGCGCACAATCAATAACACTTTAATATTCAAAAATAAACAAAACAGCGCGTCAGCCCCTCACGGCGACTGACGTGCACAAATAAAAAGCAAACACATAAAATAATGTCCCAGGCCTGGTCCTCTCTCGTCCTTCACTATAGTCGCTCCAGTTTTATATCCTTCCATCTCCTACGTGGGACTCGATACTGGTGGTGGGGCGCAGGTGTAGCTCATCTCCAATCACTACACCTGGCCTCACTCCTCGTTCCCACGCCTCTCGGCCCCGCCCCATTCGCCACACACCTGTACTGAGGGCTCCTGTAAGCATGAGCTAATAATGAGACCCAAGGCCGAGGACTATATAATAAAACCTTCTCCACTTAGAGAGGGAATTAGGTAAACTTAAGTGGACAAAATTCATACCTGCAAGGCGGGGACATCCAGATGATAAAACCTTGTGATGCAAACGATCAGTTGGCGGACGCACAGATAATCACCAATAGAAATCTCACTGAACCAAGCCTAGATGTAGGCCATTCCACTGCTGGAGTGGGCTCCTACTCCTACAGGACACTGTAAGCCTGTGAGGCATTTGCCAGGACACAAAAAGCTGCTCTGAGTAGTGAAATGGGCCAGAGGTCCTGATGCAGCGTGATGCCTGCCACATATACTTTTAACGTGGAAGGGTATGCCCCTTGTCCAGCAGCTCTTGAAGAAAGCACTTAGGACACGTTACAAGAGGACGGGTCCTTGTCCCGTGCTGCACACCAGTCAGAAGAGATTGAACATTCGAGGGTATAGAGGTGTATCGTAGATAGGGCTCTAGGCTCCAAAATGGTATTGGTCAAACTGGCGGGGAATTGTAAAGACTCCTTTCAAAAGGACCAAACTTGAAGTCTCCATAGCTCTGGCCGGGAATGCCAAATCATGCTTCTTGCTTGAGAAAGGAGGTCTGTCTTCAGCAGAATCAACTTGGGGAACCATTTGTGATTCCTCCAGAGTGGGGCAAAAGGAGGACTGAAAATCTGACTTCCCTGACCCATCTGATGTCCTGAGGGTAACCAGGGGGAAGGAGTACAAGTTAATGCTGGGCCAATCGTGAGCCAGGGCATCTTGCTGCTTTGAAAAGTAAATTGAGCAGTGAAAATTACCATTCCCATTCTGAGAAAAAAAGAAAATATCGATACACGTATCACAATATTCTGTTTGGTGATACCGTATCGATTCTCAAAAATGGAATATAAAAAAAATAAATAAAAAATCATGGCATTCATGACATTATAGATTCATGGCAGTTGTTTCGTTTTGAGTTCATATCCCGACCACTAGATAGCAGTCTTCATCTCTGTACTTAAACATCGACAGGAAATACTAGCATTAAGGAATGCCACTATAAAACTAAGAACTCTTATAACATATCTTGAATTGTTATAACTGCATTCTAATAGATTTCATCCAGCAGTAAAAACTATCAGGATGTGTTTTTGTTTTTTGCAACATGAGTTACGTAATGTCAGCTCATACATTGTTAAAACAACAATTACTTTATTATAGTAAAGGATAAATATGGCACACCCTAGCTCATTTATTTTTTCATCCTAACCTGTCCATCACGTTTCATAGTGTTTAATATCACACACTTTTACCACAGCCACGGGTTGTGATTAATCAGACCGGTGGATGTAAGTTTCACAGAACAAATACCTTCCAGTTCAAATTTCTTCTTCTGGACATTTGAAATCACAAGTAACTTGTCACACAAGCATTTGCAAAGCAGCTATTATCAGTTACGTGTTGTTCGAGATTCTGGTGGGTTGTGTCTAGAAGGGATACAACTATGGTCCTTAAGAGATTCAAAATCCTTACATTAATATCAATACATTTAATTTGCTACTTATTAGATTGTGTTTTATTAGCATCTACACCTACCCCAACCCTAAACCTACCCTTACAATAATAAAAATACAGTAATTAATTGTTGTTGTTTTGCATAACAAAAATGAACCCATATTAATGTGTGCATACACAGTAGGACAATCTGGCCGTAGCTGTATCCCTTCTAGCCCCAAACATAGTGCCGCTTTATAACTTTATAACGGTGTGTTAGGTGTCCAAAGGTGTAACATCAATGCAAACGAATTAGCAATCTGTTCCACTTAATTAAAAATAAATTATTGTAGCGAATACACTTAGTCCACATAGTGCCATGATTGTGTTCTTCCAATTGGGCCTGCAGGAGTTTGGGTGGGACTTTAACACGCAGCTCCAGCTCACAATCATGAAGACTCAGGCTCCAAATTAACAACTTTAATCAGAACAAGATGAGAGTCACCTGGGACGTTTTGGCTTCACTTTCTGCAGTGAAAGGAAGTGGAGAAGTGTCATTCAACTTTTCTTACAGTCTATGTAATGATGCACTCTGTCAGTAGGGAAGAGCAATATGACTGCTCCACCACTTCCTGTGGCCTCACCACTTGATGACATTTAGGATGAAATGAGCAATTCAGTCATTTATAAAGATCATTGATTTCCACTCAAAACCATAATGACAGCACTTCCCCAGTGAAAACTGTTCTTAAAATAACACTTTTCTCTTAGTTATGTCTCAATCAAAGTGATTCTGTCTCTGTGAGTTAATAAAAAAAAAACATTAAAAAGACATTAAAATTTATTTGATGAACATTACAGTGGAATATGAAAGGGAATGACTTTTGTGAAGATTAAACTAAATATTTAGATCTGTGTCTGTTTTTATCTCAAGATGTGTAATGAAGTTTGTATAAAGAAGTCGGTAATTGAGGATTTAAATGGAGATAGCAAACTGATGGGAAATCCCACTGGGAAAGATGAAATGAATCAGGCTGAATTCGGTAAGATTGGATGATTTATAATGGTTTTTCAGATGGAATTTCAAACAGATGAAATACTAACCTGATTTTGTTAAATCTCTTTCATCTCAGTCAACAACAAAAACAACAACAACAATCATTATCAAGATCAATGGATTGGTCAAGGTGAGCCCATCTGAGAGAATATCTTAGTTTGACTCTTCTAAAAGATCTGGGAGAGACAGTGACACAAAAGATAAAGTTAAGGATTATGATGGTACTAATCTTTGTTCAGCCTTTAAAAATAAATTACTTCATTACATCAGGATGGTGGCATGGAAAACAAAGAAAAACAAGAAACCATCATTTCTGTGCATATTTTGTAGATGCTGGGACAGAGATTGCTTTTGTGCTGGACGGCTCTGGTAGCATTGAACAGGAGGACTTTCAGAGAGCTAAAGACTTCATCCACGATGTCATGTCCATTGTTTGGAAAACATGTTTCAATGCAAGTATAAACTGAAGCATTTAAATGAGACACATTTATAGTCATTTTTGTTTTTAAGCTAAGTTGTTTTAAGTTTATTAATAAGTTTTGTTTATAAAATTTAAAAGGTATAATATATATTTTAAAACCCCTCTGTCTTCAGTGTAACTTTGCAATAGTGCAATTTGGTCAAGAGATCAGGACAGAGCTGTCACTGTTAGACAGTAAGGATCATGTCAGAGCTTTGCTAAAAGTCAAAGATATACAGCAACTTGGCAATATCACAAAGACCGCCTCAGCCATCCATCATGTCCTGTGAGTTTACAGATTATGATATGAAATACTAGACATTTTACACCTTAACACCTTAAGTGTTTGATTGACATGCAGCTCTTTTGTTGGTGATACATTGATTTCATTGTTTCACTGGTTTCATTGGTTGTTTACAGCACAGATATTTTCATCCCTGAGAATGGATCAAAAAAGAACTCCAAAAAATCTATAATTGTATTGTCTGACGGGAAAATGTTAGGAGACTCAATGAGTCTTACAGATGTTTTGAACATGCCACAAATGAAAGGTGTCACTCGCTATTCCATAGGAGTAAGTGTCCGGTTTACTGTTTATTACAGCCGCATTTTAGATAATAAATCACACTTAAGATGTTTTTAAAAGGTACATCCTCTGTTAGAATTACAATTGCACATTACTGACATTTATTTTAATCTTGAAGACACTTCTAGGTTCACGAGTCCAACTAAAACATTCATATCAGTTATATTACATTTGTTAATCTATAGTTATTGATTTTATTGTGGTTTAACAAAATAAACCTAAAAATCCACACTCTTGCACTAACATTGTGTTATTTTTAGGTTGGTAGCGGCATTCTGGATAAACCTGAAGCAATAGAAGAGATGACACAAATAGCAGATCCTGAGAAGTTTTACAAGGTTTCCAATTATGCAAAATTAGGTGACATTGAGTCCTCACTGGAACAAAGTTTAATTGATGGTAAGAATGTTTTCATCAAACATTACATTATATAGTAGAGAAAGGCAGTTTTGTCTTATATATTGGATAGTTCCCATTCTAAAATCTGACATTATGAAATTAATCATAGCTTTATCAAGCATAGAACAGACATGAGAAACATCAAAAGAGTCTTCAACAAAATAAAAAAAGAGCTACAAAACTGCAAAATACAAAAATGTGATTTGTAAACGTGAACCCATGAATGAGTGTCTAATGTTTTTAACTTATCTTGGCTGACGAAGGTTCTAAGCCATGCAATTACAGCTAAAGTATCATTTCGCCAAATGACTTCAGTTTTTCAAAAGTCCTCACAGGCTACAGCAGCAAAATAACCAAAACCCACAATGACACTGACCTAGCAAATAAATATAGTAAACAATTGGATAAAAGCAAGAAATTCTTTCCATGTTTTTGCCACATGGAAAGCACATAATCTCTTTCTCCTACTCTCTCCTCTTTACAAGGGCACACACATACAGTACGGGCACACAGAAACCTGTAGTAAGCAGTACTATGACAATTTTATCAGTAAAATAGTTTAGCAACTTAAAAGTTACATGACATTTCTCACTAGTAAGGTAATAACGGCACTCTTGTTGGAGCAGATGAACTTATAGTCTCACTACTTCTTAAGACACTGCTGCCAAACACTTATATGAGAGATGCTCAGACTCACATGTACATGTGTAAATCACACATGCTTAATCTCTCTCTCTCTCTCTCTCTCTCTCTCTCTCTCTCTCTAATAACTGAATTATTAACTGCATTAGGCCCCCAATAGACAGAACAAGTTTTTCAGGATGGTCTATCAATTTTTCTTTTCCTTTCTTCTTTACATTTTAACCCCCGATTATACAACTAGGGAAGCAATTACAAACTAATCTGTGCACAATGATTAACTCTAAACAAAAAAAAGTGAAGTGTGCGAGCGTGCTGGCTGCTTCATCTCAAGGAGAAACTTCACCTTTGGAGTTTCTAAGGTTTATTCAGTCTTTATACTGTAGACATGTAGAACATATCCGTGTTTGTGCATCAATGACTGTAATGTGTTCTGTATGTGTGAAACTTTTTGGAATCTTATCCAAGGCTAGTCAGTCATATCTGACAAAGGATCCGCGAATGAAACTGTGACACAAACACCATTAACTTCACATTTTCATTTTGTTGAGCCTTGATATGCCATGCCAACAGTCTTTCAGCCTTTCTCCTTGGTTATAATATGTTAACGTTTAGTTGTATTAGCTGATGATTAGTGTAAGGGAAACAGGTAAATTTAGCTCAAAGGGAATCATTTAAGATTTTAAAGGGAATTTGGACAGAATCAATGTTTTACGGCTGGTCACTGAGATGCCCATAGTCATAGAACATCAAATCTGCATTGGATATTAATATCCAAAGTATAGGGAAAACACTTAATTAGTAGAGTAACAAGATCTGCAGTTTAAGACATTAACTTGTAAGCACAAAACACAAGATACTTTTCAATATGAATAAGGTTTTAGATAAGTTTAAGGCATATAAACTAATCTAACACAATGCACACGCACACACACATTCACACAAGTTGCAGGAAGAGAGAAAGTTAGGAAAGAATGAGTTTAAGAGAATGAAAATATGAAATCCCAAGTTTACAGCAATACCTGAAATTGCATGGACATGAACAGCCATCAATCACTTAATTAACCCTCTGTCACGGTGCGGAAGGAACGGGGTCTGGGTCCAAATGCAGGGAAGAAACTTATTTTTAATAAATGAGAACAACAATGCAAAAACAAAACAGAACCAAACAACAGGGACATGAGCAGAAGCAACCAACAAATCACAATAAACATTAATCCAGCCAGACAGAGTGGTGTGAGAGAGGAGAATATATAGCCAAGGGCAATGGGCACCAGGTGTGTGTGAGTGAGTGAAACAGGTGTGCGAAGTGAAGGTAATGAGTCCGGGAGCAAGGGAGAAACACAGGTGCAACCAAACAATAATGAGGTCACAAGGTGGGCGGGGTCAGAAAAAGACAGGAGAGAGCACATGGCACCAAACAAACACAACACTCACAGAAGACAGTGACGGAAAGACAGAAGACTGTGACACCCTCGCATTGAGTTCCTCAAGGAAGTTAAAATTATATTAGATACACCAGTGCAGTCACAGTGTTTGGCAAAACTTAACTCAGAACATGAAACTCTCAACGGAAAAGCAAAGAAACTAAAGTAAAAGAACAGAAGTAAAGTCTGATGAGACTATGTGGTGTTTCTTCTCATCGTGGCTAAGTAGCAGTGGCTGAAGCACGCTGGAATGGCACTCAAAGAATGCAAAAAGTAATGGCAAAAAACATGGCTAAAAGTGATGACTAAAAGCAAAAGCTAAGAGCAAAATTTGATGGTGTCCTGGGTATTTAGACTCAAATGTTGTCTTGACCAATTATAAACTGTCTTCTCGTGGGGTGTTGCGATGTTTCTCCACCCCCATAGATAGATGCAGGGTATAATTTTGGACATGATTCCTAAAACAAGAATATGATACATTTGACAAATAATTGGTTGTCAGAAACGTTTCAAGCAAGAAGATTCAAACACACATACTAAACATATATGAATCCTTAAAGGGTTATAAATCAAAATTATGTCATTAATAACTCACCATCATGTTGTTCCAAACCCATGAGACCTCAGTTCATCTTCGGAACACAGTTTAAGACATTTTATATTTAGTCAGAGAGCATTTTCTATTTAAGAAAGGGAGTCGTGGCCTAATGGTTAGAGATTCGGACCTATATTTGCTCTCTCCACCCGCAATACCATGACTGAGGTGCCCCTGAGCAAGGCACTGAACCCCCAACTGCTTCCTGGGCGCGGCAGCATAAATTTGGCTGGCCACTGCTCCGGGTGTGTGCTCACAGTGTATGTGTGTGTGCACTTTGGATGGGTGAAATGCAGAGCACAAATTCTGAGTATGGGTCAATATACTGTATGTCACTTTACTTTCACTTTTAAACAAAAAATTGCTTCAAACAAAGCCACCACAGAATCAAATTGTGTGTCTTTTGTAGATGCTGGGACAGAGATTGCTTTTGTGCTGGATGGCTCTGGTAGCATTGAACATGATGACTTTCAGAGAGCCAAAGACTTCATCTACAAAGTCATGTCCAATGTTTGGAAAACATGTTTCAATGCGAGTATAAACTAAAACATTTTATGAAACACACATTTACAGCCATTTTGTTTCCAAGTACAAAAAAACTAACTATCTCTTCTCTTCAGTGTGACTTTGCGATATGGTGCAATATGGTGTAGAGATCAGGACCGAACTCTCACTGCTAGACAGTAAGAATCATGCTAGAGCCTTTCAAAAGGTCAAAGAAATACAGCAAATATTCAGTATCAGAAAGACCGCCTCAGCCATCCATCATGTCCTGTAAGTTCACAGATTATGATTTAAAACAAATTAAAGATTTTCCACCTCAAGTGTTTGACTGGCATGCAGCACTTTTGTTGGTGATATATTAATATGGTCAATACTGGTTTCATTGTTTACAGCACAGATATTTTCATGCCTGAGAATGGATCAAAAAATAATAAAAAAATTATAATTGTATTGTCTGATGGACAAATGCTGGGAGATCCAATGAATCTTTCAGATGTTTTGAACATGCCACAAATGAAAGGTGTCACTCGCTATTCCATAGGAGTAAGTATCCAGTTTACTGCAGTAGCATTTAAGATAATCTCATTTTAAAGATTTAAAGCTACAATTATAGATTACTGTAATTTATTTAATCTTGTCCTAGTTCAACATGCATATCAAATATATTACTTACAGTTTGTTACTGAATAGTTAATACATTTATTATGGTTTATCAAAATAAATCAGAACCCAGACAACTGCACTTACATCATGTTATCTTTAGGTTGGTAAAGGCATTCTGTCTAACCCCAAAGCAATACAAGAGATGAGGGAAATAGCAGATCCTAATAGGTTTTTTAATGTTTCCAATTATGCTGCATTAGAAGACTTTCTTTCCTTAATGGACCTAAGTGGTAAGAACGTTTTGATTCAAGTTGTGATTCAACTTCAAGAAACACTAATAAATCTTAAATGATCCAATAGATTTTTCCTTAATAATTTACTATTTGTCTATAATAAATTATGTAATTCCTGTTCTAAGTTTAATTTGAAATTATTTTCCATGCAGGGACTGATTTTAACCCTCCTGCTCAGCTCCTAAAAATATGTGTCAAAGTCTGAAGGCTCCAGAACATGGATGAAGATGAAGTAGATTCCTTCTTCAAATAGACGTGGAAAACCATTTACTCTTCTTTTTATATGATTAGGAAAGTATATTTAGGCATTAGTTGTTATAGTTAGAAAAGTGGCTTCACTGACAGACATTTAACTGTCTGTTTTAAGTTTAGGGCTTATACAGTACCAAAGTGTCAAGGTGGAAAGATGTAATATTGAAGATAGAAGGCACATTTTATCTACAGTATTTACTTTTATCTTACATTTAGCTTTCTTTAGAAAATAATAACAATAACGATAATGGCTTATACATACCACTGTGCCAGTTTTGTGGTTTTATAAATGGTATATTATGAATATTTTTATAAAGCTTCATTTGTTTGTGATCATGAAATACTATTAAAATACTGCATCCAAAAATTGAATATATCCTTACTACATAGTATGCAAAAAACAGTACACCAAGAGTATTTTGTCCAAATTAATTGTGAAATTCAAACATACTACCAGCCTCAATCATGTTTTTCACAAATACTATCAATCTTTTTTCTTACAACCCCACAGCATTTTAAACTATGGGAAGCATCTACGGTTTAGTTACAGCTTATTTCAAGGCAAATAAAACAATTTACTTACTGCTTTGAATGATTGTTACTTAAGTTAAAAATATTCAAGTAGCCACAATGGAATCAATGACTTAAATTAACCAGTAAGAGGCACTAATATATTGCTAATGTACAACAAAGCAACAGAAGCAGAAGGAGGAAGAGTTTTTGAGACAGGGCAATTCTTATAGACTTTTCGCTCATTTCCTCCACTTCTGCAGTTCTCTTTCTCTAGTTGCATTCACTTGTTTCCCAAAGTCATCTTGAATGTTGAATTGTCAATACAACTGAAAAATGTAAGTGAAGATCACATAAGCTGACTTATTTTTTTTAAGTCACCATTATAGTGATTAGTGCTCTCTTTGTTTGGGCACTTGAAACTTCATTTACGTTATATTCTTCGTAATGGCACAACATTAAGTTATTTGGTTTCAAAGGAATGGAAGTAACTAATAGGCTACTTTTAGAAGGTTACCTAACTTCCAATTAAATCATTAGTTAGCATATTTTTCATGTTGATTAACACTAGAACCACCACGAGGTACATTTTTAAAATGTACATATAATATTTTTAACAAAAAATTCAAGTATCCCAGTCACTGACATTAACTAAAATTGTGTATTTTTGGAACCCCTGTTGTCTAAAATGGTTTAGATAAAACCAGATGGAAAAACTTGTATTTATACCTACAAGCGCCAGCGCAGGTCAAATTTCTCCGCCATATAATGTGTTCACTTGTCCCGAGCTCATGTGTCCCGAGCTCACCTGCTCATTACGGTCTGAGTGGCCACACCTACGCCCAATCAAGCACTGGCTTCATAAGCCTCACAGACAAACACAGAGGTGACAGATGTCTCCAAAGGCTCGGCTAACCTACCTTTGTTATTATCCCCAGACAGCAGTGTGTGACTGCCAGCCCCCACTATGAATGGACTTCATGGACCCACAGAACACTGCGCACAGAGAGAGAGAGAAAAAGAGAGAGAGAGGGACGAGCACCGAAAAACCCCTCACGTTGGCTATTTTCCCCACTAACTGGTTAATAAAATCCACCCTTCGGGGAACTTACCTGCATCCTTGTGTCGTGTACTTCTTCACCCTGTCACATTGGTCGAGAATGCGGGCATTGCAGTGAAGAAGTCAACAGCTACCCAATGCCGCGGGTTGACTAGCTCTTGTATTGCCTGGGAAGGGCCCGGTTCATCTTGACCCTTGACCTCACCAAGGGCCACTGGCAGGTCCCCTTAACCGAGCAGGCCAAGCTGAAGACAGCGTTCTCAACCCCAAGTGGCCACTGGCAGTACCGCCTCCTTCCCTTCAGCCTGTAGGTCCCCCCGCCACCTTCCAATGCCTGATGGAGGTCCTCTTAAGGCCCCACCAGCTCTATACAGCCGCCTACCTCAACAATGTCATCATTCACTCTGAGACTTTGGAGGACCACCTGGAGCAGCTGCGGAAGGTGCTGTTGGAACTCCACCGGGCTGGGCTGACCACCAACCCCAATAAGTGTCACTTGGCCCTCGCCGAGGCCAAGTATCTGGGCTATCAAGTGGGCCACGGCCTCATCCGGCCCCAGGAGAAGAAGATGGCAGCTATCCTCTCTGCACCACGGCCCGCCACCAAGACACAGGTACTGGCCTTTTTGGGATTGGTGGGATACTACCGCTGTTCTATCCTTAACTTTTTTTTCTTAGCCTCTCCCCTGACAGACCTTGACCAGGAAGGGGCAACTGGAACCCGGAGACATATGCTGTGTCCAAATTCAGGGTCTGCATCCTCCTTAGGATCCTTCCTACCCGGTTGAAGGAGGATGGGTCCTCCGACGACCGCAAAAACCGGACGTCGGTGTTTGTGAATTTGGACAGCCTACCCTACTTTCAGTTCCCTCCCTTAACCGTTGCTCATATCCTGTCGCCTAGCAACTGTGACAGCGCCAAGCAAGACGCGGGTGAAGAGCTCATCCTTCTCTCCCTGGAGCTTTATAAACACTTCTGTCTGCTCTTTCGTCCATTGAAGCGTTAAAAACAGCTTCAATCACTAACAAATAAGCTGTGTGTAAGGGGATATTCACACAGGCAGTAAGGAAGAAGCTAGTTTACGAAAGTAAACTTTTTTTTTTTTTTACATATACACGTACAAATGTAAAAAAAAATGCTTAACGCTAAAACAAAATGCCTAACTAGAAAACCACTGAAAATATATATTTTTGAAAAGCCAGTTTTTAAAAAACATCGAAAATAATACTCCTCCCCCACTCCGCTACCGCTCGCTTCGTCCTGCCGAAAAGAATTGTGGGATAGGTAGGACGCGAAAGGATCCACCACACCCATCCTTCCAATTCGGGGAAAAGGAGGACGCATTTGTGGGCCGCATTTGAAGGATCCTACGAATTTGGACAGCCTTCGTCGCGGCGCTGTGATGTAACATCCTTCAAATGCGTCCTCCGAAGGATGTAGACCCTGAATTTGGACACAGCTACAGAATGCGTTCCAATGGATAAAAGCAGCCCTCACATTGGCGCCTGTGCTCAGAACCCCTGACTTCAACTGCCCATTCCTGTTGCAAATGAATGAGTCCGATACCGGGTTGGGAGCCTTTCTCTCCTAGGTCCTAGATGGCGAGGAACACCCGGTTATTTATATCAGCCGAAAGCTGACCCCAGCGGAGCGACGGTACACGAACGTCGAGAGGGAGGCTTTGGCCATCAAGTGGGTGGTCCTGGAGCTCCACTTTTACCTCCTCGGCCACCAGTTCACCCTGATCACTGATCACGCCCCTCTACAGTGGACAGCCTAAGCCAAGGACACAGATGCCAGGGTGACTCTGTGGTTCCTTGTGCTCCAGGACTTCCATTTCACCTTACAACACCGGGTGGGGACGCCCAATACGAACGCCGATGGTCTCTCAAGGATATGGGCAGCTTTGGCAGGTCTGTCAGGCTCCACTCCCCGCCCTCCCCCAATCTCCCCACTTCTCTACAGGGATAGGATGACTTTTGGGTGGGGGGGGGGGATGTGGAGTGTGACACGTGTCCCGAGCTCTCGTCAACGTCGCCCTGGAAATAGGGCAGGCACACCTGCACCTGCTCATCACGGGCTGAATAGCCACACCTGTGCCCCATCAAGCGCCGACTTCATAAGCCTCACAGAAGAACACAAAGGTGAGAGATGTCTCCAAAGACTCGGCTAACCTACCGCTGTAATTTTTCACCAGATAGCAGTGTGTGACTGCCAGCCCCCACTACGCACAGACTTCACTGACCCGCACAGCACTGCCCACGGAGAGAGAAAGAAAGAGAGAGGTCAGAGCACTGGAAAATCCCTCATGTTGGCTATTTCCCCCACTTACTGGTTAATAAAATCCACCCTTCGGGGAACTTACCTGCATCCTCGTGTCGTGTACTTCCTCACCCCGTCACAAATGCTCACAATACTCACAAACGTTGTTTTCGTGCAGCTTGTGTTTTAAACAGTACATTGCTAGGCAATGCCTTTACTGAATTAGTAATTATCAGTTTCATAAATAAAGACAAAACTAGTAAAAGAAGGCGATTTATGAATGCTGACGAGGTATAAGAAGCACTATGGAGAGATAAGTAAAGCATCCTGTCAGCTCAGCATCTGACGGCGTTTAATATTTCATATTTAGATGTTTTATCCTAATGTTACTCATAATTGTTCAACATTTTGATTAATTATAAAAAATTTATTTTGCCATTTCTATCGTTTATTTTTCGCTTCTGTGTTGCTATTTATTCCTATCTGCCTGTTTCCTGTAGTAGAAAAATCTGATTTTATGTGTTAAATAAAACATTTCTCTCTCTCTCTCTCTCTCTCTCTCTCTCTCTCTTTTACCCAAAGATAATTCAGATTATAAATGCTATGAATAAACAAAATTAGGTGAAGCTGTGTGCTTTAATTTGTCATGGTATCATCTTATGCAATGTGGTGAATTATTTATTGCTCATAGGCTATTTTAGTCATTTAAATAACATAGGTTATATTAATATATTGATTAATGACATTGTATTATTACACCACCCAAATATGTATTTACTTCCTTCTAATTCTCGTTGTCAGTGCAGGCTTGGTTAGCTTAATACTGACGTTATGAAAAGTGAATAGTGTAGCCTGCATAAAAAAGCCTTGAACATAAAACAACAGGACAAATATATAGTTGATGACTAGACATAATCATTTCATGACTCTAGACACTTCTTTGTGAAGACAGTAACAATAATATAATGAAATAATATGTTATTTAGCAATATAAAAACAGCTGTCATGTGTGTGGGTAAATTTTACCTGCTGGTGCTTATAGGTATTGCAGTCACTTCTAGCGGTTCAAGTGTTAATGATCGTTTACAATTTTCGTTTTTCCACAAAAACCTTGTGATGCTTCTGTTTGGGTTTATATGTTCCTTTAATGTCTACGGCAGTATCTTGTAATCAACCATGCTCACATAGTCCACACAAAGTCACACACAGACTTCAACATTCAGTACACCAAACACAACAATGGTAACAATTAAATAGTATTTATTTTATTAATTATAAAAATATCCATTAATTTGCTATTTTTGTTGTGCTACTACTACTATGGTCTTCAGACTGATTTTGAAATTTCGCCACAGTAACAGACGGGTGTGCAAAACTCTTGGATGTATTTTAAAGATTCTATGCCGTGAACTTTAAACATTTCACATACTTTTGAAAATCCAGAGTTTAGTTGATCCTGATAAGCACTCGTCATCAAACAGGTATAAGCACTTGTCATCATTAGGATTTTTTAACTGATGAGCACAAGAGGAGCCACAATTAATACAGAGGGGCCAATCTTATGTTGTGTATTTATACTTAGAACTGTAGATATTCAAATAATTTAAACTACAATAAGCTTTGAAATCAGCAATTAACTTTGTATAGTGAAAAACTTTTCCCTCTGATTATAAGTTGAGGAGAGTGAATTGCTCAATTGTTCTCCAATGAGATGTGTGACATTCAGGTGAAGTAAACCGAGCTGTGCAGATCAGAAACATATTTATCAGAGTTGGGTACCAGAATCAAGTAGAGTTAATTTATCCACTAAACTATACTTATTTATCCATCCATCATAAAAAGTAATCCAAATTACTCTGGAAGGGTAATAAAGGCTTCCTGAAGTGAAGAATTTGTATTAGGAGTGCACCGATCACGATCGGCCGATCGTTAATGCGCATCTCGTCAGTAAAGCCGGTTCTCTAATCAGCGGTAAATTCCATCAGGTGCGTGATTTCACATAGAGCAGCTGTTACTACTGTCACGGGGTGAAGAAATACTCGACAAGAGGTGCATGAAATCAAATGCCCCGGAGGGTGGATTTATTGAGTGTTGTGGGGTGCCTGGTGAAATGTGCTGCTCTGCTTTCTGGTGGCCGGTGCTTCCTGTGTGCTCTCCGTGCTTTTCGGGTCCGGTTAAGGTGAAAGTGGGTGTCCTGACGTGTTCCAAAGTGGCTGTCGGTCACTCGTTGCTTTCTGTGAAGAGATGAGACAGGGATTAGACCAGCATTGCATTCGGTTCGAGACTGACGTTTGAGTGCAGCGTGTGCTCCTTAAGAGTGTGCAGGCTGATGGGGAGCAGCTGTGACCAATCAGCCAGTGACGAGGACGTGCAGGTGTTTTCTGTTGGTTGCCAAGGTGACGCTGATTCCTCTGGGAGTGCTCGTCACACTACACAGAGCTGTTGTTAACTGAGAAGATGCGCAAATAAACGCTGAAAATGAACGTGGATGAACGGTGCACCCGTCCATATTTACAACTTTAAATACTTATGTGAGTCAATGACATATTGCTTTTAAGAGGTCATATGATGTAGCTTAAAAGAACATTATTTTGTGTATTTGGTGTAATGCAATTTTTGTTTATGTGGTTTAAGGTCCAAAAAACACACTATTTTTCCACATCATGTACATTATTGTTGCTCCTCTATGACCCGCCTTTCTGAAACATGTTGATTTTTACAAAGCTCATCATTCTGAAAAGTGAGATGTACGCTGATTGGCCGGCTATCCAGTGTATTGTGATTGGCCGAATACCTCAAGTGTGTGATGGAAATGTTATGCCCCTTAACATACTGTGATGCCATGTGTCCTGGCTCAACAAGATAAAACCAATGTAACCCATTACAAACTAGGCATTTTTTGCATCCAGTGGGGACATACACTCACCTAAAGGATTAATAGTAACACCTGTTCAATTTCTCATTAATGCAATTATCTAATCAACCAATCACATGGCAGCTGCTTCAATGCATTTAGGGGTGTGGTCCTGGACAATCTCCTGAACTCCAAACTGAATGTCAGAATGGCAATTTTGAGTGTGGCATGGTTGTTGGTGCCAGACGGGCCGGTCTGAGTATTTCACAATCTGCTCAGTTACTGGGATTTTCACACACAACCATTTCTAGGGTTTACAAAGAATGGTGTGAAAAGGGAAAAACATCAGTATGCGGCAGTCCTGTAGGAGAAAATGCCTTGTTGATGCTGGAGGTCATAGGAGAATGGGCCGACTGATTCAGGCTGATAGAAGAACACCTTTGACTGAAATAACCACTCATTACAACCGAGGTATGCAGCCAATTTATGTTTTATGTTTCCCGCTCCTGTCCACAAAAGCCTGCATAACACTAATGTTTATCGATTTTTTTCAGTAGGCTACATAAAAAGAAATTTACATGAAATGGTTCTGTAACATCTTCTAAACTTCACAACATCTCAGAATAAACACTCCCGATAAAATATTTGTTATTTAGGCTAAGCATCAACATTCACAAACCACTGTTATTTTTAGCAGAAAAGCGAGCATGGTCTGCTGTGTACATGGTTTGACATGGCATTATGCGAGCAGCACTTCCTTTATTATTACTAAAAGCTGACATCTCAGTTAATTGCAATCTCATAAAACTCAGTTATAACAATATTTTACGCCATTGCGTTGCAGAAATCAACAGCTGAGTCTGTGATTGGCTACATTGAGCAACCCTTTGAACACGTGTTATAAATAGAAACTATGACTAGCTTGCTCACGTCAATCATTTTAAGGTTAATATTAGTTATTATTTTTGCTTTTGTGCAACAGATAACTTTGACTCATAAAGAATATCTCTTTGGATTTGAGACTTTAGTCTTTGCAACTTTAATGATCTTCTTTATGCACCAAGAGCTTGTAACACTAATAGCTGTAACACTGAAAAATATAAATCACATCATATGACCCCTTTAATAATATGAATTCAGTAGTGATTCACTCACAAAAGAGGAAGTGATTAATAAAGTAAAGTTTTCCAGAATGTTGAGGATGAATCACTATTGAATTCTTGTTACAGACAAGAATTTATGCACAAAAACAAGACAACATATAGGAGACGAGAATGTGATGTAAACATCCTTGTTGAATCTGCTGTATAAAATAAATCTAAGATCAAAAATAAAGATATATAATATATATACATAAAAATATATATTTAAGAAAAATGACAGTGCAGATATTTATAATGTTAAAAAAAGATTTCTGTTCTTCTGAACCTTCTATTCATCAAAGTATAATGGTTTCCACAATTCATTAAGCATTATAACCTTTTTCAACTATGATAATAATAAGGGATGTTTCTTGAGCAGCAAATCAGCATTTTAGAATGAATAAAGTCGAGAACTGAAATCATGGAAGAAATTGAATTTTTTCACTTCAGGAGGCCTTTGTTAACCCTCCAGAGCCATGTGGAGTACTTTTTATGATGGACAGATGCACTTTTTTTCTGCTTTAAAATCTCAATCCCTTTTCACTGCCATTATAAAGCTTGGAAGAGCAAGGACATTGTTTTTATAAATAACTCCGACTGTATTCGTCTGAAAGAAGAAAATCTTATACACCATGGCTTGAGGGTGAGTAAACCATGGAGAAATTTTCATTTTTGAGTGAACTATCCCTTTAAGCACAGTATGAAAAGCCCTGTGGAGGCCTTCAGGAACAGCTTCTGACAGTCTATTGTAAAACATGCAAACACAGACAAGGAGAGTGACATAAATAGTGAATAGTCAAGGGAAGTGCTGTCAGATTGTTTTATCAGTTCTCTTTACAAGAATCAAGTATTCAAGAGAGACGGGTGATTAAAAAAAATGATTTGAGGTCTGTTTGAAAAATGAGGGCTGAGAGTAGATTGGTTAATGTTCAGTTAAGAGATGCAGGTTTTTCATGTTCACCACATCCTGTGAGAAAGGCAGCATGGCCTTTAGAAACAAGCTTTTTTGCTAAACTAGTGCGTACCTGTAGTATTGCAGTGAAGATAATTAATGGATGTCTTACTAATTTTACTCAATTGGCAGATTTAAATAAAAGGGTAATTTGTTCAGTGGTCAGTTTTCTTAATAGACAATATATTGTTTTGTTTAAATCAGTCAGAATATGTTTAGCCAATAGCCTTCGTTAACAAATTGCTTTTCAGATCCGTATGAGAACCACACCATGAGAACCAGTCAACCACAGAGTTTCTTTGAGAGGACAATGTCTATTGTAACCACTTTAAAAACGGAACACTGACTTTTTACATTTTAATTTAGACTTTTTTTAGTCAGTGTTACTGTCCGTGTAATGTAAGGTCTTTATTAACTGTAACTACATTACTATACAGACAAGTTAGACTTCTACTGCCTTGCTAACGCTTGTTTTGATCCTGCCCAAGTATCCAGTTTCTAGTTATGTTCTGATAGTGCTGTCAAACACGTGTATTTAACATTATTTGAAAGTTTATACCATTTAAACAATGAAAATATTTGAAAATTATGCTAATATTTAAAAATTCAGCTTCACTGTAAAGAAAAAGTGTTTGGTCTGAAGTGTATGGAGGGGGCGGGTTTACTGTCAGCAGCAACTGTGTGCTGTTCTACTTTTTCAAGACCACAGTGAGTTGCTTTCTGTCTCAACTGTGCCGATATGTTTTTTTAAAAGCGTGGAGTTTATCAAATTCACAAAATGTACAGAGGACTGCTATTTATAATTGGTATGTAATTATTTAACACTTGTCATGATGACTCTAATTTTTCTAATTAATGATAACAACGATTTGTGTTTGAACATGTTTTAAACTCTTATTTATCTGAATCTGAAAATTTCTGGGCAAAAGTAGAAACAATATTATTAAAACAATTTTTATGTTATAGCGATATACAGTGCAACCTGCTTCAACATTAAGATATCTCCTGTGAAGCATTTCAAAAATGGTGATCCACTCTTTGGTCAATCCATTATTCAATCAACAGATGGGTTGGTCCTTTATAAGAGTTTTAGATCATTCTAAATATATGAATATATATTTTATAAAGAACATTTATTGATCTATTTTAGTCAAGTTGTCTTAATTTGTTCTATTCTAGAGTTTTTGTTCCTTCACCAAAACTTGGGAAACTGTTTAAATGCACTGCAGAGAATGAATGCGTCGAAGTAAAGTCTGATGGTAAGTTTGTCTTTGTCTATTCATAGTGAAGATTTCCAAGGAAACTTTACATTGTTAATTTCACAATAATGTCCTCACTGATTTTAGAGTGAATACCTTGTTTCACTCTAAAAGTCTTTTTACATCAATATCTCTTTTGAAGATGTAAAACCTAAAGGCCTGAGACCAGTAGCATCATTATCTAGCCTGACATTAGAAGAGGAACAACATGTTATGGTATGTATAAAGATCCTTAAATACAGGGATGTTAGATAAGGCCGACGGTTGTTTTATATTTAACCTGATTTCACTTACAAAAGGTTGAGCTTTTGAAAGCTGTACCAAACGAGAAGTAAACTGTTCATAATCAGATAGTTTGAGTTTGCACAAGTCTTTCAGTCTGTCGCATAGCATTTTCACAGTAAAACCGCGGAGTGTGGTTTCCCCTTCACATACGTGACAGACAGAAATGTATCAGTTCTCCTTCAGAAAACAGGAAATAGTCTTTAAGAGAGCTGGAAATTGGTGAGAAATTTTTTTTTTGTTTTTGTGAAAGGTAACTAGAAATGTCTGGATGGTACCACAGTTATTTCTGGGGAGTTGTATTTGCTTTATTTATTGGGGCATTGGCTAATCGTTCAGGATGATGTGACTATCAGGAGTAAGTCATCAGCATTGTGAGTCAACTGTGATGTCAAACAAAACCATAGGGACACCACTTCCTCAGTGAAAACAATATAGTCTTATTTAAGCCTCAGTCTGTCTATGAGTTATTTAAATTATCATTTAAATAGGACATAAAATAGGTCAACTTTGTTCGTTTTGTTAGAATGAAAATGATACAGAAGTGAAAATGAAAGGGAATGACTTTTCTCAAGACAAAATGAAATATTTAGATGTGTATTTTTTTTTTCTTTCTGTAAGATGTGTAATCAAATTCGTGTAAGGGAGTCATCATCTGAGGATTTGAATGGAGAATGCAAACTCATGTACTCCACTGGAACAGTCATTAAAAAAATGAATCCTGTCACATTAGGTAAGAATGGATGGTTTTATAATAGTATTTCAGATTCAAACAGATAAAACCCTAACCATTTTCAAAACCTCTTTCACCTCAGTCAACAACAACAATAACAACAACAATCATTATCAAGGTCGGTGGATTGGTCAAGGTGAGCCCATCTGAGAGAAAATGAAATAAACTGTTGTCTTAGTGTGACTCTTTTAAAGAATCTGATTGCTAATTTACATTTCTATCAACATCAGATCAACGGAGAATGAGAAGAGATGCCCAGTCAGAGAGTGACACAAAAGATAAAGATGAGGATTATGATGGTACTTTGTTTAGACTTTAAAATAAATATTACAAATAAAAAATAACATCATACTTCATTATGCCATGCTGATGGTCGCACAACAGATACCAAAAGAAAAAGAAAAAAAAGCAATTCAAGCTATATTTTCTATACATATTTTGTAGATGCTGGGAGAGAGACTGCTTTTGTGCTGGACGGCTCTGGTAGCATTGACCATGACGACTTTCAGAGAGCCAAAGACTTCATCTACAATGTCATGTCCAATGTTTGGAAAACATGTTTCAATGCAAGTATAAACTAAAACATTTTATGATATACATTTATAGCAATTTTGTGTTTAAATAAAATGTAAAAGTTATATTATATATTTTAAAACCCTTCTGTCTTCAGTGTGACTTTGCGATAGTGCAGTTTGGTGCAGAGATCAGGACAGAGCTGTCACTGTTAGACAGTAAGGATCATGCCAAAGCTTTGCTAAAGGTCAAAGAAATACAGCAACTTGGCAAGATCACCAAGACCGCCTCAGCCATCCATCATGTCCTGTGAGTTTACAGATTATGATGTGAAATACTTGACATTTCACACCTTAAGTGTTTGATTGACATGCAGCTCTTTTGTTGGTGATAAACTGATGTCATGGTTTCACTGGTTTCATTGGTTGTTTACAGCACAGATATTTTCATCCCTGAGAATGGATCAAAAAAGAACTCCAAAAAATCAATAATTGTAATGTCTGACGGGAAAATGTTAGGAGACCCAATGAATCTTTCAGATGTTTTGAACATGCCACAAATGAAAGGTGTCACTCGCTATTCCATAGGAGTAAGTTTCCTGTTAACTGCTTATTACAGCAGCATTTTAGATAATAAATCACACTTAAGATGTTTTTAAAAGGTACATCCTCTGTTAGAATTACAGTTGCACATTACTGACATTTATTTTAATCTTGAAGACACTTCTAGGTCCACCAGTCCTACAAAAAACATTCATATCAGTGTGGTTATTTAAATTAAATTTTATTTAATTTTATTATGGTTTAATAGAATAAATCATAAAACCCAAACACTAACATCATGTTATCTTTAGGTTGGTAGCGGCATTCTGGATAAACCTGAAGCAATAGAAGAGATGACACAAATAGCAGATCCTGAGAAGTTTTACAAGGTTTCTAATTATGCCGCATTAGATGACATTCAGTCCTCACTGGAACAAAGTTTAACTGGAGCTCAAGGTAAGAACATTTTCATCAAAACTTTCTCTGGAAGGTTTGGGTGATTTCAAAGGCACTGATCAGAGAGGGCTTTATAAGACAACATTAAAAAGAAAAATTACCATAGTACATGGATTCAGTAAAAGATTGTTTTCAAGATTGCATTGAAATATCAAAAATGAATGAAATCACAGAGGTGATGTTAGGTATAGATATGTCCATTTTTTTTTTTAAATTAGGCTTTAGCCTCTAAAGTTTTTAGATGTATATTCTCACACTGTTTAAGCAACCATCCAAGTCACTGCTAATAGCTCGACATCAACACTAAAGCAGCAATTAATGGCTTGAACAAAAAAATTTAAAAACAAAACAAAAAAAACAGTAATTTCAAGATATCATTTCTATACATATTTTGTAGATGCTGGGAGAGAGATTGCTTTTGTGCTGGACGGCTCTGGTAGCATTGAACAGGAGGACTTTCAGAGAGCTAAAGACTTCATCCACAATGTCATGTCCAATGTTTGGAAAACATGTTTCAATGCAAGTATAAACTAAAACATTTTATGAAACACACATTTACAGCCATTTTGTGTTTAAATAAAATGTAAAAGTTATATTATATATTTTAAAACCCTTCTGTCTTCAGTGTGACTTTGCGATAGTGCAGTTTGGTGCAGAGATCAGGACAGAGCTGTCACTGTTAGACAGTAAGGATCATGTCAGAGCTTTGCTAAAAGTCAAAGATATACAGCAACTTGGCAAGATCACCAAGACCGCCTCAGCCATCCATCATGTCCTGTGAGTTTACAGATTATGATGTGAAATACTAGACATTTTACACCTTAAGTGTTTGATTGACATGCAGCTCTTTTGTTGATGATAAACTGATTTCATTGTTTCACTGGTTGTTTACAGCACAGACATTTTCATCCCTGAGAATGGATCAAAAAATAACTCCAAAAAATCAATAATTGTATTGTCTGACGGGAAAATGGCAGGAGACTCAATGAGTCTTACAGATGTTTTGAACATGCCACAAATGAAAGGTGTCACTCGCTATTCCATAGGAGTAAGTGTCCTGTTAACTGCTTATTTCAGCAACATTTTAGATATTAAATCACACTTAAGATGTTTTTAAAAGGTACATCTTCTGTTAGAATTACAATTGCACATTACTGTCATTTATTTTAATCTTGAAGACATTTCTAGGTTCCCCAGTCCTACTATAACATTAATATCAGTGTGGTTATAAATTACATTTTATTGAATTTTATTATGGCTTATCAGAGTTAATCATAAAACCCAAGCACTTGCACTAACATTGTGTTATCTTTAGGTTGGTAGCGGCATTCTGGATAAACCTGAAGCAATAGAAGAGATGACACAAATAGCAGATCCTGAGAAGTTTTACAAGGTTTCCAATTATGCAGAATTAGATGACATTCAGTCCTCACTGGAACAAAGTTTAACTGGAGCTAAAGGTAAGAACGTTTTCATCAAACATTACACTATATAACAGAGAAAAGCTATTGTTTTCTGTTATACACTGGAGAGGTCCCATTCTAAAATCTGATTGAAAAACTCACAACACAGCCAGCGTGCTCTAGACAGGTTCAAAGGAGTGTGATACGGCTCTATATCATCCTGGCTGTGATTCGGCTATAGACACAAGGCCACAGGTGATCAGAGCCATACTCCCATAGCTTTTGTCTTTTGTGCAACTAGCTGCTTCAGTGACATTATTGTTACAGAAGATGAGCATGTGTACTGTATAGAAGAATGAGAGATTGACTTCATTTCTCAAGTCAAGTCATTCATAAGAAGAAACAGTTTGCCAGGTCCACTTACAAAAGCAATATATCTGTCTTATAAGCTTTAATTATTCTCAGTGTTTCTCGCAATTTAATTTTGGTAACACTTTAGTATAGGGTCCAATTCACACTAATAACTAGTTGCTTATTAGCGTGTCTATTATTAACATATTGGCTGTTTATTAGTGCTTATAAAGTATAAATAATGCATAACATACATAATCCAATACCCTAAACTTAACAACTACCTTATAAACTATTAATAAGCAGAAAATAGAAGTTAATTGAGGCAAAAGTCATAGTTAATGGTTATTTAATAGTGAAAATTGGACCCTAAAATAAAGTGTGACCTTAATTTTTACTACTAAGAATTGAATTCAAGAGGTCTTTTCATGTTATGAATGGGGATCTTGAAATGGCACTCTTAATTAAGCCACACAAATAAAGCCAATGATCTTTTTTTACATTCTGACAACTTAATGGAAGATATTGCTGTGACGAGTGTTTAAGGACATTTATTTGATGTAACATTAGTAGTGCCAGGAGGGGGGTGGTGGTGGGTGGAAGGTTATAATTGTTCATTAACTAATTATTATAAGACAACATTATAAAGAAATACATTTCACAAAGTACATGGATTCAGTAAGGGATGGTTGTCAAAGTTGCAATTAATTATCGAATATGAATGCAATCACAGAGAATACATGTGAATCCTGTTTGTGCAGTTAACACTTGAGTGAAACATTTCTATGTATTGTAACTACTAAAGTACTGAATGAAGATATAACAAAGATTTGACATTTTCTTCTGTCACAGTGAATGTGCCACTACCATCAAGATCTTCAAGATTTCTGTCTGCTGTTACAAATCAAATGATCAACGAAAAACTCAACAGCAACAACAACAACAACAACAACAACAACAATCATTACCGAGGTGGGGGATTCGATGAGGGTTAGTTTGTTTACAGTTTAGTGTCATACCAGTTACCATGACTATATTCATGGTGAGAGGCAAGAGAAAATAGAAAAAGTTAAATAAACCATTCTTATCATAATAATAAAAACAAAAGATATGGACTACAAATGAAAGATTAAAAAAAAAAAATTGTTTATCTTTGACTGGAATTCTAAAACAAAATTTTGATTCACTTCATTAAAAACCTTTTCATAAGAATTGAAATGATAAGAGTATAGTTAAATCCACACTATCTATTAAAATATGCTTAAGCGATATTGGAGCACACCTGACAATGAAATGAGCTGTTGCCTTAGTGTGACTCATTTAAGGAATCTGATTGATAATTTACATCTCTTTCAATCTTATCACAAGTTAAGCAGAGGATGAGAAGAGACACCCAGTTGGATAGTGAAACAAACGCAGGTGAAGACGAGGAAGAGGAAGGTACTAATCTTTGTTCAGCCTTTGCAATCAAACATTAATTATGTCATACATATTAAGGTGTTGTACTTCAGATGCATAGATCAATGCCTTTAATGAAACATAATATCTATACCGATGTTTAAGATGCTGGGACAGAGATTGCTTTTGTGCTGGACGGCTCTGGTAGCATTGACCATGACGACTTTCAGAGAGCTAAAGACTTCATGCACGATGTCATGTTCAAAGTTTGGAACACATGTTTCGATGCAAGTATAAACTAAAGCATTTTAATGAGACACTTTTACAGCCATTTTGTTTTTAAGTACAAATTAAAAGGTATTTAATATTTGTTAAAAAAAAAAAAACTCTCCCTTTAGTGTAACTTTGCAATAGTGCAATTTGGTCAAGAGGTCAGGACAGAGCTGTCACTGTTAGACAATGAGGAAAGTGCCAAAGCTTTGCAAAAGGTCAAAGATATACAGCAACTTGGCAAGATCACCAAGACCGCCTCAGCCATCCATCATGTCCTGTGAGTTTACAGATTATGATATGAAATACTTGACATTTTACACCTTGACACCTTAAGTGTTTGATTGACATGCAGCTCTTTTGTTGATGATACATTAATATCATTGTCTCACTGGTTTCATTGGTTGTTTACAGCACAGATATTTTCATCCCTGAGAATGGATCAAAAAATAACTCCAGAAAAATTATGATTGTATTGTCTGATGGGAAAATGTCAGGAGACTCAATGAATCTTACAGATGTTTTGAACATGCCACAAATGAAAGGTGTCACTCGCTATTCCATAGGAGTAAGTGTCCTGTTAACTGCTTATTACAGCAGCATTTTTTTTATATCTTTAGAAGGCCTTCTTATGCTGGAGCTACATATACTGATTACTATGATTTATTTTAATCTGTTGTTAAAGACACTTCTAGGTTTGACACTCATTTCTGCGATATTACTCATAGTTTGGTTTAACAAAATAAATCATAAAACCCAAACCCTTGCACTAACATCATGTTATCTTTAGGTTGGTAGTGGCATTCTGGATAAACCTGAAGCTATAGAAGAGATGACACAAATAGCAGATCCTGATAAATTTTACAAGGTTTCCAATTATGCAGCATTAAATGACATTCTGTCATCACTGCAACAGAATTTAACAGGAATTGAAGGTAAGAGTGTTTTCATCACACATTAGTCTACACTATATCTAAAAAGAGAAAAGAGGCAGTTCTGTAGATAGTTTCTATGCTAAAATCTGATTGGATGAGCTGATAAACAGCCATTGTAAAACTAAGCCTTGCTGATAATCACACAAACCACACACATTTCAGAGTATAATTGCTTTAATTTAACATTTCAGTGATCAAAAAGTAAATATTGAGTATAAGATTTTAAATACAGTATTCCCAGTAACTATTTACATACCACCAGCAGACATGACAAGAAAAAGTAGAATCAAGTGTTGTGTTTTTCATGGATGAATCTATGTACTTGAAAGAATTGGTTAAGTGAATGATTCAGTAACTCCCCCATAAAAATCTATTTGTTGAGTGTCTGAACGTTTCAATGAATCAGTTGAAGTTGAACTCATGAAGATGAATTCACCTGTTACCATCTACTCATTCATCATTCAGTGTTCAGGTCACTGAAAAATCCCCACTACCAATGCATACAGTAAACTGACAGTCTGTCAGGGGTGTGCAAGTGGACAATGAAATATCTGAAAACCGCTTTGACTGTATTGTAATTGAATATGCAGTATACTATTAATGTGAATTCAACAAATGAGATTCATGCTATTATCTAAACAATTTGTGTCTCAGACAGTCAGCAAGGTGCAGGATTTCAGTTCCAGCTCGCTGAAGCTGGTTTCAGCTCCCATCTCATGCAGGACGTAAGGAGGATTTCTGCTTTCCGATACCTTTTATTTTAGAAACTATCCTATCTATCAAACACTATTAAGAATGTGTGGATGTTTGCACCAACTTTTCCCAAGATGATTAGCTGATATACTAATAACACTCATTTTTTTATATTTTGTGTGTGTGTGTGTGTGTGTGTGTGTGTGTGTGTGTGTGTGTGTGTGTGTGTGTGTGTGTGTGTGTGTGTGTGTGTGTGTGTGTGTAGAATTCTATTCTTTTTGGAGCAGTTGGAGCCTTTGGCTGGAGTGGTGCAGTCATTTTGCAATCTGGTAAAACCGTGACATTATTTAACGACTCTAATGATGGACCCAAATTTTCCTATTTAGGTGAGTGATGGTTGGAACCCGAAAAAGTAAATAAAAGAAAATGGATTAAGGATATATATATTGAACACCTGGATAAATGAAAGTAATCTCAGGTTCATGTTTGTTGAATCTCCTTCCTGATCACAGGTTACAGTGTCGCTTCTGCTAAACTAAACCCAAGTAAAACACTCTACATATCTGGTGCACCACGGTATAACTTGACTGGTGGAGTATTTATTTTCAGTGGCTCTGAAAAGTATGTGCTCCAGGGAGATCAGGTATTTGTAGTTAATACTATTGCACACTACATTAACACATGAGACTGTTTGCTTTTTGAAAGTTTTTTTTATTATTATTTGCACATCATAAATGTATGACCGGTTTCCACCAAATTCAATAGTGCAATCTTTAAATGGTATGCATTATTTAAATTCATAATAACTGTGAAATAATAAAATTAAATATGTTAAATACATTAATTTAAACCATTTATTGCATTAGAAATGATTGTTGTTTTTTCTTCTGATTGATTTGGGGCTCACAATCAAGCCCCAGTTTATGCATTTGCTAATATGACAATAATGAAGTAATGTATAATTGTCATAGGTTGGATCTTACTTTGGATCAGTTCTTTGTGCCTTGGACATTGATAGAAATCAATACACAGATTATCTTTTAGTTGGAGCTCCACATTTCCATCAAAGTGGGGAAGAAGGCAAAGTGCTTATGTACAGACTGAATCAGGTAAGATCATACTCTCCTTTCACCTTTTAAATAAATATGTGGACAATAGTTTAACATGATTTGTGTCTCATGGGGCTATTTTTAAATCATGCTAAAGGAGGACAGGTTTGAGAGTGTGGCTATGGAGCTTAAGGGCGAACAGACCTTTGCGAGGTTTGGCGCAGCCATTGCATCAATAGGAGATATTGATGGGAATAAGTTCAATGATATAGCAGTGGGAGCTCCACTGGAATCAGATTCTGCTGGAAGCATTTACATTTACAATGGATTCAAAGATGGACTTACGTTTTCACAAGTGAGTTTCAGCATATATTATTTATATATTATACATTATATTTGAGCATTTTAATAAATCTTTGTTAGAGTGTGTGCATGTTTTGATAGACTAAAGTTTTTATATTCATTATAGTTTATGTATTATATTATGTATTATTATAATATCTGAATATACAACGTTTTATATTAATTATTTACATTTTATTTCAACTAAATTAATGAAATAAAATGTAAAACTATATAGAATATAATACAATATAATAAAACAGTTAAATCCCATCATACCAGAAATTCTTTCAGTATAAAAAACAAAACAATGCAAAACAGAAAAAAGAAAGAAAAAAGTATTTCTTTATGACAGTTATGACCATGTTCCTTTCATAGATACAAAATGTATCTTTCATTCTAAAAATGATTTTGTTTTTTTTTTGTTTTTTTTTTGCCATTTCCTCCCTAGAAAATTTCCCCCTCAGATTTTGGCATTAAACTTGTCCACTTTGGTCAGTCAGTAAGCAGTGCACCTGATAGAGAGTCAAATAAGGCCTCCATTACTGTTGGAAGTCAAGGAGGAGTGCTTGTTTTTGAGTGAGTATAAATAATTGTTATATTGTTCAAAGTTCAAAGTTTTTTCTTTTTTCATATTATATTTCAGTGCACCTTCTGTTCCATTAATGGTTGGGGGAACCTTTTCTTTAGATGTTGTTTAATGTTTATACTTTTTTTTTTCAGGACTATCCCTGTTATTGTTATCAAACCATCTATAACAATTACTCCAAGCATCATTAAAATAGATCAACAGATGAGTGATTTATCCATAAACTACCACACATGCTTTAATGTGATGAATGAAAAGCTTAAAAGTAAGTATTCTCTTTCAGTTCAGTGAGTATTTTTGATCCAAAACAATCCTCATGATTACTTTAACCAAATTCACTTTCTGTCATTTTAAGTTAAACTTCCAATTAAGTACAAAATTGACTTGGATTCTGATGTAAACAAAAAACGCCTCACTTATGAAGGCAAAGATCTCTTAGAAAAATCTTTCACCTTGACACCAGACGTAGAGTGTACATCTATCAACCTCAAATATTCGGTACGTTGGTTCTGTTTGATTCTTTTTTCCTAAACCACTTGTCAAGTTTATAAGAAAATAAAACATGTTACGGTTGGAACAGACATTCAGCATAAACCTAGTACTATTACTACAGTATGTAAAAAAAAAAAAAAAATGGATAGTATTAATTTAAATTATTATAAAAAAATCCTTTGACAGCTAGGACTCATTCTTTATGATGTTGACTGAGAAGAACTGTGTCTTCCTTTCAGGTCTGTTTTGACTGTTTTTCACCGATTAAAATCAAGCTGACTTTTTCATTGGATCAAAACAAAGAAGCCCCAATACGAATTCTTGACAAATTTAGTCCACAAGAGGTTGTACATGAGGTAAAATATGTTTAAGCATAATCATAACATAAAGATTTCTCATGCACTTGTAAACATGAAGTCATCTTTCACCATTTACTCACTACTGTTCAAAAACTTGGGGTCGGGTAAGTTATGAATGTTTTGAAAGTTATGAAAGTTATGAATGTTTTAGAATGTTTTAAAAGCCATGTTTTGTATTTATCAAGGCTGCATTTATTTGATCAAAAATACAGTAAAAACACTATTTTTTTTTTTTATTTCCATTTAAAATAACTGTTTTCTCTATGAATTTATTTTACATATATAATTTATTCCTGTAATGTAAAGCTGAATTTTCAGCATCATTACTCAGATCAATCCTTCTGAGATCATTCTAATACGCTGATTTGTGGAAAAAAAAAAATTGAATATATTTATTATCCATCAGCTAGTCATCATCCATTTTGTGAAATGTTTCATTAAATGACTTTAAATGACTTTATAATGTTTTTTTTTTTTTCATTTTTAGATTTCCTTTGAAAAAGAATGCAAGACTGCAGATTGTAAACCAAGTATTGTATTATCTGATTCAAAAATTAGGTAGGTACTGATGAAATGTACTCCATTTCAGCTTTAAAAGGGGGCTTTTTAAAAGAATTGTAAAAATACAGTTCTGTGTTTTTTGTAACTACAATAATTTATGTTTTAGTGAAGATTTGATCATTATCGGAGAAACTCAAAGCTTGAATATCAATTTCAATCTTACAAACACTGAAGACCCTTCCTATATGACCACCCTGACTTTGACCTTCCCCAGCATTCTCAGTCAGAGGGTAAAAAAACATGACTTCACCTTCAAATGCCAATTACATCTGCTGTTGATACATTTAGTAGATACGTGAAAGCCTGGTTTGGTGTCTCACTTACAGAAAATAGAAGGTGCCACCTGTCCTGTGAAGAATGAAAATCAAATACAATGTAATATTCAACACCCTATTTTCAAAAGAGGCGCACAGGTATGAATCGATCACACACATTTGAAAAACGTTAGAATTCTGATCTCTTTTGCACCTGATATTTTTCAGTAATGAAAAGTATGATGTCCCGAGGTGATCTCAAGGATCGGGATTGGGACCGATCAAGCTTTTTTTAACTGATCGATATCGTTTCTCCTCAGTCCAAGCCATTAGGCAGTTGTGAGCTAATAAAGAGTTGGACTTGAAACCCAATGTTGCTTGGGCACTTTCCCATTGAGAATGGGCAACACATTTCTATCTGGATACTTTAGATCAGTCATGGGCCCTGCATGTTACTAGGTTGCCCACTGACGGCAACATTGCTCAAAAAGTTGCATCAACTTAAGGACTGTTCTGTTGTGCCAAATATACATTTTAGCTTCCATGTTTAATGTTTTTGATGCACACTTTGTAACAATCACTCATTTATTTATCATTTACTTCTAGTCATCAGACTAAATTAGACGTTTTTGTCATAACGTGTTGCTGTAGGTTGCATCTTGATTCAGACTTGACTAACAATCCGACACTGACCTAAGTGACCTTAGAAAAGTTGCAATTATTCAGCTTATTTAACATATAAAATAAAAGAACTTAATATCAGTGCCATCTTCCTAATCGTGACCACATCTATATGTAATTGTGTACATCTGCCAATACAGTGTGTGCATTTCTATACACATATAGAGAGAGTGTATTTTGTAATATATATACATACATCATAAATGTATTATTTTTACTCTCTGCACAACTCTGATTTTAAGAACTATAATATACTTGA
Organism: Carassius gibelio; assembly: GCF_023724105.1. Taxonomy (NCBI): domain Eukaryota; kingdom Metazoa; phylum Chordata; class Actinopteri; order Cypriniformes; family Cyprinidae; genus Carassius; species Carassius gibelio. The sequence goes on from NC_068385.1 coordinate 15,543,493, forward strand.
AGTGTGCACCAAACACACATTCCTGTATGTACAAGTATAGGATCGGTACTCCGTATCGGCAGATACTTATTATTCTATGACTCGGATCTGATCGGGGGTACAAAAAACCTGAAAGTATTTTTTTTTTTATCTTCCAGACCACCCTTTTCATCTCATGGCAGCTCAGTGAAACCAAATCTGATCTGAAGAAATATGAGATTACTGCTAATCTATCCAGGTTTGAGAGCTACTTTTCCAAACTTTTTATATAATGAAAAGAATTTGGTGTAGAGACTATTTTCACTCAGAAATTGCTAGTAAAGTTTGCAATTAAATATAGAAAAACTTAACACACATTTAATTTAATTAAACGTACTTTCTCATAAAATGTGTTTCAATAATCTTTTTATTAAATACTTTTTAATTACAAATCTTTCCTTTTTTTTGCGTTTAAAGCTTCACCTTCTTATTTTTTTAAATGTGCATTTAAAAAACAATTATTTGGTTTTTAGTCAGAATCTTGGCTCTGAAATTCTGGCCACTAAAACATATCCATTTGAGGTGATGTATTCCCTACCAATCCAGCTATCTGGGTAAGTGAACAAACAGTTTAAATATTTCAAATGAAACATTTTGATTTTGTAATATTTAAGCTTATTTATGATTATTATTATAATTCATTTATTTTTCAACAACAGCAAAGCCAGCACAAACAGACTCCGTATTGAAGAGGGGCAAAAAGTAAAGATTCAAGAAATGAATTTCGAATTTCAGGTACAGTATTTTAAAATCTAATCTCACAAAATATTTATGTCATACATTAAATATATTCTCCTGTATTCTTAGTTTGCAGGTGAAAATAAGTATGGCGCTACAATCAAAGTAGTTGTAAACATAACAAAGGACACCTTCAAAACTGATTTGGACATCACTAATGTCACACCACAGGAGGTATCATATGAAATTAAATATCTATTAAATATTAAGTTATATCGACGAGAAACAGCATGACAGCTTTCAAACTAACATTAATTGCTCATTTTGTATTAGGAGTGTGTCTTACCCAAAAATACTAAAGTGGAGGTAAGATATTACCTTAAAACAATGGCCATGCTTTCAAAAACGTTGAATAAAAGTATTTTAAATCAAATATATACATGTTTTATATTTTTATGCATGTAGGGATTATATATGATCACATGTAGCTTGACAACGCTGAAGAAAATCATCATTGATGCCAAAGTTTTGATACATGACGTTCAGGTATAGTTATCTAATTCAGGTATACTGATAATCATATGCATCAATGAACTGTTTATACAATAATTCTTTTCAAACTGATAGGAAAGCACAGAAAAGATCACTGCCGTAGCAACATACAGCTTTGATGAGTCCATCTATACTGCGAAGCATTTTTCCAGAACTTTTCCGGTGAGCGACCGTCCTTTCAGGCATGCAAACGTGTCATCACGTATTTAGTTACTGATAGATTTAATCATGCCATGCAGGTGGAGGTGATAGTTGCGAAGCTGCAGGTGACCAAATCTATAGGTCCCATCATTGGAGGATCCATAGGAGGATTTCTGCTCCTTTTCATCATCATCATCATTCTCATTAAGGTAAAAAATCTCTGTCTCCACATTTGATGTAACAAGGAAGATCAAGTCAAGCACATTCTATTGTGGGATATTGTATTCCTTGCAGGAGCATGTAATTGTGTACTGCAAATTTTGGTGTATATAATTAGTCATTTGAGTATATTATGATACAATTTGCATTCTGTGCATACTATATACTGCAGAATTAGTGAGAGTTGTAAGGTTGTATGGTTCTATGCTATTTCAGACATACCTCTGCATGCACTGACTCTGTGTGATCTCTTTTCAGTGTGGCTTTTTCCGTCGCCGCCATAAAATGGACCAAGCACAGAGTGCAAACTGAAGACTGGCAAAGCCTTGGAGGGACCATTTATTACTATATAATATATATCTTGCTTAAGTTTGCATAAAAAAGTAGTATTAAGAAGCAGCTTTTTAATGATTTATTTAATAGTATATTGTATATGCAGAAAGAATGAAAGACAAAAATAAATCTGTTTCTAAATCATAACAAATATCCCACATCAAGGGGCTTACAGCTATTTCCTTGGATGGAAGTTATTTGTTCAAGATTTGATGACACACCAAACTCCACAACCAAAAGTCACATATCATTTTATGACTAACTTACAATACGGTCAACCAAGACATTGTTGATATTATGATTCATGATTTACAATATAACATCTATGGCAAGACACATCTGTAAACCAATTTGGTTGCATGACAAAAAGGTAGCCTATTTTCATGGTTAGTTTTATCTGGGCTGCGTTCAGCCCTGACAAAATGGTGCAAAACGTTTTTAAAATGGTAACGGTGGTGCATTGACCAGCCTTTTGTGATGACGCAAGAGTTGCAGCTATAGCAGCCGAGAAGGCCTTTGTGTTCTGAATTTTCGGAGCCAGATGAAATCGATATTAATAAGTGTTTAATACTGCAAAATATGAATCAATGTTACAGTCACTGCCCTTGTCATCCAGAATAAAAGAGAAAATCTCAATCGAGTGAATGGATCTGTGGAAACTGTGGTTCCTAATTATTGTGAGCCAACACTTGCCTCGCATTTCAGGATGAAAAAACAAACAATTCAGGTGAAGCATAATCCACTTCTTACATCAGAGACAGTTATGATCTATATGACCTTATTATTGTTATTATTACTAACTATATGACATTATTAATCAGTGTCTTGCACACCTTCCTAAGGAAAGGATATGGACCAGAAGACATTGCAATTACTAAATTATATTTAGACAGCCTTAAAGCAGTTTCAGATCTATACATGTGCTCTTATTTCAGTTGTGTTGCCTTTAATATTAATAAACGTGTAAACAATATACTTGCTCTCGTGAGTTTTTATTTTGATGTTAATTAAATTGTGCAGCTGTCTCTTTAAAACCGCGTGGTTTATATAACGTTTCATCCTGCCGCTGATTGTGCTTACATTTTTGTAAACCAAGCCAGATAAAACATATCTCAAACCCTGTTGCACTGTTTCCAGGAAACATGTCGTTCAAACCGGAAACCGTAGCAAACGTTGCGCACCAGTTTGAGCTTTCTTTTACTGTCTATGGCTTGAACCAGCGGCTGGTTTGAGATAATTTCCCAGTTTAACAAGAAGACTAGCAGTGCTGATAACTTCTCAATCTCTTTTTAAAACCAAACAAAACATACTAACTGACTTGCCCAGGCTGAGAGACCAGAAGAGACACTATGCACTTTTGACACTGGAAATTAAGTCTTTTAACTGGTCATTCACCTCCACATGGTGTAAACACACTCACACACATATACATAAACAGTCACACGTACATACACGTGGTCATGTGATATGCTCAAGCTCTCACATGTATGGCTATGTTTAGTCTTGCATCTGACTACTGAATGTCACAATGGAGGACCAAACCTGCAGAAATTAAAAATAAATAAATAAAAGGAAAAAAATTAACTAAATGATGTGATAAAAACAAAAATAGTTAATTTGAAATCAAATGTAATCCTGAATTACATTTAAACTTACTTTTTCCTTTATGTATTCATTTTACACTGATTTTTATTCTTTTTAACTTTTATTTACTTATACTTTCATTCATTTTTATATTTATTTAATTTACTTATTTATTTTAAAATGTATTTATTCATGCATTTATTTATTTATTATATGTAGGCTATTTATTTATTCCCACATGTATTTATTTCCAGATTTGTTTATTAATTTTTACTTTTCCATGTGCAACATTGAAATGAGGGAGGCGGTCCTTGTGGAAAGTATAAGTAAATAAACGTTTAAAAGAATAAAAATAAATGTAAAATAATAACATAAAGGAAAACAGTAATTTAAAATATAAATTCAGGATTAAATTTTATTACAAATTAACTATTTTTGTTTTTATCACATCATTTGTTGTGTGGAAACATGCAAAGGATTCGGTCCAGAACTACAAAGAAAAACTACAAATGTGGCGGATGCGCGCGATCGACGATTAAGTAGAGAAATTTACAAGTTTACAGGGGTTACTAATAATAATCAACATTTAACCTGTTAAAAAATATATGTAGACTGTATATTTGTTTATTGTAATCAGTATCATATTTAATCTGCAAAGTGAACTATATTGTATGTATATAAATGCATCATTATGCAAAAAATACTTTCACGACATATGTTTTTAACTAAGTTAGCTACTTCCACTGATTATAGATCAGTGGCTACTTCTTTTCTCTCTCCAGTACTGTAGGAGGTTAAATGAAATGACGTGAAGGATGTAAAACGTTACAAGATGATTGACAGGTCAGTTTACGGTGACAGGGTGCGTGACGTGATAGTATGTCCCAAAGCTTTCCTACTCTTCTACTACACACTCAAAAGTGTGTACTTTTTATTCACCGAGAGAATACATACTTTAGGAGCGTAGTATAAGTAGGCACATTGAGACCATAGACAGTGTCCAATCGCAGAAATGAATTGGAGATCCCATCAGTTCTGATACCGAACCAAATCTCGCGAGAACGGGCGAGGGGATAAGTTAAGGAAACACGGCGATGTCTAATTTGTTAAAGGTAAGAAACACTTAAGATCGTTGCCTCCGAATTCTCCATTAACAGTCATGCCTATATCTTTCAAATGTTTATGTTGTTACCACTGTGATTTAGCGGCTTGCTCGGACTCGGATGAGCACGTCCAATGAGTTTATAAGAGAGTCTGCGTTTAGCTAGCAGGCTGTGAGCTAGCTGAGATTAATAAAGCTAATAATCACAATAATATTGCACTGCATGCAGACGAGTTAAAGTCACGATCACTCCAGTGGGTGTTGAACTTTGCTGTTATGTTGTTTATAAATATATATATGATAAAGGGGCATGTTCCCGATGACAGTTAGCGCGCATGTTGTTAGCTTGGCCAATGATTAAATGACACTGAGTCTAACAGTTGAGCTAATATAATGTGAATCTGTGCCGTTACTGTGTAGAGTTTCATGTTGTAGTAAGCCAAGAAGAGATGCGCATGTCATATCACTAGTGTCAGATATTATAAGTACTTAAAATATGTCAAGAAATCATTCAGGGAGTATGAATAAAGATTAGAGTCATTCCATTCGTATAGTTGAAGTGTGATTTTATGCAGTTCAATACAGTGGCTTTGACTTAAAACCCAGTGAGCTGCCTACCTAGACAACATTGTTTGCATCATAGATGTTTTCAAATGCACCATGTCCAAAATGCTGTCTATTTGTGCAGATCTGTAAAAATTAAGTCATAAGCTTTTATTAAAAACCTTTCTGTCTTTTGATAATTTGCTTACTTACTATCTGTCTGTGTTGGGCTTGACATTTTAAAAAAACATAGACTTATTTTTCTTGCTAAAACTAATTAGCTAGCATTGATTCATCTTGTATAGGTAAAATAAAATAATTGTTCACTTTTAATGTAACTGGAAATTCTGCACACTAAAATATTCTGTTCACAAGTGATATTTATCCATTTTTGTTTTGTTTTGTCGTTGTCATATCTCATAATTCATTTCAAGCTCTTCTCCGTCTCCTTGGTAAACAAGTACAATATTTAAAAAGAAAAAAAAAATATTAGTGGCAGTATTTAGGATATTAAACCACAGTTGAGGTGTTTGTTATTTGTTAATGAAATCATGTGAATTTGAATTATTTTACTTTTTTCTTTTTATGTATGTTGAAAGCTTAATAAGAAAGTAATGAAAATAAAGAAATAAATAAATAAAAGTTAAAATTACAAATAATAATACAAAAATTATTTTAAGTTTTAGTACATTTAATTTAAATAACAAAAAAATAAAAACAACTCTTAAGACAAACGTTTCTTAGAGACATTAGAAGAATTGTCTAATTCTATTTTTTGAGAAGCATTTCCAACCAGGCTTCTGATTTCCTGGTCATGTTTAGACAGAGAGGTCTTCCATTATGTCTGGTTCATTGTGTTATATGTGAATGCACTCGCACTGTTTTTCTCTAACTGTCTGTGTCCTCTTCCATGTCCTTTTGCTTAGAACAAGGGTTCCCTCCAGTTTGAGGACAAGTGGGATCTTATGCGCCCCATTGTCCTTAAATTGCTCCGCCAAGAGTCTGTAACGAAGCAGCAGTGGTTTGATCTTTTCTCGTAAGGCCCTATGAATTCAGATCTTTTTATATCCTGCACATTAACTGCAGTCTGAATGCTCAAGTCAGTCCTCTGTTCTCTTTGGTTCTCACAGAGATGTTCATGCAGTTTGTCTATGGGATGACAAAGGACCGGCAAAGATCCACCAGGCCCTCAAAGAGGACATCTTAGATTTTATTAAACAAGCTCAAGCGGTAAGAGAGGTTCAGGGGTAAGCCACCTCTTGATGTTCTTCAGCAGAATCATGTCTCTTCATATAATCATATTCTTGAACGTTGGTGTTTAGCGAGTGCTCAGTCACCAAGATGACACGGCGCTCCTCAAGGCTTACATCGTGGAGTGGAGGAAGTTCTTCACGCAGTGTGACATTCTGCCCAAACCGTTCTGCCAGCTGGAGATCACCCTGATGGGCAAACAGGGCAGCAACAAGAAGTCCAATGTGGAGGACAGCATTGTTAGGAAGGTGAGTGAGACAAAAGCGGGATTTTTAGGTTGATTTCCTTGAATGGGATTCATCGGCCTGTTCTGCCTTTTTATGTTTTCAAAGCTGATGCTGGATACTTGGAACGAATCGATATTCTCCAACATCAAGAATAGATTGCAGGATAGTGCGATGAAGTTGGTCCATGCCGAGCGGCTGGGAGAAGCTTTCGACTCGCAGCTGGTCATTGGAGTCAGAGAATCATATGGTGAGATCCACTCCGCATTTTTAACTGGCTCCAGTGAATCTTTGTATTCGTGAAAACTGAAAAGAATCTCTTTCTCAGTGAACCTGTGCTCCAATCCTGATGATAAGCTGCAGATCTACAGGGATAACTTCGAGAAAGCCTACCTAGACTCCACTGAGAGGTTCTACAGGACCCAGGCGCCGTCCTACCTGCAGCAGAACGGAGTACAGAACTACATGAAATATGTACGGCCTGCCAGACTTCAGATTTAAGAATACATGATCTTCTGCCAATCAGACTGGATCCGATTGCATAGCCGAGAGGAGAGTTATGCTAACACTCTGCTTTTGTGTTCACTGCCATGTATTCTCATGTCTCTGTTTACAGGCAGACGCTAAATTAAGAGAAGAGGAGAAACGTGCACTACGATATTTAGAGACAAGACGTGAATGTAACTCTGTACAAGCAGTGAGTATATGATTGGCTTTTATATGATGGTAGATTGTGTGTAGAAATAAGTAAGTGAATTAAACACTTTTGCATAAAATAGGGCTTCGGTCATTAAAATATTTTACAGTTTTTCCGTGTAAAAATAAGTAAAAAGTAACATTATTTTTAATGTTTAATATGTATTTTTTTCTTTTTCCCTCAGCTTATGGAATGTTGTGTGAATGCACTGGTGACATCATTTAAAGAAACTATTTTGGCTGAATGTCCAGGCATGATCAAACGAAATGAGACTGACAGTGAGTATGAGACTACTTTGAAATCTTATATTAGATCGATATCTAAAATGACCTTTTTGGGCTTTAGATGCACTACCCTTCCAAATTTGGGGGTCCTTAGGGTCTCTTATGCTCAATTAGGCTGCATTTACTTGATCAAAAATACAGTAAAAACACTAATATTGTGAGGTTTAAAATAGACCAATTAAAATAGCTGTTTTGAATTTGAATATATTTTAAAATGTAATGTATTCCTATGATGGCAAAGCTCATTTTTCAACATCATGACTCCAGTCTTCAGTGTCACATGATCCTTCAGAAATCATTTTAATACGCTGATTTGCTGTTCAAGAGTAATCTGAAAACATGTGCTATTTCATATTTTTGTGGGCAACTGATATATATATGTATATATATATATATATATATATATATATGTATATAAAATACAATATATATATATATATATATATATATATATATATATATATAATTTTTTTTTTTTTTTTTTTTTTTTTTTTGATGAATAGAAATTGCAAAAGAACAGCAATTATTTGAAAAATATATAAGTCTCTTGTGATCAATTTAAATGTTCTTGCAGAATAAAAACATCCATTTCTTTCATCACAAAAACTTAATGGCCCAAAGCTTTTAAATGGTCCTGTGCTTTCCACAAAAATAGACTTTGCATTCCTAATTTGCATACTGCGTAGGTGTATAATATCTCTAAATATAATCTTTTCTACCTCTGTGAACTCCTCTTCCACAGAGCTGCACCTCATGTTCTCTCTCATGGATAAAGTGCCCAATGGGATTGAACCCATGTTGAAAGACTTGGAGGAGCACATCATCAGTGCTGGACTGGCAGACATGGTGGCCGCTGCCGAGACCATCACAACTGTGAGCACAACATTTGCAGAATTATTATGCAATTTGTGAGTTTTATGAATTTTAAAGCATCAGCTGGCTCTTGTTATTCACAATATTAATAAAGGAGAACTGTTGATGAGATGAATATTTGATTAATGGTCCTGGTTTTACTTGATTTATTCCCATCTGGTGTTGAGGTTTGTGCTGATGTTTCTCCTCAGGACTCTGAGAAGTATGTGGAGCAGCTCCTGACTCTGTTCAATCGATTTAGTAAATTAGTGAAGGAAGCGTTCCACGATGATCCTCGGTTCCTTACAGCCAGAGACAAAGTGAGCATGCCACCCTTTCCGTATTCATTCTCACTGTCTTACAGTTGGTCTCAGTAAGGAGCCTGCATGACTAGATCACACCGCAGATGGTTACTAGAGATCTGCGATGGCACAGGAATACAGTGGAAGGTTATATAACAATAACTCCATTTGAAATGTTGTAATGAATAGAGTTTATTATTTTGAACGAAAGAAGTTTTTGTATCTTTAAATGATGTTTAACATATAGTTTTACATTTCTCTGCAGGCGTACAAAGCAGTTGTGAATGATGCCACAATATTTAAGTTGGAGCTGCCAATGAAACAGAAGGGGTGAGTAACAGCTGCCTTCTGGGCTTCTGTTGACCGTCCATTGAAGGGAGATGCGCAGAATAACCTTATTTCTGCTTAACTGATAGACACACTAACAGGCAGCTCAGAAGCTGAAGTCAAAGTTGGCGGAGAGGTTTACTCTACAAATATATTAACAAAATAGGAGAAAATATGGAGAGAGATATCAGATTTGCTGTCAGTCCCTCAACCGTTGTTTTAGAAATACTCTTGAAGCAGAATAAGGGGCCGTTCACATATCGCGCCTAAAAACGCGTGGAAAACGTTAGGCACGCCGCTTTCCAAAGCTCTTGGGCAGTTGCGCTCCTGAGGCGTCTGCTGTTGCTAAGCAACCATGACGTGCTCTCTCCATGATATTTCAGCAAAGGATAAATTGATTTGCAGCACTAAAAATCGCTTGCAGTAGCTCTGCTACTAAATTTATTTCAAAATGGCAATCCATATACAGCTATGATCAGCTGTTCCTTCATCTTGGCTGAGCTTTCAACGTTGATACGGGAAAGAATGAAGCTGATTGGTTAGTTCTTGTCACGTGACCTGCGGTGCACTTGCGGCATTCTGAAAAGTTGAGATGTTTTTTTTTTAACTCGACGCAGTGTGGACGCGGCTGGAAAAAACGAGCGCGTCGCGTCGCTTCCATTATGAGCGCGCATACCACACGCCTACGTTGGAAATAACGAACTTGAGCGTACAAAAGACGCGATATGCGAACGGCCTCTAAACCAGTTTTCTGTAATGTAATGCAAAGTTAAATATAATACAAACTGTATTGTTATAAATTTATATTAAACTTAAAAAAAAATAGAAAGAATAAGAAAACATTACATTTACTAAATTAATTGTGGAAATATGTCTTCACCCTTTGTAAGTTAACAGTTTATTTTAGTATCATTGATATAATAATGTAGTTTTTATTAATATTTTGAATTGGTTTAAATTTTTATGTTTTGTTTACATCTTACATCTTATGGTTTTCATTATTCCACTTTTATTTCAGTTCATTTTTATTTTAGTTACATTATTTTATTTTAGTTAGTTATTTTAGTACATGACCATAAACTAAATGAAAATGAGAAGTTGCTGTGGTAACTAGCTGAAATAAGATGAGCTGTTTTTTCATATTTAAGTTAAAGTAAATTTTATTTCCAGTAACAAATTATTTTTTGGTCTTAGTATTAAATATAATCATCCTGCAGGTGAGGGTTAGTGGTTCATATTTCTGTATTGTATCAACTTGTGTTTGATGTTTTTAAATGCAGAGTGGGCCTGAAAACACAACCAGAATCGAAGTGTCCGGAGCTGCTGGCTAACTATTGTGACATGCTGCTAAGAAAGACGCCACTCAGCAAAAAGCTGACCTCAGAAGAGATCGAGCTCAAACTGAAGGAAGTGGTAAGGGGTTGTTGTAAAAAGTCACATGTTGTTGACTTCGTGCTTGTGTTATTGTCCTCAAGTGTTTTGAAATCTTTCTTCCTATAGCTACTCGTGCTAAAATACGTCCAGAATAAGGATGTGTTCATGAGGTACCACAAAGCCCACCTGACCAGACGTCTGATCCTGGACATCTCAGCGGACAGTGAGATTGAGGAGAACATGGTCGAGTGGCTCAGGGTAAGAATAAAAGAGAAATAAGCTTGACTGAAGTTCAGTTTGAATTATTTATGCTCAAATGGTTGACTGTTTGCTTCATTCTGGTGTGTTTCAGGAAGTTGGGATGCCTGCTGACTATGTGAACAAGCTAGCTAGAATGTTCCAGGACATCAAAGTGTCCGAAGATCTTAACCAGGTTTTCAAGGAAATGCACAAACACAACAAGCTGGCTTTACCAGGTGACCTACAAGCCCATTTGTCTCTCTATTTATGATTTACACTAGCTTTTTAACCTGGGTTTAAAATAAATTAATATTTATATTCAGCAAGGATGCATTAAATATATCAAAAGTGGTTTCTTTCACACCCCTTCGGTTACCCAGCGGACTCGGTCAACATAAAGATCTTAAATGCTGGAGCGTGGTCGCGCAGCTCAGAGAAAGTGTTTGTGTCTCTGCCCACCGAGCTGGAAGACCTCATTCCTGAGGTGGAAGACTTCTACAAGAAGAACCACAGCGGCCGCAAACTCCACTGGCACCACCTCATGTCCAATGGCATTGTGGGTTTATTTTATGCATAAACTTAAGTTAAGTTTAAGCATTAAGTTAAATGCTTAGTAGTGATATGTAGTGGCTTGCATCTAATCAGTCTGTGTGCTCTCCGGTAGATCACTTTCAAGAATGAAGTAGGGCAGTACGACCTGGAGGTCACGACCTTTCAGCTGGCTGTACTTTTTGCCTGGAACCAAAGACCACGAGAGAAGATCAGTTTTGAGAACCTGAAACTTGCCACTGAGCTGCCTGATGCTGAACTGAGACGAACTCTCTGGGTAGGATTATGACTGGATATATTGTGTTTTATTCCATTAGATATTTATGATATTTGTTGTAGTGTTGTCAGAAGTACAGACTTTTAAAAAATGTGACAGTACCAGCATTTCCCGCTAGCGCTGGTGAGTGGATTCTTTAACACCTCTGATTGGCCATTGTGTTCACATGCTTAACAGATTTGGCTGTGATTGGCTACGAAGATCAGCGCTTCACACTCTTCACCGAGCGCTCACAAAGATACACACAGGAGAGTTTGAAAGCCGCGTCTATCAGCAAATCCGTTTATAAGCAGGGATAATCTATTAGGGATCAGCTGATAAGATGGTGAAAAGCGTAAAACGCTGATCACTGTAGCCAATGGCCAATCAGAGGCGTTTAAGAATCCGCTCAAAATGCTAGCTGGAAATGCTGGTATTATCACATTGTTTACCGTATTTACCGCACTATAAGGCACACTTAAAAGCCTTTAATTTTCTCAAAATATGACAAAATGTTGACACCCCCTTTAGCACAGCTCCATCCAGTGGATGCATAACGCAAACCCAGTCAAACGTTTCACTGCAGTATCTTCTATTCTATGCGCCTTATAATCCGGTGCGCCCTATATATGAAAAAGGTTCTAAAATAGGCCATTCATTGAAGGTACGCCTTATAATCCGGTGCGCCTTATAGTGCGGAAAATATGATACATTTCAGTACCGACTGGTACCGAAGTCGGTACTTTTGACAACCTTACGGTACTGTCAAAGCTGTCTAGCTTTGTTTTTTTCTGTCTTTTTGTACAGTCTCTCGTTGCCTTCCCAAAGCTCAAACGCCAAGTGCTGTTATATGAACCTCAAGTGAGCTCTCCCAAAGACTTCACAGACAGTACATTGTTTTTCGTTAACCAGGAATTCTCCTTGATGTAAGAACATATCCTCTCCTTGCTTGCTCTTTCATTTACTTAGAAGTTGTTCTTTTATTTGGAAATAATGATGATGATAATAATAATAATATTTTGGTTTCTCCTCAGAAAAAACACCAAGGTTCAAAAGAGGGGGAAAATAAACCTAATTGGCCGATTACAGCTGACGACTGAGCGAATGAAAGAAGAGGAGAACGAAGGCATCGTCCAACTTAGAATATTAAGAACACAGGTATGAAACATCAAAAAACATTACTAGTCCTCTTTTTTCATGAACAGTAGTCACTTGTATACTTCCCAAAATTTATCCAAAGTATACTTCAGTTTTGATGTGAATGCTTAGCGTAAGCATACAGCCTAATGTGTAGCCTTTCTAAATTTACTCTATTTGATCGTAGGCTGTGTGCGCGAACAGAGGCACTCGAGATGAAAATCTAGAAAGTTTCCTTGTTCAGCGTCTGTGCTAATTCTCTACAGAAGTTATGCCGATAAAAATGGCTTTGCGCTATTGTTACATGTCCTTCATTTCTTTTTCAACTATAAACAATGGTACTTTAATGTGTACTTTCCACTTAATGCGTTTGTTTCTTCTACTGCAACATCTCAGGAGGCCATCATTCAGATCATGAAGATGCGCAAGAAGATCACAAACGCTCAGCTGCAGACCGAGCTGGTGGAGATCCTGAAGAACATGTTCCTCCCTCAGAAGAAAATGATCAAGGAACAGATCGAGTGGCTCATTGAGCACAAGTACATCAAGAGAGACGAAACGGACATTAACACGTTCATCTACATGGCGTAACACAGAAATAACTTCGGAGATGATCCGTGACCGTTCTGGAGGACGGCGTACCTGTCGAGGATCAGCAGCGGGGGAGGGGTGGTGATGAAGATACTGCTTCGGCTGCTGTTCTGGTGGTGTAGTCATGAGCTTGTTTTAACGACAGACAGTCACACATCAGATAAAAAAAATTTATTTAAAACAAAAAAATAATATAATCCCTGCCTTACCTTACAGTGAAGACAAGTGGGATAGGAGACTTAAAAAAATGGGAAAAGTGACAAAAGGATTCTATTTTTGCCATTGGTAGTCAGTATGCATGGTGGGCCGTTTGCATTTTGTAAGTGTACATCTCCAGCAGCATGCGGTCAGTGAGAATGTCACATTCATCCCAGGACTTATTTGTGTGTGCTGTGCTACGAGTGTTTTTTTTCCCCCTCCCACATCTTCCGTCTGGACCTCGCCCTGTCCCATCTTCACTGTGCAACCGGAAGTGAACGCCGTCCCACCATCGCATCCGCAAACACCTGGCCTTGCATGACGACACTGGAGTCTCTGAGGAGCACGGGCCGGGGTGGTGGACTAGCATTAGCACTTTTCACACTCTCCGCCACAACATGTCAGCATGGATTTATTTGGGTTGTTTTTCACATTGTTTTAATTTTCTTTGTCAAAATACCGCAAATGAAAGATTTGATCGGTTTAGACGACATTGTTACTCTTTAGAATGCCAGGAAAAGTCAACTTGGCACTCAGGTGTCACAAAGGGTCAACGTCTGTGGAGAAAATCTGTGGGGTTTGCCATGTTTTGTTTTTTTCAGTGTTCATGCTTTATTTTTGTGCACCTGGTCAAAACATCAGTGTAACAGTTGCAGTTTCTTTTTTGTGTTTACTACACTTTTAGATCATTTTCAAATTTTCCGTTATCGGTTTCAAATAGCGACTGAGATGCCAACTGATTGTATAATGAGCTTGTGATGAGGTGGCCCCACTAAGGTCCTGTAACATTGCCTACTCATCAAACCTGATGAATTTTAGCCACAACTCTGATTTATTCTCATCGCCCCATCATGGCTGACTGTAAACGAGCAGTAAAGCACGGTTACAGGAGTCCGAATAAAGCAAGCACTGCTTCAACCTCAGGTAAAGTGGAGCAGCGTTATTTTAAAAGTAGGTTGTGTTAACTTTAATTTGCCTTGCGGTTCTTGCTAATCACATATTGCCAAAGCAAAGCACAAGAGTGCTGATCTCAAAATCAAATAACGTTGGATCTATTAAAGTCATTGTTTTCTTTACTCATTATTACCCTATTGTGACCGAGTATGAACAAAAGCTTGTGCAATTACTGATCAGCTGTTTATTATAATCAAATGAACGGTCTCCTGATTATTAGCATTTAAATAAGTGCAAAAAAGTATTAACTCTTATTTTGCAGGCAGATTTCATATATTGATATGTCTGGTCAGTCTGAGATGTAGTTTTTCCATTGGGTTTAGGGTCATGGTTCAATCAAAAACCAATGTGTTTACTATACATCAGCCTGCCAGTGTATCCTCAATAAAAAGGAACAACAAAAATATAATTTAGACGTCTAGATATGATTGAACATTCATATCCAACCTCAAAACACTCAATCTAATGAGGTGAATAATGAGGAGAACATGATGGCTCCCAATAAAATGCTCACTGATGTTATTATAACATTGCTGCAGTTCAACTGTCCATCTCCACTATGGCATTTTCTGTCAATTATGTTTGTTTTTGTCTGTTTTTAATGCCGCACAGCCACTCATTTGTATCCTAATTGTTTAATTTCACATTGTAATTCAAAATGGTGAAAAGATTCCCTTCGATTGTATTGAAAAGCTGTTCTTTATAAGATCCGGATGTACAACAGTGTTTGAGAACATTGTGTTATTTGATTTTCCACTTTATTTATTGATAACTTAAGCATGTTTGAGAGTGTGTGTCTGTGTGTGTGTGCGCGCGTTTAGGAGCCTTTTACAACAGGGTGCTGTCATATCCTGTTACGTTTATGCATTTTAATTTTTGGAATTTAAAATCAATGTTTCTTCTGGATGTATGTTTTCCTCCAGCAAATTCTCTAGGTAAATACATATAATTTTATTAGGACAAGCACTATGATTTTCATATTTATCAATAACAGTTGGAGTTTTGTGGGTGCTTGTGTTATTCTTAAGACAGCTGGGGTTTTCTGTGTAAGCCATCAAATGAAATCCAGTCCCAAAAGCTGAAATTTCAGTTCATTGTAGTGGAAGATGATGAAACTGAATAAAATGTTGTGAATGACCTTGCGGGGAATGCTACATGAAATTATGAATTATACTTTATTGTTTGCAAATGTATACATATTCTCTGTTGCACATGGTATGTTCCAGTAATAAAGTCGGTGTGCACAACATTAGTGGTATAATGCAATAAGTGAGCGTGAAAGAAGATTTTTTTTATTTAAATATGTTGATGGAATTTTCTCTAATAAAGTTGCAAACACACTATTGATTATATTATACTGAAATTTTATTTCATGAGTAACAACAGTATTGCCTTCTGTCAGAGTCGTTTGTGTCTTATTTATCACTGCTGTTTTGTAGCGTGTATTCTATCTTTGTCACAGTCTAAGAATTTTATTTCATTACAGCTGATCCAAACAGACTAAAATGTAAAGGTTTGTCTTTGTTTTTATTTTTAGAAACATCATCATTAATCAGGTCACTTTATACTTATACAGATATGTTCTGGTGATGGTTAATATTCATAGTGAACTGGACAGTTAGAAGTATTAATATGTATTACAGATGAAGACAGTTCCGCGGTAACTTCCCACAAACACTTTCTGGTAAACGGTTCAGTAGAAAACTGAACACACTAGTTCCCTGTAGTGTGACACACTGCTGTTTCAACAAGTCAAATGTGAGTGTAGTTCTGAGAAGGAGCGTATGCTCTGCCTGTGACTGTGTTTTCAAGATTTCTTGCCTGGAGCTTTGAAAGCTTCAAGAATATTTGGGAATTAATGATAAGTATGAGGTGAATGTGTGCCATTGTACAGCCAATATCTGGAATGGATGCTGTTTCTTGCAGTGTGAGTGAACCATTTTCATGCAATGGATTTTTCCATTTTATTTTCATTTTATTTATTTTTGTTTTTTTGTAATGTTGCATAATTTATTTACTGAAGAAATAAACCATTTGAATGAGGCCAATATGAGTTTTTTTTCACTATACCCTAAACAAATAATTTAAAGCATGTTTAGATGTTAGAATGTTTTAGCGAGTCAAATTAGTTCATGATCAATTAAAGGTTTTTTTTTTCTTAAAAACTGACAAAATTGAATATAGCATATTTAGAAACAACAGCATTTGACTGTGAATGAGTTGATAGTTTCAAATTGAACTAAATGCTCTTTTGAGTCTTAATCAGTTATCTTGTGCATGGTTTCTTGCCATAAATTAAAAATATCAGCCCAACACATGATACATTTCAGTTATGTAGAAGATGTTAACTAGCCATTTAAGGAGGAAACAATGTTAAATTATAATGAAAAGATGTGCGACGGACACCTTTCTGTAAACTGAGCCATAAAATCTTTTTTAGGTAACATTTGGGTGATTGGGACAGCACATTTTGTCATTGACTTAGGGTAGTGTATACACTAACTTGTGCAATTCAGTAAATATTCTTATAAGAATTTATAGTTTATACCTTGATATAATTTTATATGCAATATTTCCTTTTCTGGTCATCATCATTACGAGTCTATGTTTATTTCGGTTAAACTTTTATCTCTTAATTCATTAATCCATCCACAGTTCATACAATACAACACATGCAAGTGGTACAAGAGTCACTGAAAACTTTTACAAATCAAATAGACAAGCAAAAAAAAAAAAAAAAAAAATTGGGTGGCCCCATCACCAATTAACACGTTTAACACGTGTTATATATGTATATACACACAATTCTTTTATTTTTAGAAGGTTTCAAATTCTGAATTTTTATTTTAGCAAAATCCAGTTAGTTTGTTAATATTTTTGTTGTTGATTAGGGTTTGCACAAAAAAAACGGTTGAACCATTATTTAGAGCATACAAAGCATATACAATGGTTCACTATTACAAGGTCAATCATTTTCTTAATTAGCAAAACCTTTGGATGGGACAAAATTAAAAACAAGCTAATTCTGAAAATAAAACATGATATTAGCACATTTTGTACTAGTTTAGTAGAAGTTGGGCATCATATTTATGTTTCCAACTAAAGTTTGTATGTTATAGCTATGACAATTTTAGGACCTTATGGAAAATAGCTAAAGATTATGTCACTTTCCTCAGTTCCTTCATTTCAAGTTCAACTTTTGTTTGATGCCAGCCTCGCCCATCTCTATGAGGGCATCCCATTTTAATTATGTGGTCTTACAACTAGGGCTCAGAAAAGATAAAAGAAAAGAAAAACCTTTTTATTTTTCACTTATTATTTGAGAAAATAAATTCTATATAGTTCTACTGTCCCATTTGACCTTATGTCCCATCATCCTTATTCACCCTAATACACATTTGCTGATGCTAAAATGCTTTTATTTTATCTTTTAATTGAATGTAATTATTTTATTATTTTAGTAAAATTTAATTTTTTGTATTTTATTTTATCTTTTCTTAAATCTAAAAATAACATTATATAATGAAAAATATTTGTTTTGGTTTTAATTCACAGCAAAGAATGATTAACCAAAACAAGGGAAGTGTGTAAATCTCCGCCCAACTCCTGAACCAATAGAAAGTAATAAATTAGCATGTGCTGCAACTGGTTTTAATGTAGAATTTCTGCACATTCCGCACTTCTTTAAACTTCATACTACAGAAGGCATCAACATATGATAAAGTAATTATGATATGCTGTTAAATACAGGTTCACAGTATTCTCTCACCGTGGTTGTAACAAACTGCGCAGCAGCGAGCTTTATATTGACGCGGACTCACCTGTGTAAAATGCCCGGATGAACCTCGGTGGTCCGGGGTGCAGGCTTCAAACCTGTAGCTGCCTAGCGGCAGAGTGGTTCAATTCCACCTTTCGGGCGTGCTGGGAAAGAAGCGTCTCTCACGTGTGTTTTTGGTAAAATGCTAATGTTGTAGACCCTATGTGTAGACCCCTGCTGGCAAACCTCCGGAAGCTCAGCCGAGCCACCAACCTCCAGTGTGTCACAGGAAATGACGTGAGCTGTCCTTGGTTAGCTTGACAGCGCGTGCTGCACTGAGAGGCTAGCAGGCTAACACTGAGCATGTAAAATTAATCAATTATTCTCCGTTCGCGTCTTTGCACGGTAAGAATGCTGAACTGTATACATGCCTTTCCCTTATCGTTATTAGTTTTTAATCTTTAGATTTGTTATATTATAAAGTGTATATTTTCATATCTGGCTGTAACAGTTAGCTTATCATAAATGGGCCATTCTACAACTGCTATCCCACAACCAAAAAACACATTAAAAAAGCGTATTCAAATCTTAGATATTTACTAAGATCCTTCTATTATCTATTGAAAAATACTATAATATTTAAAATATCACTAAGCTTAATATAGAACCTGTAAAACAATGTATTGGGTACTTTCAACTTTATTAAATTGAAGTCATTTTTTTTTTCCTTTGTTCTTTTTAAACATATAAACAAGCTCAAAACAAATATTTATTCAAATGAATTCTTTGTAAATTAAATAAAAAAGTGTCCTGCATTTTCCATGTCACTACCGAAACAGTGTATGTTTTAGTCCATTGGCTGAGACTAAAATGAACTAAGTTACACTCCTACGTTTATGATCAGGACATATTCGTGTGTCCATCTCTCTTATAGCTACAGGGGAGTAGATATAGACCCCATCATTTTGAGCTAAATTTGTTCAGAAGTCTGAAAAATATGTGTGTAAATCTAATGAGCATAACTACCGAACACCTTTTTCCTGCAGTTAGGCACACTTTTTTGGGGAGTTATTGTTATAATACAATTTTTATGAATTTACAACTGATCAGAACCGTGCTAGTTAACCATGTGCTGATTAGCATCTTTGAGATCAAAAGTATCTAAAGTTTTGGTAGTGACATCTTTGTTTTTGTTTTTTTCTGGGGGGGTTGTTATCCCATAAAATTGTCACCACCGAAACAGCCAGGACCGAAACATTGTCATCATTTTTTCAGGAGTGACGCAAGGGAACACACAATCGTCATATTTGGGGGAAGTTTTTGTATTTTTTAACTTAAATTTTTGTATGCAAGTTAAAATTCTGTAATGTGATGTGTTCACTACCAAAGCATTACTGTCACTACTGAAACATGGGATGCTTTGTCAAGTATACTGAATTATCAACTAAGGTGATATGACTTGGTTCAATGTAAATTCAAACGAATGAATCCTTAACTTTAAAATCAGTCTGATCAACTTTTGCCTTTTACAAAGAAAATTAGATTAAAAAAAATACAACAAATCTCATAAATTAAACTTGAAATATTGTTAAAAATATAATTATTGATTTACCTCTGAAAAAATGTAAATAGCAAAAAAAAAAAAAAGTTGCAATGTAGATGTAAGCGAACTCTTAATAGGTCAATAATATAACTGAAATAATAATTAAATTATTATTACTGTGTTTCAGTAGTGACAAATTTGTGGAGAGGACAAATATTCCAAAACATTCTGAAAATACAATATGAGAATTAACTGCACAGTTACTATAAATATGTACCTTGGATATTATACAATTTGTGTACACAAATTCTTATTATTTTTTATATGTACATATATGCGTATATATATCTATGTGTGTGTGTGTGTGTGTGTGTATATATATATATATATATATATATATATATATATATATGCAATGCATGGATGTGTGTGATTTATGTACCTACTCTACCCTTCTTTGTAAGGTTTTGTCCAATAAAATGCCTCTACACAAGTATCCACCAAAAATCTGGGAAGTCCTGAAGCTGCAGAAGGGCATCTACGCCCGTTTACCCCAGCACTACCTGCGTTCTCTGCAGGACACCACCCCTCCTACTCCTGTGCACTGGAAACCACTGGGTGTCAAATACAGACTCAGTCCTAAAACTGGAAACAGAGAGCGAGTCCAGGATGTGCCTGTCCCTGTTTATTATCCGCCTGAATCACAGAGCGGACTCTGGGGGGGAGAAGGCTGGATATCTGGCTTCAGATATGCCAAAGATGACAAGGTAATATTGTACGACAGTAATACTGAATATTGATTTGAATAGTGGATAAATCTGAATGTTTTCTGAAGACGACATCTCAGAATGTATTATGTACTTTTCACACCAGCTTTCTACAAGACTGCGCAAAACCTGGAAGCCGCAGCTGTTTAACAGAGAGCTGTACAGTGAGATCCTCGACCAAAAGTTCACTGTAACAGTCACCGCTCGCACACTGGACCTTATTGACGCTGCTTTTGGCTTTGACTTCTACATTCTGAAGGTGAGGCTCATCTGGGGAGCATTCCTCAAAAGTTGGTTTACTATAAAAGTTTTTATTTTATTTTAATTTAATTTTTTTATTTTTTGAGAGGTCCTCAGAAAAAAGTTTTTTTAAAATGTGTTTTATCATTTTAAAAAAATTAAAATTTCACAAATTTAAAATTTAAGTTTGATGTTTATGATAGTAATATTATTTTATATACATTTTTAATTGTGTATTTATTATTATATACAAGAAAGTGGTATTTGGCATTACAAAAATACATACAAAAATTTATATAATAATATGTGCTTATGGAATATACTGTATAAAATGTATTTAATTGTATATAATTTTATTTTATAAAAAATGAAGTACACATATCTGTGGCATTTAGTAAGTCTTATTATTTTACAAAACTATATATATATATATATAGATAGATAGAAAAAAAAAAAAGAAAAAAAAAAAAAAAATATATATATATATATTTTTATATATATTCATGTATCTTGCATAAAATTATTTTAACTATTCCAAGTCCTCACAAGTCTTTGGCTATTAATGTTTTATTATTTTGGATGAATTTAAATAGTTTTATATTTATATAGATATATATATTTTTATCATATTTATTATTATTAGTGTTCCTGTAGCTCAAGTGGTAGAGGTAAGGAATTAAAAATTAAGTAAAAATTATAAGTAAAAATTGATAGCCTGAATGCACTGTAAGTCGTTTTGGATAAAAGCGTCTGCTTAATGCATGAATTTAATTTAATTTAATTTAATTTTTAATTTTATTTAATTATTACATTGTTGTGTAAAATGTAATTTACTAAATATAGAATACATTTAATATTCTTATGTGTAAAGGGTCACTCGCTTCAGTGTGTTGTAACCATTAATATAATAATAAATATTTGTAATTTATACGAAAAAATCTTATAGCAAAATGTGGTCCATATATATTGTGTATCTCTTTTAAAGCAGACCCCAAAACAAGATTTGAACTCCAAGTTTGGAATGGATCTAAAACGTGCAATGCTGTTACGTCTGGCCCGGAAAGACACGGATTTGTACCCCGATGATCCGTCTCGCAGGGAAAAAATCTACAACCGCTACAAAGTGAGATGAGTTTATTTATTATGTGGTTCTGTATGTATATTTGCAGCCATATGTTGTTGATGATCCTCCTGTGTGTTTTCTTCCTTTCTCTCAATTCTTACAAGCAGCAGTTTGAGATCCCGGAGGAGGAGGCTGAATGGGTCGGCTTGAGTCTAGAGGAAGCCGTAGAGAAACAGAGGCTACTGGAAAAGAAGGTGAATATGAAAGATGGTCACTGCATGTCCGATCGCTGTCTGATCAGTTAAATAATACTCCGTTTTCTCGTTCTCAGGATCCAGAGCCTCTTCACCACAGTTTGGTGAAGAAGCTTGTGGAGGAGCTCACCATTAAGAAGCTCTCAGAGCCTCAGATTGTGGAGAAAAAATGATCTGTTCTCTTCTCTTCCATCCTCCATGTCAGTCACACAGACTGAAGAGTAAACAATAATGTATTTATTTTGTACTAACATCACCAACAACATGCTTATTTTCTGTACATATGGCATTTTTATTTCAGAATAAATTGCATCAGCTAATCTGACTGGAATTTCCTTATTTTCTGGCTGTTTGGAAACCGGAATGTCCTACTAACATTGGTTCCCATTCCGTTACCCTTTAGAAACCAAATCTGGACTTTCTAGGAATGTTCTCTAATGTTCTCAGAATTTCAGAAAAGGTTCATTATAGATTTCTTTATTTATAACTATCAGAACTTTCCCGGAAGGTTCTGGCTGTGGGAATTATAAACTGTTAGCTTGATGCAGCATGTAATGAGGATGTTTATTATTACGATTTACAAATTGAGATGGTTTTATTTCCCATAGTGCTTTTTTTTTTTTTTTTAGTAGTAGTAAACTATATAGTGTTTTGTATGTTATAGAAAAAAATAACTTCAAAATCATGAATTCACATTGCAAAATAATTAAAGCAAGTAGTTTTTTAGGAGTTCAAATGTGGTGTCTA
Source organism: Carassius gibelio (assembly GCF_023724105.1). Taxonomy (NCBI): domain Eukaryota; kingdom Metazoa; phylum Chordata; class Actinopteri; order Cypriniformes; family Cyprinidae; genus Carassius; species Carassius gibelio. The sequence continues at coordinate 15,566,270 of NC_068385.1, forward strand.
AAAGCCTTCCTTTTGGCAGCATACAGTCCCATTGCACAATACTGGACTTTCTTTGAGGCTTTACAGCATTGCAACACACACACACACACACACACACACATACAGACAGAGAGATGTTGTCCACATTGTCATCTTGAGTCATGTGAACCGAGGTGTGAAATCACTTCTCACGGGAGCCACAACACACACACACACACACATAAAAATAACTTTTGTTTAAAGTAACTGAAATTAGGCTAGTTGGTAATAATGAAAGCTTGAATAAAATAACTTAAAGCAACAATTTAAGCATAATTCTTAAAATCTGACGAAAGACTGGAAGTCGATCTGTCAGAGATTGTGGCATGTTGAATGCGTGTAGCGACAGCTCTGAACTCTATATATAGTATCACAGAAGTGCAACAAAGCACAACAATAGCTGTAGTGAATGAGGAAGTGACTGATTCCCCTGTAGCTCTTAAATACAAAAACATAAATGGCATAAAATCAAGGTTTGAATTCCTTTCAGACCGATGGACATTTGAAATGACTTTAAATAAACTAACAATTGTGCTTCATTGTTTTATTGCTGAAGAGTGTTGAACCTTCTCCTGTGTTCTACTGTACATACGTGAATTTATTTTCCTTCAGTCTGAGGTTTCATTGCACTTTTGGGCATGAAAGAGCTTTTATATTTGCTACAGTATGAGCTTTTATATTTGCTACAGTATAAACTTATTTTATTAAAAACAATCAAGATCTGCTCATTTAAAAAAGTAACGCAAAAGTAGTGTAACGCATTATTTTTCATAAAAAGTAACCAAGTAATGTAATTAGTTATTTTTTAGGGAGTAACGTGATATTGTAATACATTATTTTTAAAAGTAACTTTCCCCAACACTGGAGCCATGACAGGGATTATGAATTAGATGGTGACTAATGAAGAAAACTAAGGGAAGACAAAATTTAGTCATTTTCCAGAACACATGATTTTAATATCGACAGCAACAACACACGATAAGAAGCAGAATGGGATGATATTTGAATGCAATTAAATGATTTTTACACAGCACATTAAAAATTCACAGCAGTATTACAGACATTATATGTGTATACTTGAACAAAATGCTTTCTAATGGTTATGATCGTGAACCAAGCTTCCTTCAAACATTGATATGACAGATAAAAGTCACTAAAATCCTTTTGCCACTGACTCAACTACATCCTTTTCAGTTTCCCATAACCTCACATCATGACCAGGCGTGACAGGTCAAGTTTCCAGGATAAATAAAATCCTGTGCAAAGTAGCCAATCTGAACTTGTTTAATATACAACTTAAGACCAATGAGATTTCTTTGTGGGTGGGGCTCAAATCCAAATTTCACTATAATAACACTATAAAATGTGTTAATTAATGTACTTTAAATTGCATAAACATATTACCAAGGCCAAAGAAATTAAAAATTTCCACTTAATTTGCAATTCAGTTAGAATTTGCAAGCTTAGAAGCCATTCACACAGATTTCCTAGTGTTTAAAAACACGAGACACAGGCAGTAGAATGAAAAAACTAAATCAAAAGCACAAGGACTAGAGACGCGATTTAAAAAGCGGAACTCTTTTAACTCAAGTTTAAAAAAAAAACATTATGTCATGCACAAGACACAAGTGCAACAGATCAAACACATCCGTCTTGTGCATGATAAAATAGAAAGACAATGGAAAAGCGTCACAGTGAAGTTGAAGAACGTGTTATGTGTGAACAGCTCCTAAAAGCCTGGTTAACCAAATATCACAATAACGCACTATTTGTATTATTTGTTTAATCAGGAGTTACAAACTTCAACCAGCGGGCAGATAATTCAATGCAGGATTTTATTGTTGTCGATTAGATGGCTTCTACCGTTTTGTCACACCTAGCTTGATCATGGTATCAGATTGGTATGAATGAATCCAACTATGTTTTATGAATTATGTTTAAACGTCTGATTTTCTCCCCTTAATGCTGTGAACTGAAATCCCTGTGTGGATGAACTATTCTGAAATGTTGTGTTATATAACACTTAAATATGAAGTGAATTTGGGTCTGGGACCATCTACACAATACTAATAGGTTCTGCTCTGAAACCCACACAATAAATTAGCGAATGCATGACAGATCACATTTCAGAACTGGCACATCACAAGCAGTTGAGCAGCAGCTGTTGCTCCCTTTTTACTAAAGTACACAATGGCTACATCTTTTCTACTTTTCATTTGCCTCAGTGTCTTGTCCATCCATAAGACCAGCGGCTGAGCAGGATATTTACTTCATTAGTATGTTCATACTACCAAACAGGAAGTCAGATAGTGCCAGATGAACAGGTTTGGCAGTCAACAGCAAGTTTGACTTCTGAAGTCAGTGTCTTTTCCTAGTCCAAAATTATTTTACAGTCAACATTGACTGTAAGTACAAAGTCCCAGTGGCATTCAGTGGTCCAGGTTGTTCTCGTTCTTCACAGAGGAGAAAATGAGGCCGTCGATGTTCTCCAGATCTGCTGGATAGACCTGATTCTCATTCACCATCTGACTGAAGTGCACGTCGTTTATAGACGACATGTTCATCATCGGTTGGTTGACGTTCAATTTCATATCTGTGCTATCTAACCCAAAGTTGAGATCGCCGGGAAAAAACAACTGATTAAGAAGCTGGTCTGAACCTGGCTGAGCCAAGCATTTGCTGATGCCTTGGAGGACAGTATCTAAAGTGTCCTGGTCCATGCTAACACAACCGTCCTCTTGTTTGAAGTCTTCATTATAATGGATTCCCTCCATAACCTGGGATGGCACGTGGGCGCCCGCATCCATAACAGGGACTGCCATGGAAGCACCCGGAATGTTAAAATCGGGAGTGTTGTAGAATGGGTTTTCAAAATGCTGTGGCATGCTGAGTTCATTCACAGTGTCTTGATCTGAGAGAGGAGGGATTTTACTTAATTAATGTAGTCAAAGTTTGATAGAATATTAAGGTCTTTTTAATTTACAAACATCCTTACTTTGAGGAACGCTGCATGGCTCGCTGAACTTAACATCAGATTTCATTTTCCTCTTGCGGTTCACTTCGTAGGGATCTGCAGATCAAAAGAGCCACTCAGATTAACCTTCCTTTCATGTTACAGGGTGACAGAAGCATGTGATGGGGCTGACTAAAAAGGCACTGATTGCAACAGAATGGTTTGTGTTTGGTGACAACAGAAGACCTATTATAAAGCATCAGTTTCCTCATGCATACTTTCAGTTTAAACGATTATAATGCTGCCATTTATAATGAAAAACTGACATGGTGACACACCCTCTTTTTATAATATTTTAGAAACTAGCAAGAGAAAAGCTGATTCATTTCTAGGATGTGAGGCGTTTTGCTTCAGTTAACCGTTCTACTGGTCTTCTTTTGTATGAAATCACTTTTAAACTCAAGAAACCTGAAAGTGACACATATTTAACATTTTTGGGACCATTACACCTTTTTTATTTATATATTTCTATACTTTTCTTCAGGAAGGATGCACTAAATGGCTTATAAATGTTGATAAAGAATCAAGACTTTTAAATTTCGGTTTCAAATGCTGTTCTTTTGAACTTTGTTTCTTTAAAGATTCCTGGAATAAATGCATTGTGTAAATCAAGCATATAGTGATATGATTTCTGAAGGATCACGTGACACTTAAAATTGGAGTAATGACGCTGAAAATTCAACTTTGCCATCACAGGAATAAACAGCATTTTAAAATATATTAAAATAGAGTTATTTTATTTATTATTTAATGATCTCAAAACTGACACAAAATTTTTGAATGGATGGATATATATACTTTGTAAACGATTTATATAATTACTTCTTTTATACACTATAATCCTTTCACCTATCTATTCTTCAAACTTCCTCTCTAACACCATAATATTTTATTCATTTAAGATTTATAATACTTGTATCCTTTGATTTTAGAGTAAAATAAACCCCAGATATTCCCTCACATCTGTCACCTTATGTTATCTAATAATCTTGTCTTTATGGTGTCTGATAACTCACCTGCATTGTCTGGAACATACGTGAAATTGACCGGCTCGCTGTCTATCCGGTCAGAGATGCGGCGTAGACACACGCTGACCTCCACCTCCTCGGTTATGTTCTGCTCCCTGAAGGGTGGGGACTTGAAGACGATGGCGATTTGTCGATGGACATCAGTCTGAGCAAACTCCGCCTTGGCCTCCCAGTCGTCCTTGCTGAAGATTATCTCAATGTCATCTATGGAGGTTTCCAGATACACACATGAGTTATTTCAGCCCAGCTGTATTGGCAAAATGAGATGCTGTGAACTAAATAGGAGTCCAGTTACCTTTCTGCACTTTGTCACAGAGCATGTAAATTTCAGTCTTTCCTGTGCAGGGGCCTCTGACAACATTAAGCCGATTGATCTTCAGCTCTGCTGTTGTGGTCGCCTCTATTCAGACAAATAGAAACAATCCAAACATTATCTACCAGGACTCTGTGTACTTGAGTAGAGTAAGTTTCTTGCCCAACATATATCTTGCTCTTACTCTTGTCATAAATGGGGCTGGAAACCACAGGGGCGAGGGGAATTCGGTCGCCATCCTTTCGTTCCAGCTCACACTGAAAACACAGTCTCACCACGTTCATATCCATGTCCTCGATGCTCTTAGAGTGACCCGCTGGTGGAGAACAAGCCAAAAACATTCAAAAAATGCCCATACTCTGCTACAGTGGAAGAGTATTAATAAGAACCTGCTACAAAACCTAATGCGCAGCTTATGGAGGAATCATAGGTTTTCAAAGACTTCAGAACAGAGTCATTCGGTCTGCAATATCATTCAACAACTCACTGTTAAACGGATCGATATTCTTATTCCTCCTCTTCTGCAGTGAGGCATCAAGTTCCTTCCTCCGCACACATTGGATGCCCAGATTCGCAAAGCTGGAAAACACCAACACACTCAGGCAGGAAATAACATTTTTACTCTCCGATCATGTTCTACTGACCATACTGTCCCATATTGCCCAAAACATTGACGTTGTCAGAAACAAACCTGTGTCGACGAGCGCTGTGGGGATTGATGTGGATGACACAGATGCCATCCGCACAGTCTTTCCCGACTAAGCAGTGTGGATGTGGGCGGTACGGGATGTCCTTCGTCACAAGAGACACGGTGACCATCACTTTCTTGATATTATCAATGGGGCCTTGAATCTAAAACAGGTGAAAAGACAAAATACAGTTTTACTTTTGTTTTCTTAACACTGCTGAAATCGGTTCTTTGTGGTTGAACATGTTTGTTTGTCTGCCCACACGTCGCACAACTCCCCAGGGAACTTTCATTTTTAACTGCAATTAAAAGTTTGAGTTGATGGGGGATGCCCCACTGTTATGGGATAGTCGGTGCATTCCAGACACGCCCACTCTAAGGAGGGCAAATAAATTTGTAATTCATGTAAGTGGAAAAATATGACACAATGGAAATGAAATGAGAGTTTCACAAGGTTTAACTGATGAACATTTCTTAACCCTACTGTTTTAACAACACTGATTTCTATGGCATCTAAAAACGTGAATTGAAACATGAATAAAACTGGGGGTTTGTTCTCCTATAGTATGAGCTCCATTTTCTTCTATATCATACTATATGAGCCAGAAAAGCCTGATATATATCAAGTATGATACTCAACAAGAAAACACAACTATTTTTTTGACTTTTTTAAAGACTCATTTTAAAAAGGAAGCGTTTTAGAGAGTTACATTAGTTAACTTCTAAAAATAGACGTTGACTCATTCATTAGCATCCATCCCAAACCTTCTTCCTCTGACTCACTTCAATGGCAGGCAGAGTCTTGCTGGAGTCAGTGCTGGAGGCTCCAAGTATGCTGCCCGCGGATCGTCCCTCACACTCATAGCGAAATCGCATGCCGCGCTCCTTTGGCTGCTCCACCACCACCAGCTCTGGCTTTTCCAGGAAGCGCTCCAGATGTTCTGTTCCAGTCTGCGTTGGATGAAGTCTGTGTTGCGCTACAGATGACTGTCCACGTCGCTGAGAAGCCACTTTTTGGCCTCGCATGGAATGCATTGGTGCCATACCATCAGTGTGCACCGTTGGGGTCTGGTCAAGGATGTATGGGTTCTGTGAAAAGGGAGATGCAAGCTACATTTGAAAATATGAAGAAAATAAATGGTGCTCATCTGTAGAAAAGTTCATTGGTATACAGTTGCAAATATTTCTGATCACTTTTAGCAAATGCTATACAGGATCTATAGTGTCCTAAAGGTTTCCAGGGAGTTGATAAAGTGTTTTGACAGATTTTTAGCACATCCATCGTTCAATTGCATGGTTGCACTATGTGCTTTGTTGTGTGCCACTCTAATTGATGTAGCTCTTTAAAGTCGGGTGAATTTTTATTAGCTTCATTGTTGTTGTTTATTAAAAAAAGTGATGCCAAAAAGTGATCCTAACGCTATAATTCCTCTGGGTCATTATTGGCATAATTATCAATATAGTTATAGAATGAATATTAAAACTTTGGCAGCTAGATTTTCAGATAACAAATAAATGAACAAACAACTGAATAGAGCAAGAGACAAAATATTTCAACAAAAAGATTGATGAAGATCCGCCAAAAGGGTTTACATGTTTAAGATTTTTTTTTTTTAAAGGCAGTCACTGAATCATTTATTTTCAAACCCCCACGTAATGAAGCAGCAACACCAAGAATTGAGAAAAACCACATTAGCTTGTTTTATTACTAAGCTGAAATCACACGTTCCCTCTCTGACTTTCCAGTATTTGAAATCATTAATGGAAAGACAAACGATTCATCTTCAGCTCACTCTCTGCATTAAAAAAATCTATGCCACCACAAAAAAAAAAAAAAAAACAGCAAGAGAGAAAGAGAAAGTGAGCGTGTGGTAAAAGAGGGAGAAAGAGAGTGAGTAACAGTTTGTTTGAGACATGCAGATATTGAACACAAAGAGCACAATTATAATAACAGAGGAATAAAAAGTATCAGAATGTTGCATTTTTGAGAAGACAACAGACAAACACCAAGTCTGGACATGCCTGAGGATGGACTCAGATCGCTTACACAAAGAGCCGCTGAGAAGAGCCAGAAGAAGCATGGTGAAGAAACAGGAAGCTCACATCACTGGACGAAATATCAGCCAATGAGAAAGAGAGAAGCAGAGAGGAGGGTATGTGCCTGACTCTCTTTTGTATAGGGGAGAGAACGCCAACTGAACGTAGGCATCGAATTACAATCACCCTTCTGAGAGTAAAAAAAAAAGCCTGATGTCATGAATAACAAGTTTCGATATCTACCAAAAAAAAAAAAAAAAAACAAGTCTAGTGAGCTGTTAGAGCAAATACAATCAATATGCCACAGAATATGAGGCATCAATCTTGTCCATAGCACAAACAATGCAGGATGAGTTACGCACCTAATAGCGTTAGTGTTAAAGGGACAATTTACCCCAAAATTAAAATTGTAATCTAAATATAAAATGACTTTCTGGAACACACAGGAAGATACTTAGAGAAATGTCTCTGTGTTTGGAAGTCAATGGTCATCTGGTTACCAGCATTCTTCAATATATTCTTTCATGTTCCACAGAAGAAAGTCATTCATATAGGTTTGGAATGACATAACGTTGAGACGGTGAAATATCCTTTTAAGGGTTTCAGAAAGTATGTACAGTAATATTAGTAATGCCTGCCTGCTTTAGCAGCTGATACAACAACTGCTCTTTTGGTTCAATTTAGTGTGACAGCAGAAAGACTCACATGTGGAGCTGTTCCTCTGGAGACCAGCACCGGTGCGCTTCTCCTGCCTCTAGACGGAGGACCAGCTGGCTGGACGTCCTGGTCCACCGGTGGAGGAGGAGGACCAGGGAGCGTTACGGTCCGCTCTTTGACCGTTTTCTCTGTGAGGTATTCATCTATAATATCTGAGGGACAGTTTTAATCAATATAAACAAGAGCTCTTGTTAAAGACATCACATTTTAAAATATACCCCCCCCCCCCCCCATGTAACACAAAATCAGATGTTAGGCAGAATGGCAGTATTGTGTACTTTTACTGCATGGAAAACAACATGGTGACTGCTGGACTGCACAACATCTCCTTTTGTGTTCCATGGGAAGCCACTGGGTTTTAAAGGTGACTAAATAATGACCAAATGTTTTGTTGAATTATCCCTTAAAAACTATAAAACATGCAATGTATGAAAAAAGAAACAATGTGGACAACCAAGGTGACGTCACACCTGCACTCACCTAGATAAAGGTCTGCTGATGGGAGGCATGATGGGAGAAATAGAGAGAAAACCAGTTAAACATATGCGCATTTCCGGAAAACGAAACTGAAAGCAACTTTTTATTTGTTTATTTAACACAAAACGAGCAGTTGATGACAACGTCGTTTGATAAACGTGTCTGCGGCAGCTCGACTTCATCAGCTATCAGCTAATAAACAAATGCGCTAAAACGAGTCATGAAACATGATCATATGATAAACATACTTCTCAACACATACTAAACATCCTAAAATATATATTTTTTTTGCGACAGTAAAACAGGAAAGACTTTCGCGGGCCTGTATTATTGTTTCAACACAGGCCTGTAACTTTAGAAAACACCCACTTCTCTAAGAAAACAACTTAGTTTTGATGACCCCGTGGACTTTTGTGTCATAAAACGTAATATAAAGTGATGTGGTGAAATCTGCCGTTCGAGTTTAGTGCATAATGGGTACATAATGTATCGCTAAGGAGTAATGTGGAGCAAATATTCTTAAAACCTGCTGAATCAGAGACAACAGGGCCGAGGTGAACGAGTGAGAACTGTACTGACCTCCCGCTGTGCCGTTCCGAGCGCTCATGTTTCTCATTGCTGGGACGATGATGATGATGATGATGAAGAAGAAGAACAAATTATTTAAAGGAGTCTCTTGGTTCCTACACGCTCTTGTGTTGAATCGCAATCCTCCTAAACAGCGATCAGATCATCAGTCCCGCGTTATGGACTCATTTCCGGGTGCTTCGCCTGTTTTTTGTTTTTTTTTGGAAACCTGAATTTAACGGAAGATTTTTTGAAAAATAAATCCCGAGATAAAATGCGAGACCGCTTAGCTGTTCCTCAGCCACTAGACGACTGTGACATGACAAACAGAAACACCTTCGCTGCGTATTTCTTCCACCCTTTTTTTTCTGGGTACTAGAGGTCTGATCGGGTGGGTGGAAATCCCCCTACGTCACAACTGGGGAAACCCCAAGATTCATCACCATGACAACGACTAACAACAGGTGAGTTTCAAGAAAGCGCAACAATAACAAGTAACTTACAAACACACAAACAGCCTAAAATAACCGATACGATGAAGTAATAATAGATAGTAATAAATAAATTCCATTATATAAAATCGAAATCGAATTAAAATGTACTACTGGATGTTTATTTTATATATATATATATATATATATATATATATATATATATATATATATATATATATATATAAAACAATTCTAATTATAATATTTTTATTTTATATAAGCTACACACACACATATACATATTAGGGCTGCTCGATTATGAAAAAAAAAACATAATTGTCTATCCCTTGAAATCGTTATTGCGATTATTAATTACGATTAGCATTATTTGCATTGAATGGTTTATACCATTGTTTTTTTTTCCTCTTGGAACTGCATGCCGTATTTTTATATGAAAATAACTTAAGTGCTTTTCTATTAAGAGTATTAATCCACAAATGTAAAATATACATCGGACTGGTTTCTTCTTTAAATTATATTAAAAATAAAAATAAAATGATGAATGGTATTATAATGTTATACTAAAACATTGGGGGACTCAAGATAATACGTAGGGAAAAAAAATTAAAGCGTGCAGAATGACATTAGTCGACTTTGAACGATTATTTGCCACTTTGAATGATTACGTAATTATGGCATCCGTAATTGTAATCGCGATTAGAAATCTGATTAATTGTGCAGTCCTTATACATTTACCCATATAAACGGAGTACTTGTTTGGAGAGTGAGCGGTCTGAAATAGTCACGTGATCTCTAGTAAATGGGTGTAATGAGTGCACACCGAGCTGTTGGTTTCAGCATTGCGTCAGCCTTTGATAATACAGCATTAGTAAGGCAGAAAAGAGATTTACATCTGAGCCGCAAATCACTCGGGTGATTTACAGTACTGGTTAAACTACCTTGTTTTATTTAAAAGGATGGAGTATGTAAATATGCCGCCTACACACCGAGAGCACAGTTTCATAAACATACAAATTAAACGCCTGACATTTTGCCCGTGATAGTCATATGACGGACATGCATAAAACGAGCACGTGAATTCTCCCACGCGAAGCAGAGACCAAAATTTAGAAGACAGCTGTTTTGGGTTCACGTCACGGTTTGGGAATTTGGGCTGGAGTTTGGCACGCGCAGAAGCCCACGGTCGGCTACCACGTGCACTCCTACGCACCGCAGTACCAAAGACAACATTTTGATTGAGACGATTGTAATAAGTTCGCCGCCGTGCTAAACTTACAGCCGGTGATAGTCATTTACGGTCGGACTCACGGACCCTTAGCCTGTGGACAAGTGCGTAAAATATTAAGTGGACCTCGCACGCGCACAGCGAACTCCGGATTTAAAACCTGCGAATGCTTTAGTATCAGAAAAGGATGTTTATACGCTCGCAGATTTTGGGTGCTCTTTCAAACGATCAAGTAAATGCAATACTGTGACGCACCTGAGTGGAATCAGTGGCTCGTTCCATCCCTGGGGATGTTTTTATTCAGTCTGCTCTTGGACAGAAGTGTCAAAAACTGACCCAGCTAACACAGTTACGTTGTGACGACGTAACTGGACCAGACCATATTCGTTGCAGCGACATCCCAAATAACGTTCCAGCGACGTAACTTTGTGATTCCCATATCCGTCGTGGAGACGTTATAGTGGAACGTCGCTGGAACGTGAGGAGTACGTCCCAGCGACCAAACTGGCACGTTATGAGAACGTTACTATAAAGTACCATATTGGTCGCAGCGACGTACCATATAACGTTCCAGTGACGTAACTTTGTGATTCCCATATCCGTCGTGGCGACGTTATAGTGGAACGTCGCTGGAACGTGATGAGTACGTCCCAACGACCAAACTGTCACGTTATGAGGACGTTCCTATAAAATACCATATTGGTCTCAGCGACGTACCACATAACGTTCCAGTGACGTAACTTTGTGATTCCCATATCCGTCATGGCGACGTTATAGTGGAACGTCGCTGGAACGTGATGAGTATGTCCTGACGACCAAACTGGCACGTTATGAGGACGTGACATTACAGGATCATATTGGTAATTCATATTTTCACCTCACCATTACCTTGAAATACATAAAGAACTAATAAACTCAATCCATCTCTGGTGCAAAAAATAAACCTTATGAAATCTAATTGTAATCTAATTATAGGGGATTCATAGTTAATACATTAATTACATACATGCAATGCAAACAAATACAAAAACATTACATTCTAATATAAAATAGACAAAAACACACTGCAGTCATTCACAAATCAATATTTATTCAGCACTACTTTGTACAAATACGAAGCCAAAACATTTTGAACATCGCACCTGTTCTTTAAACATGCAAAATGTTACTAAGTTATGAGCACAGAAAACTAAACACATCAATTCATAGATTACACAATATAAACAATAGAAATTTTTTGTCTTAAAGATGGGGAGATGGTTAATGACGTTATTAGTGAAAATTAAAAATAATTATCATTAAACTTATTGATACAACATAATTTAGTGCAACAAAAAATACATGATAAATAGATATGAAACAATTCAGCAGATACTGCACCGAGATACTGCACAAAGTAAAACTGTGAGCGTCATATATGAGGCTCCTGGTATAAATGTCTGATGGTGATGTGCTTTAATTACACGACATGCAGGAAAAAATTTAGGCTAATTCATGCGCACGATTTTCTATTTCATTCCCTCGATTTGCTAAAACGTGTACACTATTTATACATCAAGAGAACGAATTAGTAAATTGTGCATACGATTTAGCAAATCAATGAAATGTAAAAGTAATCGTGCACGTTTAGTACATAGAGGGAACGAATTAGTAAATCATGGACATGATTTCTTTCTTTTTCTTGCATGTCATGATCAGGGCTCTGTGCTCACTATCAGAGGATAAAACTAAACAATATAACAATTACCAAAGAACCATAATTTTTGAGCTTCTCAGAAGAAAAACATTCATAAAGCGTAAAGATATGAAAAATGAACAATATAGAGATTTCTAGCATCTCTCCTGTATTATTTGTCCCACCCGAAAAAACAAAGTTTTTTAAGAAAATGAGCATATCGACTTTCTCAGAAGGATCTGTGATTACTGACTGTGGAGAAGACTCTTTCAGACAGTGCTGAGGAGGCAGAGTTAGGTGCTGGACAGCTGATAGAGAAGAGGAAGAGGGTGTTTCTTACCCCAGCAGCAGAAGACAGGCTCTTCTGAGGGAAGGACAGGATGCTTGCAGTGTTGTGCTGTAGAACAAGGCTTCTTCTCAGCACCTGATCTTCTTCAGAAAAGAGTTCCTCTAGTGTAGAGTCAGACACTCAGACTTCTTGCAAACTGGAATCTTTTAATAACATTTAGCATATTATTGTAGCCATGTTCATTGTTTTTATTATAACACATGGCAAGCTTATGAGAAAATTGTTAAACGTGTTCTTCCTCCTCTTCTTCATCCTGGACCTGCACTGTCAACATCCTTCTCTGAGCTGAAAGGGAGGATCATCTTGTTAATGTTGCTCATGTATGTTCACAACCAGTCAAAAATCTGGAATCTTTTCTTTATGGTTTTCAAGAGAAGTCTCTTCTACTCACCAAGGCTAGATTAATTTGATAAAAAATTTTTTTTAAAGTAATTGTAAAAAAAAAAAAAAAAGAAAACAGAAAGAAAGAAATAACAGTTTTCATACTCTTTTTTGAATATACTTAAACATATTTATTGAAATAATTATGAGGCAAAGCTGAATTTTTCAGTAACTTTACTCCAGTCTGCAGTGTCACATGATCTTTTTCATATACTGATTTGCTGATCGGGAAACATTGCTGATTATCACAAATCAGTGCATTTACATGCACCCAATCGCATTATTGCCGCTAAGATCAAAGTGTACATCTGCTCATGACATACATGATGTAAATCACATCTGCAGTTAGCTTACTACGGTTGTTAGTTCCACTGAACTCTATTGGTAAAGAAGGAACTTGTGACCAAAGTTGGTTTTAGGGAAACGCACCCCATATTAGAAATGATGGGGAAGAAAACTTAGCATTTCTGGAAAGTTGAATTTTTTCTTCATTATTATTTTATAAAACACAAAGTTCAAAACATTGAAAAAAAGGTAATCTTTTGTAAAATTACAAAAGTCTTCTCTACCACTGGTTTTCAATTTTATGCATTCTTGCTATTAGCCAACCACCCCCAAATAAAATAAATAAATAAAATAAATAATAAATAAATATAACTGTAGTGTAGACAAAATGTTTGGGCAGCACCACTGTTTCCAACACTGATAATAATCAGAAAAATGTATTGAGCAGTAAATCATCATATTAGAATGATTTCTGAAGATCATGTGACACTGAAGACTGGAGTAATTAATGCTGAAAATATAGCTGTGCATTATAGAAATAAATTAAACTTTTAAAATATATTTAAAACGTTTGACCAGTTGTGTACATTGCCACATTTAAATGAAAACTCAACTTGTAATAAACAAAGCACACATTCTCAAAGAACTTACATTCTGGTGATAACTTCCTTCCCTCACTGCTGTCAGTTCCCTTCAGTCATTCCCAGACCTCCTTGTTTTTAATCTTTCCCTCAAATCTACAGAAACAAACATCATTTTACAGACAATTTGGATAAGTCACGAATTGCAATAGTTATATAACTATAATCACAATGCTAAATTATATATATATATATATATATATATAAATATATATTGAATCGGCACACAAGTATCGGGATAGTATTGAATTGGCAGATTAGCATATCATCCCAGCCCTAGTTACTACAGTCAAAACAATGAAACTCTCTTCAAGAGCGCACAATAACTGATATTTAAAACTGTTAAAAGAAAAGGCTCAAAATATTGCACACATATAATACACAACAATATTTCTTCCTTTGGTGTTTTGAACATTTCTGTGAGTAATGCTACACGCTGTGACTCTGTGTTGCTTCAAGTGCATCATTCTGAGCACTGGTTGTGTTTACGTGCTGCACGCTGTATAGGAGCCATTCCCTTTCGTATTATAATACATTAGCACAATGATAGATTCTTGTTCTGTCCCATCTACCACATGTTGCTGCCTTCATTACTGTGCTATAAATTTAAAAGAAATGTATTTTACACACACATACATTATACACACACACACACACACACACACACATATATATAGACGGTTTCAACGGCAACAACATAAACAAACGTTACTGCGCATGCGCGCTTTTGTGGACCTAACCTAACCGGTAGACTTCCAAATAGAATCAATAACAACAGCCAAGTCCCTCTAGAGTAGATATTTTTTGATAACAAACAAAATATGTTTGCTGCGTGGATCAGGCGGACTTAATGAAAATGCAAATTCATCCTTTGCCAGCAGGAGATGTTTTAAAGCATAGACATAAAGTGCGAGAAATAGAGGTTTCCCCAGTAACAGCTGTAAACAAAGCAGAGCTGCTACGCTCACACGCTGCTTTATCAGGCATATAACATGCAAGTCTTTCTTCAGAAATACAGCGATATAAAAACACCTGTGCCTCGTTTTGATATTTAAACATATAAATGTTAGGAATTATTAAACGTGCAGTACGTAACGTTACTCATGTTTATTCAACGAAGCAGCACAACCACCTGAGCCCAACTTCAGTCTACTCATCACCTTGCCTTTAACTGCGTTTGTAGATGGCACCGCAGCCAGACCGATATACACAACACAGACCGGAAGTTAACTTAGGTCCAGGCGCGTGCATCCGATGAAACTGTCTAATATATATATTTATATATATATCAGTTTGAGACCAAAGGTTTGGACACACCTTCTCATTCAGAGTTTTCTTTATTTTCATGACTATGAAAATTGTAGATTCACACTGAAGGCATCAAAACTATGAATTAACACATGTGGAATTATATATGGAATTATATACATAACAAAAAAGTGTGAAACAACTGAAAATATGTCATATTGTAGGTTCTTCAAAGTAGCCACCTTTTGCTTTGATTACTGCTTTGCACACTCTTGGCATTCTCTTGATGAGCTTCAAGAGGTAGTCACCTGAAATGGTCTTCCAACAGTCTTGAAGGAGTTCCCCGAGAGATGCTTAGCACTTGTTGGCCCTTTTGCCTTCTGTCTGCGGTCCAGCTCACCCCTAAACCATCTGGATTGGGTTCAGGTCCGGTGACTGTGGAGGCCAGGTCATCTGGTGCAGCACCCCATCACTCTCCTTCTTGGTCAAATAGCCCTTGATGCCTTCAGTGTGAATCTACAATTTTCATAGTCATAAAAATAAAGAAAACTCTTTGAATGAGAAGGTGTGTCCAAACTTTTGGTCTTTACTGTAAAATATATATTTTACAGTTTTTTTTATATATATATATATATATATATATATATACACAAACAAACACACACACACACACACACACTTTTGCACATCCTGTCATACCAGTGACTGGGTGTTACTGCAATAGACTTTGCAGCATTAAGGTTAACGATTAATCGATTATTTGATCATTAATTTAAACGACGATCAATCATGGAAATGATTGAAAATTGACATCCCTACACAGAAGTATAGAAAATTCTACATTGATTTAAAAATTTTTTTGCAAAACACGACACTGATATCGGATCAGAATTACTGTCTCTTCTCATAGTGACAGCCAATCACATTAGTTTTCTGGTATTGCATGCACTTGATTGGCTTGCGTCTGCGCTTGGGTATTTGCATAAGATGTTCTGACTGGAGGACGGCTGCATTGGCGCTTGAGAAGTCTTCAACTTCTATTTAGAATTAATTTCACCATCCTTGACGTCACTTCATTTAAAAGTAAACGAGAGGCGTTGACGCCCCGTGTGATGGGGCGTTATATGTCTGGATACTGCTGCACAAATCTTTCAACAACTAGAAATGTAGTTCCTGCACGGACTTACATCCAGGACAGCAGAATGGTCAGGATGACCTGAAACACATAACCAACTGAAATCAATTTAAAAGTATTTAGTCTTGCCTGAGTGATGCTGAAACAACCAGGTTTAGTTTTTCACCCAGGAGAAACTGCTTCCTGTGGAACAGTCTCCATGAAGAATGATCTCTTGATCCTGGATCCTTGCTGCCATCCACGCAGAGATGATTTGGAGGATATGTGGTTGTGTCTAAAGGGTAATGAATCAATGTTACAAGAATACTGATAGCAGCACTATTGATCCTGTAACTTATGTAAATGTTTTCAGTACCGAACAAGTCAGGAACCAAATTAGTACCAGTTCTTGAAACCCATCTCTACTTGTAATAGTTGTCTTGTTGCTGCTGCCCAGACTGTCTCTTCCCCTGATGATAAATATATGTGTTCATTTTAAAGCAATAAATAATACATTTAAATTACTAGGTGGTAACAAATATATTTCCTTATAAGGAACTCACTGAATCATGGACTCAACTGGTGGTTGTCAGGCCCTAAGAAAGTGAACAATTTGTTTACTTTTTGTGAAACGAAAGTATCAGATCAATTTGAGATGA
Source organism: Carassius gibelio (assembly GCF_023724105.1). Taxonomy (NCBI): domain Eukaryota; kingdom Metazoa; phylum Chordata; class Actinopteri; order Cypriniformes; family Cyprinidae; genus Carassius; species Carassius gibelio. The sequence goes on from NC_068385.1 coordinate 15,583,160, forward strand.
CAGATGACAGAATTTACAAGCCTGCCACTTGAGGGAGAAAAGGGGAAATTATTAATCCCACATAACGTTACACTGAACATGATTTCGGCAGCCTCGGTCTAATTAAAGTTAAACTTTATATTTAACGTTATATCGGTTTATATTCAAGTTCACAGCATGGCTAGCATGAGCATCATCAAGCTCGAGCAGCAGGTATTCAAACAAACTAATTAACGTTACTACGGTTAAAAATTTAATTATTAGAAAGTTAATACTGTATAGTTTATAGTTATAAATTTCAAATAATTTAAAACAGGTAAGGTTATATTCGATTTTAACAGTTACCGTTACCTTAGACCACCTCTGAGACTGCTTTTGAGCTAATTAACCAAACAGAGCATTTATTTATTAAATTGAAAGAGAAAACCTACAAAAATACAAAACACTACTCCTCTTTGATGGCATTTAACGTTAAATCAGTTAAAATCTATGAATAAAAGTAGATTTATAGGACTTACCTTTGCTCCGTGTCCGTCTGCTGGAAGTTGACCGTTACAAAATGACGGGCACGCGCACGTCGCGCACTTCACTCAGAAAGTGACGTGCGCTGCTAGTTTAAGGTTTAAATGTTAATTTGTCCCGTACTCTCTTTCATTAACAAACATTATCACCATTTGCTAAGTAAATTGTTTATTTTATTGTTCTTAAACTGATGGCATATATATATATATATATATATATATATATATATATATATATATATATATATAATTATTTTAACATGCTTGATTAATTTTTTTGTATATTTCCCAAAGAATATGCTGTTCAAATGGTATCTTAATAATAATAATACATCTAGTGCAATAATATTAAAAGTTATCTGAAGACCAGCTGACCACGTCGCTACAACGTCCCCAATGGGACTAACTAGCGACGTCTTTTGAGTACGTGCCCACGACGTTTCTGGGAAGTTAGCCAAGATTTAAAAAAATGGAACTTTACCACGACGTCCTCACAACGTTGCCATAAAGTAATGTCGCGCTGACCAAATGACGACTAACTGGCAACGTCCTCACAACGTTCTGTGTTTGCTGGGGAGCAGCCTGTGCTGAGACCCAGATCAGCTCAATGAACTGAACTCTCCATTTTAATCTGAATTTGCACCATATTGACCCTCCAGACTCACGAAATGTCTTGATGTCTTATTATTATTATTATTATTATTATTATGTTTTGTAAGTTTAATTGTGTCACCTTTTGTTGTCAGAAGCAAAATTAATTTTAAATGTCAAAAGAACTTTAATTAAACGTTTTCTTGTTTAAAGTGGGCCTTTTCTGTGATTTGGAATATTTCTTAATAATATACAGGTATAATATGTAGTATAACGTAATAAATATTGCTTTGTGTACTATGAGGTGAACATTTGATTTTCAAATAAGAGTTTGTTTAACTTAAATTTATTAGTAAAAAGTTGTTAAAGTTGTTTTGTTCTGAAATAAGCACGTTTTAACCACAAAGTAAGGAGCAAATCATTTGACAATTATGATGCATGATGACTAATTTTACATAAAGCAGGTAGCCTTAAAGGGGCCACCATATTGAACAGTTGAATATTATTCACTTTATCTCGGAAACTGCTTTGTTAATGGACCATCTTGACAGCAGAATAAATTAACCAATACAAATAGAGTGCAAAGAGAGCATTTCGTATGACATCGGTGACTGAAAACTTTTACGTGATACTGCATTTATGTCACCAGGTGTTATTACACCAAATAAAACTAGATAGTAAAGTTTGTGGTCAAACTTTAAGTTGGCATGAAAAAGCCTAGCCAGAAAGATTGAAGTTAGCATGTGAATAGAAAGTGTCTAGCATGTCATTAGCAAGTGACTAGCATGTTGCAAGCATGATTAGCAAAGTTACTAACATGTTGTTAGCATGATTAGCAAGTGACTAGCATGTTGTAAGCATGATTAGCAAGTGACTAGAATGTTGTTAGTAAGATTAGCAAGTGACTAGAATGCTGTTAACATTACAACAAGTGACGAACATGTTGCTAACATGATTAGCAATGACTAGCATGTCTCTAACATGTTGTTAGCATGTTGCTAGCACGTCTCTAACATGTTGTTAGCATGTCTTTAGCATGTTGCTAGCAAAATTAGCAAGTGACTAGCATGATGCTAGTATGACTAGCATGTCTCTAGCATTTTGCTAGCATGACTAGCAAGTGTGATGGTAGTCTAAAACCAGTTGGTTCAGTAAAAAAAACAGCTAAGACCAGCGTGAAAGCAGCCAAAACCAATTTAAAACCACCAGCTTGGGAGACCAGCCAAAGAAACCGATCAGCTTAGGCTGGTTTTAGCTGTATTCTCAGTAGAGGGTTTTTCAGGTTTGCCATGGTAGTAGACAGCTAAAATACATTATAAGTCTTATAAAATTTTCACCCTCTCAATGAAAGTCTATGGGATTTTCGGTGGATTTGATAGTCTGGTTTACGAAAACCGTAAGCCGGATCAGTTAGAAAATATATAGCAACCAGAGTCAGACCAGTCTGAAGGTCTGACCCGAGTTTGGTGGTTCTAGCTTGAAAGCTTTAGGAGGAGATACATTTTAAAATTTAGTATCAGAAGAAGTTTAAATAGGATTTCAGTAAATTGCCTTTTTAAGACAACTTAAATATCTAAGTGCATATTAAACATGATTACATTTGTGAATATTAAAACAGCTCTATAAAACATAATTGGCTTTCTGCAGCTCCCTGGACCATTTTTAGATTATATCCTTCAGTAGGTGAGAATGCAGAACACATGACTGGTGACTGTGTATCATCCAAAATTCTGCCAAAGCCTTGCAGAAATTATTTTTATGGTCCACGTTCTTCAAAGTTGTAAAAACACTACAAATAGGCAATTAATTCACAACGTGAGCTTTGTTTTTGTCCAACAAAATGTAAATCTGCTAGTTTATACCAAAACCAACCTGTTCAAGCAATTTTAGTATTATTGAACACTATTTAATATTTAATATTATTTAAATATAAAAAAGTAATTACGTTAGCAAAAGTATTTGCATTGGAAACCACAAAACATTTGTTTTAAGGCAGAGATTCATGCTAAACCAGAGAAGCAAATATGCACTTCATATGGTGTAAACAAAACTTTAACTATTCCCTAGGTATTTATATATATATATATATATATATATATATATATATATATATATATATATATAAAATGAGATCAATGTCACACCTTTTAAAAGACAAATATACAAATTAACAACTCTTGAGACATGAATAAAACAATGTCAAAATTTGAACTGCACTTACGCTTTACTATAAACATGAGTGATTTAATTTTGGAACGTACCAAAAAAGAAAGCCCAATCAATTCAGAAGTACGGCACCAAAGAAAATTAGGACAAACCAGACATTTTATCTCACGCATCGGACTGTCAATGTGTTGCAGAACCAGGATGTGACTCATGGTGGTCCGGCCGTGGAGTGTGAATGTAATGGAACTAGCTCGCATTGAGAAGACTGGCAATTCAGCTATTGCTAGACAAGTTGATGTCAGGATGATTAAGTTTTACAAGCTGAGATGCTATACAGTTTTAGGACAGGTTAAAGAAAATTCAGAGGCTTAAGAGAAAAAAGAAATCATCATAGTTATTAATAATATTAATATAATTATATATTAATACCTACAAGGCTGTTATTTCTTTATTTTTTGTTCAAGTTTGCAACATCAATTCTTGTTTTAAAAACACGGAAAGTCTCCGTCGCGCATGCGTAGCATTTGAACAGAATTGGCTTCTTTTTTTCTTGGCCACCTCCGTCCTACACTACACAAGGGCTTCCTGGTCCCCCTTCACACATGGAATGAACAGAAAATAAGTACACAGAATCAGGAGACTGGCGAGGCTGCATTTGGCCTCTTTTCCTCGCTCTTGTACTTCAAAAAACTAAATGATATGTACTGCAATCGCCCTATTCACTCCAGCCAATAGGATTTAATTACGGACCACCTAACCCTTCAAATGATTAGTGTTACCAACCCAAAAATATACAAAACAGTACATCACATTTTACTTCACTTTGACTGCAAAAATATGGGAGACTGAAAAAGAATGATTTTAGGAAGTCAACATTAAATATTTTTCCCCCTGTGGATTCCACACAAAGGAGTAACGCTGAACTGAACTTTTTTTTTCCTGCAGTCTTTTACGTAATACCATGAATCCAGTTCCCTTCCCTGACAATTAAACATAAACTCAGCCTTGAAGATGCCTTATCACACCTTCACAAGACCAGAGGGCAAGGGAGGGGGTTGGAAGGGGTTAATCATTCTTCTTCTCCCCCTCTGGTTTATCTGTGATGGCAGCGGTTGTGTCGCCAGCTGCTGGCTGGCCTGGGCTGTCCTTGCTTTGCTGCACTCCGCTGGTCCCGAACTCATTCACACGGTTGGGATCCACTCTATAAATCCAGCGCTGGTACAGATAGATGAAGAACACCACATCTGTAGGGAAATGGTGGGACATCCAATTAACACTACATATCGTTTAACATAACACTAAACTGAAGCAATCACATTGAGAAATCCAAAGTGTCGGAGGGAAACTTATAAGCACGCACCATCTCTGAGACAACCTATTCTGTACATCATTGGCATCTTGATGACGAAGGCAAACAAGTCATCTATGAAGGTATTCAGGGCCTTGTAGGTGAGCATCCTCCAGGGAAGATGGGCCACTGACTTCATCTTGTAGTTGATGAAGAGCTGTGGTGTCATTGTGATGAACCCTTTAGAAAAAAAACATTTATCATTTGAATTATAGGCAAGTTGAATTTTTACAGTTGGACACTTCATAAAAACTAATGAAAAATATGAATGTGTGAAACAAATGTAAAATCAGTGGGACGCCTGAACAACTAGTCAGTCTTGAGGACTAGAACTAAAGGACTTGAGGAAATAACTAAACCACTTTTTAACGTCACATGCCAACAGAAAAATCCAATGCTCCTGATGGGAGTATAGCTTTAATGGCTGTGCTCAAATATATTAAAATATATAATTTTTTATAACTTTTAATGCATGTTGCAATGCATGCAACATTTAATGCCAAAAATGTATGAATTTAAGACCTTCTATTCTGATTTAAGCAAGGGTGAATTAAGATGTATGACCCACAGAAATCCTGATAAAAGCATCTGCCAACTGCATGAACGTAAAGTACAAACTAACTCGGAACATGGCAAAAAGCTACATCGGAGGATTAAGACTAAAAGTTTTCCTGTTAATTTCACTTTGAAACCCATTAAATATGAATGTGTCAACATGCATTCACACCCCTCAGGCTAATGAGTGGATTTCACACACGACAGCACGGTCTCTTATTCGATTTACAGAGCTGTAGAAAATCCTTCGGGCCTTGAAGGTGCAAAAGTGGAATTCCCCTTTGTGACCTTTTCCTCAAGCATCTAGTCACTAGTCACACAAGTTGCTACAGACTGAGCATTTTTGCGATTGTGAGAAATGCAGTTGAATGCAGCCATTAGAAAAGTAAAGTTATACTTACCGAAGGTTAACAAGAACCCATAAAGCATACTGAGCACCCAAGAGTACCAGCCTTTATGTTCCACATATAATAAGCTATAAACTGCATAGCACCCAAAGAGAGGGTACAACAGCCAGGACAGGTACTTAAACGCCATCTAGGGGGGAAAAGCAAAACAGACATTAATCGTAACACTGGTATAAATGATGTATATTTGATGAATCGCCTCTAAACTGCAGCTGGAAGATCTCTTACGTCATCATAGATTTTGGTTGAAGACTCCACATACGTGGACTTGTCTTTGAATGTCAATCGTGGGAAAATTCCAGCAATCCTGTTCTCTCTGTCCAGCTAGGAAAAGAAAACAAAAATCAACATCCAGATCCAAGAATTCAAGCCTAGCCGTTTAATTGAAGCGATTTAAAATGCCTGGCGGCGGCATCAACTCACCCTGACATCCATGACTTTGGTAATCTTCCAGAAGTCGATGAGCAGACCGATGAATACGCTGACCTGGACGACAAAGTTGGTCTCATTGTCCAGGATATAGAGCAGCACTACCAGAGACTGGAACACCCCGAATATGATGGAGCGCACAGAGAGCCCCTCCAGAGACTGACGGCTGTTCCAGAACTGGATATCTGCAGAGAAATAGATATGAACCCACAAGCCTCAAGTCGATTACCACACACATACATCAGCATTCATTTACCATTCTTGAAGGCCAAGAACTCAAAAATGCTGTGGACGATGGAAACAACAATAGTCACTCCCAGGAGGTAGGGGTTGGTCTCAAGCAGAGCCACCTGTTGAGACAACAAGCAAGATACTTTTAAGCCAATTCTCAAAGAAGTTACTCTGCTTGTAGTTTTAACATTACATCATCTTATTAACATTCATGATCCAGGCTGAGAAGATTTTCTGCTTATTGGGATTCTTTCATGTCTGAACTGAAAATACAGGAGCAAACTATTTATACATATTGCACATTCAAGCTTTTAAAAACTCACAGTGTGCACTACTGCCTCTGGGTACACTGCATCCTGGACACCAATATTTTGATTAATTAATATTTCATGAAAGATGAATTACCGTCTAGCTATTTGAAATTTCACTATGGAAATAAAGGGTAGGATCGTGACTTTTTGATAGTATTTCAGCAAACTAGGAATGTATATTAGCAGCAGTTTTGGCATCAGATACAGGTCTGGACCCGGAAATGGTTATGCATTATGACAACCAATCAACTGATTCCAAATGCTTCCAATAGCCAAAATGAACTTTATTTCTGCATTTTACCATAATAGCCAAAACCATAATTATAATAATCATTATTTAATATGCTAAATATTCTAATCTTATTATAATAATGATTTTTCTTTTTCATTTTTCCATTGTGATCTAAATGGTCCAAATCAACAATTTTAATCAAATTATTAAATAATTGTGATTTAATGGGTTTTAACAGTGGGTTACTATTCTTTTGACACCAACCAAATTGTGTCATGTATCTATACTTACAAAAAAAAATTATTTAAATACAAATTATCCAATTAGCAATCAATTCAAATAAGATTTCATTTTTATATTTGACATTTGTGAAAAATCTAAATCAGGTTCACATTTTATACATTCCAATATCCATAAACATACAGCTATAAACATATCTGGTAAAAGAAACTTGGCATCTATAAAACGATAAAAAATATTCTCTTGAAGTGCAGAACAGACCTTCACAGAATCCTGATCGTCATCTGACTGCTCGTAAGTGTCCTCTCCCAGGAAGTTCCAGGGGGAGCGGGCGTTCTGGGCGGCGTATAACTGCCAGCGCCACAAGGAGAGGGGGCAGTAGGTGAGCCGAAGGGGCAGACTCTGCAGGGTCTCGTTTATAGGGTGGTGGTCCTTCTGCAGGTTCCAGTAGTCATTGAAATAAACAATGGGATAGTAGTCTCCACTCACTGCATCAAACTTTACATCTGAGAGGAAAAGAAGTGCCCAGGTTAACCAGAGGCGATTCTGGATTCATCTACGGCCCGGTAAATTGTTTCAATAATATAAGGAAGTTTAGCAGCAAAAAAAACCTACGCTGGTCAAGAGGTGGGGGAACAGACCCTTTCACCCAAGCTGTGTGATCGTCCACCATGTTGATGGTGAGATTGGGATGCCAATGGGATATGATCTCCACAGGCCCATGACTCTCAGCCCGCTGAGAAATTACAAACAGAACTTTAGATACATGTCAATCACTGAGAAGGCAATCCCAGCGCCGAAAAATATGGTGGTAGACAAGCCAAGAGCAATCTACCTACCTTGATCATTTCTGGATCAGCTTCAGTTTCTCCCGTCAACAGGTTCTTGGTCTTGAGGAACTTCCTCCTCTTGTACTTGTTGAGCACTGTTGAAGAGGGAGTGTGTGAAAACAAGCTCTAGGCTTTAAAGAGGGTTCACCATGCACTGATAATGTGTTATTTAAGGCCTTTTGATAGTCAAATGTGTCCGCAGCAAAAACACAAGTGTAACAGAGGTGAGTGAGAGATCATGAAACACAAGTAACTTAAGCAACAACTGGACACACTCACTTCGAGTGGCATGGACCGTGGATAGCCTGCGGTACTGGCCCTTGCGTTTGGGGTCTGGGTGGAAGCCACTCTTGGTGAAGTAAATGTGGATGTATATAGAGCCATTCTGCTTCACACTCTGAGCAAACAAACAGGCACACTATAAGCAAATCATGTCAAAAAAAAAAAGAGAAGCGTATTCTTGGATTTCGACACTGCCACTAAACATGTACAAATCAAAAATCAATGTTACTTCTTAAACAACCATGCAAGTCTCAGATCGAATCCGTTCATAATTCTAGAAAGCATTTGCGTCTCACCTCAGAGATGTCCAGCTCTTGGTAACGCTCGAAGCAGCCATCCCCCGACTCCCCTGTGGTCCAATCTCCATAAACCAGATCTGGCTGGTACCAGAACAGGGCTTCTGTATTGTTAAAATCTGTAAATATCTCATTCTCAGAGATATATACATATAAATCCTGTGAAAAGACAGGTAATAATTACCAAAGCAGCTACAAACCTGAGAATTTGGTTAAATGCTTGATTAGAGATCCTGCTCATGTTATACATGTTAAAGGCAGATGGGAAAGGTCTTGATTAGGCTTGCTGAGATAGTGGACGTTGACACTGTTACTGGTGTTAAGCTGCAACAATGGTTACGTCACTTGCCCATCGCGGCATTTCATAATGCAATGCAAAAGCGCTGCTTTGGCGATATTTGGGATTTTAAAAAGCCTGTTGAGTTTTCCCGTTTAACCAAGGTGATTGTGGATTTTTTTAAAATATATATTAATTTCTTATTTATTTGGTTCTACAGTCTATTGTTGATTTTTACTTTATTTAAAGTTTGTGCAATTTATTTATTTTATTTTTTAAAGTGTATGCTGTGCCTCCAAGCTTTCTTATTCGTTTTGCTAATAAGCGCTATATATTTCTTATTTATTTGGTTCCACTGTGTTTGCTGATTTTCAATTTTTTTCAACTTTGTCTAAGTTATTTTTTATTAGGCCTATAGCATGGTATATTTTTATTTGTTTTGTTAAAGGGGTCATTGGTTGGGGCGGAGTCGGCAGAGCTCATTAACATTTAAAGGAAAATGCTACAAAATTACTTGCTCTGAAAAGAGCTGTTTTTGACAGGGTAAAAAAAAAAAAAAAAACACTACTTTTTTACACTACCATTGAGAAATTTTAACCAAACTATGATACAGACTTTTTATTAAGACCCTAAATAATCATATCAACTTGTGGAAAACTGGCATCCGATGACCCCTTTAATATAGTTCTATGTTTCATAAAGCCTTAAAAGAGAGTTTGGCATTGCATTGTTCTGTTGTCGTCCGTTCAAGCAATTGATTTGGAAGTAAAATGTGCACAAGCATTTATAAGCCATTAATAAGTGAAGGAAAGCAAGGAAAAGAGAGAAAAGTCCAACGAACACAAGCCCCCACCACCAGCCCTGCTGATACCGGTATTAGGGGTGCTGTCACACGTTGATTAACCGGTGGGAAAATTTCATCACTGTCACAACCCTAGTCTGGATTATGAATACCATAAGGGTGTCCTTGGGGAAGAGGTTTCGGCTGGGCAGTCGTGCAGCTCCAGCAGGAGTGTTAGGATCTGGAGTTGATGGACCACTGCGGAACCAGCTGCTTATAGCCCAGATGATAAAAATCCTGGATGATACAAACACAAGAGCAGACTCACATTAGACTTGTACTATGATGTTCTGAAAGCATAATCCCCAAACTCATGATGCAATGCTGTTGCCACACACTATCATCAATGATATGAAACAGATTTGAGTTTTTTGTGTGTGTGAAATACAGCATGTAGCACCCCACCTTAAATAAGAGAAAAGTTAATTTATAAAAACATCGCTGGAGAAGGTAAATACTGTAATTGTGACAAACTTAATGCATTGCATGTATAGATTTTAACACAAGTTAACAAACCCCCCTGACATCAATTAAAGCACCCGGAACAGCTCAGGAGTTCAGTTGCTTTCCTCTCACGGGATATCGGTTTAGTAATACAGCTCCCTCAGGGCTCATGCTGGGCTTGTAACAATATCAAAACTTCAGTAGGCAATTCCAGTCAAAGTTGACAATTCTCAAACCTAGTTTGATTCTACAGAAACCCAGATGTCGTCATTAATAATTGTTACCAAATAAACTCTTCAAATGCACTGGCAAACAGCACACCTAGCTTGAACACTACCATATGATTATTAAAAGTACCAAGCACATCACAGTTTTACAACGGTCAAAAACAAATCACCTCCGGCAAATAAAGACCAAAGTTCAGGGAGTTCTTGAAGTACACATTAAGACAGGAAAAAAACAATTATGACGTTTGATTAAACATTTAAATGCACATCATTGAGGACTCACCTGAAGAGGACACCTTTGATCACCTGCCAGGCATTGGGCTGCTGTTGCTGCTGTTGTTGTTGTTGTTGGGGGTCCTCTGCAGTCGCATCTGTCAGAGCTACCTGACCTGAGGCAGCTGTCCCATTACTGCTCACCTGCACAGAGAATTTGTGATTTACTATATATAAAGATTTAGTATTCTTTGTAATATAAAGACCATGTCAGTTTCAGAGCTCTGATCCTTGATTTGTTTTTAACCACAAGTTGATAGTTTTATCTTTCTGCTTTAAATTATTCTTGGCATTTTTATGAATTGTGATTATTAGCTAATTACGATTATCACAATTTACTCTGAATGATACTTATATACCATTGTTTGAAGAAACTGCATGCCATATTTTTTATATGAAAATAAGCTTAAAACACTTTAACTCAAAAAACTTGTATTGCTTTTTATAGTCTTAAGCCTCAAATGTCAAGTATACATTCGACTGGTTTCTTTAAATAAAAAAAGTTAAAATATGAATGTTATTATAATGTTATACTAAAACTGAAAATTAAACCAATGGAAAACCCTTTAAAATAACCTTTAGCAAGAAAAAACACTAAAGCATGCAGAATAACATAAGTAGACTTTTAACAATTAATTGCCACTTTGAACGATTTCATAATTGTAGCATCTGTATCTGTAATCACAATTAGAAATTCAATTAATTCTACAGCCCTAGTACGAAGGCAACAACATGTATAATCGACCTTTGGTTGCTATCACTGTTTGTGTTTATGCACTGGAGTGGAGTATATTTTCCTAAAACCCGGTATTAGTGAGTCTTGAACTTACTGTTTGAACCCTCAAACAGTGAATGTGGACAGTCAATCACTGCCATTCCTAATTCTGAATATGAGGTACCCCAGGGCTCTGTCCTGAGACCTCTATTGTTTACCATATGCACCCAAAACAAAAATCCATTGTAGCTTTCTGATGAAGTGGCTGAGGTCAACCCAATCCCAGGTGTTGGAAAGGCCTATCTGGAAAACGTGGAGAACCTGATGCTTCGTGGTCATGGAAGGACATCAGAACAGTTTTCTGCATTTTCCATAAAATTAACAAGCATGAGATTACAAAATAAATTCTGAGAAACTGTTATCCACTCGTTTACATTTGGTAGCTCACATCTGTTTAGAAAATATCAACAGGAACACGACTCCAATAAATCTCTATATGAAAGCAAATCTCCAGTAACAGGACTGATCACCCCTGACCTAAACCAATTACCCAAAGAGCTGACTGCACACAACACGCTACAATCATTACAAAACGTCTCACCACCACTTACAGTTCCTCTATCTACACCAAGACACGTGCTATTTTGTCACAATAAGGTCTAACTGGCGGATTAATGACCAGGGTGGCACAATACTGCCATCTCTAAACTGCTTTGACATGTGAAGCTAACAGAGGAGCGAAGCAGCTAGTTAGCCAGCATGCTAACACTAATAAACTCACAGACATCAGCTAATAACACTACGTAGATAAATATAAGAACAGCAGTCTATAACATATGCTTTTTCTCAAAGCCTCGTCAGCTGTCTACCAGCGTTTAAGGACAACACACGCGCGTTTAAAAATGGTGATGCCCCAATAAAGCAGTTAACTAGGCTTTGACATACAGCCTGTGAAATAGATTGATGGTATAAACCACTGGCCTATATATTTATATATATATATAAATATATATACGTTCTCTGTCGTAGATCAGTGGTATAAACTGAGATCTGTTTTGTAAAAATGGCATGTGCCGGTAAAAATGAGCCCTACAATCTGACAGACCCTTCGTGACTCAGGTAACGTAGCATTTCTGCCCCAAAGCAAGCCGAATTGAAACGGTCGCTGATTCAGACCGGCAATCTGGATTTCTTTCTTAAATTGACACGAAACAAGTATTTGCTTTCGTGAACGTGTGGACTAACTGTTATATTAAAGCTGTCCGTTGACACGTCTATTCTTACCTCTCCGTTGCTCACGGACGGCTGTTGTGCTGCTTGAGTCTCCTGCGCCGCCATCTTACCTGTCTCTATCGCACACTGATGTGGTTCAGTGTGGTTTTGTAATCTGATATATCGCGAGATTTTCTGTTTCAAACATCTCGTCTCAAAAACGCTGAAACGTTTTTTTTTATAAATATTTTTTCTTATTTATTTTAAATTATTATTTAGTTTACATTTGCATCCCTTTATTTTTGAATAGCAATGTGATATTAAACCAATTAAGTCAGTTTATATTGAAACAGCCGAGGCAAACGAGAAAAGCGCTGTTTTTGTGAATGAGGGTGAGGAAATGATGACAAATTAAATGTTATGCATTCTTGCTAAAAATCAATGCTTCACTGTCAAGTGCATTTTATTTGCATTATTAACTTGATGTGCATTTAATTTAGTGGGCCTAATGTCTTTAATTATTTTAGTCTTCCTCAGTTTTATTTATTCATTTATTTACTCCGATTGAAGGCCCTATAACGAAGCAAAACATTCACGGGCAACTTGTCGGCAAGATGGGCTGTAGCCTATTTGTCAAGGGCCAAATTTGAATCCCAGTCAAGTCCTGCATGCATGCAATACATTATTGGCGTTTCAATATAGCTAGTATTAATAATAATAATAATAATAATAATAAGAAGAAGAAGAAGAAGAAGAAGATTAATCTTAAATAATATATTGTTTAATTAGGCTATGTTGGCTTGACAAAGCATTATTCTATAAAAAATACCATTAAATAAAAACATTCTCTTTTTTTCACTTCAAATAAAAACTCCACACTCCACACAAATCTAAATCCTTATTTAGTTCGACTTTAATACAATGTCACAATGTTTTTCCAGAGGCACGAAATTAGATCAAATTATAGTCTCAAAACCGTTTTGACTGAATCACACGTGTAAGTTTCGTTTTTGGGGAATAGAGAGATTTATAGCCTAGCCTATATTCGCTTCTGGTCCATTTACACTCATTTACATCCCTGCCAGAAACAGGACACAAATGCGAGATGGACGGAAGTAACTGGTAAGAAACGTCTTTATAGCAGTAGAAGACTACATGATATTCTGAGGAAATCTGTGTTAATTTTTTAATGAATAAAATAGGTTTATCGATATAAACGTTGAAGAGAATGGATATATAATCATGAAAACAATTTATTTGCCATTTGCTTCTTCCTCCGAATATTCATGCCAACGGATTGTTATCAGATATATTCTGGTTTTGCTGGTTTGCTTTTAGGCTGAGGTCTAGATTGAGTGTAAATTTCGTTTCGTCCGTCATCAACGCAGCTGCTGCTCCAGGAATCTGAAACTGGGCGCAAATCGCGTTCAAACGCATGCGGAGCGTATGGCAAGCCGACTTAGCGTTAAAATGCCCCTATTGTGCCACTTCTAATAATGACTTTCATGCAGTGTGTAATGTAGGTGTCTGTGAATGTAAACTATATGCAAAGTTATAAGCCCGACAGTGGACGGTAAATAAAGTTATTATTTCTTTAAAAAAAAATCTACTCAAATCAACTAAAGGAGTTGCCAGCAAGTTTGAATCCCACGTGATGGCTAAATGTCACTCGGCAATACATTGTATAATGCCTGCCTATGTTCTATGTTGTGCGCCCTCAAACAACTTGACCCGCTCTGAAATAGCATTTCTGTGTGTTACAATTATGTTGAGAAGACACTGCGTCCTAGCCTGACTACGTACTTTGTACTTCAGCTCAATTTTAGTTCGCTTCTGAACTCCGTCTGAGATAGCAAACCATCTCCCAGTTTTCCTCCGGCTCCAAACCAGCCGGCCAATCAACGAACAGAGGGCGGACTGAGAGCCGTGACGTAGACGCTAAGCGCCGAATTTAGGATTGTAGTTTAGGTTAGGGAAATCGAAAACGACAGCGGACATGAAGACACGGGATGCTATTCACTCTGTTGTGGAGAATATTCCCGGCATTTGCAAACAGAAGCCCGAACAAGAAGACTCTGTCTATAAAGCAAAGCGAAGTAGCAGAGTTTGGTATTACCAGACTAAGTGTGTGCTACAATGTGAAAGTAAATTTGTTTTATTTTCACTTCCAAATGATGAGGCTCCAAAGAATCAGTGGTTGACCTTCATTTTACATTTTATTCATCATAAAAGGGGCATCTAATGCTCAGCAAATGGGTGATTCTCACGAAATTGTAGTTTCAAAGATTTCATACATGACATTTAAAAAAATGTTTGTATCAACAAATTTTCTTTTTAAGCATTAAGAGCCGGGTCTGAAGTGTCAGTGACCATAAATTTAAAAAAGTTTTACTGACAATTTAACAACTTTTTGAACATATTTTCCAAAACATGTCCTTAAAAATCTCATTACCGTAACACTCTGAAAAGTCCAGTGATGTGGGGAAAAATAATACATTTTCACATTTTTAAAAATGGTTTATTAACAGTCATGCACAGTTACTTGAAACTCTGGAATAAAATATATTTTTATAATAACATTTTTATGTCATTTTCAATTATTTCTCTCATTACCGCAATACCTGCTGGTATAGTCAAACAAATAATATTTAATGTAGAAAATAAATTAGATAATATTGGCATAAATTATTTTGCAGTGCTTCATAACTAGATAACATAGGGTATAAACACCAGGGGCCATTTTCACAAAATATTTTAAGTGAAACTAAATGTTGCTCCTAACTCTACATCTTTAGGACTCTTCGCTTCTTCTTCGAGTACTTCATAAAGTGTTTTTATGTAAAAATCAGCTCTTAAATCTGTGAAAAGTTAGTGGTAGTCAAGAGGACACCTAAATCACAAAGACCAAATCCTAAACAATCCTAAAATGGCTGTTTCCACAGCAATCCAGTTTGGATTTCTTTTACCTTTGTACTAAATCTTACTGTCATATCAGCCATAATAATTCTAGTCTGTTAATTAAAAGGCTGCTTATACATATAACAATTATTTATAAGATGCAGACATGTAGAAGCTGACAATTAGCTGAACATATGCTTGTTTAATTAGTGACACTCTAGTTCAAACTTTGAATATTGCAACATTTTTATTTTGAAATCTTTATTTGATTATGGCAACATGATATCTCATTCGACAATATTTCTATTATAAAATAACTGACAGAGACCCATCCCTTATCAGCCAATCACTGTGGGTGTAGTTAGTAATCATGCTGACATCATCCATACCAAAAAGGTCATCCTCACTCTTTTTCTTAGCTTAAGATTTCTCCCCATTCCTTAGTAAAATTCTGTCACAGCTGCTTTATGAATAGGTTTTATGAGAAGCAGTTTAAAGGGTACCCTGTGGTTTTCCGCAAAAATAAATACTTAATAGTGTAATGTTAGAAAACAAAAAAGACTAATATTAGTTTTGTAATTTTAGTTTTATTATTAAAAAATTATTCACAATACATTATTACAAAATAATGTTTCTTATTTTATTTTATATTTTATGTAATAATCATATAATTATGTAATAACTATTTATTAATAGTCATTGACAGTGGGAATGTAGTCTATGATAACTCAAGTGGATTTTTTTCTTTCTACTGAAAGAGTTGGTTCTGGTAAAGAGTATACCCAAGTGTGAACCTAAAGTTTTTCCAAAATTGCTCATTCCTAAAAAGATGATTCACAATATATTTTTCTTTTTCTCATTCAATTTAACCCTAACCATTCTATAATAATTGTTTTTGAATTAGAATTTAAAACTGCTGCATTTTTCCATATTTAAATACACTGCCATTCAAAAGTTTAGCATCAATAATAAAAAATAAAAAAAAGTTTTTTTAAAGCCTCTTCTGCTCATCAAGTTCTGTTGCTCAGTATAAAAATCATTACACTTATAGAAAGTCCTCATAATGATAGATGCACCAACATTTGTGTAGGCTTCCCAACAATTTTTGATAACTACTCCTGCTGTAACCTCTAACCCATAATGTCGCTCTCCTTCCTGGGGTTTGGTGGGTTGGTATAAACGTTTTCTCTGAAATTGGTCACCCTAGCCTTTGCTTAAGTTTTTTTGTTTTGTTTTTAAATAATATTTAATTTAATAACTCATTATATATATTTAACAATAGTCTGTATGATTAAATTCTCATTACCGAAAAAGAGGTTCTCTCTACCGCAACTGGCCTTAAATTGTTGCGGTGAGTGAAAATGGTGTTGCGGAGGATGAGGTGTCTTAGCATGTTTTGCTAACAACAGAGAAGCCATGATAATTTAGCTAAATTTTTACTCTGTGTATATAATCAGTCATTAATGAAGTATATTTTCATAGAAAATTTGTAATCTAATATTTTTCTAAATGTGGAAAACTACCCGTTTCGGTGATGATAATCAATTTGTCGTGTACACGTTCTGACAAGAGAATTTTACACTTTTAACTTGAACAATATGAAGATATCTGCCTATCTTGTTGGTATTTTGAAGGTTCTGCCTCATGTGTTGCTTAATTTAAAATCAAGATTTATATTTAAAAAAATTTGTGTGCGTAAATGACCCTCAAAAAATATTGCGGAGGATGAGAACATTAGTCATGGACACTTTATATTTCCACTATTGTATCATTATTATTATACATGAATATTCAGTCTGTCATTTTTCTGTTATGTGAACAATTATAGAAGCATATCCATTTACTTTTTTCAGAATATTTAATTGTAGTTTGTTTAAATGACAACATAACATAAGTTAAGATACAGCTGGACGCATTGCGGTAATGAGAATTTCAGCAGAAAATGCAATAAAATGCAAAAATAATTAATTCCTCTTTTGAAATTACTCTTTGTGCAAGGTAGAGAACAGTATTGTCTTTATTATGGTGTTTTATATATTACTAAATTGCATGTTTAATATCTAAAATCACTAGTGACATGGCGTTTCAACTGTTTCGTGAGAATGACCCAAATGCAGAAAAATAATACTAATACCTGTCGTACTTTGTCGCAGCAGAGGTTTTCACCTTCACTTGGCATTCTGATACAGTTCCACAAGTGCACCTACATAAACTAAAGCAAACTTGTTATTCTGACATTTGATTATTCTAGTTAACTCTTTACTTTATATTTACTCGTTCATTAGGAATCTATGTCACTCAGGGTGTATCATGCCGGCCAATGTACAGTATACATGTACCCCATGATCCCAAACCCTCCACTCTGATCATTAGTCAGAGGTTATGACTAACTATTTAATAGACCGCCTAATGCTTGTCATTCTTTAAATAGTGGTTCTGTTTAGCCCCCTACAGTCACCTTTGTAACAACTTAGTTAAAGCTCAAACAATAATCAGAGGTTATGGCTAGCACTGTGAAATATGCTATTCCAATCGTGTTTTACCTAGCCCCCATAATTAATCTAATTATATAACAACTTGAATATAGTGAGACAATAACCAGAGTTTATGGCTAGTACTATAAATATGCCCAAACCATGCTAATACTTCAATAGAATTTTCTCTAGCCCCCCATAATTAATGCAACTGCATAACAACTTAACTAAAGTCAAGCAGTTAGTCAGGAAGCTATAATTTCACCTGATGTGCCTTGTTCGCCATCAAACCTGAGATTTAGTATGTACTAACCCTGGACGCAGATTTGCGGTAACATACGCCTTCACTTAATCTACTTGAGAAAATAATTTCAGAGTAAATCAAATGTAACAATTTATTATGAGTCAGGTAAGTATGCCAATTACAAAGCCAATTCAGAGATATCAAATCAATACAAGACATCAAATTCTCAAAGATTAATCTAAGAATAAAAGATTCATTCCTGACTTTTGGAAAAATACATAATATAACATGTGTGGACACACTTCATGCTATGGGCTCATTCTTGCTACAGAAGGCCCTGATCCTTTTGCCGCAATCCTTTAAATACAAAAACATAATAAAACATCCCGTACATGAAGGCACGTACAAACAATTGGAATTTGCATTAACCAAGGTCCCAGACCAGGGTAGTTTACAACTCAAAGGGAACAGAATGTAATTTACATGGAAGACCCTGAAAAAATGGCACTCCCGTTACAGTAAACAAAATATCTTAGGATCTTTTAGTCTACGTTTGTAAGATTGAGACCATTGTACCACTCACCCTGACACTATTCAAACGATACCAGACATGACTGAAAATATTACTTGCATTCATGTAGAACATTACACTATTGACCATTCTGAGTGAACTGAGTGGAGGGGGGATGGGAAAGGAAGGGGATGAAAAGGAACTGATAACATAATGTGAGAGAGGTGTTTCCTGCACCTCTACTCTGTGGGGTGTCTCGAAGATGCCTGTGTATGTTTGTATTGCCTGTTTCTCAGGAGATCAAAGTTCTGAGTTTCTTTTATCCTTACAGCACGACAACTTCAAACCAACTCAGTGGAAATGAGTCAGGTGGACAGTACAAGAAGAAGAAAAATGTATTGAGTTTAAACTTTAATAACAACATTTCCTCAAGTTCTCTCTGTTGAACTGGAAGTCCATAAAGTCCCCTTTTGCCCAGCCATGACTTGCTCCACACGTCATCTTCATTTATTTATTTATTTTTAATTCTTTATTTAATCATGGCATGTAATTAACAAAACTAAAGCTACATGTTGCTTTTGTTTGCCAGCTAACATAGTGAGAGAATGCAGGTCATGGACTGATGACATAAAACCCCAGACAAGTCTTTTTGTGAACATCCATTTTATTGTGTCCTGGGGATCATGTTTGTATACTGTGACAAGCAACAATCACAAAGGACTATTAAAAATGGCACTGCGTGAGCTTGGCTTAAGAGCTGCTTTGTACGAATCATTTACAAATCATTGAGAAATGCAGTGAAATTAAAACAAAAGTGCTTTTTGACCTTGCATGCATGTAAACTTTGAGCCTCAAAACAATATTAGGAACTTTAAAAATGGCATAATATGGGCACTTTAAATAAACCCAGCATTGCTGGTTGTAGTTGCATTTTATATATATATTTCTAAAGCTTTGCACACTGAAAAAATTTATCTAATTTATTTAATAGAATTAGCTCAATTTTACAGTTTTATTTTGGCAGTGATTGTTAGTTCCCAGCTTGCATATGGCTGGATATGGAGAGTAAATATTCAATTCAATTACTCTAATTCAATTACAGAGATCTCTAATGCAATCGGGACTTATACAGCTCTTTAATGGGAATTGTTACTAGTAACAATTGAATTGAAGAGCTGTCAAACTGAATTGTTACTAGTAAAAATGCAGTTACATTAAAAGCTAATAGGGCTTGCCATAGGAAGCACTTAATAGAACACAATGCTGTGAAATTAAATTTTGTTCTCATGGTTCTGTTCTCAGTAATTATATTTTATAACATTTCTTCTTAGGATTTCAGCCTTTCTGATGCTATGGCTTATCATTTGTGCCAGTAAGTAGCCAATGACAAAAATATGACAACTTTATTATTTATAATCATTTTGCTCTTTATTTCAATGTCAAATAATAATTTTTATTTCATTGAACTTGTGCTTATAGGCTCCTCTCCCTTCTCAGGGGTTGTACATACGTCATCAAAAGTTGGTCTGCCAGCCGTCCTGCCATGTTCTGTGGCATCACACCTGGAGTCTGATCACACGCCTCACATTCAATGGCATACCATAAGCTATTCAGTGTTGGAGAGGATGGGACAGGATCAGTTTCAGGGGGAGGCTTATAGAGACCGGGCAGATGTCCCAGAGGAACTGCTTGTGAGAGGAAACTGCTCTTTGTTCTTGCAGGATGTCAGATTCAGTGATGCAGGCATTTATGAGAGTTACTTGGTGTATGGTGAATCCAATATCAAGAACCGAATTTTCATTCAGAGTGTCCATCTTGCAGTTATTGGTGAGGGCACTTTAACACTTGAACACAGCACTGTTCAAAGTATATCAAAGGCAAAACATTCACATGTGTGTGTTCAGAAAACACAAACAAAGATATAAATAATCTATATTCATAGCAGTTTTAAATAAATATTCTGTGTTTGGTAAAAGTTAAGCTCAATCGACATCACTTGTATTATATAAGACTGACAAAAAAATGAAGTAGAAAAAATTTTCACTTAGAAATGTGTAGTAAATTTGACAATCAGTTACAAAAAACATTGAATAAAAAATGTTGAAGTAGAAAAACTGAAATGTATTTTCTCACAAAACATACTCCAATAATCTTTGATTTACTAATCATTACAATGTATATTTATTACTAGGAGAAAAAAATATTTAGACTGTTCTTCCTTTTCTTTAATAAATATAGCAAAAATCTAGGTTAGAGTGAGACACTAGTGAATGGAAAGTGAATTGGCATGATAACTTAACACCTAAAATATTTAAAATATTTTCAGCTCACATAATGCATGTTTTAGCTGAAGAATTAAAGTTCTTTTATAAAATTATGATGTGCATTTGTGCTAAATCCTCCAAAATGTGGTCCCTTTAACTACCAATGTAAGTGCCTCATCATTACCTCAAGTTTAGCTTTTTTGCAAGTTTCAACGAAAGCACAGGTTAAGTTGGATTTTCTTTTCTTTTCTTTTTTTTTGGTAATTGACAGTATGTCACAATGTTGTTGAGTTTCTTTTGTATTGAACCTGGAATAAATAGATCAGTATAAATCACAATCCATATATATATATATATATATATATATATATATATATATATATATATATATATATATATATATATATATATATATATATATATATATATATATATATATATATATATATATTATTATTAATTTATATTAATATTTAGAATTATAATATTTTTTTAGTTAAAGTTTTAGTAATATTGTTTTGTTTTTATTTTTTATTTATTTTTAATAAAAAAAAATGTAAGTACAATAAGTTAAATATACGTACATGAGAAATGTTGCCATTGCAACTTGCTGAAGCAAAATAAAAGTGAATAAAAAGTTAAAATATTTTATTTTATTCAAGTTAATGTTTATTTTATTTCTAGTAACGAAAATTCTGTTTTGCGATTTTAGTTTTAGTTAAGTATAATAATTCTATATACTTATTTTTGTTATCTATAATGATTAACTCTAAACTGATGCTCTTCCCATGGTAGATCACAAGGCCATCAAATCTGTGGAGACTGGGGCAGACCTGATCCTGGATCTGTATACACATCAAGCTGAGCAAGTGATTTTTCAAAACAGTACTGAAACCAACTGGACAGTCCTGTGGGAGAAAGATGGACTCATAAACAACAAAGATTATCTGAAAAAGAGAGACAACAAGCTGATTCTAAGGAAGGTTACGAACAGCAACTCTGGAACATACAAAGTTCTTGACTTGGAGGGTTTGGCTCTCAGCACAGTGAAGGTCAAAGTTACAGGTAGAAAACCTTTGTTGAGTCTTTACATGTTATGTACATTTAGCAGTGAAATGTAACTTTTTTTTATTACAGTGTAATAGGTTTTTTTTGCTCAATATATATATATTTTTAAGATAATTTTATAGTATTTACACAATATTTATTAAAATAATTATGATAATTTTTCAATTTGAAAATAGTATATTTGTTACAGAATAATTACATTTTAGAAAGCAGATTAGTGTCATCTGTGGTGGGAGGTAAAGGAAATCCATATGTAATGCCATGGTTTGACCACTAGATACATAAAAGGCAAACATTCTCTAGTGTTTTTTTTTTTAGACATAATTACTTCTGATTTTTATTAAATTGTGGATTTGGATATATACTGTATTTAGACACTCTCCAAGATTATTTTATTATTATTTTTATTTTTTTTGCTTGAAATGTTATTTTAAAGTGTCAGGTTTTTCTGTATCAGTTTTTGTCACGCTCTCAGTCTCTGTTTTCCTGGGTGTTCCCTAGTGAGCTCACTTCTCCTTAGGCACTTCACCATAGGCACTTTAATTCCTCTAGTCTGGTTGTGTCTTCACAGTAATTGCACTCCAATTAGAATCGCACAGGCGTTGACAATCCTCTGTCATTAGTCTCCCTATGTATAGCTGTCTTTCTCTGTCATCTGTATGGAGTCCTTACCCTATGTGTGAGTTGTGCTCGTCTCCCGAGTTTTCCCTTACCCTCTTGTTCCTCCGAGTTTCCTATCCGTTTCATCCGGTTCCCTCTTTTGTTTGGTTTTGTCTCTCACGACTGTTTATTTTGTATTTTTTCCCTTCTGTAAATAAACCCGTACTTGCAATTGGATCCTGCCCTCACTTTGTGTTTTTCCCAAAACCCAACCGTCACAGAAGGACTCCATCAAACAAGGATCCAGCGGTTTGTCTGCTGCCATGTTCTCCCCAGCCAGCAAGCGGGAGAAGGGTGGCTTCGAGGGCTCTCGCCTAGTGGTGTTCCGGGGAACCAGGGGAGGTCGCTCCGGAACAAACAGCCGGGAGGAGGTCCGGCAGCGATCTCCACTGTGGGCAACCGTTGACCCGGGATTCGGTTGGGGGCTGCCAGTTCCCCAGTTTGTCCCGAGAGGAGAGGGGAGACGCAGGTCGGCCGAGCCAGCGCCGTGGAACCAGATGGCCGCCAGTCCTGTGCATCGGCACAAAATGGCCGCCAACCCAGCACCACAGCACAAGATGGCCACCAGTCCAGCGCCACAGTACAAGATGGCCGCCAGTCCAGCGCCACAGTACAAGATGGCCGCCAGTCCAGCGCCACAGTACAAGATGGCCGCCAGTCCAGCGCCACAGTACAAGATGGCCGCCAGTCCAGCGCCACAGTACAAGATGGCCGCCAGTCCAGCGCCACAGTACAAGATGACCAATTCAACGGCTGAGTCTCCTGATAAGGTGCCACCGACTCGCCATCATAAAGGACGGAGGAGGAGACGGGCGTCTGCCGTTCCTCAAGGTCCAGAGGACGTTCCCGAGCGGGCCGCTGCCGTCCAGGAGGACGTTCCCGAGCGGGCCGCTGCCGTCCAGGTGGACATTCCCGAGACGGTGCCCGATGCAGTTCCCGAGACGGTGCCCGATGCAGTTCCCGAGGCGGTGCCCGATGCAGTTCCCGAGGCGGTGCCCGATGCAGTTCCCGAGGCGGTGCCCGATGCTGTTCCCGATGCTGTTCCCGAGGCGGTGCCCGAGGCGGTGCCCGAGGCGGTGCCCGATGCTGTTCCCGAGGCGGTGCCCGATGCCGTTCCCGAGGCGGTGCCCGATGCCGTTCCTGATGCAGTTCCCGAGGCGGTGCCCGATGCAGTTCCCGAGGCGGTGCCCGATGCAGTTCCCGAGGCGGTGCCCGACGCAGTTCCCGAGGTGGTGCCCGACGCTGTTCCCGAGGCGGTGCCCGATGCTGTTCCCGAGGCGGTGCCCGATGCTGTTCCCGAGGCGGTGCCCGATGCTGTTCCCGAGGCCGAGGCGGTGCCCGAGGCGGTGCCCGACGCAGTTCCCGAGGCGGTGCCCGACGCAGTTCCCGAGGCGGTGCCCGACGCAGTTCCCGAGGCGGTGCCCGACGCAGTTCCCGAGGCGGTGCCCGACGCAGTTCCCGAGGCGGTGCCCGACGCTGTTCCCGAGGCCGAGGCGGTGCCCGAGGCGGTGCCCGATGCAGTTCCCGAGGCGGTGCCCGATGCAGTTCCCGAGGCGGTGCCCGATGCAGTTCCCGAGGCGGTGCCCGATGCAGTTCCCGAGGCCGAGGCGGTGCCCGATGCAGTTCCCGAGGCCGAGGCGGTGCCCGACGCAGTTCCCGAGGCGGTGCCCGACGCTGTTCCCGAGGCCGAGGCGGTGCCCGAGGCGGTGCCCGATGCAGTTCCCGAGGCGGTGCCCGATGCCGTTCCCGAGGCGGTGCCCGATGCAGTTCCCGAGGCGGTGCCCGATGCAGTTCCCGAGGCCGAGGCGGTGCCCGATGCAGTTCCCGAGGCGGTGCCCGATGCAGAGGCCGAGGCGGTGCCCGAGGCGGTGGCGGTGCCCGAGGCGGTGCCCGATGCAGTTCCCGAGGCGGGGCCCGATGCAGTTCCCGAGGCGGGGCCCGACGCAGTTCCCGAGGCGGGGCCCGACGCAGTTCCCGAGGCGGGGCCCGACGCAGTTCCCGAGGCGGAGCCCGACGCAGTTCCCGATGCAGTTCCCGAGCCCGATGCAGTTCCCGAGGTCGAGGCGGTGCCCGATGCTGTGGCCGATGCAGTTCCCGAGGCGGTGCCCGATGCAGTTCCCGAGGCGGAGCACGATGCAATTCCCGAGGCGGAGCCCGATGCAGTTCCCGAGGCCGAGGCGGTGCCCGATGCTGTTCCCGAGGCGGAGCCCGATGCAGTTCCCGAGGCCGAGGCGGTGCCCGATGCAGTTCCCGAGGCGGAGCCCGATCACGATGCAGTTCCCGAGGCCGAGGCGGTGCCCGCTGTTGTTCCCGAGGCCGAGCCCGATGCTGTTCCCGAGGCCGAGGCGGTGCCCGCTGTTGTTCCGGAGGCCGAGGCCGTTCCAGAGTCAGGGCTAGTCATAAATGGCCTTCCAGAGACAAGGCTAGTCACCGGTGATCTTCGAGGACTGAGTCAAGTCACCGGTGATCTTCGTCCTCCCATGGGGTCGGCCACAAGAATGTGGTGGTCTTCCGCTCCGCCCTGGGGAACTCCGTCCTCGACCGCGAGGACGTGGTGGTCTTCCGCTCCGCCCTGGGGGTCTCCGGCCTTGACTGCGAGGATGTGGTGGTCTTCCGCTCCGCCCTGGGGGGGCTTCTGCCTTGACCACATGAATGTGATGGCCCTCTGTTCCGCCCGGGTGGGCATCACCTAATGTCCTCCTTTTACCCATGTTTTTGTTTGCATTTGTTTGTCTATTTCCTCCTTTGGACCTGGCCCTCCGTCCCTCCCCTTTTTCCCTCCGCCGGTCCACCACCCTCCTGGACTCCTTGTTTTGTGTTACACCTTCCTGTCTCTGCCTTTCCATCCCATCTGGTTGTTCAGTCTCTGTTTTTTCCATTTTTACCTGGTTGTCCTGTCTTTTGTCTCTCCATTCCACCTGGTTGTTTGTCTCTGTCCACTCTATCTGGTTCTCCTGTCCCTGTTTTCTGACCCTCCGTCCCTCCCCCTAGTCCGCCGCCGCTTCACCTCCCTCCTACCTCTTTCTGTTGGGTTTTCTTGGGTTTCAGGTGGAGCATCTGGGAGCTGCTCCGTAGGGGAGGGGGTAATGTCACGCTCTCAGTCTCTGTTTTCCTGGGTGTTCCCTAGTGAGCTCACTTCTCCTTAGGCACTTCACCATAGGCACTTTAATTCCTCTAGTCTGGTTGTGTCTTCACAGTAATTGCACTCCAATTAGAATCGCACAGGTGTTGACAATCCTCTGTCATTAGTCTCCCTATGTATAGCTGTCTTTCTCTGTCATCTGTATGGAGTCCTTACCCTATGTGTGAGTTGTGCTCGTCTCCCGAGTTTTCCCTTACCCTCTTGTTCCTCCGAGTTTCCTATCCGTTTCATCCGGTTCCCTCTTTTGTTTGGTTTTGTCTCTCACGACTGTTTATTTTGTATTTTTTCCCTTCTGTAAATAAACCCGTACTTGCAATTGGATCCTGCCCTCACTTTGTGTTTTTCCCAAAACCCAACCGTCACAGTTTTGTTGTAATGTTATAGCACTTGAGTGCACCTCTGTGTGTGTGTGTGTGTGTGTGTGTGTGTGTACCTATTTAACCAAATTTTGGGGACAAATTTGTACCCAAAAGTGTTCAAAACCTGACAAAAACAACCAAAACCTTTATTTGGGGACGTCCTCATTTTTTTTAAACTAGTAAACAAAAGTTTTTCTGAAATTGTAAAAATGCAGAAAGTTTTCCGTGACGGTTGGGTTTAGGTTAAAAAGCAGTGCTTGAAGTGGGCCAGTACGCTCTTCTATATTTTAGCCTTTAGATAACCTGCATTTCCCATTCATTTACTGTGTCAGTCATTTTTGACCATGAAGGAGTAGAGTGTGATTTATTTATTTTTTTGACCCTTTAACATATCCAAATAATGATTTCTGTGTTCACATAGCTAATGCCACACAAAAATCACTAAGTGTCAAGCAAAAAAAAAAACATTTCAAAACGTATTTCTGACCGAAATTGTTCATCTCAGTCTTTTTCTCAATTGTAGAACCTGTGCTCACAAAAGAAACAGAGGCTCTGGAAAAGCAGTCTGCATTAGGTAAGCTGTACACAAATAGTGTAAACATTTCTTCACAAGCTAATAAAAACATATTTGGATTAAACATACTTTGACTGTGAAGGAAGAAATTACTGTTTCCTTCAGTTTTGATATTTATAGATTTTTCCCTCCCACTTTTTTGCTTTAGGTCAAGCTACAATGAGTATGCCTCCTCTAAGCCTCATTACTCTTTTCCTCACATTTAATCTAATGCTTCAAATGAATTAAGGTTTTAAATTATATTTTCCATATTACTTGAAACTATTTTAGACTATATTATGGGACAAGTTGTTTCATATACTGAATTTCATAAGTCTGGTGTTCTCGGACTTGGCATCTATGAAAGCTCACTAATGTGTGAATACCTGAAACCTGTGTGTGGATACTAGTGGATAGTTTACTGTACACTGAATTATTCAAATAATTTTAAATTATAGAATTAAGGCATAATAAATGTACTGATTATAAATAAACAAATACAGCAACAAAAAAATTACCTTTTTCATTTTTTCATTTTAAAATCTGAACATTTCAACTCTCCTGATAAAGATTTATCGAAAACGAAATATAACAAAAAAAAAAATGTTATAAGTTAATTGTTTTATTAGAAATGTATACACAAACAATAAAAGGATAACAGTGTGTAAAAAGGCACTATTTATACCTAAAATGATTAGGCATATGCGGGTTTAAAATAGGAAAGCAAAGACACATATATTATTCATTATGACTGTTATCACAGTAAATATCACTGCTTTCAAAGAAGAAAAGGTTTTTACTGGCAGGAATGTGTGATTGCACATATATTTCTAAGATAGAATCAAATGGTTAATATTCTGAAATTTCATCGGTCTTTATTCAGTGACTCGAAGGGTCCTTGGTTTGTCACATTCGGGGCTGTCTGCACTCCCGTGTTCCACACGTAGGTAAAATGGACCTACCAGCCAATTGAGAGGTGTATTGTTGACCAGGTAGTCCATGACGTTATCTGTGGAATCTCTTATTCTGCTCAGCTGGGATCGACTGCTGGCGAGAACGCTGTTGGACAAACCTTCTAGGGCGGCAACCTTACTGAAGCTGCTGTAGATCTGGACCCGAACCTGGATGTGCTGAGGGAGACCTTTGAGACTGGACACCAAGACCACACATGTGCTCTTGAGTTGCTGGCTGAGGAAGTGGGCAATGGTCAATGTGTGTGATTCAATTTGCTGATTGAAAAAAAAAAAACATTTGCAAAAGAGAGAATGAGAAATACTCAACCATGCAACTGAACTTCACGTCTCTAAAAACAAGAAATTCAGCCTGTATCTTTGAGATAGCTTTCAGTAGGGCTGCATGATATAGTGCAACTTTCAAATCGCCAAGACTGGCCACAAAATAAAAATAAATAAATAAATATTTTTGTAATTTTACAGTAAAAATAAATATTATTTTACACTACAATTGTGTAATTAAAATATATTTCTTATTTTGTTTAATACTTTTGGTTTTAATAATAATCACAATAAAAACTAAAAAATAAAAATAAAATATGAGGAAGGAAAAATACTGAATTGGTGGGAAAGTAGCCTAAGAAATCTTTATTTTTTTATTTTATTTTTTTTACTAAATATTTTTGCTGTATGTTGGCTTTACTTTAATTTTATTTTGTACATTTCACAAAAAATTACAAAAAACGGCAAGAAACAGAAAATGTTTAAGTAAGTAGGATGACTGAAATAGTATTTTCTTGTAAAATGTACTCTAATCTTTGTTTTAGTTTCCTAAATCATTAAGCCCTAAAAGGATTTTGCCAATAAAAAAGTCGTAAAAAGGAATTTTCCAGCATAAAAATTATTTTTATTTTGCACTTCACAACAAAACCTCTATAGTATAAGTATTAACATCATTCTGGTGAAAATGTATAAAATATATATATATATATATATATATTGCAAAGTCATTTTTCCCCACTATTGTGCAGCCCTAGTTTTCAGTCACATGATATCTTGGATACCTCAGCCTCATGTGTGACCATCTCATCTTCTTCCTGACTCTTCCAGCCCATCAGCGAACTCAGTTTGTCATGTAGCTTCTGGGTAAACACATCAAAATTATGCAGTTATATTCAATCTAATAACAAAATCATAATAAAAAACATTACATTAGAAGACAGTGTTCTGACTGTTATTAAAGATCTCCAAATTGATCTCATGAACCTACTAGATCCATCGTGTGGTTCAGCTGAGATATGGACACTTTGGCATTATGAACTTGATCTACAGCCCTCTGGTAAGCCCTGTCCCGGACTCTGCTGGACAGAGACCCCAGCCGCACGTAGTAACTGGGTGCATCACTGTTATTTTCCAATCCTCTGGAATTCTTCTCTTCACTTTCTGAGAGAGATTACAATCAGGGACAAGCAGAGAAACTGTTAGATTTGAGAATTTTCCAAGGGCATTTTATAAATATTATTGTTGCGTTTAATTTCAGATTGCTATTCAACAGTCTCTTTGAGATGCGCTTAAATCTGATGTTCCACACATGAATGGGATTGATATTTCTTTTCCAGAAAATTCAATATTTCCAAGAACTATTTGATGCTAATAATGGAGCACACAGTATGCAGATTCTTTCAGTGTAACTTAAAAAGCCATACCTCACAAGAAGCATATCACAAGAATATCACAAGCAGTTCTCAACAGGCTTTTACGGGCAATTCATGGAATAGTAGACCAAAAAATGTATTTAGTCACACCCATGTCATTCCATACACTATTTGAACTCTCTGAAAATGGCTATATATATATATATATAGCAATTTTATATGCATATTTTTTTCTCATTTGAAGAACTGTTTCACTAGGATATATGTCAAAATAGGGAAGAAAAGACTATTTTAACTTCTGTTTCATGCTGAATTTAAACTGAGCAACTTTAAGACACAGTCTAAAAATCAGCAGAATATCCCAGTGCCAGTAAACACGGTCCATCCCTCCCTTCTCCTCACCTCTGTCCTCCTCTGTTTCAGGTAAGTACTGCTCCAGGAGCGTCTCAGATGTGCTCAGTGCTGTGTTCACACTGCTGCTCATCAGTTTGACCACCCTGCTCTCCATCACTGATTGGACTCCACCAGTCACCGCGGTCTTGGTCTTTTCCACGGCTCCTCGTGTTCTGTCTGTCACTTCACTGAGGGTGAAGGAGACAGACTCCTTGGCACAGTTCATGCTACCGCTGACAGCTACCTTTGCTCCTGTCACTGCCTCTTTGGCACTGGCCAAGATCTTAAAGAGAAGAACCATTAAAGCAGTGCTTGGAGAGTGGTGACCATTGAAGCTTAAAGTCAACATGACATCAAAACTGTCTATACAGTGCTGCAGTCATAAGACTAGTTGGTTCCCTTTGACAATGATCCTATCAACTCCCAATGGTCAAGATCAGGCCCTGCCCTACATCTGTTCTTGTTTGGGAATCCATTTAATTTGGATATATGTCACAAGAAATGAAGAAAATATGATTGCAACTTTTCATGCTGACTTTGACATTTAGACCATATAAAAGCAGAGTTGATGTAATACCTGATCAGACGGCTTGTGTAGGATCGGCAGAGTCTTCTCTATCTTATCCAGTCCTTTGCATGCCATGTCATTTGCCATAGAGACTACAGAGAGACACAGGAACTTTGATAAATACATATTTACACTAAAATCAGCCCCGATCTTAACCTGCAAACAACATTCGACTTACTCTGAGGCTCTAGCTGGCCGATGATTTGGAAAGCACCGTGAAAAGCAGCTGAGGTTATGGATTTCACACCACTCTCAGCCACCTCACACACAGACTTCAAGTACGGATGGGTGTTCTTGGTGTTACAGTACACATTTGACACCAAGTCATAGGAAGAAATAAACAAGGGAAGGTGAACTATCCGTTCAAACACATTCTAGAAAGGAACAAACAGGAATGAACAGATTAACTGACATTCTAACCAACAATAACCATTTAGAACTATTAACAATTAATTTTACGGTCTAAATTGTATAAATGAGGATTAAAATGGCACACCTGGTTATTCACACTGTCCACAGAATCCATGTCACTTTTTGTAATGTATAGTTATCAGAAAATCTGCAAAAGATCATTCAAACTGTCATAACAAAAATAGAGATGACTTTATTTCCAGTAAATAACATCTCAGAAAAGAAGAAAGGTTTAAATATCAGTATAATAATAAAGAAACAACTCTTTACCTGCGGTGCTGTCTGAGGTTGCAAACTAAATCGAGGAGCTGACTCTTAAGGTTCTGTGCTCTGTTGAGGATTGAGCGCAGGATCCGGGCTTTATAGGAGTCATGAGGACTGATGTAGTCCAAAGGTCGGGGATTTCACTGTAGGATATGGCATAAAAAGTGTTTACAAGGATCATTCAGCGGTTATGCACAATTCTCTTGGTACTTAAGTTGAAAGAATTCACAGCTTGCCGCTTGTGTAGCCGATTCACGCCTGAAACTTGTGACTTGTGAAGAATTACTGAAAATTAGCATCTGACATATTGCAGCAACTTCCGTTCTACTGACTTAATAACTGAGTGATGTACGTGAAAGATCACACAGAGAGTCAGTTCAGGTGAAGGGGGGCAAACAAGTCTGAACGTTTGCCCTATCAGGAGCCCATCGTCACAAACGACTTTGTTATTGTGAAATTTTGTCATCTGTCTGACAAATTAAATAAATAACACAAATAGAATAAATCTCTTCATGTAAACAAACTTAGGCTTTTTGTGCTCTTTCAATTAAGTTGGCAACCACTGTATTTTAACCAAGATGCTGAGTGCCAAGATCATTGTTTGCGCTTCATTCTCACTACTAATACTAAAGTATTAAATAACCCATTCATAAAGTCATTAATTCCTGAATGAATCAGCCGTTCAAATGAATCAACTGAAAGAATGACTGGGTTGGTTTTTCCTCCAAATTTTATATCTATAATATCTCAACATGAATTTTATTGCACTCATGCCACTTTTAAGCCTCATTAAATGTCTGAAAATGTACCTATAAGCCACTTTTGTGTTCTTCTCTGTAGTACAAAATATTTTTTTATACTAATTATATATGTTGGTCTTATTTTTTTATTTATTATATTGTTTTAATTAAATACATTTTTGAATTTGACATAGATGACATACTTTTAATAAAATAAGATAAAACAAATACCATTACAAAGGTAATAAGAAAACGCACCTGTAAATCACTTTAAGGAGTCAAATATCACCTCGTATTACAGAAGGCTATTTTTTGATCAGAATGTCTGATTATTGACAAGAAGATGTACCTAATTTTTTTTTTTTAATTAGGAGAACAAGTGATTTTTTTGAAATACTGTTAATTTAATTTAATTTAATTTAATTTAATTTAATTTAATTTAATTTAATTTAATTTAATTTAATTTAATTACTGTAAAATATAAAATATCTTAACAAGAAAAAAACAGCAGACAGCTGAATGACTCACTCTCCAACTGCAGGTGGCTCTTATGGAACAGCAGCATCCAGCATTTCCTTGCTGTAAACAAAGCAGTGCTGCACTTATAAAGTCTGCTTTAATATGCATTATACAGAGACAAGATCAAAAGAAAATATCATCTAATAACCTGCTTTTCTAAAGACAGTCAGTCCCCATCAGAAATACATTCATATAAACGTCTACCCCAGTTGTATCATGATTAGTTTAATATCTCAATCGATTTGAATCGTCACATATTTGTATCCAGTTTCAGCCGGCTGTTGGTGCATCGTTACAGCCCAAGAAGTCAACATCGCTCTTTTAGTGTAAACACATGGAAAATTAAGGTAAAATCAGTCCCGAAGAATATAAAATACCTAAAACCTACAGAAAATGTAATTAAATGGGTGATTATTAGATTGTCTCTTAAGTATAATTTACACTAAAATTCATCTCCTGGTTTAAAAAAATGTTATTTATTGAAACAACTTTTCCAGTATTAGTCATACAATCAATGTATTAACATGTTTGTATTTATTTATTCATTTATTCAGGTATTAAATTAGCCTATAACTTTTCTCCTTATTAGCAGTGTTGCCAATTTGGGGATTTATGTCACCAAACTTAGATACTTTTTCATTGTAGCTGCAACTTTTTTTGTGTGTGACAAGGAGCTATTTTAGCTATATTTAAATAAAACTAGCGATTTTTTTGAGATTCTTTATTTTCCACTTGGCCACACCCTGCTGTAGGCCTGTGACCTCTCACACTGGCTCTCAATCAAACCAGTGAGTCTGCACAGTGACCACACCAGTACACCATGCCTGCCAATAAAACACCACAGTGTCGTTGATTACATGAGGACACCAACTACTCAATGCATGAACATCTTGTTTTCACCATGGACACAAAAGTTATACCACATTTCATGCACAGTCATGTCAACCAGATACTGAGAGACACATTGCATCATCGTGTCATGTGTGCTGGGATGCAGTATTTTGCACTTACTTTGTAGTAATAGAGTGTGTTGACTGAAATATGTTCGTATGAATAAAGTTTTTGTTTTTGGAGAATCATAATATATCTTATCTGTTGTATTTGAGCAGGACACGAATGCACTTTGGTGACACATAAAACTAATTCCATCATTTCCATCATGTTTGGTGTGCTTGTAGATCGCAAGCATTTCCTAATTTCACTACAGAATTTTTTGATACACTTAAACTTTTGTTATATTTTTATGTTGTAAACAGGCCTACACATATCAAGAAATAGGTGCGTCATATAAGTGTTGTAGCGTTGTATAAACACTAGGTGTAGCTAAATTAAAAGAAAGGAAATTTTCTGTAAGTATCCTGCTAGCTAGACTAAGGTTGGTTGACAATTTCTTATTCTTTGAAGAATATCTCTGGTGGAACAAACATTAATACATTTAATGTATGATGAATACTTAAGTGCTTCAGAAAACATACCACAGTATACTTCCTGAATTTATGACTGACGTCTACAACCAACCAGAATTTGTTTTCATATTTTAATGATAAATAGCCTATGATTATTGTGGATCCTTGACAGGTTGGAAAATAACAAGAGGGCAAACATTTAGATGTTTTATTTCGGTAACAGCATCCAGTGAACAGTAATTAAGCCGGTGCCAGCCTCTCCACGTCCCAAAATTATAGTGATTTGTAAAGAAGGAATTACCAGAAATGCTATAACATATGGAATTACCCTCATTCATCCAAATCATGCCACCAAATTATATTATTTATACTGGATGGTACATGTAGGAGAATCTATTTTATAATACACCATAAAAGCAAATATGATGTTCTGTAGTTGTTGGAAAGACACACAGTGACGCTCACTGACTGAAAGAAAGCAAAGGCTATTTAGGGATTATTTATCAGCTGTCTGGACTCTCATTCTGACGGCACCCATTCACTGCCGATGATCCTTTGGTGAGTAAGTTATGTAATGCTAAATTTCCCCAAATCTGTTTCTATATAAAAAAAAAAAACTCATCTTCATCTTGAATGGACTGTGGGTGAGTAAATTATCAACATACATTCATTTTTGGGGGAACTATTCCTTTAAGTGGGACATTAGCATAATGTAGAACAGTGTATATATAATAAAGCAATCATTTAGATCTGTTGGCATCTTGTGCTGACAAACTGAAAAGATCATGATCACTCAGGACAAAGACCGAAATGACTTCACTCTATCATTCTACTGAATCATTGAAACAAAACTCGGACTCAGCCATCCGACAGAATATGCTTCGCAGGGAAATTGAATCTGGCTTCTGCCCATTTAGAGATAGGACACAGTTAGAGATCTCATGTGCCTGTGCTAATATAGTTATGCAAGTGGAATCAGCAGACAATAAACCGGCAGTCATATTTGTTTATAAAATTACAATGTGATTGATTAATTGGTGAAGCAAATACAAAGAGAATAGAAGTGAGATCTCATAAGTCTAAAGTCAAGGGAGAAATAACAAACAATAGCATCGTTCTAAGGTTAGCAATTGCTTATGATTATATGTCACGAGTGATAACATAAATGCATCTGCAAGATCATACAATCTGCTTAAAGCAATAGTTCACCCCAAAATTAACATTTTGTCATCTTTTACTCAATCTAAAGTTGAATAATGAATTGCAAGTATTATTTGTTTTTCTTCTGTTATACACAAAAGATTTTGAAGAATGTTAGCAAACGGTTGCCGGTAGCCATTGACTTCCAGTATGTAAATAAAATATATATGAAAACAAATGACTACCATCACCTATTTGGCTACCAACATTTTTGTTGTTCAACAGAGGAAAAAGACACTCATACAGGTTTGGAACAATTTGAGGCAATGCCAAAAATCATAAAAAAATCTTAACTTTTTTTTAAAAATGTAACTTTTTGTCAATTAAAATTTTTCAAAGTGAGAAACATTTTTATTGTAGCCTAAGCCTACTTATACACACACACACATACACACACACACACACACACACACACACACACACACACACACGCACACACACACACACACACAGTATACTTTATTATACTTATGCTATTTAATGTTCAATAAAATTGAACCAAAAACATCAAATAAAACAGCCCTGAGAAATATTGACTGTAGTAAACCGTGTGAATCAGAACAACTGTTTTGAAGGGCGGGAGCTAATGGTTTTCCTCCAGTCAGAGTGCTGAAGCTCAGGGAGGAGTCTTTGACAGCCTGCTCTTTGGGCTTGAGTTGATTTCTATAGTATATCGCGCGAACTGACGCTGCTGTGCTTCGCTCTCAGATCTGTACGCAGAAACGCACGTTTTGCGTGCTCGCGCAGGCAGCGGACAGCGCTGGAATGATATTCATGGGCGGCAGACGTAGAAAATGACCTTTTGTGATTACGACGAGGGCTTGGAATTTTCGTGCTCATCTCTTTTTACTACACTCTATTTATGTTAATTTAAGAAGTCTCCGTCGCTCGCTCAGTTTGGATGTTCTTTCCAGAATGGACCGCGTCAAGAGTTCCATGCAGCAAGTCCCCAACCCCATTCCCAAAGTGCTCAGCCGTCGCGCTGGCGGTGCCAACAGTTTGGAAGCTGAAAAGGAAAACTTCGAGCGTAGTCAGGTAAGAAACTCTAAACACCACAGGGCAAGTTATTTCATGTAGCCAGTTCATCGCCAACAAGCTCATTGTATGCCATTGTATGCCACAAGCCACGTTTTGTCTATTCCTACAATTATTAGTCGTTAGATACTAGCTACTTATTATTCCTTTTATTTACTAGTGGTAAAGTTAACATTTTACAATCAGCTATTATTTCTTATCTCAATAGTCACAAATGCATTTTTAGTAGTTTATAGTTCAATTCAAATCTTACAAGTTTGCCATTTGTTACAAGTATAGACTGAACAATGACTAGTATAGGAGTTTTTACTAGTGACTAATAGTATACTAGCACATACTTGTCAATTTTGGAATAAATACTGCAGATAAAAATAAATACTATACATTTTAGTTTTTTTTTTCCCAAAATTTGTAAATAAAACATTATTGGAGATTTTTTTTATATAAATATAAAAAATATAAATTCTTTCTGCTTCAAAATGTTGTTTTTTTTTTAAATCAATGTTACTTGCCATTTCTTTGTAATTATTTGTGACATTAAGTAGCAGTTTCTGACAAAAAAATGGTTTCAAAGTAATTTTTTTACACCATTTTTGTCAGTGTAATGGTATCCAATAAATACTAACAGAATTGAAAAAGTAGTCTCTAGTAGACTGTTACTTCTAATTTTTTATTTTATACTAAAATTTATGAGCAACACAAAATTAATTATTAAAGGAATACATATTAAACAGTTGGCCACATCTTTAAAAAAAAAAAATCTTGCACTCAGAGACAAACTATGGAATGAAGTAGGTAGTTAAAGGACATTATTTGTTTTTAATTTAATGTATTTGTAAAATGTGACCCTATTGGAAGTGATTTCTCACTTTGTGTTCAAAAATCAGAGCGGATCCCATAGTGGTTACCTGATAGGTGCACAATTTTTGCCATCAAATTACCTTAATATCTGCACTTCGTGTGGTGCCTGAAGCACCTAATAATGTGTGTTTATATTTTCAAGACCATAAAAAAATAATTTTTATTTCCACCATAAAAGCTGTCATGTTTACAGTACAATAACTGATGGCCTGTTCAATTCAGTTTTCAGTTCAATGAACCTTTGGCCATATCACACCTTTATTTTATCAGTCCACACAGTCTAATGTCATCGATTCAGGACAGGAGCAAAGTTCTACCTGGCACCTGTCAGCATAAGCTAATGTTGATAATGCTTTACAAAGTGACATTAAGAATTCAATTACATGCTGACGTTTTTCATAATATGACATTAATGTGCAATATGAAAGGTTTACCTCATTAATACAAGCCCGTTTCACTTAGTCTTGCGTTTCCAAACTGATGGCCATGCATCGAGCAGATCTAAAAGCTCAGAAATGCAGCACTAAAACCAATGCACTGGGTTTGATGGTCATGCATTATGATTCTTGGTGTATTCTTGTTTATTGTGACCTTTCTGAAGTGCACATGCATTGAATTACGCAGTCATTATCTGGGTGCTTGATGCTCAAAGTGCGTTGTGAAGTATAGAGAAATGCATTCTCATTGTTCATGCACTCTTCTCACTTCTCTGGGGGTCTTTCCCCTCCCCATCCAGACACCGCAATCAGGAAAAGTAGGTCACACGAATGAAGCTGTAGCCGACTGCCCTACTGCTGGGTTTCAGAGTGTTTGAAAAAACAGCATGACCTCGTTCTTGCCAAGGTTTCTTGAGTTAGACGTTGTGGCGGCAACTAAAATGCACTTAATTTCTGGTTTGATAGCAATGTCAGCAATCTGCAGCATCATGTTTGTGCAATATTCAGTCCTCCTGTTTACAACTAGGACAGTGACATGGATTAGCGGGACTCATGTGACGCATGCGCTCTTGAACTCCTTTAGGACCGATCACCGGGTCAGTGACTCTTCCTATTTTTCGAATTGATTCGATCGATTTGTAATTCAACCAAAAACATTGAGTGCTAAAGTTGAACTATGAAGCGTAAAATGAATGTTCACATCTAAAAATAACACTTCAAACAGCTCAAACTGATTAGGTCTCAGAAGGAAATGCCATTGTGAGCGGTCCTTATCAGCTAGTTTGACTGGAGGAAGTCTGATCCCATAATATCCCGTCTCTTTTCTGCACTTGGAATGCTATGTTTAGATTGATAGGCCTTCTGTGGTGTGAGTTCAGTCTGTTTTAAATGAGAGGATGTTAGTGTGGTGCTCTGTAATGACATGAGCATGGTTTGCCTTGTGGCTGGGTGTTAGGAGACTAGCGTCTTCTTAACTTGAGTTTCATATGGAGGAAATCTAAGCGGGGAACCTTTGTTGTGGTCGGAGTCTAGGAGAGGGACTTCTGGCCAGCCTCTGTCTGAATCCACACAGATGAAATAACATGTTAAGTGAGTGTTGCCAGAATAAGTCATTTGATAATCAGACTGAAGCACTATAAACATCCCGTATCAGGCAAAGTTCAAGACCGTCAATGTGAAAGTAAAACTGCTCCCATTTAGTTTGTTCACTGGTGCATGTTTTTCCAAATAAAACCGTTCAGTCAGAATGTAGTAATTAGTTTTTCCTTTGTTTCCGGGGTTTTTTTCTGTCCAAATGAAAGCTTGATGGTTTAATATTTGCACCCAGGAAGCAGTTGGGGGTTAGGTGCCTTGCTCAAGGGTCTCTCCTCAGTCGTGGTATTGAGGGTGGAAGAAAACGCTGGCCATCGTGCTCATCTGTGTCAAAATGTTTGAGATGATCAGTCAAATCAATGTAGGTAGGCACTTTTTACGTGCTAAACGAATTAATTCACATTTCCCATCTTACATTTTTAAAAGCCAAATACGAAATATCCTGTTTCACTTGGAAATATGTCACATCACATAGTCAAATGAGTTGTGAAAAAGGTTGTAAGGTGGC
Organism: Carassius gibelio; assembly: GCF_023724105.1. Taxonomy (NCBI): domain Eukaryota; kingdom Metazoa; phylum Chordata; class Actinopteri; order Cypriniformes; family Cyprinidae; genus Carassius; species Carassius gibelio. The sequence goes on from NC_068385.1 coordinate 15,621,782, forward strand.
CATCGTCATTTGCATTTTTTCAGGTCTCAAATTTTTCATAAAAAGTTAGCTGAAAATCAACTCACCCTCAGGCCATCGAAGATGTAGATGAGTTTGTTTCTTCTTCGGAACAGAATTGTATAAATTTAGCATTACATCACTTGTTCACCAGTGGATCCTCTGCAGTGAATGGGTGCCGTCAGACTGAGAGTCCAAACTGTGGATAAAAACATCACAATAATCCACACGACTCCAGTCTATCATTTATGTGAATCTTCTTCTATCATCTTGTGAAGCAAAAAGTTGCGTGTTTGTAAGAAACCAACCCATCATTACGATGCTTCTGTCATCCATAATAACACTTCCTCTAGTGAAAAAGACAAGCCCTGTTGTCCTCACCTTAACATTCAGTGACATATTTGTTAAAAACAGTTTTAGACTGTTTTCACTGGTAAAGAGTGCTTATTTCTCTCCTGAATCAGACAAGATGACCGAGAAAGCAATATTATAAATAGACTGAAAGCAGTGGTTAGAAGTCAGAAATGCCTTAATGTTTTGTCTCTTACAAACATGCAGCCTTTCGCTTTACAAAACGTTCATTGATGTACTGGGGTAATGTGGATTACTTGTGGATTATTGTAATGTTTTTATTAGCTGTTTGGACTGTCATTCTGACGGCACCCATTTACTGTAGAGGATCCTCTGGTGAGCAAGTAAATGTTAAATTTCTCCAAATCTCTCTCTCTCTCTTTTTTTTTTTTTTTGAGTGAACTATTGCTTTAATGCTATTTTAGGTCCATCACGGTTTGTCCCATTATAGCTCCTCTTCCTTTTCTTGTTATACAAATCTATCCCACTTTAAAGCAGTTAAGTGTAGGACCCTCCATCTCTGGTGCTTGTGTCCCTTCCTTTGCTGGTACTGTGCCCATGGAAGAATTCTTGGGAGGGGCCTAATCTTGCCCCCCTCTGACTTTCCCTCACAGAGTCAGACAATCTCGTAATCTCACCTTCCTCTAAGCAGCCAATCTCTACTTTTAGCATTTCACTTTTTCTATGTTCAGTAGTTTCAGTGTCCTACCAGCTTTTAGTGTTTTTCTTTTTTCAGAAGTTAGTATTTGACTGTTTCTTTGCTTGTTAAAGTAACTTTTTCTATCTCATACGTGCACATTTACTGTAGCTCCCCCTGCGGCCCAGAGGACGACGAGGGTTTGTTGGGGTCATTGAGAGCAGGAGGGCATGTATGAAAAGCCCTGAGACAGCAGAAAACACTGGCCCTGGCATGTGGCCTCCATTCGCTCGCTGTGGATTAAAAATCCTATGCAGTTTGGCGGGCCGCCAAGAGTCTGTGCTAGAAACGGTGTTTGTGTCATACTGCTATCAAACTGACCATTAATGCATAACTGCAGGGAATGTGGTCAAATTAGATGCAGATTGTTGGTTGCTTTTCTAGTTTTGTGACAAATTGTGTGTACAGAAACATAGCCTAACTTTAAATATGTCCCCTTTATGATGAATCCCCATAGTATAAAGGCAAATGTATATTTTAATGTAGTCAGGCCCATTTATACTGTATGAGAATTTTTTTTTTAGCATTATAGTTATTCAAATTAAAGCAATTTTTTGGAAAAAATATATTTTCACTTAATCCAAGTAAATCAGATAAGTAAAAATAAATAATATAAAAGACAATAAATCTTGTTCCAAAGCATTAGTGCCATATTTGTGCTAATTACTGATTCAGCTAAATAGTAAGAAAAAAAAAGTTTTGTAAGTATATAAGATGTGACATCCCGTTTTGGTGTCTGCACCAAATAAAATTTACTAAATAGATTTTATTTATTTGTGATTTTAATAACTGCTTAATGTCTGCTGTAACATTTCTAATCACTTGTAAAAAATAAAGTGTAAAAATATGGCGGACATAATGTTCCATCGTCATTGAGCATTTCAGATATATTTATGTAAAAATGAACAACAAACTCTCAAAGAATAAGTGATTATTCTAAAATGTATTTTAACTGATTAAAAACTTCTAGCTGACAAATGGGAAAAACCTAGCTTGATGCTTGACCTGACATGTGTGTGTGTTTGTGTTTTATGGGCCGTTCATACAGAAAGTGTTTTTCCATTCTAATGTGCTACCTTTCCATTGTTTTTCTATGTAGCTGCAGATGTATGACTGTTGCGTTTGCGTCTTTTGCAGCATCTCGCTAGCCTACGTCAGACTTGCTACTTCTGCTCAATTTCATTTCGCTTCTGTACTGTCTACGAAGCAAAGTGAAGTAGCAGAGTCTGGTATTAACAGGCTAGCATCTCGCACATGAGCGTCACATTTTTAAGACACCATTTTAAGTTAAACGAATTTCCACTTCTGCATGCAGTGCCACCCATCAATGTCTGTTACAAAACAGCGGACCAATCAGGAGATCCCAGATGTGCGGCTAGTGTTGTGATGTTTTCTTTACAGTAGCAAGTTGGCATGGCACCTTTTATTTGACGGCAACATAGCAGAGGAGCCATTCTGTGCTGGGCTTTTTAAAAAACATTCCTGAGCACTGCATTTCGCATTTTTAGACACAAATATGTGTTCTGTGTGAATGGCCCCTTACAGTTTTTTTTCTTCTGTAAAACATTTATCTTCTGTTTTTTTGTTGAGTCGTCAGAAATTACAGTAACTTTTTAAGATCTTAATAATTTTATGATGCATTTTAATTGGTATTTGAGCGCTAAAATGATTCAGCAATTTGAAATGGCTGTTTTTTATGAAGTCTTTGAGAAGTCCTGAAAATCCCTTGGTCAAAAGATTTGAGAGTCCTGTGGGTGTGGTTGACCGAGCATGCTCAGATCCACTGGAACTTTATTATTTTTGTTCATTATCATTATATAAGTGGGCAGTAACTGGTTTGTCATTGACTGGCGAGTGTAAGCTTGTAGTTTCCAGGCTTGTGGTTAGTATGAGCTGCACAGATATATACAATGCCATAGCATCTCTCTGGGTGGAATATTCTTGACCAATGAAGCACGGCAGTGTAAACCGTCTCGATGGGCCTATCACATAGTACCAGGAGGTGATTGCCCTTTAGAGCAAGCTTTGTTTGGAGAACACCCCCCTTCCCACTGCCACCATTTTCCTTTTTCAGTGATTTGGGTGTGAATAGTTTATGTAAACATTATCATGTTCAGATCATTTGATCTTGTGTCCTTTTTTGGGGCATCTATTTTGCAGTAGATTTTATATTTGCGATTTATGTAAGAGAACAGCATCTCTGAGAATATAATATAAATGTATTTAGTAGTGCTGTCAAATGATTATAAAAGTTTTTGTCTACATAATATATTTATGTATACTCTGTATATTTACTATTTATATATAAATATGCACACATACGGTATATATTTTTTAAAAATATTTACATGCATTTATAATTACAAATTTTATATTCATATAATTTATATTATATATAAATCCATTTAATATAAAACATATTTTTCTTTAATATATACATGTGTGTATTTTATATAGCCAAACTATGAAAAAAAGTGCGACTTATAGTCTAGAAAATACGGTATATTGTGAAATATTACTACTATTTCAAATAACTGTTTTCTATTTTAATATATTTTAAAATATAATTTATTCCTGTGATTTCAAAGCTGTATTTTAAGCATCATGACTCCAGTCTTCTGTGTCACATGATCCTTCAGAAATCATTCTGATATGATGATGTGCTGCTCAAGAAACATTTCTTGTTATTATCAATGTTGAAAACGGTTGCGATGCTTAATATTTTTGTGGAAACATTTTGTGAGATTTATTTCGAATACTAGTATATGATAGCGGAAACATCTGTGATTTTTTTTTTGTATTGGTTTACTTTTTTTTTTTAAACATTAAATTATATTTAAATTTAGTTTCAATTCATTTTAATATAAAAGAGCCATGAGAACATTAGATAACATGATCTTTAATAAAAGAAACAAAACTGCATTGCATATTTAGTATGAACAGAATTTACATTTACAGTTCTTGTCACTTATAAAGTGCAAGTGGGAAGTTTTATACAGTGACTAAGTTTCTAATAATGATTTATTATTTGCTCACTTATTTCTATCCTTACTATTCTGAATTAAAAGCCTGTGTCTTTAGATCTGTTACACACATGCACCTGTTGGTTTAATAATGCTGCTTCACCTCAACATCAAACACAACCAGATGAGGGAGCCATTCACTAACATTGCACACGTATTTTAAGAGCACCTCACTGGGATGTCATCAATCACGTCTTCTATTCTGCACATTGATGGTTAAACTACATATATCGACTCATTTAGTAAACAAACAGCTGTAGATAATGCATCCGTAAACGCATTTGCCTCAGCAGTGGGTCTCATGGGAGGTTTGTACTATTGCAATTTAGTTCCAGTGCAGTTTGTTTGTCTTCAGAAGCATTCATCATGATATTTTCGTCTCACTGGACGTTGCACCATCCTTGCGATACAAACACTTCCACTTCTGTTTCTTTTTCAGTGATGTAACGTTTGATATAATTCAGCTCTCGCTTTTTGTGGCAAATGACATCAATGCACGAAGAACTCCTCCTCTAGCGTTATATTCAGAACCTGTCACATAATATTGAGTCTTAAACGATTATGACAAACGCTCTTCATGCAGTGGCTCTTCCAGAGCGTTCTTGAGAGTCGAGCCATCCGCCAATCGAGGGGGGAATCAGGAGAAAGGAGAGAGGGGCTGTTCGATACTGAACCGGACACATGTTGAGTTAACGGACCGTTCCTGCGTCCTCCTCGGATTCGCAGTCTGCTTCTGCTTCCCGAGCTGGGAACCGGTTCACCCTCGCGTCCGTAACCCCGTTTGAACCATGGACTCGAATAAAATGGTAGGTGATCGACGAAATTTTTAAGTTTAGCGGGTGTTCGTGCATTCATGCGGTATTGGGGGCTGGCGCGTGCCCGTTCGAGGGGTTGTTGTGTATCGAGTGATATGAAGGAACGGTTTTGTTGTTTATTTACTTCAGATCTAGAGCGTTTACTCCCTGGACCGTTACATTTAAGCGAGTTGCATCTCGCTAAATATATGAAAGCACATTTGAGCAAGTATTAGATTGTTTGGGCTCCTCGACTAGGCTTTTCCCACAACATTCCCGGATTTCAGGAATGCTAATATAAGCATATGCCTTGGTGGAGGGAAAATGCGTTTAAATGGACCGCTGATGTCTGAGCGTTTAAACAGCAGAGACACAAAAACAGTTTTTATCAACTTAAATGGATAGTAAGTTATAAATTGCGTTTAAACCCACTGTTTACTCACTAACTTTGCTCACTGTTTATTTGCGTTTCAAAAACAGATGCTAGCCAGAATAAGTCACCATTCACTTTCATTACATGAGAAAATACTCAATGAACGTGAATGGTGACTGAGACCTGAATATCATCCCTAACATCACCTTTTGTGTTTTGTAGAAGAACTTAAGTCAGGGTTAATAGGGTTAGTAAACAAAGCCCGCTTAATAAGGTTTATTTATTTATTTTTTAAGGGTGAACTGTCACTTTAAATGTGCAGTTAATGCAAACTCTGGGGTTTTGGGTCACAGCACTTAAAGTGTGGACTTTAATGTTGGTCTCTTTAGGGTCTTGTGAGATCTGAGACATAGGCTGTTTTTGGACACTCGATTCACTGTTTTGACATGAATCACTGCGTCCTTCTCTTTGCTTTGACTTTCAGTCCGCTATCAACATTCTGTGTGTGATATCTGCTTGTTCTCAAATCCCTCACGCTCTGTTTGACAATGGCATGAAAACATGTCTTTACTTGAGTGGGGACCTGGAAGCCCCACTGGGGATAGTTTGTACAGACCACGAGGCTAAATCAAGCTTTCTGGAAGGCCAATGATTGATGTAATTTGCTCTGAAGCAGGAGCAGTTCTTGGTTTTGAGCTTTGTCTTCTTGAGAGGATTTGAGGTTTACAGCAAGCTCGTAAAACTCAAGGTTTCTTTCAGCTGTGCTGTTGTCAGAGATCTTCAGCTCCTTTGCTTAAATTAAAAGGCCTGTGAGGCCCTTCCAGAAACCTGCTCCACTTCATCGCAGATGTTTTTGGTCTGTGACAAATTAGAACACAAGCCTTGTTTCCTTTAGCAAGATTAAACCAGATTTTAGGGTAAAAGTAAGTGTGTGTTTGTATGTCTGTATGTATGTATGTATATATATATTAGGTCTGTCAAATGATAAAATTTTTTAATCAAATTAATCATAATTTTCAGTGGATTAATCAGGATTAATCAGTCCTAACCATTTTTTTTTCTTAAATGCATACCAAAAGATAAATAACAGGACACAGATACATAATTTTCATGTATTGATTCATCAATATATGGTTCTTTTTTTCTGAATTTTAAAAGTTTAACATTTACTTAGGTAAAATTTACCTGAGCACTATATCAAACCATGCCATTTAACTAAAGATAGTGTAAGAGTTTTAGGTGAACCAGTGGTTAAATATAGCCACATATCTATGAAATTATGCATAGAGAAACTTGAAAGAATGAACTCAGAAACACAAACATGCGCCACCATCACATAAGCAGCACTCTGGGCTCTCTTGTTTTTGGGAGGTGTTCATTTGCTCTGCCACAATACTTTAGGATCGATATTTTCACGTTCTGAAGGCTTCAAGTGCCAGTAAAACCAAGTAAAAATGCATATGCTTTTCCAAACAGCTGTAATTTTCGCTGCATTGCATGTAGGCGTTGTGCGCATGCGCAGTGTGAAACACAGGACGCTATAACAGGAAGAAGCTCCAGCGTATCAACTACCAAAGTCGTCTCTGTTTATCGAGCTTGGCATGAATGTATTTGAGAGTAACTGGGATAAAACCTTAAGCTTCTTCGGTGTTTTTGTCGCGGCACTCTCCGCTGAAATCGTCAGAGTTCGACGAGACTTTCCTGACCTGAATAATTTGTCACACTGTGCATGCGTGAAATGCGTTAAAAAATTTGACGTAATTAACAACAAACAACTAATTAACGTCGTTAACGCGCTATTTTTGACAGCCCAAATATATATATATATTTATTATGGAAATAATATTAATGTTTTATTGAAAAAATTAAATTGTATGGACAACATTTACTTTTAGACCATGGCATGTCTGATATCTGTAACTGCTGTCTCAAAGATGAGTGTTGTTGAATTGTTGTATTGCATTTATTGTGTTAATTTGTAAGGTATAATTGATCATGAGCATCAAATTATTTGAAAAAATGTGATGTACACCCATTATTTTTCAATAATTCAATAGCCTGAAGTCAGTTATTCTGCTTACACTAGTAAGTTACCACACCTTAAGATATTGATCAGACGTTGTATTTCGATGTTTGTCAGATTTTCGTCCTTGGCTTTCTTGCGTGTAGGACTAATTTCTTATGCATCTCATCTCAAGCCTCAATTCCAAAACATTATTTTAGAGCTCATAACGGAGGCTTGAGCCAGCTGTTAATGCAGACATGCAGTTATTGGAGAGATATATAAAGTGTGTGTGAATTACCTGTTCGTCAGTAATGAACGATATGTTTGCATTTGATGTTAATTAGCTGTATTTGGTCAGAGTGAAAATATAAAAAAAAAATACCCTCATAAATATAAAAAATAGACCTATATTCTGCTGGCTAGGTATTGGTTTTTTTTATAAAAACTTTCCTGGTGATGTTATGACATGGTGGTGGTTGTTTTTTCCATTCCAGAGCCCTATGTGTTGACTGAATGTTCCCTGAAAGAGGAAGTTTGAATCATACATGAGTCAAATCAAAAAAAGGAAGAAAATGTAATTTCATAACCCAGTACACTTTTGCCTTTCCCAGTATACACTCACATGGTGCGTGGACACTTGACGAAGGGCGTTTCTGAAGCCTGGTGCTGACGCGACTGTCATGGTGACAACAGCCAATCACATTCGTTTTCTGGTGTTGCATGAACATGGTTGGCTAGCGTCTGCACCAGGGTGTTTGCATAAGGTGATCTTATTGGCTGATGCCTTCATTGGTGCTTGAAAAGTTTTACATTTCTGCCACAAGCAATTGTGCTGACGCGACAGACCCACAATTAATTCCGGCAATGCTTGATGTCACTCCATTCAAAGTAAATGAGAGGCGTTGATGCTGACTCCCCATGTGAATGGGGCGTCACTGCTGTGACCTTTAAGAGAGGTGGAGTGGTGTGCTGTGTGGGAGACTGTGTTAGCTGAAAAAACAGAAGTGGCTAAGTGTGGGCATCGGGAAAAGAGACATCTGTGTATGTTCTTGGAGGGTGTTTTTCTGGGTGTTCAGACCTACCTGTGTAAACAGAGGCCCACTTCAGGAAGTCGAGAGGTATTTTTAGTTGTTTCAACTTTAGTTTTTACACCCACTCCTCAGACCAAGGCCTCATTCATTGCTCACTATCAGCAGTGCTCCTGCAAGCCATCCTTTTCCTAGACTATTCTCTGAACCACTTCAAAGTAGTAAGTTTACCCAAAATGGGAAGCTTGGAAAGTTGTTTGTGTTGGCCGCAGTGCCCTGTGGAGGGCTGTGGGTAGAGTCTGCATTCTTCAGTCAACCGGATGTGGCCAGGACAGGATGATCCGAGATGGGAAGATTGAGAAGAGACATCAGGAGACCCCTGTGAGACGAGAGAGTGTATGGACATGTCCACATTAAGATGATCATCTCACATCAAGCATCAGGATTTGACTGGATGTGGCAATGACCCCATTTTTGTTCAGAATGATTCAGTATTTGTTAGGTTTTATATTCCATATTAAGTGGTTAAGCAACGTTTCAATCATATGATCTTCATTATGAAGATCATACGATCATACGATCGAAACGTTGCTATTAAAGTATTTTTTATTGTTTTGCAAGTTGATAGTGTGTGTGTGATTTTTTTTTTTTTTTTTTTTTTTTTTTTTTTTAATTTATTTATTTTTATTTATTTTTTTTCTCAAAACTAGATTTTGAAAATTCAATTCAGATTGTTTTGTATAGCACTTTTCAGAATATAGATAGTATCAAAACAGCTTTACAGAAAATACATGCTTCTACATTAAAATTTAGAGTGATCTGTTTTCTTTCCTTTATTTTGGACACTCTTATTTTCTATTCATCCCCATTCAAGCATACATTCACCCACCCCCAAATAAAAGAGTTCGGTTTCAACTTGTTGCCCACTGATTATTTCTAAATAATAGCTTCCCACCCTATGCAACTGTGGAGCATCATGGGTTAAAGAATAGAGCTGTTTTCTTACAGTCTCTCTCCAGGCAGATGGGTCACGTGAGGACAGCTGGCCTCAATATCCCTGTAGTGCATTACTCCTATCTCTCATCGATTTGACTGATGCTGTGCATTTGGCAGATCTGTACAACATGACCGTCAGAATGGTTTGCAACACAGATGTTTGCAGATCATCAGTCACACAGACTGTGCTTCATAAGTTTACGTCCGTTCAATATAGAAAAAGTGCCACAGTAATTAAGTGTCTAATGGGTTGATATTGCTGTAAGGCGAGGGATTATATTAACTAATAGTGGCATAACCAGCTGTTTGGGGAGCTTTCTTTGAAATGTAGAAGTAGGAAATTGAGTAACTCATTCTTGTTTTTACAAGAAGAAATAAAGCAATTAAGCAATTCAGGTCATGTGACTATATTCTGTGAAATCTTTAAGGATTTTTATAAAATGTAAGAATAACTTATGTTGTTAGTAATATTTCAAGATGAATAATTACTGGACTGAAGCAACTGAATTTTACTTGAATGTCCATATTTAAATATGAAAGATATATACTTTTTAACGAAGTGTCTTATGTTCATCAAGGCTGCATTTATATATATATAGAGAGAGAGAGATGCATTTTATGTAAGCACCAAATTGCCACAATTTTTTTTTTGCTCGCTTATTTTATTTATTTTTTCCTCCTTGAATTATGAGCTCTCTATCCAGACTAAATTAGCTGTACAGTTTGTCTGAATTTTTCTATTTATTTAAATTCAGAATATTATTTCATAAGTCAGGCTTTACAGAGTTAAGTATGTGATTACATTATGCTAATCTCTGCTTGTAATCTTTCCCAGTTTATTTCTCTCTTCTTCCTTTAAGAAGCGTTATCACTTCATCTTATCATTTGCCTGTGTTAGTGAGAGAGGTAATGGGCCGGGATGCCAGTAAATTCACTCAGCAGTGCCAAAAGGCCTGGGCAGCTGGCACAACTCATTCACACAGACGACAGAGTCCTAGTGTGGACAAATTGGGTCACATCTCTCCTCACATCAGCATCCCGATCTCTTCTGCTCCTTCATTTGGAAAGGTCTTCATTTCCTATGTTTTGATGGAAATTTGTTGACGTCGTTTCTACTGATGATCTTTTTATAGACTTGATGGTTCATGGAAGGTTTTAGTCATATATTCGCTCAGAATGCATCATTGGTTGTTGGTGAGGGATGGAAGAAACCGACGACTCAAGGACAGGTGCTGTTTTTGGAGGAAGAGCATTGGCTAAAATTATTGTTGGGTTGGACCATAAGAAACCTGGATGGATTTTTCCAATCTGCTGTCCTTTCTTTACCTTTGTCTTCATGTTTGAGATCACAGCTGTGACTCTGTCTAAACAAAGTCGTGCCTTGTCACATTTAACAGTGTGTCAGGGATGAAGACTGAACTCCACCTTTATACACCCTACAGCAGCATTCTCTCAGCATCCTTGCAAGAATTTCTTGTCATGATGATCCCTGGCCTCTTCAACAAAACGTTTCAGATTTATTTTTGGTCTAAAGTGGAATATGCAGCAGTATTGCTTCAAATGATTAAAGTATTCAAATAAAGTATTGTTTCAAAACCTAATCTACCAGTAAATATACCAGTTGTTAAATATTATTACGGGTTTGTATTTTAAATATTTTTTTAAATGTAATTTATTTCTGTGATGCAAGGCTGAATTTTCAGTGTCACATGATCCTTCAGAAATCATTCTGATCTGCTGATTTGCTGCTCAAGAAACATTTTTTATCTATGTTGAAAACAGCTGTCTTTATTACCAGTTTGGATCAATTTAATGTGTCCTGGTGAATAAAAGTATTTATTTCTTTCAAGGAAAATATTCTTACTAAAACCAGACTTTTGAACAGTATTGTAGTTTAGCATACTGCTAAGCTCGAGTGCTGTTCTAAGCATAGAAAACACATGACCGATGCAAATATCAGTTAAAAAGTAGTCAAAAATGTATTAAATGTCTCATGAAATTTGGTGTTTTTTTTCACGATAATTGAGGTCTAGGGGCTATTTAACTACTACATACATATCAAAACAGTCAGTCCACAGTAAAATGCACACAGCCTGCTTAAAGTTCTGTGATTTTTCTCGAACCGTTGTGACTTCTGTAAAAATTTGACGTCAGAACTACAGTCACTCCTTCAGTCACCACCCCAAGCACCGCCCACCGTCCCACTCTCCTACTGTCAAACCCTCAGACAACATCGCGTCCGTGCCATTGCTGAGCATTGAGCAACAACAGCACTGAAACATGTCGAAAAGGTTAACTCCAACCACAAAACCAGATCGGCCGACCTGTAACGTTATACTTTCACTCAAAGTATGGATGGACGATCTGACAGGATTGTTACTATGAGGTGGATCACATCTAATGTGTATAGTACCGTAAATACAAACTCATTGTGTCTCTCTAGCACATCATGTTGAAGATTTATATACATTTCAATTTCAGCAGGCAACTATTTTTACATCTACATTATTGTTCCAGCCACAATTAAACTATATACAATGTATATACAATTACAAATGATTATATATAAATCATCAGCTTGTTGTTTTACACACATGAACAAACATTTTTTGTCGTGAGATGCAAGAAACATATGGCAAAAAATCTGTAGACTCGTCCTTAATAACAAAAGGAAGTACTTTATTGAACCTTTTCGATAAGTGTGCACTGCAAACACGAGCATTTTTGACGATAGTTTCTGTCCTTTCTGCTCGTTTTATCGTGTTTAACCACAGCGGTCACCAGTTTTTTGTCTGGCAGTGGCAGCAGATACGCGATCAAATTTCTAATTTGAGGCTGTATTATGTTGATTCTGTCACCCAACATCACAACAAGATGATATTTTAAGCTCCTTACGTAGCCGAATCTGTGCTGGTTTGAGTGGGCCGCCTCCAGCTAGCGCAGTGACATCAGCTGACCCTAGTTACCTGTGGTTGGTCTGGCCATGCGTCACTCAGGAAACAACAGGCCAATCAGAAGAGAGGCTCATGAATATTAATTACACAGGCTAAAATCGACCTGTTCTTAGCATACCTCCTGAGAAAGGAGCTGTAAAAATATAATGAGATGATTTTTGGTACTAATGCCGCAAATATATATTCTGAAGAACATCAAAACCTAAAATAAAACTCCTGAAAGGTGTACAATATCTGACCATTTTAATAAATGCTGATATTAACATTTAGATTTAATAAATGCTACGGAACTTTTATTGTTATTGTGATATTATATTTTTGTATAGTGTTAATGTTAGTTCATGTTAACTTGTGTAGTTAACTAATTATACTAACAAATTATTGTAAAGTGTTACCAAAAATATTTATAATAGTCATTTAGCTTGACTTGTCTGCCATCTTGCACATTTTTTTTTTAAACTTCATTATTTGCAATTGCTTCATGGGATTGTCTGCTTTATGACTCATATGTGCAATGCCATTAGAATTTGGTTATAATTTGGCTTTTTGTCCTGCCACACCTCAACTGGCTCATGCAACCATGTGCATTATCTGATGGACGAATAAGAGTTCATTACATTCAGCTGACCATGCTGAAAATGAGATGGCTGATTAAACAGGAACACTGTTTACGTTGTGAAGGTACCGAGAACTGATGGAGGTTTGGCATCTGTGACAGAAACTGGAAAGAAAACATATGGCTTATGCTTTTTCGATGTCTCTCACAAGTTTGTTCTGCTTCAGAGCTCTCAGTATTGTCAGTATGTATTTGGTTGAGAGATTAATCATAAACTATTATGAGGATGTAGCCCAAGCGCTAGTAGTGTTTAAGGTCATGCTGCCTGTCATACACTCCTTGAGCTCAACTTCATTAGTATTCAGCGGCGGTTGCACAGCGGTGGTTAAAATTGCCCAATAAGGCTGCAGTGAAACACTAAAACTCACTGTTTCGCTCAGCACACAGAAAGACTCTTCTGCAATGAGCTGGTTTTTAATCTTTAATCTCTCTAGAAAGGCTAAACGAAGGGCCCAGAAAATAAATAGTCTTCTCTTTTCCTCTTCTACAGGCGGTGAGCATCAACAAAGCCATCAACACACAGGAGGTTGCTGTTAAAGAGAAGCATGCCAGGAATATCCTTTTGGTTGTGTTGCCCTGAAAGAGAAATGCGAATTATGATGCTTATTTTATAAGCATTTGGCAATCACCCGATAAACGATAGACAAAATTCAAATCAACTTGATATCGTCGGCATTACTAAATAACCAAATAACCATTGTTTCAATTTATTCTGGTCATCGAAACTTGAGCATTTAAACCTGTTTGTATTTATTTATATTTTATTTAGGTTTTTGTTTTGTATTGGCCATGAATAGCCTGCTTTTAAACTTGAAGAGCTTTTAAATTAGCTTTTTTTGTTTTTGTTTATTAAATTTCTATTAAATATATTGAAGAATCTAAATTGAGGGTATATTATTTTATAAACATGCTATAATTAATTTATTTAATTTTATGTAATTTAAGTATCTAATTTGAGAGTAATATGGGTCATTTATTTTTACAAACTTGAGCATTTAAACTTGCTTTATTTATTTATTTGTATTATTATTGCCAAATATTTGATACCTCAGATATTATGTTCCCATATGCCAGACATACCAATTAATCTGCCGATAATTGGCAATTGTTTATTTGGATCCCCCATTAATTGTATTATAATATATGCAATTAATTGTATCATTCATTGGCTATCGGGTTTATATTACTTAATATTCATTGAAAGGATGTGGTTCGGTTAGTCCTTCTCCCATAAGGTTGGTTCAGGTATCTAGAGTATCTGGAATAAAATGCGGAAATCTCCGAGATGCAGACTTTAAATCCCACACCCCTCAGTTTTGTCCTTGACTGGCGTCTTCACCGTGCATATTGGGCACGCACCATGAGAAGGGGGCTCACACATTCTGGCTTGCTGTCAACCGCCTTCCCCTTTCCAGCAATGCAGTGCTCTGCTGGAAATTTTGTCATGTCTTCCACAAGCTGCTGAGGGATGGCCATCCAAATGTGAGTACAGCCAAATTATCTCTTAAACATCTAATTGCACCTCATCCTCACTATCTCTCAAGCGCTTAGTTTCTTGATATCTGCTTCTCCCTTTGATAAATTAGTTTTTCTCACACACTCAAATCAGCTCCCCATAGTAAACGCTGTATGCATCAGCAACACACAATGTGTGTGTGTGTGTGATCCATATTAAGCAATTCCACATCAACTCTCACAAGCCCTGTGAGAGTTATCTACTAATCAGCTGTCTACTTAGACAGCATCTTTAGGTGCCATATGCTGTATCCTTACCCAAAATCTGTTCAAGGGGTGTGCTGTATATAACCTATGCAGAGTGGGCAGTCCCAAAGTACATTCGGAAATTTCCTTTCATACAGAAAATGATCAATAACAACAATTCAGCTTAAATAATAAGAAGCTGTTTTACCCAATATTTGTGTGTACTATGTTTAAACTGTATCAAATATTGGCCATAAAACACCCTGCTCTTTGGACTATTTTATTTTATGTATATTTTAAGACATTTTAAACGAATTTACATTTATTTAAATACATTTTTGGCCAATAACTGGCCTATTTTTAGATAAATCATTCTGAGATACAAGGTACCTATTTTATTTTATCTTAATTGATTTATTCTGAGGTATCTTACTTGATGATAATTTGTGGCATTTTTATTTTAAGCTTATTTTTTGTTTTATTTTTAGGTTAATATGCGGTATCTTTTTTTATTTTGAGATGTTATTTGATAGTAATTAGAGGTTTCTATTGAATTAGATTTTGAGGTATCTTATTTGAGGATAATATGAGGCATTTTTATTGTATTTTAAACTTGAAGGAATTTTAAACTTGTTTTTATTTTATTTTATTTGGGGTTATTTATGGTTAATATGCAGTATCTTTTTCTATTTTGAGACTTTATCTTATTTGATGGTAATTAGAGGTTTGTATTTAATTTGATTTTGAGGTATCTTATATGAGGTATGTATTTTATTTGATCTAATTTGAGGGTAAAATGAGGTCTCTTATTTGATGAGGTTTAAAGGAGAGAATTGGAGGTATCTAGAATGCTGTCTCTGTCTCTCTGTCTCAGGTCATTAAGGACTCCATGCGGCACAAGGCTGACCTGAACGACATGAGCAGGATGTGGGTAAGCATGTGAACACGAGTTTCTGCTGCTGGTTTGAATGATTTCCCACTAAAACTGAGGCTCGCTCAATATAACTCTGTGTCGTATTGAATGAGGCCTTGTGGAGTTCTCATCTCATTGTGGAAACTGTCAGTGTGTCAGTCAGCAAGCCATTTCGTTACTGCTGATTGACAACTAAATAGCTTGGCGTTCTGTGTATGAGTCAGACACACTAACCTCAGCGCAGAGATGATCTGTAATTATCTGACGATGACGTGAGCGTGTGTCACTCTGGAGGAGCTTGTTATGAGTGTAGCAGTCAGACATCCCTGAAATCTTATCAAATGCTTTTATGAAGTGCGTTTTGTTGGATGTTTTTATTTTTTTTGGTCTTTTATCTAGAACTTATATTTGATGTTCAGCACGATGGTCAAATAATGTTGTTTATATTGTGCTTTATAAATTTTAGATTTTTTTGATTGATATATTGACATTTAATACTAAAGACAAATTGATTGCAAAATATTCAGATTATATTTTTTCTTTATTAAATACAGTGTAAAAGTTTTTTTTTAATTGTTTTTCTTACATAGAATAAATGGGTGTTTATATAAGAAAGAAAATCTTTAGCTGTCGCATTACAGATTTGGGGTGAAAACTTAGTTTAGCAGAATATTTTGTGATTATATATTAATGTGCTGATTTACAATAATTAAAAAATAATTGTTGTTGTTACTAAATAAAATAAGGGATATTGTTGTAATATTTCACTATCAAATAAGCAAATCGTCTATAAAGTTAAATAATTAAAGTATTAATATTTTTATTTTATTATACAAATGCAACATTATTATGCAACAATACTAAATGTTTATGACCATCTTTATTTATTTACTTCCAAAAGTTTTACCTGCAAACTTTTATTTTGGTGTGAAATCATTGTAAATCCTTAAAGCTTGTCAACAGTCTGTTTATTAACGCTTCTCATTTTTCAAGTTTGGGAAGATGGGAAGTTTCTGAATGCATGTTATAAGCATCACAAACTAAGACCAGATGCAGAGATGCATAGATGAGATTATATAGAGCAGAATTTACTGTAAACCGAGCTGATCTGAGTCACTGAAAACACAGGATCACAAGAACGTGTATAACACAGTGCTGCACTTCGCTGTGAAACACGCTATGTATTCGCATTAATTAATCATAGACGTTGTGATTTGATAATCACACTAAACCATATTTGGATTTCAGATTTATTTATATTAATAGAGTAGCTCTAATACAGTAACTTGTGGATGCCATTACATGTTGACTTTAGCATTATTGTCAACAATGGAAGTGTTTCTAATGCCGTTTACAATTAGCTGTGTATCGCTAGCAAACATGAAGGGTCAGATGCAACATGCTGAGCTGCAACTTTTGTTTACTGGAAAGACTTTAGTTTGCATCCCTCCTGAGTATTTGCTGAGAGCGTGCTGCACGATTAAACTCGAGACACATTTCATGCAAACAGCTCCGCCCCCTTCCTGTTATGATGTCACAGTAAGTGGTGAATGGAACAGGAAGTGACAGAAAAAGATCATTAACTTGACCTGCAGCTGGTTCTATTATGTGTGTACACCAGACATGTTAATAAGCATCAAACATGACCTTAATCTACCCACAGTGACTCACACTTTGGACTGTGAAGTGAGCTGATGAGCTGAGAATGAGACGAGGACTCATTTGCTGCTACTGATGCTATGGAAGGGCAAAGGTGTAATTTCCTTTTGAAGCGTTGAGTGTTTTTCTCGCCCTCATGCTCCTCTCTTTTTTTCTCAGGGTCATTTGAGTGAAGGCTACGGCAAGTTGTGCAGCATCTACCTCAAACTGCTCATAACCAAAATGGAGTTTCACATCAAAGTGAGTGACTGAAGCAGAACATCTGTCTTCGAACTCGCCTCCTCGGATCTTAATTCCCAGACTTTCCAGTCTTTATTCAGTTATTTTGTGACCCCATGACAATTGTTTGGGTTTTTTTAATCCTAAAGAAAAAAAAAGAAAGAAAAAAGAAAATTCACAAACATTATATATATATATATATATATATATATATATATATATATATATATATATATATATATATATATATATATATATATATATATATATATATAAATTGTATAATAATATGAAAATGAATGCTGTTTATATTAAATATACATTAGTTATTTTAGGTATTTAAATAATAAATATATACAATTTAGATAAAGAATCTAGAATTTAGATAAAGTATATAATAATATAATTCTAATATAATTATAAAGAATAATTTAATAAAACAATTTGAATTGTTGTATGTATATATAGCTCTCATAACACCTGAGCAGTGCCACAGACTGATCGACTCCATGCCACGCTGCATTGCTGCAGTAACTCAGGCAAAAGGACCCCTAACTAAGTATTAAGTGCTGTACATGCTCATACTTTTAATTTTCATACTTTTAAGTTGGCCAAGATTTAAAAAAATTATGAAAATGAAAAGTATGATCATGTACAGCACTCAATACTTAGTTGAATTAGTTTTGCCTGAGTTACTGCAGCAATGCGGCGTGGCATGGATTCGATCAGTCTGTGGCACTGCTCAGGTGTTATGAGAGCCCAGGTTGCTCTGATAGTGGCCTTCAGCTCTTCTGCATTGTTGGGTCTGACATATCACATCTTCCTCTTCCCAACACCCCATAGATTTTCTATGGGTTTTGCTGGCCAATTAAGAACAGGGATACCATGGTCCTTAAACCAGGTACTGGTAGCTTTGGCACTGTGTGCAGGTGCCAAGTCTTGTTGGAAAATAAAATCTGCATCTGCCTAATTTTGGTTAGCAGCAGGAAGCATGAAGTGCTCTAAAACTTCCTTGTATATGGCTGTGTTGACCTTGGACCTCAGAAAACACAATGGACCAACACTAGCAGATGACATGGCACCCCAAACCATCACTGACTATGGAAACTTTACACTGGACCTCAAGCAATGTGAGCCGCATTTCCACTGTCGGGCCAGTGCGAGCCAGGGCTTAAAGCAGGCTGGGCGGGGCTCATAGCCCCGGGCCAGTAGCACCAAGGCCAGAATAGCGCAGGGTTTCCACAGTGGAGCCTGAAGCTCCACTGCCCATCACTAAAACACGACCTTTACACGCCTCTCAGAACAACGTCATGCAACCTCATCATTTCACCAACAAAGAGAAGTTATCAAAAAATTAAGAAATAAGTCACTGGAACATGCGCGATCACAAAACTAACATGATAAAAGCAGCCGTTTGTGTGCATGCTTTGTTATATATTCAAATTCAAAAGCATCAATGTAGAATAAGTTATACATTGATCATATTGATTTAATTTATCAGGACTAAAAATTAATCACACATAAATGCGTCACTCTATAATCACTCTATAAAAACGCTTATGAAAATAGCCTGCTTATTCAGTCCAGTCTGTTTCTGTTTATTAGCCACAGTAGCCGTCACATTTAGATTGAATGATAATATCTCTATTTTTATAAAAGCTCCCGAACAAAAACATTATTATATTTTTTTATGAGACGAAGCTGGCGTCTGATTTCTTCAAACGGTGATATTTACCATGTTTACTATGGTAATGTTATTGCCTAGCGTGCACAGACATTTGCATCGCTTATAAATATTTCTGCCTTGTATGGTGATTATAATACACATTGGATCAAGTTATTTCAAACACTCGTTGCTGACTGAAAGTGAGTTTTGAACTTAACTTATTTTAAAAAGTCTTTAAAACCGGTGTTAAAGCTGTTATCTTTCTGAAATGATCCACAGCGCTGAGCTCTTTAGACGCGAAGAAACTCCGCCTATGTTTATAACCCCTCCTCTAGCCCCAGCTGGCCCGCTTTGGCCCAAGGTTTTCGTCGGGCCAAAAAACCCTGGCCGTTGGCCCCGAGGAAGCCCCAGCGAGGCACGATCAAGCCCCGGAAGTGACAGTGGAAACACGACTGGCCCTGGCACGCACTAGCATGCCCGGCTTAAGGTCGCCAGTGGAAACGCGGCTATGGATTGTTTGCCTCTCCTCTCTTTTCCAGACTCTGGGACCCTGATTTCCAAAGGAAATGCAAAGTTTACTTTCATCAGAGAACATAACTTCAGACCACTCAGCAGCAGTCCAGTTCTTTTTGAAGCGAGACGCTTCTGATGCTGTCTGTTGTTTAAGAGTGTCTTGACACAAGGAATGCGACAGCTGAAACCCATGTCTTGCATACGTCTGTGTGCAGTGGTTCTTGAAGCACTGACTCCAGCTGCAGTCCACTCTTCGTGAATCTCCCCCACATTTTTGAATGGGTTTTGTTTCACAATCCTCTCCAGGGTGTGGTTATCCTTATTGCTTGTACACTTTTTTTTTTCTACCACATATTTTCTTTCCCTTCACCTCTCTATTAATGTGCTTGGACACAGAGCTCTGTGAACAGCCATCCTCTTTTGCAATGACCTTTTGTGTCTTGCCCTCCTTGTGCAAGGTGTCAATGGTCATCTTTTGGACAACTGTTAGGTCAGCACTCTTCCCCATGATTGTGTAGCCTACAGAACTAGACTGAGAGACCATTTAAAGGCTTTGCAGGTGTTTTGAGTTAATTAGCTGATTAGAGTGTGGCACCAGGTGTCTTCAATATTGAACCTTTTCACAATATTCAAATTATCTGAGATACTGAATTTGGGATTTTCCTTAGTTGTCAGTTATAATCATCAAAATTAAAATAAATAAACATTTGAAATAATAATAATAAATAATCATTTTTTGATCGTAGGTGTAAATATAGCCTATTACCTAGATTATAATATATATTATATTATATATTTATAGCTTCCTGTGTCAATATGAAATGCATCAATACTTGAAAATTACATTTTTCAAGCCATTTCATGGGTATTTTAAAAGGATATGCTGTCAGACTCTCACAAAAATAACATTTACCCCACTTGCTTTTCCAGAATCCTCGTTTCCCAGGCAACCTTCAGATGTCAAACAGACAGCTTGATGAGGCGGGTGAGAACGACGTCAATAATTTGTGAGTTTTGCTTTGTGTTTTTTTTTTTTTATTCTTTTTTTATTATTAAAAAAAGCTCCAAAATTGCTCTGTGTGTTTGTGGGATGTGACTTAATCATGTTTCCTCTCCTCTCAACACATGTAGCTTCCAGCTGACAGTGGAGATGTTTGATTACTTGGATTGTGAGCTGAACCTTTTCTTGGGCGGTAAGTTTAAAGTGGAGTGCAGGTGCCTGAGACCCCAGAAAAGTCCCTTTAGTTAGTTCACCTGATGGTCATTTTGGTTATGCCACAGAGCAGCTGTTTTCTAAGTAGATAGTAGCCAGATAAATACAGCTTCAATCTACTTGAACAGAGAAAGGCTAAAATCTCTTTTTCAAGACTCTTTTTGAGTAAGGTCAATAAAATGTGTCATTTATTAAACTTCAAAGCTGCAGGAAAGAAATAGTAATGTGTATTCTAGAGCAAAAAAAAAACAAATGACACCTCCATGGGGATAGATATTTCTGCTGAAAAAGGCAGTGAAATCAAGCTGAAACACTGATAGATCAGTGTGCCTGTGCTGAAAGCATTAGGGAGAAGTTAATGCAAGTGTTGTTGGCTGAAATGCAGCTCCCTGGCACAGGAAACCACACCTCTCTGTGTGCTGAGAAGACGGGGTCTCACAGGAGCCTGCATCACTGATCACCAGAGAGACGGACGGACGGAGGCAGGGAGGGAGTGTGGGGATGAATGTGAATGAGGAAATGGGCAATGAAAGGGATTGATTGAGAAAAACAGCACGTTGAAGGGAATGGCATGAAAGAAGGATTCATAAAATGAAAGCAAACATCTTGCCAATTGAGAATTGATGCTTTTTAGAGTATTTTAAACAAATGTATTTAGGTAGTAGGGAAAATATATTATTAATAACCAAAGCATATAAATAAGTATATATTTCAGTATAAATTAGAGCGTTAAATAGTTTTTCCCTATTTTTGTGTTCAGAGGTTTTTTTGGGTGGGGCTGAAATCATGTCTCAGTCATGCACTGGAGTCAGTGAGCATGGCCCCTCTGCTCACACTATAAAGAGGTGTGTTCGATTTGATGGATTTTTGTAGGACATCTTGAAGTACCACGAGAGCTATAGAGATCAGATAGTGCCTTATGCTTTCAAATCGCTCTCGTGGTACTTTGATGTGATGTATTGATCGGTCTATGCAGTGCTGTCGTGAGTTACTTTTATTACAGTTAGTTACTACATACTAGCTATGCCTTTGACACGTAAATGCATATTACCTGGTTGCGATTATTTACAAAAAAGCTTGGTCTTTTTAAATTAAGCTGCTAAAGAGCATCCATTCAGTCTGTAGAAGTATTTGACCGATGAGAGAGGTGGCAGCTTTCCCACAAGTGGGCGTGGTTTCAGCGGACACACCCCCAGCATTTGGGAGCAGAGAATACTGCTCGTTTTTTCAAGATTTTGAAAATTATTTTATTTACTTGGCATTTTTTATGAGTCATATTTGGCTGGCTTGTAAACCACAAATGTTTCTATTTGTCTATTTACTCAAGTCGCTTTGGATAAAAGCTTCTGCTAAATGCGTAAATGTTGCAACACATTTATTTTGTTTTAGATATATATATTTTGCTTGAGAAAAAAGAAAAGAAAATATCTTATAAGTTATTGATATATAATGCACAGAGTTTCTAAAGAAAAAAAATGTCCAAAATGTTTGGATATACATTATTGTAAATGAATATATGCATATTATAACATTTACACAAAACTATTTATAATAATTTATCATTATTATTATTATTATAAATGGATAATATAAATTATTTATATGCACAATTTATAACAATATAATATAATTATAATTTTGTATTAGAGCGTGAGAAAAGATACTTATGTTATAAGGGGTTTTAGTATCTCTGAAATGATGGCTTTATTTGGTGTTTGTTTCTTCACAGTGTTCAGCTCGTTGGATATGTCTCGCTCCGTGTCAGTGACAGCAGCGGGTCAGTGTCGTCTGGCTCCTCTTATCCAGGTCATTCTGGACTCTAGTCATTTGTACGACTACACCGTCAAACTGCTCTTCAAACTCCACTCATGTGAGTCCATAAATCACATCTCTCTCACACAAAGGAGTATCGTGATTTTGCCAAGTAAGACATGTTCCTGGATAAATATGTTTTGATGATCCTGGATCATAATTTATTCCTAAAATCAGTGGGTAATGAAGACTGATTAACAAGAGTGTAGAAGCACCTAACCCTGATTTTAAGCCTAAAACGGACATTTCCTGAAAAGTTATATCTCAGTTCTGATTGGTTGATTGGAATGTTGTTCCAGCATCAACAAGGATGTTGTACTTGGTGAAATCACGCTCACCATCAAAGGCTACGTTCAGACTGCAGACAAAAGTGGACCAAATCTGCTTTTTTCTGTTCATAAAATGTGAACAGTCGCTATTAAACCCACCTAACATTAAATATAAATTAATTTTTAAATGAATAAAAAAAAATTAATCTTCTTTTATATTGCAATCGTCCTCAAATCAGTGTAGAAACAACACAGACAGTATGTTTTTAATATTGTTTAATGGCATATTTTTTTTGACTGACGGTGAGTATGACTGAAACCAATACTACTGATGTCTATGAAAGTTTTTTTTCTTTCTTTTTCTAATATTTAACCATTGTTTAAATTGAACATTTAACATTACAGTATAATTGTTAGCTGTCAATTTTAACATTATTAGACTTTTAAAAAATAGCAGCTTCTTATTTAAGTGAACTTAAAACAATCTTCACATAAACCCATTGTAATGTCATATTTACCTGTGCCCTTCAGCATGTAGGAAATTGAATAAAGTTATCAAACACTAAATTCGAACATGAACTGAACATGACGCAGATCTGATGCAGATCTGATGATATTTGTGTGTGAAATTGAAGAGCACATGCTACGAACAGAGTATACTGGCTGTCAGGACAGGAAAACTAGATTTTACTGATATATGACCTGGAGGCATCTCATCTGACCACAGTTCACTGTTGTTCTACTGAGCTCCTCGTCATCTGTAGCTTTTCCTCACTCATTTGACTAGTGCCTGATGCTAAGGCGAAGCTGGATTGTGCGTCTGAAAAGCCTCCTGTTTGATTCGTTCTTAAAGACGACCTGCATCTTAATAAACACACAATTCTTGTAAAGAAAAAGAGACCAAAGCAGCAGATATAAGTGGGGTGGTCAACCCTAGCTCCGCCCCTGCGTTAATAGTGTTAAATATTTATAACGCTGTAACACGCGGACACATTTGAAAACACTAATATTAATATTTTTAATAATTTTATTGATGTTTTCTGTTAGGAAAGTTGTCATTGTTCTGTATTTGGCATTGGTCCTTTGAATATTATACTGAAATGTAATAAAAATAGAGCTGAAAATAGTGTGCTCTCCTCCAGGTCTGCCAGCAGATACTCTGCAGGGTCACAGGGATCGCTTCCAGGAGCAGTTTAAGAAGTGAGTCTGTCAGTCACTATCCAGTCAGGACAGAGTCACGCAGACTGATACTAGTTTATTCTTTTGTATTTCTCACTCTCTCAATCTTTTCTCTTCGCTCCGTGCCCCTCTCTTTCCAGGCTGAAGAGTCTGTTCTATCGCTCCAGTAACCTGCAGTATTTCAAGAGACTGATTCAGATCCCTCAACTTCCTGAGGTGAGACTCCTGCATACCAAACAGATTCCTGCCTGACCCAAGTCCAAAAATGCTGCTAGTGGAAAGAAATTATGTAACTCATTTGCATATCTGCCTGCTTCGTTTTCTAGCATTAGGATTCTCAACTGGACTCTGCTGAAAAATTACTGCAGGCTGCCCTATAAAACAACATTTAAAGGCACAGCGAGCTATTTTTAATTTGTTTGAGCATCATGTTTACAACATTGTGACATCAGCTCAACCAATGGTGTGAGACTAGGACAGGGCTATCCGTTTTCTTCACCAATAGCATACGAGGGAAACCTGCGTGAAAGCATATTTTAGTAGCTTCCTTTCTTCACATCTCTCTTCAGAATCCGCCAAACTTCCTGCGGGCGTCAGCCCTCTCCGAACACATCAGTCCAGTGGTGGTGATTCCAGCGGAGTCCCCTGAGAGTGAACATGTAGTAGAGACAGAAGACCTGGTGGACACGGACATCCCACCTTTAGCGGTACCACACAAAATCTCACTTTCCAAATTTGTCCGTATACTTTCCTTCCATCTCAAGTTTTTGAATATTTTTTTTCTCCATTAGAGTACTGTGGACAGCAAATTCGACGACCTTTTTGGCACCTCGGCTGCTACAGACCCATTCAACTTCAACAATCAGAACGGCATGCGCAAAGACGAGAAGTAAGACTTGGAAAGACTGTTGGAGAATAGAATAAATACGTTATAGGAAGCTCTTTGAGTTTATTAGAACAAATTATAACAAAGGAATATGTATCTCTCATCTCAGAGACCGTTTGATTGAGCAGCTCACAGCGGAGCTGCAGGCCGTGAAAGAGGAGCTGGAGTCCTTCAGATTGGAGGTAAAGAGAGGGAGATGAGAGGAGGCCAAATCTGATAAGATACCGCTTAAAAGTTTGCAGTCAGAAATGTTTTTTTTTTAAGTAATTCATATTTTTATTCAGTAAGGATGTGTTAAATTGATCAAAAGTAATTGCAAATACATTTATAATGTTACAAAGGAGTTCTATTTCAAATAAATTATGTTCTTTAAAAAATGTTTGAAGAAAGAATCATGGTTTCCACAAAATTAAGCAGCACAACTGTTTTCAGCATTGATAATCAGAAATGTTTCTTGAGCATCAGCTCAGCGTATTAGAATGATTTCTGAAGGACCGGAGTAATGATGCTGAAATTTCAGCTTTACCATCAAAGGAATCAATTATTTTAAAAGAAAACAATTATTTTAAATTGTAATAATATTTCACAATATTTTAGTTAGGATTATTAACAATTACGATTAACAATATTTTCTACTGTATTTTTGATAAGAGACTTCTTTTAAAATATTTTACTGCCGCCAACCTTTTAAAGGGTCCTGTAGAGTGGAAGAGAAGTGGAAATGAAAGCTATATGCCACTTAACAAACTTTTGGTCTTTCTCAGAGTGGCCGTCTGTGTCAAGCGCTCCGGGGGCGTGTGAACGAGCTGGAGGCGGAGCTTGCGGAGCAGACTCACCTGAAGCAGCAGGCGTTGGGTGAGAGCGAGTTCCTGAGGGTGGAGCTAGACGACCTGCGCAGGGTCAAAGAAGACACTGAGAAAGAGCAGCGCAGCCTGAGCGAAATCGAGAGTAAGAGTTTGTTGTTGGACCGATTTACAATATTTTCAGAGTACAAATCTACTTTTTTTTTTTATTTCAATTATTATATAAGATATTCACGACCCTGTTAATATTTAGAGAACTTGGACTGACAGCTGTAAGTTAGGGCTTCAAGACTGACCTGTTCCTCTTTTGCAAATAAAAGAAACAGGCTTTTCTTCCTTTTTGGTTAATTTACACTCAGTGGTTCACCCCAAACTGTTGCTTTTTTTGGAACACGAGTTATCCTTTCATAAATCAGCATAAATAATGGCATAAATACAGTGTTATAGCCAGGATATTAAAGAGATATTTCACCTAAAAATAATAATTCTGTTGCAATTTACTTGCCCTCAAGTTTTCCTTTATCGGTGTAAAACAAAAGAAGTTATTTTAAAGAATGTCGGTAATCAAACAGTTACTGTTAGCCATTGACTTCCATTGTATTGTTTGTCTATATTGTGGAAGTCAATGGCTACCGTCAACTGTTGGGTTACCAACATTGAAGGTTTGGAACAACTTGAAAATGATGACAGAATTTTCATTTTAGGGTGAACTATGCCTTTAAAGGTCTGTGCTGAGTCAGTTCAGATGCAGGACAGTAATGGATACTCATTAGACAGTCTGTTTACACTCTGGAGTCGAGGAACACAGCCAGTTCACTGCAGCCTCTAATCATATGCTAATAAACCATATAGTGCACAGTCCAATTCACCAGCATGCAGGCCTGTGCTGAGGCTCTCAGTGGTGCTAACTGTTCTGTGATGCAGAGAGCATGGTCTGAGGCATATCAAGACTTGGGTTTTTTGATAGTTAATGTAGGTATTTCGGGTGTGTGTTTTTTGTAGGAAAAGCACAAGCTAATGAGCAACGCTACACCAAGTTAAAGGAGAAATACACAGAGCTGGTCCAGAGCCACGCTGACCTGCTGAGGAAGGTGAATTGATGTTACACCTACATTTAGTTCACACACTGCCTGTATATGTATATTTTTCAAGGGCAAATGATCACATTAATGCATGCAATTAAAGCATTAAAAAGTGTTTAATGCAAATTTATATATATTTACCACCACCATTCAAAAGTTTAATTAAATGCATCCTTGCCAAATAAAAGTTTCAATTAAAAAGGGAAGGGACAGGAAAACAATATATGTGTGTGTGTTTGTATTTCATTTTTTCCACATTTCCTTCACACTGGAAATGGAAGGTTTAGCACATTGGGTTGTGGGATACAGTATGTTACTCAGCGTGCTTGTTTTGGCAAATGCAGTTGGTGTTCTGTGTCTTCCTTGTAAATAGTAGATGGAGAAATTTGCATTCTGCACAGACACAGTGTGCGCACTTTATACTGCTCACTTGAGCTCCAGTGTCAGGCCTCTCAGTATACCTGCAGGTGGTTTAGCTTCTTCACCAGACTTTTTTCTCCGCAGACTCTGCTCTATTTCTTACACAGATGAAACTTGGCACTCTGGTCTTCTGCCTTCATGCTTAGAAGCTGTCATCACACTCACTGCCATTCAGCAGCATGCTCTGATCCCACCACAGAGACATCCGACAGTGGCTGCCACGTCCTTGGGAAAAGATCTGGGTCAGCCAACAGTCTTGGCTCTGTGCTAAACTGTACATGTCTATGTGTTTCTCAGAATGCCGAGGTGACGCGTCAGATGACGGTGGCCTGTGCTGCCCAGGATGAGGTGGAGAATGTAAAAAAAGAGATGCAGGACAGATTGAAGGCTGCTCAGGATGCTACCAGTCAGCAGGTGGACACACACACACACACTCCCTCTGCTTGATGTAACCTTAGTATGCTTGTCTTACACTTCCCTTTCCTCATGTATATACACGAGTAGGAGAAGACTCAGTTAGAGCAGCTTCAAGCTCTACAAGCCGAGCTCATGTCCAGCAGATCTGAACTAGAGACCCTGAAGAGTACCATCACCTCCTCCCAACAGGTGGGACCTCACCCTCTACCCATCTTTCTCTTCCTCTTCACCTCATGAATCCATCTCCATTCTTTGCCCTAATCGTGTATAAAGAGGTAATGAACTGCATTTTTTTAATTGTTTAATGTTCCTCTGAGGTCAACTTATAATGTTAGGAAGATTTATAAATTAAAAATCAGCATAATGGGTTAATATTCGATTCTATTTTTGACCCTCTCTTTGATGCACGCCGTTTTGATCACATGCTGCATTCCACGCTTGGAAGTGAATGCCCGTGGCTATGATTAGCTAACAGTTTTGCATATTAAAATAATAGATGGACACTGCTGTTATGTACTCTGAAAACAATATGAATCATTTTGTTTAAAATTGTATAAATACTCAGTGCATATCAAACAATCTGTAACAGACAAAGCAATAGAGACATATGGAAAAAAACAGTGTTACTCAGACTTGTGACATTACCAGATCCTTGAGAAATGCCAAGAAACCATTTCAAACACAATAAACAAGAGGCAGAAATGTAGACGTAGACATTGACCTTCTTCAGAGGCGTTCTTTTGTCACTCTATGACATCATATTGAAGTGAAATATGAAATTAATTGCTGTTTTATCAGCTTGGTTTCAATACAAGCTGTTTTTGGACTGACAAGGAAGTGTTGAGTTTTGAAACTTACGAGATGTTTTTGTAGTACAATAAACTCTTACAGTTTCATTTCTCAGTTCATGACCCCTATAAAGAAATATTGAATCTTAACGCTCTTCCATACACACCCGTTCAGAGCTCAGCCCAGCACAGGTTTCATGTATCACTGTCTCTGCGGTTAGTCTAGTGCAGGTGGACATGGTGATTCTGTGCTGAATTACCTAAGTTAATGTGTCCAGACTGCATGTGGGATTCGATATGTCCCCCCGCCGGCCCCCTCCATCCCTCTTCCTTCTGTCACCTGCTGCAGCACCTCCACTGCTGCCTCTAGCAGCTGACTCAGCTCAAGGCATCTGTCCTCAAAACATGGTTAACATCTATAGCATGACTGTATCAGTTTCACTTTTAATAAACTTTATAGAGTGTTGCAGGGATGATGTAGTTTTGTAGGTCAAAACCCGAGAAAAGTAGCAATCTAGCACTTCCAGTTCTATCATTCTGAAGTCAGTGGGTTTTCGGTTAAATGCATGAAATATTTGTGGTTAATGTGGTTAATTCTTCTGTGGTCTGTGGTTAACAAGCTGTTTTGAAAAAAAGCCGCTAAATGGGACTACAGAGAGAGATTGTCGGTGACATTAAATGTAAAGCCGATATATCGGTAATCAGTGAATATGCCGCCAATTTGATTTTTTTTTTACTAACTGTAATAATAAAACCTTCCTAATCATTGGGAAGAAGGAGGCGGGAACCGGCGAACAATCAAAATTAAACTTTAATTACAAAAATAAACACACAACAGCGCATCTGCCCCTCACGGACAACTGATGCACACAAATAGTAAAACATAAACTAAAGCCCAGGCCTGGTCCTCTCTCGTCCTTCACTGTCGTCGCTCTAGTTTTATATCCTTCCATCTCCTATGTGGGACTCGAGACCGGTGGTGGGTCGCAGGTGTAGCTCATTTCCCAATCACTCCACCGGCCTCACTCCTCGTTCCCACATCCCTCGGCCCCGCCCCACTCGTCACACTAACATATAATGCAGATAAAATGCTTTAAATGGTGTAATTACTTAGATTGTCCACCAGATCACGCTCCATTGTTTGCTACTGGTGACCTGGATGAAAAGCTTTAAAGGCTTAAGTCTATGGAAAACCATTGAAATTGCCATACCTCCGTGAAGGCGCTGCGAATCTGCACCAAATTCGGAGGATAACTTCAGAAATTCCACCATGATTCCAGATCCAAGGGAACGTACACGTTACATTCAAAGGGCATTATTAAAGTGCACGAGACGTGGGTTTATATTGTATTTATTTACAAAGGTATATTATAACTTCTCTAATAAGTTTCATCTGTGTGTGAAGGCAGTAGCGCAAATCTGTGAATGAATGTTCCGAAGTGAAATAAACTACAACAGAATAAAGTTGAATAGAATTGAATTAAAGTTGAATTAACTTCAACTTTACTGTTCAGTGCGCTGATGTCAGTTCCATTTTGGATAATAAAGTTTATTGATAAATTGTTAACTGCCCTGCCTCCATTAAGTGTTTGATTACCATATTTGAGTGATCACTGCAAAAAATGTGTTTGTGTGTGTGTGTATATATATATTATTTGTATGTATATACTGTATTCTATATATTGTACCACTCGAATGGGAAAGTGTCCAAATTTTTGACTGGTACTGTTCTGTAATATATACAAAGAATATCGTCCGATATCGATATCTGCCTTTTTGTACTCCTTAATATCTGTATCGGTAATTAATTAATTAAATCGCTGTAATTAAACATGATCATGCCAATCAAAATTAATGTTTAATGGTGAATGATGTTGATGTCTCGTGACCATGATGTAGTTTGTTTATATTCGGTATTTAACTTTTTACTTGAAAGTGAAAGTGAAAGTGACGTGACATTCAGCCAAGTATGGTGACCCATACTCAGAATTTGTGCTCTGCATTTAACCCATCCGAAGTGCACACACACAGAGCAGTGAACACACACACACACACACACACTGTGAACACACACCCGGAGCAGTGGGCAGCCATTTATGCTGTGGCGCCCGGGGAGCAGTTTGGGGTTCGATGCCTTGCTCAAGGGCACCTAAGTCATGGTATTGAAGGTGGAGAGAGAACTGTACATGCCCTCCTCCCACCTACAATTCCTTTCGGCCCGGGACTCGAACTCACAACCTTTCGATTGGGAGTCCGCCTCTCTAACCATTAGGCCACGACTTCTGGAGATTTTATCTAGACTTCAAAATTCCAAAAGTTCATTTGTGGAGTTTATCTTGATGAGCAAAATATGTATGATTCATAAAATATTGTTGGTCGCGGAGCTTATTTTTGGGGGATTTTGTTGAGGGAACCAGGGTGAGCTGGGAAGGCGCATGCAAGTATGTCAACAATGCAGTGCTTTAATGGTATAACTATGACGGATGTGTATGTCACACCTTTAGCAGTGTCTCACATTTTTTGCAACGTCCGTGTTATTAATGCACCGTGTCAAGTCAAAAATAATTTCAGCTTTTACATGCAGTGCAGCTCATCAATGTCATTGCCAAAAGATCAGAAGATCCCACGTGGGGCAAGTGTTGTGAAGTTTTGTTCACATTAGAAAGTTAGCATGGCAACAGTTTAATTTGACTGCAACATGATGGAGGCGTCATGCTGTGCTTTTTAAAAACCATTTGCGTTTTTAGATGGAAAGATGCGATCTGTATAAATGGTCCCTAACACTATTATTTTCAGTATCTGATTTTTTTCATGCCTAACCCTCATTCTCTTTTTCTATTTTAGTATTATTTATATACTATTATAATAAATATGAATATCTTGATTTAGCTTCTATTTTTAGGTTTTCATTTTAGTTTTAGTAATTTAGTAATTTCTATTTCAGCTTTTTCAATGAATGAAAATTATTTTTAATAGTTATAGTTAACAGTAACATTAGTTTTTTGTGATTTCATGATTTCTGTTTTCAGTAAAATGTCACATTAAATCTTGTAACTGACAACTTTATTCACTCTCTTCGTATAGTCGACTGAGCAGCTCAGTACTCAGCTGTCTGCTCTAGAGGCTGAGAAGGCGGGGCTTATAGAGACTGTTTCTCAGAAGGAGGCGGAGCTGGCCAGTTTGGGGGTGGAGTTAAAGCGTGTGCAGAGCAGTCTGACCAATGAGAGGGAGAGTGGTGTGAAAGCTACTGAGGCCCTGCAGAACCAACTCAATGAGAAGGT
Organism: Carassius gibelio; assembly: GCF_023724105.1. NCBI lineage: Eukaryota > Metazoa > Chordata > Actinopteri > Cypriniformes > Cyprinidae > Carassius > Carassius gibelio. The sequence goes on from NC_068385.1 coordinate 15,653,437, forward strand.
GAAATATTCTTTGTTTACTGTCATTTTACAATAGTGGCTTTGCAGCATTCAGATTCATTATACCAGAAGAATGCTGTAAATATAATAAACATGGTGTCTAAAATGCCTGTTTTCATTGTCTTTCTATCTGTAGGAGAGTCGTGAGCAGTCTCTGGAGAGCGAGCTGGTCTCTCTGCGCTGGGTGGCTCTGCGAGCAGCTCTGGAGGAGGCGGGAAGGATCGTACAGGACTGCCTGAATCAGCTAGAGGACCCCGCACACATAAGCTGCACCAGTTCAGCCGGTCAGCGACCAGCTCAAATGACCCTAAACCCTCCCACTGATTATACACACAGCAGGAATAGCCCTACGAGAGCGTAATATATATTAAAAGACCTTCTTGTGTGTGTAGATTACCTGGTGTGCAGGTGCCAGGTGGCTCTGGACTGCGTGGAGAGGCTGCAGTCAGCCAGAGACGGCTTTGTATCAGATAACACAGGTGAATTACTACGTTACACACACACACACACACACTCATTTACAACTAGTATTCATCAATGTACCATTGACTCCAGCAGTGTTGCTTTGAAACTGTAGTTTTACAAGATACAAGTAACACGTCATTTAAAGTAGTTGAAGAACAGCAAAGACAAACTATATATTAACATTCACATATTTTGGGGTCAGTAAGTTCCTTATTTTCAAAAAGTCTGCATTTATTAAAAGTATAAAGTAAAATACAATGGTAACAGTTATTGTGATTTTTTTTTCACCATATATATGTGGAGTCTAGTTTTTTTTTATTATTGAAACTGAAACATTAAAACCATATCTGATCCAACACTGAGATGATAGTACCGAGGCTGCACAATATATTGTGACACATCCATAATGTATTGATTTGTCATGCTACTCTGCTAAATGTTGGAAAAACTCCGTACTGAGTCAAATCTACACAATTTTAAAGGCAGCGGAGCTACTTTTAACAGTATTGAAAACTTTTATTTTTATTCCATCACTGTTCTACACTCAAAATGCACAAGTTCAAAAATAAAAAACCCCACACAATTCAACTAAGGATGTACCTTTTAAAAAATCCATTACCAAAAATGATTCAACGTGAATGCATGGAGACTTTTCCATCACTTTTGTTAACACTCAGTCTATTGAGATGAGAGGCGGTCATATATTTCTCACTGATTTCCCTTTATGTGTTTGATAGATGTGTCTGGACTGGTGCGGGCGGTGACTCAGTTCGCTCACCTGGTGGGCGATGTCATCGTGCAGGGCAGCGCCACTTCCCACATGGTGCCGGTGGAGCAAGCTGACGGTGAGCACAAGACGCCAATCACCCCAACACTACATATTCATAACAGCACAGCTGATGCAGCTCGATGTTAATACTTCTTTAAAGACACATATATTGACACTGTACTGACCAATCAGCATCCAGAACTATCTGATTGATATAGGCAGCATAAATGTCATTTCTATTATTAAACTGTATCCACATATAGAGAGCCGTCCAAGAATATGACTTTCTGTTTGAGTTGGTCTCCATACATCAGGAAGGTCATTAGTGTCACTTCGGTTCTGTTATTAACTCCTTCCCTGGAGGTCTGATGTTTTCAGTAGAGCTGTATTAAAGGAACTTGACGTAACTCAAACCGGCTAAATGTGTGGTTCCCGTGCACATGAGCGATCACGTCACAGCCGGACATGGCAGGAAATGTGTGTCAGTCCGAGCGTATGTGGAGTGTCTGCAGGTGACAGATGGCTCGTCTGACTGCTCTCTACGTTCTCTCTTTGTCTTTGTCTGTGTGTGGGCAGCTTTGGCAGACAATGTGAAGGAGTGTGGCGCGGAGGCCCTGGCGCTGCTCTGCCAGCTCAAGGAGCAGGAGTCTGTGGGGACGGCAGACTGCAGCCGGCTGAGGGCGGCTCTGGATACTGTGATGGTCTTGGGCGAGGTGAGCGAGACACTGAGAGATGGTCCTTGTTTTAGTATAGTAACACTGTGGACTGAAAAAAAAACAGCATGTAATTGGCAGAGAGAATCTCTTTTTATTATTATTTTAATTATTATTTATTTCCGAGTCATTTGAATTAAGCCAAAACTAATATGGAATACTTGTTTTGTGTTTACTACATAATGTATGTTATATTCTGTGTACTACCTGGTGTTATTTTAGTATTATTTATATATTATTATAGTATTTATTTATATTGTGAATTGGCTTTTAGGATGCACTTTTTTTTTGCAGTGTAATTATACATTTAAATTCTGAGTGATATTAATTAATAAGATGATCTAACTATTTGGTTAGGATTAGGGTTTGATTTATAGTTGCATGTAATTATGCATAATTTATTATTGTTACTGTAGCTACTAACAAGGACACTGCAAAATAAAGTGTTACCAGTTTTTTATTTTATTTTCAGTTTTCTTGTTAATTTTAGTAATTTTATGTGCTTTTGTAAAAAAAAAAATTATTATTAATTTGAAATATTTCTTAATTATCCTAGTAATTTATTAGTACTGTAAATTATTTTCACTTGGTTGCCAATGCAACATTTCTAAGTTTTTCATCTAATTGTACGTTTTTATTTTATTTTAATATTTTATGTGATTTCAGTTAACACAAATTTGTAACCGTTTTAGCTAACAACATTATACAATAATAAACATCAGTGAGAATATTATGGCACATTATATACTTAATTCACCAAGTTGCCATCTGATCTGAACTGGTATTCAGATTAATTTTTTCCATTAGAAATAGAAAGTCATGTCTAATTTGTCTTAATAGTTGGCACTCCGAACAATTAAGAGTCAAGAAAGGGATTTTAATATCACAGATGATTATTGGCTATGCTGCAGATGGAAGGTCAAGCATATTGCATTGTGGGATACTGTAATCCACACAGTGTGCTCTGGTTACATGCTGCACATTTTAGCACTCAGAATGTATCCACCAGGTATTCCATGAGTATTCATATTTCATAATGCAGAAATAGTAGTATGCTATTTTGTTTTCTCTGAGCAGAAGTTGCGTCCTCGGGGTCTGGAACTGCAGCAAGGGGAGCTGGGAGATCTGGTGGAGCAGGAGATGGCAGCCACATCGGCAGCTGTGGAGTCAGCCGCCGCCAGGATTGAGGTAATCAGACGGCTCCCTGCTCTCCCTGTCCTACAGACAGATACTTAATAAAACATGAAGCGCTCCAATCTACTCCTCTAATGTTTTTCCCCTTTGCTCTCAAAACAGGAAATGCTCAATAAGTCCAGGGCGGTTGACACTGGAATCAAAATGGAAGTCAATGAAAGGTCAGACAGACTAAGCCAAATGTGTTTTTCATATAAATTATGTTTTTAAGATTACTGTTACAGTTACAAAAGCGATTTTACAGGTTCTATTTAGTTGATGTTCCTCAGTGGATTTGGGTATTCAGTGATCAAAATGTCTCCATGCTGAGCTTATTTCACTTGGATAGCGTTGCACGTTTGCATTCACCCAGACGCATTAGCAGACCCACCCAGGTGCATACAAAACAGGCCTGTGAGTATTTAAATGTTGCTCTCCGTCGCCCCCTGCAGGATCTTGGCGTCCTGCACAGATCTCATGCAGGCCATCAAAGTGCTGGTGCTGTCCTCCAAAGACCTGCAGAGGGACATCGTGGAGAGCGGCAGGGTGAGTCAACGTATCTAGAAGTTTTAAGAAACCTCGAGCTTAAATTAGCAGAAACAGGTGTTAATGAAGTGTTCACAGGGGGCCGCATCAATGAAGGAGTTCTACGTCAAGAATTCCCGATGGACAGAGGGTCTCATTTCCGCCTCCAAGGCTGTGGGTTGGGGTGCAACCATGTTGGTGTGAGTATTTTAGACGGAGAAAAAATAAAAATGCGTCATTTTTGGGGGATGCTATTACATAATTATAAAAAAATCTCAGTGGGTTACAGAAACCTTATAGGTTTTAGGACCCTATAAAATAAGTTTTATGTTTCCATTTTATTTATTTATTTGTGTTTGTTTGTTTTTATATATAGAAATTCTGTTTTTATTTCTTCTCAAATTCTGTGTTCTTCATTTTGAATTTAAATCATAAAAGTTTAACAATTAAATAAATGTATAAAACATTTAATAACAGGACCCTATTAAAAATAAGAAAATAAAAATATTTTGCTTTACTTTTTATATATTTTATAGATATGTTTTAAGATGTTTTAAGCAAATGTGTAATAAAAAAAATGTGGCCTTCAAATTAATCTATAAAACTTGTAATCAGATGAAAATATGAAAAAAATAATATATAACAAAACATAGCATTTTTATTTTGGACAAATGAAGTGCTGCACAACAGAGGTTTACTATATAAATTTAAATTAAATTTCAGTTCATTCACTCTGTTGCATAGAAAATGTAGACTTTATATTAGTGGTCGACCGATATATTGCCAAAGTCGATATATCGGCCGATATTTGGCATTCTTCAAATGTCGTCATTGGCCGATAAGTTTTTCTGCTTGGTCAGTGTTTTCGAGGCGGGACTTTTATTTTGATGGTGCTGAGAACAGCATCACCTGAGTGCAGACAGTGCCTCCCTCTTGTTCACTGTCATCATTAACAGTTCTGTCTAATACAAATAGAAGTCTGTCTGATAATCAGATCGAACTGTTAAGCAAAGGAATTAATGTATACAAAAATATTATAACGATTGCTTTTATATTATTAGTAATAGAAATGCAAACTAATGAAAATTTAATTTCACAAACCTTATAAACTTATTCGAATCCAGCTGTGAGATCTTGTGAAGTGTGCATTTTTATATCCAGCATGATCACGTGTTCTCTGTGTGATGGTCAGTCCTTGTGAATTGACTACTTTAAACTTTACATTTGTGTTTTAAAATTATGCTGCACTTTATGCATTTGCCCACAGTCATATTCATGTAATTTCCACTGTGTGTTGTATGTAAAATGAGTGTTACCCTGGCTTTATTTAAAAAATGTGATCACAGTTCACACAAACTTCCCAGAACACTGAGTGCCCTGTTACAGTGTTTACTTCCTTTTTAATTATATTAGTGTTAAATATTTATTTATTTGTGAAAAATACTTTGTCATATGAAGTATAAGTATGTTTATTTTACACATTTATTTCATAATCTATTGTCAGTTGATTTAAAATTTCTTAAATATTAATAAAAAAAAAAATGTAAATATCAGCTTTATATCGCCCCCCCTGCTTTCCAAGAACGGAATCGGCATCTGTCAAAAAAAAATCAATATCGGTCGACCACTACTTTATATTTCTTTTTGCGATTTTATAATCAAAGACATTAGTGCATATCCAGGTGTGTCCAAGAATTGCACAGTTCTGTGACATTTCACAGTATACGGTAAATTCCATTTAAATGACTGGATTTAGCATTTTCCACACTGGGCCCTACGGTTTGAATCCTAAACTAGTTGATCTATGAACTATCCCCATTGTGCTGCTTCCATTAAAGAGTTTTTTCTTTCTGCAGTGATGCAGCTGATCAGATGGTGCAAGGCACGGGCAAGTTTGAGGAGCTGATGGTGTGTTCACATGAGATCGCTGCCAGCACGGCTCAGCTGGTCGCTGCATCTAAGGTACAACAACCAATTGGCACTTGAATTCACTTTGAAGCACTATGATGTTAAGGATGATATATATAATCCATTTGATCTCTTCAGGTAAAAGCTGACAAGGACAGTCCAAACCTTTCCCGTCTTCGGCAGGCCTCCAAAGGAGTCACCCAGGCCACTGCGGGAGTCGTGGCATCAACCAAGTCTGGCAAGTCTCAGATCGAGGACACAGGTGAGGTTTACAGCACAGCCTTTTCAGCTCACCCTCCTGACTCAACATCCTCAGAAACGTTTAACATTGCTGCTCATTTGGGAAATTCAGGTTCAGATTATGCTTGCAACATTTCCCCCATAATTTCTTGTCATTTCTCCATTACTCATTAAATGAGAGCCTGAAGAAAGTATTAAAAGTGGCAGCAGCCTCATTTCACTTCTCATTGACCTCCACAGTCACATTGCCCCATTTCATATTTAACTATAGCTATGAGAACTGGTTTATGGTGCCCTCCAGAGATACAGAAATTAGCAGGTCTATACAGTCAGCCTCTCTCATGCTGACGCTCTTCTCTGGAGGCAAGACATTTAAACAACATTGACCAGTCACATGGAGTCAGGGACATTGTGTGTCCTTTTATATCCAGACCAGCTGTTAGACATGAATTAAAAGCCATAAAATTTCATTTTCGACGCTCAATTCTCTCTGTTTCAGAAACGATGGACTTCTCCGCAATGACACTGACTCAGATCAAGAGGCAAGAGATGGACGCACAGGTGAGAGTGTATTCCTCTGTTCCTCATGTATTTGTGCGAGGATGTGAAGAAATCTGACCGTTTAAACGTGTGTCAGGTGCTGGTGCTGGAGCTGGAGACCCGACTGCAGAAAGAGAGGGAGCGACTGGGAGAACTGAGGAAGAAGCATTACGAGCTCGCTGGCGTCGCAGAGGGCTGGGGAGGAGAGGAAGAGGGTAAGACCCCCAATAACAGCACAACAACACAATACCGTCTGACCATCTTCCTCCTCAGAAATCATCCCAGAATTCCCTAGCAAATGGAGTGGATTGAAAGTTTTCAGGCTTACAATGGAGTATCAAGTGAATTAGTGTTGCAGATGGGGTGTCGTGTTTGCTTGTACATAATTCGTCTTTCTTTTGTGTTTGTCCGCAGGAACGGGTTGAGACTCATGGTGTTCTGTGCAGCAGCCCTACAAACGGGGGATGCTTGACGTCTTTGTACACACACAGTATCTTTCCCTTCTCCCTTTTATTGTACTTTTTAACTCTTTTTGATTTCTTTATTGTACATTAAAGCCAAATAAAAGGTACTTTTTTTTCTAACCTGCTCCTTCCCCCGGCCTGTGGAGTCTGGAGACGTGAGGAGTGTGACTGTATTGTGTGACGAAGCGAGAGGGAGATAAAGGAAGGAAGGATGAGACACCACATAGTGGACAGAGAGGGATGTGCAGGCTCACTGAACTGTCTGAGTATTTCGTGTCCTCTTCATACGGAATGGAGAATCTTTCCCATCCCCAACCATTTAGAACAATCCTGTCTATCCGTGAAACATCCCATGATGCATTGCACAAGGGTGACTCACCCCGTTTTGCAGGATATGACACTGTGCTGTGATTCTTCCGGACTCGACTTTTATAAACAGCAGCAGTGTGCGACATCCAGCTCTCAAATGCATTCCTTAATGTCTGGGTCCATATTTCACAAGTCCCTTAGCAGTGGTCACTGGACTAAAAAGAGTGCTTTGGACATAACAGCTGAAGACCTACTGTGGACTAACACCTTAAAGCACTAGCAAATTCAACCGAGGCTCACTTTTCTTCTTAAGCTTTCCTTTGATTGTTCTGAAGGGAAATTCACTTTATAAGAAACCCTGAACACATTTAATCCACTGGCTTTTTACTGTTCCACCATGTTGTCTTCTAGGACAAACTGCTCATCTAACATATGATATTTCAGCAAAACTGTGTCCTGATGCGATTCACCAGTTTCAAGTCCATGACTGAATATGAACTGACTGTTTTTGTGAGGCTGAAGCTCATTGTTTTTGTCGTAATAGCTTTATTAAGGTCATAGTTCAGCACAGATAGATATGGCACCATATTGTATTCGTAACGGTCCATAGAATGGTCCTGTACGGTTTACATGCTGTTAATACGACAATATCTGTTAATTCCTGTTGTCTTCTTCCAGCTCCACATACGCGCACCTCTTCACACTGCAGCGAGGAGAGACATCTGTGCCTTTCAAAAGGGAAAAAGGGTCACATTCCCTCAAAAAACATTTAAAATGGTGATCTGAGTAGCATTAGGACAGTGTTTCTAAAGTTGTAGTCTGGTATTGTGAACTGAGATCATGAGATCAGTAGAGTGTGATGTGAGAACAGATGTAGCCACCCCTGTGTTCAACTCTGGTGTGTTTCATTGGGATTTTTGAGCTTCCCTTTTACAACTGGATATCTAAAAGAAAGAAGAAATGGTACGGGGCTCCTAAAGGGGACATGGTGATGAGAAAAATATGATTGGAGGAAAAATGACATTTCACTGTTCTCTGATAAAAGGGTTGAATTCCCCTGGGAAACTGCCTTCGCTTGCGAATCTGTTGCGTTCACTTGCAAAATAACAGAAATATAGTTTTTCCATCCACCTCATATTACTCCCATCACAACACAAACACAAAACGTTTCTCTAGGAAATGCAAATGTTTTGTAAAGAAGTGCAGTTTCTATAAGAAGCGGAGTCAAGCGAAGCAAGTTTTCTCCATAACATGGGTAGAAATTAATAATAAAACATTAAATTAAAGCGGTTTTAGAATTATAGATATTTATCATGATATACAGTACAAATATTACCATGATGTGTAGCTACTTACAAGTGTACTTTACAGTTTCAATTTTGTAATTTTATTTATACTAATATTTAAATTTCACATGAACTAAAGGGAGAATTGTGTGTGTGTGTGTGTATATATACACACGCACATGCTTAAATTCATGTGAAATTAAAATATATACAGTATGCAGTAATTTTTATACAGTAATTTTCTTTTGCAAACTAGAAGTCATTTTGGGGGATTTTTGGACATTTCTTGACCGGTTTCATGAGATTAGCACAAAATGCATGAAGAATGTTAAGTAAAATGTGTTGGGCTCAAGAAGTCTGTCCACTTCTGTCAAAGCAATGTAGACCACCACAGAGCCTTGTAGACCAGCACTGTCTGCCAGCAGCACAGCTCTCAGCAGGGTTACCTCAACTTCTCCACAAACTACCAGTCTGTAACTACAAAAGAGAAAATGATTGAGTGGACTCCGTCTGAACATACGTTGACTAAACTGTGTGCGTTTGTGTCCTTTAATACTAATATAACGTGTGTGTGTTTGGGTGGATGCTGTGTGACTGAGATATTATATATAATGTATATCCCATTTGTTGTTATGTCTTACTGCCCTCATATTGTTTCACTCATTACACTGCTTTAGCTGTTATGTTAAGTTGCGACACTGGGTATTTAATTTGCTTTTTTTTTTTTTTTGGAGTGTCTTCATCACCTCTGGTAATGGTTTATTTCACCGTTTCGATTCGGTTGTCTAGTCTTACCAGCTCGGCCAGCCTCTAAACTGCCTCTCACTTTTGTTAATGGAAACACACACACACACACACAAGACCGCGCCGTAACATTTTGGAGAATATCATTGTATGATATATGGCCTACTAAAACTGTGTGGGTTTGTTTTATTTTTCAGTTTTTAAATAAATATCAATGCTAGTTGGTTTGTCTTGATTCCGCTTGCGTAGATGTGTGTGTTATGTCATAATAATTGATATTACAGTCTGCCTTGTTGAGGTGTTTGGGGGCCAGAGGGAAAATTCTTTGACGTAAATTTGTGTAATTATTCAGATTAAGCAACCGCTGAGTTATTCAGTTATGTAAAATGATTTGTTCGAGCAACGACTGAACCTGTTGACTTGTAGATTATCCCACCAGGTGTCAGGAAATAATGCCGCCTGAGTTCATACAGCTCAGAGAAGTCTAGTCTAAAGCTACACTGTAACACATTCTTCAACTCGGATTTTCTGTGTCCTCTCTCACATGTGAATATCAGAACAGCAGGTAAAAGCAGCATGTAATTAAGAAAAGCATAGATGCATATGTGCTTGTTCGTTTGATTTCTACTAGCTAACATATGCCTACTGTACATCTTTGTTGCTTATTTACTCTTAAACCGTATTTTTACCTTCAAAGTACATATTATTGTTTTTTACAAAGTAGCTTCCTCTGAAACGATACTACCTCAATTACAGTTTTGTACATTGTCCTCATCAGAAAGTGGACTGTAAGCCCAATATTTAATCTATTGTCCCTGGACCATTCTTAAAAAGGCAATTTAAGTTAGAATAAGTCATATAGCCTATATATATAATATATATATATTTTTTTACACACACCAGATCAAGTCAAGGGAGTTGTTTATCATGCACTGTAGTGGTGCATTACATGAACATCAGACATCCCTGTTGAAAAAACCCCAGTATATTCTGGTTAGGTATGTTTTGAAGCTGGTTTTTGCTGGTCATGTGCTTGTCTTAAGATGGTTGGACCAGTTTAAGACCAGCTCAAACCAGCTTCAAAACATACCTAACCAGAATATGCTGGGAGGGGTTTTCAACAGGGATGTTTGACAACCAGAGAGTACAAATATGTTTTGTTTTAATTTTCGCCTACGTAGTATATTGATTAGTTCAAAACTTAGACATTTTCTTAAATTATATATAATATTTCGATTCCCAACCACCAGAGGGCAACATTGACTGACAGCCAAAAGCTCGACTAATGACCTCTTTCGCAGGGTTTACTTTGGATGCTATTTGGAATTTATTTGTATGGTCTTTTTGTGCAGTATAAGCGATGTTTAGAAATAGTTAATATGTCTAGGCCTACTGCCGACACGGATACCCCACACAAAATGTAAGATGTTTAATATGAACACATATCTGGGATTATTAGACGAAATAGATTTCAATTAATATTTCAATGCACGTCTCTATTTCATTATTGCATTATAATTAATAATTGTACTTAAAATTCAAGATCTACAACGCAATATGTTGTACCTAGCATAACTTTGCATAAGAATTGGGTCTTGGAATAAAACTTTCTCATGTAAATGTAATACACATAAAAGTGTTCATTTGCTGATCTGATGTTCGCTACTGTAATAAAATAATAATAAAGAAAAAATGTAACTTTACTCGCTCTCACTTTTAAGTTAAATATCACATGCTTAGGATGTTTGTGTTGTAAGAAGGGAAACCTGAAATACAAATTACTGACTGGTTAGGTATGCTAATGTTTTTCAGAAAGAAAAAAAAATACTTATTTGTGTGGAAATCCCAATATGGCAGAGGTTTTACTTGTGACTGCTTAACATGAAGCCTCAATCAATAAATATAGCCTACTGACAGTTCTAAAATAGAATCTTCGCTTATGCAGATTGCTAGTATGTTGTATGGAATAAAGAAGGACAATGAAGTGGAGTACTGAGAACGAATAACTATTGAGTAAATCTCCCAGTGCAGTAATTTATAGCCGCATCTTTTCCCAGCAAAGTGCAATGAGTAATCTTCAGACGACTACCTGACTTCAGTCAGATTGCCTTTATCCAGCAATCAAGGCAGGTTTTCTTTGGCCTAACTGCTGCTTTTGGTCAGAGTGGTGGGTTAACTGTGCACTGTGGGTTTAAAAACCCATCATCCTCCATTGATGAACTGACTTCAACCTTCCAGAAGATGAGTTTGAGTAATGAGACTCAACCCAGCCTTCTGCTTCCAGTCAGGCCCAAGCCTTTGGACAGACCCCTGTTCATGATTGGTCCTCAGCTTTCTGGCAGGCTCATACTTAGAGAAAGTATTTTACCATTTTTATACTATTTGTTTTTAGTATTTGTGTTTTTGTTTGCACTTGTCATCTGAAAATAATTTGTAATTTTGTTAATATTAATAGTATAGAAGATAAGTACTCGATGGCGCCGCGCATGGCTGCTTCAGTGCTTGGCTCTCCAGTGTTTGTACTGTTTTTGTTCGTTTTTCCTGTTTTTTGTTTAACAAACACTATCAGTTTCACCAGGGATGAACTGCTGAACATTCGGCAGAACACACCACAAGATCTTTTACCAGATTTAAATTATTCAGACGTTTTACTGAACGTTGTTATCGGAGGAGCGGCGGCGCTGATCAAACGCTTCAGGACGCGCAGACGGGGGAAACGAGCGGGAGCGCTCGTCAGACTCAGGAAGCGCATATTTCGAACGCCTAGCATCCATCTGGCAAATCTCCGCTCTCTACCTAACAAAACAGACGAACTCCTTCTGCTCTCTCGGACAAATAAGGATTTCTCTCACTCTGCTGCTCTGTGTTTCACGGAAACCTTGCTGAATGACGCCATACCAGACAGCGCGCTCCATCTGCCGGGCTTTCAGCTGTTCAGAGCGGATCGCGAATCAGAATCCACGGGGAAATCGCGCGGCGGCGGGACATGCTTTTACATCAATGAACGGTGGTGTAGAGATGTAACTGTGTTAAAGAAGATGTGCTGTCCTGATCTAGAAATGCATAAGCCGTTCTATTCGCTGCGGGAGTTTCACTCGTTCATTCTGGTCAGTGTTTACATCCCTCCGCAAGCACATGTGAGCTCAGCTTTACAGAAACTTGCTGATCAGATCACAGAGACAGAACAACAACACCCGGACTCTGTTTTAATCATTCTGGGGGACTTTAATAAAGCCAATCTCTCCCGTGAACTGCCAAAATACAGACAGCATGTTACATGTCCCACCAGAGACAGTAATATATTGGATCACTGCTACACCACAATAAAGGACGCATATCACTCTGTTCCACGAGCAGCTTTGGGAAATTCTGATCACTGTCTGATTCATCTTATACCATCCTACAAACAGAAACTTCTGCTAAACCTGTAGTAAGGACTGTGAAGAGATGGACCAGCGAAACGGAGCAGGATTTACAATCTTGTTTTGACCTCACTGATTGGAGTGTTTTTGAAGCTGCTACCACCGATCTGGACGAACTCACAGAGACTGTAACATCCTATATTAGTTTCTGTGAGGATGTTTGCATTCCTACCAGGACTTATTTAACATTCAACAACGATAAGCCATGGTTTACAGTAAAACTCAGACATCTTCGTCAGGCCAAAGAGGATGCCTACAGAAATGGGGACAGGGTCTTGTACAATCAGGCCAGGAACACACTGAACAAAGAGATCAGAGTGGCTAAAAAGACCTACTCTAAAAAGTTGGAAGACCAGTTTTCTTCCAACGACTCAACTGCAGTTTGGAGAGGACTGAGGGCCATCACAAACTACAAGACACCATCCCCTTGCACTGAGGCTAATCAACGGCTTGCTAACGACCTGAATGAGTTTTATTGCAGATTTGAAACCCCCAACACCCATTCTGACCATCTCCCTGCACAACCATTAACACCTCCTGCAATCCCCCGTTCCACACCTACTGCTCTTCAAATCTGTGAAGATGATGTGCGCCAGGTCTTCAAGAAGAACAAAAGAAGAAAAGCACCAGGCCCAGATGGTGTTACACCAGCCTGTCTGAAAATCTGTGCTGACCAGCTGGCCCCCATCTTTTCACAGATCTTCAACAGATCCCTGGAGTTGTGTGAAGTACCTTCCTGCTTCAAACGCTCCACCATCATCCCCATCCCTAAGAAACCCAAGATAACAGGACTTAACGACTACAGACCTGTGGCTCTAACGTCTGTCGTCATGAAGTCGTTTGAAAAACTGGTTCTGGGTTATCTGAAGGACATCACTGGACCCCTACTGGACCCCCTGCAGTTTGCTTACCGAGCAAACAGGTCCGTGGATGATGCAATCAACATAGGATTGCACTTCATCCTGCAACATCTGGACAAAACAGGGACTTATGTGAGGATCCTGTTTGTGGACTTTAGTTAGGCTTTCAACACCATCATCCCAACAACCCTCCAGACCAAACTGGCCCAGCTCTCTGTTCCTAGCTCTATCTGTCGGTGGATCACCAGCTTTCTGACAGATAGGCAACAGTTAGTGAGACTGGGGAAATTCACATCAAACAGCTGCTCCACCAACACTGGTGCCCCTCAGGGATGTGTTCTCTCCCCTCTGCTCTTCTCCCTTTACACCAACGACTGCACCTCTAAAGACCCCTCTGTCAAGCTCCTGAAGTTTGCAGATGACACTACAGTCATCGGCCTCATCCAGGACGGTGATGAGTCTGCTTACAGACAAGAGGTTGAGCAGCTGGCTGTCTGGTGCAGTCTTAACAACCTGGAGCTGAACACGCTCAAAACAGTGGAGATGATCGTGGACTTCAGGAGAAACCCCCCTGCACTTTCCCCACTCACCATCATGAACAGCCCTGTGACTGCAGTGGAGTCATTCAGATTCCTGGGAACCACCATCTCTCAGGACCTGAAGTGGGACAATCACATTGACTCCATTGTAAAAAAGACCCAACAAAGGTTGTATTTCCTTCGCCAGCTGAGGAAGTTTAACTTGCCACAGGAGCTGCTGAAACAGTTCTACTCAGCCGTCATTGAGTCTGTACTGTGTACTTCTATAACTGTCTGGTTTGGCTCAGCAACAAAATCGGACATCAGAAGACTACAGAGAACTGTTCGGACTGCTGAAAGGATTATTGGTGCTCCCCTGCCCACCCTTCAAGAACTGTATACATCCAGAGTGAGGAAAAGGGCTCATAAAATCACTCTAGATCCCTCACATCCAAGTCACCCCATTTTTGAACTTTTGCCATCTGGCCGGCGTCTCAGAGCCGCAAATACCAGAACAGCAAGGCACAAGAACAGTTTCTTCCCCCAGGCAATCTACCTCATGAACAGTTAAATGTTCCCCACTTATGCTTATGCAAACAAAAGTGCAACATCCTTATATTTATTTGTTACCCCTCCATCCTAGTACATCCCTGCATCTTTTTCAATCCTATCCCATTATCATTTATAGCACAATTGTTTATACACTTATTTATTTGGCTACATTACATTTTTTTTTTTTTGTCTGTGTGTTGGTGTCTCTGTGTACTGGAAGCTTATGTCACTAAAACAAATTCCTTGTATGCGCAAACATACTTGGCAATAAAGCTCTTTCTGATTCTGATTCTGATTCTGATCATTAAGATTTATTTTAATGAAATATCTGTCACAATTTCAATGAAAAACTTGATTTATATGATTTATGATTTAATATACTAAGGTGTTAAATTACTAATTTACATACATGATTTAAATTAGTAATTAATTTGAACCTGGGTGTTCAAATAAACATGAAGGAGGTGAGAGGACAGATCAATGGCATTGATATCAATTGAATGAGAAGAGTTATCCGTGATAGACTGCATCTGCTTCTGCTTTCCTTATTGACTGTGTGCTCAAATAAGAATAATTATGGTTCTTATTTACACTCAAATAAGAAAACACTGGAAAAATAAAAACATATAGCATGTATCAACCAGGTGTGATTGATACTAGGCCTGGACTCTCCTTTAATAATTAATGTCAGTGCTGTAGCCACCTGTTATTTATTATTATTATTAATTTGATTAATTATTTTCTGTTCCGTATAAAGCATCCAAGCATAATGGTCTTTGCATTCAAGACATTTGGCAGATGCTCTTGAAAGTAAAAGTGATACAAAAGGGAAGAAGTATAATGACTGCTGTAATTTGCTGTCCTAATGGCCTGTCAGACAGCTATAGACTAAAGACTGAAGAGAGCTTTGATTTTGTTTTGCAGCTGTCTATAAAATTACTGACACATGCAATCTTTCCTAAAAAATCACTGCCTTTTGCTAATCATTTGAAATAAATACATGTTCTTTAATGAAAATCAGAAAATTATATTTAACCTTATTCACGACAATACGTTTTCTCTCAGGAATATACATTTATTGTACATATACTGAAAAAATAATGCCACATTGTGAGGAAATCGTGCCATCTTTTGGACATTATTGGTAGTGCGTTATTATGTATCGTGAGTAAATTCTTATATTTCTTAACTGGAAAGTGTTTAAAATCTTTCATCTTCTTAAGTGTTTAAGTCTTTCATTTCTAGAATGCCATCATTGCTGACAAACAAGAGATGGTTTAGTGACAATGATGGGCTGGTTAGGAATCAGTTTTAAGGATTCGTGGCTCACAGTCTCGGTCCGTATACTTATGTATAAAGTACCTACTTACTTCTACCATGAGTGAAGAATCTGTAATAGTGCCGAGACCCAAGATCTGAAGGGTTACAAAAAAAGGATCCTGCTATGCTTATGCCAGTCTTTACACTATTCTGAACATGAAATGTAAAGTCTGTCTGTCTGTCTATCCATCGATCACATTCACTCTCCACAGCACTCAGTGTAGACCACAGGAATAAATCAATCTGTAGGCCTATAATCTTAAACAAATACAGAGATTACCACAATCCTTAATCCACAGGGAAAATATAGTTCGGCCCTGTTTATTTCTATGCCTCCCAGTGAGCTTGTTTACAACAGACTTGGCTGAAGTATATGGTTTAGTGAACACTGGTTTTGCTTCAGGGCCCAGAGATATTTGAGATTTTCTGATCTAAGTTATTGAAATAAAAACATGACATTAGCGTATCTCCGAGGTTCAAGATAAAGTCCTCTTGAATGCCCACAATCAGATCTCAGCGAGTTAGTATAACTGCAATTTGCCACTTGCTGATCTCATGTCAGTCTTTGAGTCTCTTGTGCTTTCTCTGTTCACTGTGTCAATGCACAAGTCTGTGTGAGTCTCTGCTGCAGAGTTTTGACTCACTGAACAGCTCGGCTATTTTTAGCCTCTGCAGCTCACACTCCATCAGGTTACAGCGAGCCTTGCCTTCACCACAAAAGCTGAACGCCGAAACGAGAAGAAAGGATTGCTTACGGAAAGATGCTTGTGAATGTTGTCTTTGTTAAATAGGAAGGGTGGGGATGGGTGGTCACTCAAAACAGTCAACCTACCGTAAAAATATCAGACTATGCCAAGCTCTGGCATTTTAAAGGGATAGTTCACCAAAAAAGCATTTATGCACCGTTATAATTAATGATCAACACAAAACAGACAAAAATACAAGTTTTGAAGAATGTTCATGCTGCTCAGTTCCATATAATGAAAGTGGATGGGAACTGGGGCTGACAAACTCTAAAAGGGACAAAAATAAGCATAATAGAGAAACATGCTGACATTTAAAGTGTTATTCATTGAAAATCTTGTTTGACAGCCATTGGTCACCATTCACTTTCATTTTTATGTTTGAGGGAACTATTTCTTTAAGAGTTTGCTTTTGCCCACAGTCTTATGTTCAGAGTAAATGTTACACAAAAGCGCTGCTGCTGGACAAGGAGGCAGATGCAGATGTGAGGTCATTGTCCAAAAGAAGACGGTTCTCCCATGAGGACTGCACATTCATAAGCCAATAAACTGAACCCGATCTGTTCGGAGCGCCATCATTCCTTGCTGCAGTCTGGCGTTTCAGAAACATGAGCACTTGATGTTCTTTGTTTGATTTTCTGCTGAGTCACTACACACTTCATCCTAGGGCTGGATACAGCACCTCTGCTTCTGTGTGCTGCTCATATTCCTGCATTTATTCGCTTAAAAAAAAAAAATGCATCATCATTAACTCATCTCCCTTTGTCCCATACCTCTGATTTCCTCTCTTCTGTGGAATACAAAAGGAAAGTTAGAAAAACAAAGTTATATATAACAACCCATTTTACAGAAATAGTGTTTTAAAAAAAACTATTTTTATTTTGCAGTAGCGTGGTTTGAACCCTAACAGTTTGAAAAGTGTATTTAGTCTAAAATGTATTTAAGAGTAAATTTTTTTTTTACTCGAGTTATGTAACGAAAGTATTTGTAATTAGTTGCTTTCCACCTCCGCATATTCATCCATCAACCACCAGAGAGCTGGGCAATCAACTGAAGGTGATATTATTCGCCCACACACCCAGCAGAGCAACACCCAGCCCCTGCCAGACCTTAAATAACCTTAGGCAGTGGGCTCCGTCAGATAAACACGGGCCCAGACACTGAAAGACACGAGCCCTCCACAGACACACACTTGCACTGCCTCCAACGCAACTTGAGGAGAGAGAGAGAGCCAGTTGCTAGGAGACACGCCCCCAGTGCAAACACAGAGCCATCTGTCTGTGTAAAGCGGAGACGAAGGGCAACTGAAAGGTTGGCACACTCCCTGGAACAACAGAGGAATGGAGAGCAGCCACCATCTTGTATTTTAAGCTTGTCCATAATGAAATAACGCTCTGTTTGCAAGAGTGAGCCCGCATCTGGATTTTTAACACAATTGCAGTGTTGAAGGACTTAAGTGTGCTAATCTGCTAATCTAGTAAAGCCTGAATTTAAAATGTTAAACTTTTAGTTTAAAGACAAAACATAGAAGTCCTTCGAGCAATATTTCACACAAAATGAAAATGATTTACTTAAAGGGTTAGTTCATCGAAAAATCCAACTTATGTCATTAATGACTCACCCTCATGTCGTTCCAAACCTGTGAGACCACTGTTTAACTTCCGAACACAGTTTAAGATATTTTAGATTTAGTCCGAGAGCTCTCAGTCCCTCCATTGAAGCTGTGTGTACGGTATACTGTCCATGTCCAGAAAGGTAAGAAAAACATCATCAAAGTAGTCCATGTGACATCAGAGGGTCAGTTAGAATTTGTTAAAGCATCGAAAATACATTTCAGTCCAAAAATAGCAAAAACTACGACTTTATTCAGCATTGTCTTCTTTTCTGTGTCTGTTGTGAGAGAGAGTTCAATCGAAGCAGTTTAGTGATATAGATGTTTCCAAATAAGTGTGTTTTTGGATGTAAGGTAAAGTTTATGGTGTTCAGCTTCCACAAGAACCCAGCGTTACACGAACAGTGGATGCAGTTTGTTTTTTCCGAGGCAGCAAAGGACTGTATCAAGTGCCTTTGTGTGTTCTGGTCATTTTACTGATGAATGTTTCATAAACAAGGCCCAGGTCGATGATGTATTTGCACATCATTTGCTGTTAAAAATGGAGTGGAAGTGGTCCCAGTGATAAAAACAAAACAAAACAAAAAACATGGAAATTAGCACATAGTGAATATATGTGAATGGAAACAACATGAAACATCAATATTATAGCTCCTCCCATGGCAGTCCTCCAGGAGCTCGGCTTTTTCCAGAGAGAATCGTAAAGGTGTATTTTTCTTTATAAATATGATAAAACTAAAAAGATATGAAGGATGCAGTACTACTCTATATGTACTCAAGATTAACATGAGATTAGGTGAAACTCTGTATGTACCCTTTAGGTTAGTTAAACTAATCTCATTCCAAACTTGTTAGATAATCTTTTCTTCTGTAGAACATAAAAAGAGAAGTTTAGCAAAATGTCAAAGCTGCTCTTTTCCATACAATTTAAAAAAACAAAAAGCCTATTCCAAAACTGTACAACTTTCTTCTGTGGAACATTTTGTTAATTATTATTGTGAATAGGACTTTTTTTTTTATTTTTTTTTTTTTACAAATAACACCTTTAACATTTTGGTGTACTGTACATTTTAGCCCTGCTCCACTTTCGGTATACTGAAAAGAGCGGCTTGGATAGGCTAAATATCTCCTTTTGTGTAGTATCACATTTAGATTAAAGAAGTCAAAATGTTGATTTTTGAGTGTATTCTTTACAGAGAGCATGTAGTTTTGATAAGAAGTGTCTACAAAAATAAAAACATCAGGCAAAGCAATATTTTTTTTAGTTTTATTGACATTTTATATCAATGTTGATTGGAGTTCCAGTAACATTATCCTCTTCTCATCCATGTATAAAATACACTACAGCTGAAACTTCTAACTGGAATACAAAAGTAGTAAAGTTTGGTGTCCAGACATATAGTATGATAATGCTCAGATAACAAATGCAACAATTTAATCCTTGACACAGATAACAATCAGTTATGGTGAATAAATATGTTAATGCACATATATATCACCATATGTAATTTAAATTATGTGTCGGTAAAACATGTCAAGAAGCTTGTTTTTCAACTACACACAATCCCACAGGATACCATTCTCTGCACTCCAATAAAACAAAAAAGCCAGTTTTGTTAAGTCAATTAATTTGCAGTTGGATCTTTGGTGATTTTTGGAGATTGAGAGGAGCTATGATGAATTCTGTATTTATTTTAAAGAACCTAATGGGTAGGCAGTGTACAGTCTCATCTTTTGTCCTTATGTCCTTATTACCCCAAGGAGTCCACTAACAAGCAAGAACAGTCAGTACAAATGAACACAGTGAGACTGAGAACAGCACAAACTGTTGGAACATGGAACGCAGACACAAAGATGTTCAGATGCAACACCTTGTAAACTGCTATACACAAAGGTTTACATTCATTTAATTCATGTTTCATCCAAAATCAGTAAGATGGTAGTTTTATGCAGAAAGCATGATGGTAAACTTGACCTTTCTTAGATGGTTTAAAGTGCCCCTATTGTGCCATTTCCAATATTGCCTTTCATGCAGTGTGTAATGTAGCTTTATGTGAATGTAAGCGATCTGTAATGTTGTGAAGCTGAAAGTGCATGTTAAATAAAGTTATTGCCTCCCTCAACACAGAATCGGCTCTGTATAGCTGAAACGAGTCATTAGTAATTTGAATCCCACTTCCGTGACGTCTCCATGCATAATGCACGCCTAATTCTAATTCCTAATTTTAATTTCAGGGAGTTCAATGATGGATTCACAAAATGCTTGCTGTTGAAAGACGGATCAGTATCTGGTTTATTTGGACCAGCTGCTCCACCGAATCACAACCCACCTGTAAGTATTATAAATAATAGATGTTTACATTTTCTATAGACTGTTCAAAATACAGAACTACTGAAATAGATGTATTGTTTACAACACGCGCTGTACGCGGTATACCAATCACAACAGACTAGGCCATCTGACCAATCAGAGCAGAGCAGGCTCAAGGTAAGGAGCGGTTTAGAGAGTCCGAATCTTTGAACCGAACGAATCATTTAAGAATCGTTGGAAAATGAGGTGATATTAAATGCAAATTTTGAGAAAATTTCAATGTTTTTTTGACCATGTAATCCTATTGTAGGAGACTCCCAAAACAATATTAGGAACTGTAAAAATGGCATAATAGGAGCACTTTAAAGAAATAATTCTCATATAATCCACTCAAAAATGAAAATTTGCTGAAAATTTACTCACCCTCAGGCCACCCAGAATCTAAATGAGTTTGTTTTTTCATCAAAACAGATTTGGAGAAATTGAGCATCACATCACATCACTTGCTCACCAAGTGAATCCTCTGCAATGAAAGGGTGCCGTCAGAATGAGAGTCCAAACAGCTGATAAAAACATCACAATAATCCACAAATAATCCACACGACTCCAGTCCATTATTTAACATCTTGTGAAGTGAAAAGCTGTGTGTTTCTAAGAAACAAATCCATCAAAGCAAATCCCCCCACAAATGACTTGTGGAATATTGTGATGTTTTTATCAGCTGTTGGGACTCTCACTCTGACGGCACCCATTCACTGCAGAGAATACATTGGGGAGCAAGTGACATAATGCTAAATTTATCCAAATCTGTTCCGATGAAGAAACAAACTCATCCCCATTTTGAAAGAAATTAATTTAGTTTTCTGGATAAACTACTCCTTCAAGCCCTGTTTGTTGGTCCATCAGAGCTCCATTCAGAGATTTCTCCATGCCAGTCCTCCTCTCTGGCACCAATCTGAATTTGGAAAGGTCAGCCTGGTAGTTTCTCACTGACACAAAGTGGAGAAAGCCCTATCAGCTCAGCAAACTCGTGACCTAGATCCTTCCAAGCACAATGCGCCCTCTGAGCCCTGCCGTATGTCATATACAAGTATGAATAGAGCCGCTTGTAGTTTAAACCATCAGGCTGAGATGAGCGTGACATGCGATATGCTGTTGTTTTAACATACCTATGTCTGTACACTTTGTGTATGCATTCATGTATCTCAGTGTGCTCCCATGTGCTGGAGCGGACACACACACACATGCACACGCTCTCCTCCAGACACACAAAGCCCCCCGGGGCGGCCCGCTCTCCTGGTTTCGTTTCCGGCTAAGGGTGTGTGTGTCAGCAGGAGATGGAGGGTAGAAGAGGGTTTAAGAGTGTAATGGCGAACCAAAGTGAGTCCTTCACCCACACATTCACCATCCACCCGCCGCTCTCTCCAGGACGCCCGCTCAGTCCCAGCCGTTGTCCTTGATCATGTGGGCGAGCTCGATAATGAACTTGCCTTCCTTGTACTTCTGACTGCTCTCAAAGGCATGTTCCTGGGGGCAGGAGGAAAGCCAGAAACCATATTGACTGAAGAACAAACTTGGATGTGAAACTTGTCATCATTTGTAGGTCAGTAATAGACGGTCCATGGTAAGAAAATATATATAAATAAAAAAAATCATTTTAATTTCATATAGTTTCGGTTTTTTTTTCAATGCCATTTTCTAGAAAAGTTACGATTTAATGACTAAAAATGCCACGGGGTGTAAACCATCAAATAAAAGTAATAACATTATTTTCATTCCACCATACAATTGAGTGTAAACATGTTAATCATTATTTTCAAAAAAATAAATATATTTTTTAAGGCTAATTTTAATTTTTCAAATATCATGAATTATTAAATTAAAATATTATAATGTTTTATGGAGAGTCGCAGCACATGACATTTTTACAACCTGAACTTGCCTTGCCTTATCATAAAACATAAAATTATGTCAAGTATGTCTGCAGGTGTTATATATGTTATTTGGTAACACTTTACAATAAGGTTTTATTTGTTAATTATATTTCAGTGTATTAAATAACATTAACAATGGGCAATATATTTTTTGCAATATTTATGAATCTTTGAATGCTAGTTAATACTGATCATTGTTAGGTCATTTTAGCCCAGGTCCATTAAATAACATGAATAGATATGATTTTTGATTTTAATTATGTACAGAATGAGTAAATGTTGAAGTCAACATGAACTACAATTAATAAATGCTTTAGAAGTTTATTTATGTTAATTAATGTAGTTAACTTATGTTAACAAATGGAACCTCAACTTAAACAGTTACCTTTTTTTTCCTTAATTTTTTATATCAGGACAGTTTTATCTCTGACATCTATGATGTTATTCCCCTTCACCAAAATATAAAAATCTTTATTAAGAAAAAAAAAAACGTGTAGGTGCCAGTTCTGGATTGATGTCTTTTATTTTGAAATTCTCTTTCAATTTGTGATGTCACTTGACACAGGTGCATATTATCTGTTAGTTTGCGTGTGGTTAGGAGGTAGGAAGGGGGTGGGTAGCTGGGATGCTCACTTTCTGTTGACCGTTTTCATTTCATTTCATTTCATTTCATTTCATTGTTTTGTTTACTTTACTGTTATTTGATGTTTCTATATATCATAGGATTTGCAGTGGAAACGCTTCATCATTTACTCCCTCTACTCAGTCTCTTAGCGTTTACTGGCTGCCGCTACAACACGCATAGAAGCAGTGTATTCAAGTCATGTTTTTATAAATTGCATTCTAGTGTATTTTCCAATCAATTAATAGATAGGACAAACAAGTTTCACTAATGCATTTATGACCCCTTCTGTCTTTTCTTTTTCTGGCTGACGGATGCAGGCAGCAGGGAGCACTCATCAGATTTCTGGAGAAGGGCACTGGGTCAAACTTCTCTGCTACTCTGAAACGTCTGCATTCATACTGACATAAATATCTGATGTGCTTATAAATAACCAGGCCACTATGGGAACGTATACTTGTTTGTGTGCTTATTGGTGTTTGCATCGGTCAAGACTCCATGTCAAGGGCGACCGGAAATCCACTAGTACCAAAAAAACTATTGGCATGCGGCACAGCTGCTGATTAATAATGGATGGCATGCAAGCAATGTGTCCTGCTTAGACAAGCCTTTATGAGCAAGCTTTAACTCGCAAAGCCATGGTGCTATTTTCTCAAAGTGTTTTTTTTGCTACTGTACCTTTAAGACTACTTTATGTAAATGACTTGGGTTATGATGTGACGTCACTTTTTTTCTACATGTACTTGAACTTTCCATGTGTTGTGAGTGTTTCCTTACATATTTCCACCCCAGGGTGGTTTTGCAGTTTTCGCAGTAGATGTCTGCCACTGCATGAAGGCCCGTGAGCAGAACCCTCTCCTCTGCAGGACCACATCCTACGTTCACCCTGACAAAACCACAGGAAGCTACAATTAGGTATTAGGTTGTGGAAGCACAGTAGACATGAACAGAGTTTATACACTAAGATTCAAAAGCTTGGGGTCAGGAGGAAATTAATACTTTTATTCCGTTAAATTGATTAAGACTTACATTGCCACAAAATATTAGAATGATTTCTGTAGGCTCACGTGGCACTGAAGACTGGAGTAATGATGCAGCTTTGCCATCTAAGGAATAAATTACATTTTAAAATATATTCAAATAGAGAACAGTTCTTTTTTAAAAATATTTCACAATGTTGTCTGTATTTTAAATCAGATAAATGCAGCTTTGGTGAGCATAGGAGACTTCTTTCAAAAACACAACCCCAAAATTTTGAATAGTAGTGTGTGTGTAACATACCACTTACATATCAAACTCCTTCTAATACCAGAAATGCACAATCAAACACCTGTATAAAAACAACTTACACCGAGTTGAACAGATATGCTCTGCCTTGACTTCCTTGAAAGGACTAAAAGAAGAAAAAAAATGCATAGAGAGTTGCATGTAATATCACATTCAAATTTTAATCTGAAACTACAGTATCTGTACTGTACTAAAGAGCAGCTTTTCATCCGGGCAGAACTGAAGTGACATTAAACAGCACGTGTTGATCTTCTAATCTGTGAGCTTTATGTTCTTAACAAGCATGTTTGTTCGTGTCCTGTTCCTGCACATGCTGCCAGGTCGTTAATTTTGGGCTCATTAATTACCTTGGAGATGAGCTCGTCGTGGTTGGCGAGGTGTGCTCTGCAGTGGATGCAGCTGTAGGTGCGGTGGCAGCTGGGCAGGTATGCCTGGAAAGTTTTGGAGCGCGTCATGGTGACCATGGGCCGGGTCGGCGGGCGGTGCAAGAAGGGGCTGCCGGCCCAGGTCGGCTCACAAGGGAAGCACCGCAACACACAGGTTAGGGCCGTGGTGGGGCGGGGTGGGAGGTATACACCTGCACACACACACACACACATACACACACACACACAGGATATCCTGGGGTGAGTATCACATCTGATGCATTGTTTGTTTGAGTGACCTCTGAGTCAACCAGTTTGAGTTTGGGACGGGACTATCTATTGAACAAGGTTATATTACTATCGCTATAACTTAGTACTTTGTTAAGATTAGGAACCAAGAAACTATTATTATTTAGTTTCTATAATACCAATGAATTTACAGAGTGAATCATACAATTCCTAAAAGAAATAATCTTATAAGAAGGTGCAGCCATTGTAGTCCAAATGATTACCTAACAAATGAGTCAGGTTTCTTTAAGTAAATCAAACACATACAGCTTACAACCACCAAGATTTAAATCAGTGTAGTTATTAATTGATTGCTCATATGTAGATAAATATAAATATAAAAATTTTGTCAGTAATATTTTATCAAATAAATGAATCAATGATATATGTTACCATATATTATTTGTATTTGTATATGTTTTAGTTTTGCTTGGGCTATCTGAAATATAATTATTAAGTATAATTTATGTTAGCCGTGATGATAAGGTAGTTTTTATAAACACACTCCTGCTTTGTTTACAGTGGTTACCAGGGAAACAGCTCTATTTCTGCTGTTCGATAAGCGCCACCTGCTGACAGAGAGTGGATTTACATTTTCATTCTGCTGGTCTGCTGCTTTGTTCAGACCAATGCAAAAAAATGACAGAATTTCTTTTGTAAGTTGATTGAAAACAAGCCAATGTGCATTCTAGAAATCTCAACACTTCAGATAACAAAAATAATAAACAGATAGAAAAATTATGGAGCAGGCAAAATGCATATAATTTAGCAATTTTAATTGTTTTTATTTATTTATTATCTGCAAATACCTTGTAAATATTAAAGAGCAAACTGGAAACATTTAATTTCTTAAAACTTCCGCTAAACTTTGTATACACAAAACTTGTCCCACAAAATTTACACAGTATCAACAATGCCTCAAATTCAGTATTTTTTGTTAACTAAAACTAAAATAATTTCTGTTATTAAATGCTGAAATAAAATCAAATGTAAATTTAAGATTAAAAAACAGAAAATTGGATAAGTTGCATTGGCAGCTAACTGAAATAAAGTTGAAGTACTTAAATTACAAGAAATTTTTAAAATTTTAAACATAAAAATAAAAGCTAATTAGTCAAAACATTAATTAATATTAGTATAATAATACTACTACTTAATTGTGTGTCTTGTTGAAGAAAGTTGTGCTATTACTTTTTTAATAAAAGGGATATAGATGTAGAATGATGTTTGATATACAGTAGATATCTAGATATTTTGGTGTAGGCTCTTTAAGTTTGGGCCAATGCCCTGACAGCCACCCACCACACCCTAACTTAATGGTGGCCGTTTCTGCATGATCAAACCCTCTTTCCATTTTGTTCACTAGTAATGCAGATATTGCACACTTCACCTTCAAGAATGTCCAGCGGTCAGCACGTGTGTTTGCATGCACCAGTCTGCTTTATGGTCATGTTACTCATTCAGTCAGAAGGCTTTGTTAAGGCTGGGGTGAGCCTGTCTTAAGAGTCCAAAGCAAAAAGCAGCTCTTATGTTCTGTCCATTGTTTCCCCGCCAAAGCGTGGGGTTGGACAATAAAGAGTCTACTGACAGATCGAAGCACTTTCCCACACAAACACACAACCGTGGGCTGGGGCAAACGCACACATACTGCGACACATCCACAAATAAACCATCTAGCATTCTGGTGACCCGGTCTCGCCCCAGTTCCACACCCTGACCTGTTTTGGTATTTTAGGAGTTTGCTCAGGACCCCGTGGTGTTCTCTTACAGTTTGCTCCAAACCAAACGATGCATTTGGTGACAATGGTATGATAACTACATAATAGATGAGATAATGGATTTCTCTTTCTCTCACAGAAGCTTTGGGAGAGACTAAGTGGCTTTTACTTGTTCAAAGTTCATACTGGATTCGGTCTCAATATTATATTTAAACTGAAATATAAGCTATTTTGTATGAAAACATCAATAAATTACAACAAAGGGGAATCAGGTAGTGACTACTCTGGGTGTGTGTTTATTTGTGTGTGTGCTTGTGTGTGTTCACTACTCACTGCTGTGTGTGTGCAGTTGGATGGGATAAATGCAGAGCACAAATTCCAAGCATGAGAAACCATCATTGGTTACATCTCACATCACTTTCACTCATTTTATTCACGCAGCTGTAAACAAAATCCTGGTTTTGTATTGCCAAAACAGGCGGATCGATTAAAGCGAAGGGAGAGAGTCATGACAAAAACACATCAGATGAGCTCTGAACCGTGAACACTGATGAAGCTACAGGCTCAACCAGTTCAAATACTGACCACTGAAGCAACACATAAACTGTGCTACAGATCACAGAGCTGGACACAAGCTAGATGGAAAGCCTCACATCTTATAAGATGCTTTTTAATCATTTTTATCAAGTGTAAAGGTATAGTTCATACCAAAGTGGAAATGCTGTCACCATTTATTCCTCCTCAAGTTTTTATAAAAATGTATGACTTTATTTATTTAGAAAGTCATAAAGGTTTATTTTCAGATGTTCTAAGTGTTTTTTTTCTGCTTTCTGCAATGCTCAACATTTGTTCAAAACTTAACTTCAGTACCATTTAAAAAAAAAAAACATTCTATATATGTCTGAAATCCAGAAAAACATTATCCACGATGTCATCACTTGTCACATGACCAGCTACTATTCACAACTCCTCTCCTGTGGCCTCATGGGATAATAAAGTGTTCACAGAATGCATACTACTTTTCGCCCACTGTTTTTCGAAAACTTAGAATCAATTTGGAAAAACTCATTCACTCTTTTTGCATACTAAATAGTATGGACGTAGACACATTTAGATGCAGCAATGGCCAAAGCATTATTAAACTAGTAGAAAAAGTGCATTAGGATGTTTAATTCTGCATTCCATGGAAAAAATACCGGAATTTATGTCTGACATCTCTCTCTCTCTCTCTCTCTCTCGCTCTCTCTCGCTCTCTCTCTCTTTTTTTTTAACCGTACCTTTCATTTTGTTAATTTCCCCTTTACCTTCTACTGCTAAGTGCCCTGATGCATTTGTTGTGACAGAGGGCTGTAGCAATCATCACTTCAAGGTCTGTGCAACATAAGGACCTTCCTTATATAACCCGAAACAGCGCTGATGGGGATAACAGCAGCTATAGAAGATGGGAAAATGTGTGTCCTCGTGTGGCATCCCATCCTTTACTGGCTGTCCAGCCTCTAGCATCTTTTTTTGTGATGCATTAACTCAACCTCCTCCCCACAACCATACTTTAATCATTTTGGAAAATGGTGTAATATGATGTTACATCATATCGCAATGATTAAACAGCCCTTGTATTTTCCTAAATGAAAAATAAAATGTTCCGCTTTTTGTGATCATTCATTTCTGAGGGCTTGTATTTGCATTCATAAATGCACGTTTATTATGCACGGAGTGTCAAAGTATAGTACAGTAGCTTAAGGTCACGCAGGAAATACTATTAAAAAATGTAATCTCTGCAGACCGGATTGAATTTGACAGCATTTCAGAAATGACATAAAACGCTCTCTGAACTCAATGGTGTAAGAGTGAGAGAGATTGTTGAATATAAAACAGTAATCAATTCTTCTTATTGTTTTATGTAATAACTGACTGATTGAGTGCTGTGCTGTACTAAACCTCATGTACTGACAGCAGACAGTATGTGGGACTGGATTTCAGCCACACTGCACTACTGGCACTGTTTCCTCATGGCAGCTCAAGCATGCTTTCAAATTTGACCCCTGAGAACAGAACCATTAACAGCATTTAAAATGAATCTTTTTTTGAGTTTATTACAACATACTACAGCAAATCAACACACACAAAAAAATAATTGAACCTACTGGTCAGTGCTGCAGTATAACTGTCATCAAGTACTGTTAATTCAAACCCATCAATGCTGTCTAGTTAGGGATCTTACTAAGTATTGAAACACAGCCAACATAGTATAAGTCCTTTATAGCAAAAAAGTGCTAAATATGTGTGGTCATGAAGTGTAATGTTATAGTGGCGTGGGTTAGTTAAACTAAATATTCTATTAAATGTGTTTTAATTTTTCTGAATATAAGATAACATCTGGTCAAAAAATGCTAAATATGATTTTTTTTTTTTTGCGTATGCTATTCTATCAGATAATCAGTTCTGTTTATAGTGAATATTTTATAAAAATTAGATTTTAAAAAATGTGCTACATAAATATAAAAAATTTGCGTATACAAATTGTATTCAGTTTTATTAAATTAGATAACATTCAATCAAAAAAATTCTAAATATAAAATATTTTGGTTATGTTATTCTATCAAATAATCAATTCTGTTTATACTGAACCTTCTACTGAAATTTTATTTTAAAAATGTTTATATAAATATAAAAATGTTATTCAGTTCTATTTAATTATACATCTTATGCTGAATGTTGTATAACATTTTATTACGTATTCTGAAAATCTTATATTGATATTCTAAATACTGAATACTGCACGAAATATTCTAAGTATTGAATGTTACTGAATGTTGATAAATTCATAATGACATATTTTGTAAATAAAAAATTAAATTAAATTAAAAAAAAATTATATATATATATATATATATATATATATATATATGTATATGTATATATATATATATATATAAAATTTGGTCTCTAATCAAATCAAATACTGCAATGTTTATCTCGCGGATGACTCAGACATGACGCAGAATGGATAAAGTGCGCACTAATGCCGCTCTAAATGCAGAAATGTCTTGGTTCATGACTGATAACACTTACATGTCATGCAAACAGAGCGATTAAGGAGCTCACTGTCAGAAATGCTCCACTGCTGCAGTGATGCTGATGCTGCTGGTGGAAGTGACAGCGGAGGTGTGAGATAAACACGCATCATCATGAGCAGTACCACTGCGGACCTGCGGCACATCACACCATCCAGCATCTCCAGCACAGATCTAACACAACACTGTCATCATGACCTGACGCGCTCACACAGCTCACTGTAAACAGCAGTTCACATCTTTACACAAAGCAGACGACTTCAGCAAACTTTCACATTTGACCACTCGTTAAAATGTCTAGCGCTTACCTTTGGAAAGAAGAAATCGAGGTTGTGAGATAATAGCAAGTGCTCCTCTTCCGTGACAGTCAAGCACGATTCACGGTAAACTTTGCGCGTGCATTACGACCAGTTTCTCTCGCGGTCAGTGTGGAAGTGGCGCATGTAAACCAAGTTTTGTCTGGGCACGATCTCACTGTACATCACCTACAACACGAATGACAGCTGTTTCCACCAATCACTGAGGGGCAAACGCACAGCAACACTACGTCGATCGGTCAGAGCGTGCAAAAAACAACCAATCATCGTTTAGGCTGGTATTTAACCTGCAGAGCTGAGTTAAGGCAAAACTCAGTATTTAGTTGAGTATTTATTTTATTTTGGGGTTGAAGGTACAAGCTACTTCATTATGTTCATTAGGTGATTAAATTGTTTAAAGGTCCTACTAAATACGTCTATGTAAATATTTTAAGCTTGAAGTAATAACTCATTAGGAAAGAGCAAGAAGGCGTATATAATCTATTTCGAGGAATTAAATGTAAGATTAAAGAAGATTTCATGTTCAATGCATTATTTATATTGTGTTATATTACGTATATGTGTAAAATGATATACGTTCAAAAACAGTGCTTATATTTCATACATGATTGATTGCTTAGAGCAAGTTTTGGTTATCTTAGAGCGCCCCCTTCTGGCCAAAACTGCTCCAGTTAGGGTCACTTTCATGTACAAGGGGTTAATTTTTAAAGTAACACATTTTTATCCACTGTTATAAGTTTTAAACTATGGGAATTTGGAAAGTGTGCTTGAAGAGATATCGTAAAAGTCCACAGGCCCAAAAGAGTTTTATGGAGGTTTTTTAATTGGTTTGATAGCCCATAGAAACACAAAGGCAAAACATAAGTCGGTTTAAATGAATTTATAAAATAGATTTAATGGCATGTATATTCACAAATATAAACAGAACTGTGCTGCTGATAGCAAATCTCTTCTCTCTATAATAACTCATCTTTGAATAACAGGACTATCATTTACATTTAAACTAAACACAGTTTAGACAAAACTAAACACAGCACAAAGTTACTGTATCCATATACACTTCACAAAAGATGGGGAACATCTAAACTCCACTCATGCTTGATTATCCAAAGTCTTAAGATCACCTCTATTCAGGAGCGAGTTAATGTCATGCCAATTTTGAATGCCATCTGTTTTTCATAGGAAATCCTTAAAAAAGTGAGAAAATGTTTCTGTTTACCTTTCCCTTTCAATACAACAAAACCACCAACATTTTTAAGTTAAAATCTTTTCCTGTTATTGCAAAAGAACAATCAAATGTCACATGACCCCTACATGCTACACTTGTTTGTGACCCAGTTACACTCCACCACGACTTCATTCATCAAGTGTACAATATACACAACCAGTCAAGAGCTTGGACACACTTGACTGACATTGTTTTTCATGATCACAAAACCTTTTGATCTAAACGCTATTGCTTAAATACATTAAATTGGTTTTAAAGACAAACAAAAATGTCCCTATGCATAATTTTGTTCACTAATTGTACCTATATGTATTTTGATTATTATATATGGATGAGTTGGAGTGGATATTAAAGGAAAAGCAGAAATAGGTTTTAAAGCAATTTAAAAACCATTTCTTACAATTACAAACAGGTTGCATTGTAAGAAATGCAAAGCAATTTCATTGCATACCTTACAATGCAATAGGTATAACATGCAATTTCACTTGTATAACATGTTTTTAATGGTATTAAATTAAAGTTTTATTTTATTTTATTTTGATTACTGTAATATTATAAAGATGTTATGTTGACATAGTTGAGTTGGTGTGTCAAAATTCTGACTGGTCATGTATTAAACTAAATATAAAGGTTCAAGCAGTAGTTCAGCATCTTTTAAGCCACAACTCGTCATAAAATTGACAAAGAAACAAATGTACAAAACAAAATATACACATGACAATAAATGTAAAAATCTCTAATATTTTCTTATTATTGGTCTCTCAACAATTCCACGGTACACCCCCCTGAAACTAACTTTTATTTTTAGTGTCTTGGAAAAACATATGCAGCTTCCGTCTAGTCATTTAGACAATACACTCTTTAGTGAGTTCAGTGTTATAATTGCAGAAACAGATGCACTGTAATAAACCAATCAACTGCAAGTCAATGAAACAATGAAAGTGCCTGTCGAGTAAAAGTCACAGACACGTCATGACGATCATGACATCACCCCTACATGACTGATATTTCATCATAACCTTTTATGGCTCATGTGTATTGCTATGAACTTTAAACTACAGAAGGATTTCAAGACATCCTGTACGCTCTAAAACGGCTCTGATGCTGATAAACGCAAAACTGATAGCTGCCACACCTACACTCATAACCATAAACATCGAAGAATGCTGGGTAATTCAAAGGCCCATTTAGAGGCCAAATATCAGCGGGATATCTAATTGATCATTACTTTGGCTGCCAAGTCTTATTTAGTGTAGTTGTTTTTCTCCATGAACTCTTTTAGCTTGGTGGGAAAGTCTGTCATTATCCCTGTAGCCCCAAGGTCAAAGGCACGTTTGAAGTCCTCCTCGTCGTTCAGCACCCAGACATACACCTGCGGTTAGAAAGGAAAAAACAAAGACCAGTGGAAAAGTTCCATGATGACATTTCAGTCAAGAGCGAAATTCCATTCAAAGCTCCTGCCATCTGCTCATGCACATCATAGCACTCAAAGCGACGCTTACCCATCAAGAGCATGTGTCGTATGACCTAAATCTCATACTCACTTGTATTCCTCTGCTTGTCAGATGATCGAATAATGCTTTTCTCATGAGGAGCCTGAAAACACATCCGACTCTAGTAAGTATTAGAATAACATGGGCTAAGTTTAAGCCTTGTAATGGTTGTAATTACTTCCATCAATAAGGCCAGAATGTGCAAAAACGCTAAAGCAGGCAGTTAACTACTGTCCCATAAGAAACACTTAAAGCATGTTTAGTAAATATTTGGGTAAAAGGTTTATTGAGGCCAGATTGCACATAAACTTACGTGTCTGCTAGCCATGTTATGAAACGCTGACTTCGTTTATGACGCTCGGGATCTTTAAGTCTGCAAGAGACGAAATCTTTATCACTTTTTAGATTTCCAACTAAATCTTTAGAGAGAATGTCTAGTTCTGTGAGCATACAACGTTCATCTGATGAGCCTGAATCTACGAAGGACCAAATCAATTTTATTTATTTTTTATACTGGAAGGAGAAAAAATATAGGAGCATGTAAGCGTGACTAAAATGCATTTGTGACCCTGGACCACAAAACCAGTCGCCGGGGTATATTTGTAGCAATAGCCACAAATACATTGTATGGGTCAAAATGATCAATTTTTCTTTAAAGGGGGGGTGAAATGCTCGTTTTCACTCAATATCCTGTTAATCTTGAGTACCTATAGAGTAGTACTGCATCCTTCATAACTCCAAAAAGTCTTTATTTTTATTATATTTATAAGAGAAAGATAGTCTGTACCGATTTTTCCCGGAAAAACACGAGCGCCTAGAGGCGTGACGTGTGGGCGGAGCTAAAGAATCACGAGCGCCAGTAGGCTTTTGAGTTGAGAGCATGTGGAAGCTGTGACACAGATCCAGAGGCTGAAATTTAACAAGAGCAGCATCAGCAAAGGCGGTATGCTATGTGGTATGTACTGAAACTGTATATATTTGCTTAGCGGTTTTGGAAAATGACTAAGTTCCACTTTATGTCGTCTTTTTTTTTTTTTTTTTTTTTTTTTTAAGCTGTACATGTGGAAAGTGCAGTTTGATGACAACATCGCATGTTGTTTACTTGATGTGCTTACGCGCTGATAGCTAAGTTAACAACAGAGATATTTGAAGCAGTTTTACTCACCGCATGTGGTTCCAACACACAATCGTGACCCTTTTCCGTTGGGACTGCATTATCCTTCAGAAATAAACGATACGCAAATCCGAAATGCAGGGAACAAACAAAAACACTTGCACAACTCCGTTGATGCTCTGTAAAAATAAACTCCATCCACTGGTCCCTTAATGCTGTTTCTCTTTTGGTAATCTGTGCAGGGTTGTCTTGCCCTGGCAACCAAAAACACACTTCTTTTGTGACTTTTCGCGACGCTCTCGCTCTGATCAGGCTGTGCTCAGCCTCTCAGTGCTCTGCTATACGGGAGCGCGTGCTCTTCCGGCAGAAGTGCCTCAGGACCCATATAAGGAAATTCCGCTCCATCTAACGTCACACAGAGCCATACTCGAAAAAAACTTTCCGAAACTTGTGACAAACCGGAAGAGGTTTTTTTGGAACAAAAATACTCCTTCAAACGTACAACTTAATTTTTGAAACTTTGTCCATGTTTAGCATGGGAATCCAACTCTTTAACAGTGTAAAAAACTCAGTATGCATGAAATAGCATTTCACCCCCCCTTTAATGCCAAAAATCATTGGGATATTAAGTAAAGATTGTGTTCCATGAAGATATTTTGTAAATTGCCTACAGTAAATATATTAAAAGGTAATTTTGGATTTGTAATATGCATTGCTAAGAATTCATTTGGAAAACCTTAAAGGCGATTTACTCAATATTTTGAATTTTCAAATTTTGGAATTTCCAATATTTATATCTCGGTTGCAATATTAATCTTTCCTAACAAACCATACATCAGTGGAAAGCTTATTTATTCAGCTTTCAGATGATGTATTAATCTCAATTTCGAAAAATGGACCCCTTATGGCTGGTTTTGTGGTCCAGGGTCACATATGTTCCTCACTTGGAAATGATTGAAGGCATGGGAATCTCCAGGAACTGTTCCTTAAGCGGGACGAAGGGCAGGAGTCCCGTGTAGAAAAGACCGAGCAACAGCAGCACTCTGGGCAAACTGAACAAGATCGGGATTTGTGGATTCTACAAAACAAACAGAAAAACTGGACATTTTGCATACTTTGGGCAATTAATTGTTCAAGTCCGTTGTTTACTAATAACCAGCGTATCACCTCTTTGTAACATTTCTTAACGATTTCGTTTCTGGAGTTTCCCCAGACGGTCAGGTGCTCCCTGTTGTACTGGACCACCAGCTCGGACACCTGACAGGACAAAGGAAAAACTCTATTTTGCGTCTGTTGAACTCTTCTCACCAACCTGGTTCATTTGAGCACAGACAGAGGATTCGAGGAAATGAATGGGCCTCACAAACCTTCTTGATTAGAGTGTCATTGTTGACCTTGATGTCGATGTTTACAGGGGTGTTTGGGAAGGATTCAAACACGTCTCGTAGCAGAGGCATGCGTTTGTCGTCTCCTCCTTCACAGTAGCACTCTGAAACACATCAGGAATACAAAATATATATTTGAAACATATACAGTGGCTTGAAAAACACGTTTGCATCGGTTTTGGATTTTAATTTAGTGAAAAGATGAACTGAAATTTGAGTGAAAGATGAACTGAAAAGTCGAGAAAATTAATTTCACTATAGAAGTGCATGCACTTCTGTTCACGTGATCGGTGTTAACAATCTACTTTCATTTGATTATAGAGCTCAGAAAAAGTTTTATCTTATTCAATTTACATTATGGCAACTTATTTAAAATAAAAAATGTTTTCCGAATACTACAACTTGTTTTCATGATTCAATTACACTATAAAAAAAGAAAAGAAACAAATTAAGAAAAATGATTGAATGTAAGACAATACGATTTCAGTATTTCTACATAAAATGTAATGATTAATTAAATGTGTTATTTCCTTGTTATTATTCATCAAACTTACTAGCAATTTATAAGCAAAGCCATTTTTTTCTTGATTATATCTGAACATTACCTGGACTGTACACTCACCCCGTGTGAAAGTCACCCCAAGCTTACAAAGGTAAGGTGGAAGATCCTAAGAAGACAAACACACAAACACTTACATACAGACGTCAGAGTTTTAGCCCTTCTTCAAATTAGTCAAGGCTTGAAACATATGGACGGCGATTGTGAATACAGGATGTCTGGAGTTTCTCCACTCACAGCGTAAGCCACATCAGAGATGTACGCGTTAATTCCAGTCGACCGCTTCAGGTTTGAATCATGCAACACCACCACCTGCTCATCCTTGGTCAAATGACAGTCCAGCTCCAGCATGTCAGTGCCAAGCTGAACAGCGCTGAGGAAGAAGAGGATGTACAACAGATGAGTTAAGGAAGCATCTGTCCATAAGTCGTGATCATTTTCATCCAGATGCTCGTAAAATGTATGACTGATGATGTCACTTGCATTAAGAGACACACTCTGAATTCGTCAAGATCACGCATACAAAGTTAACCAATCATGTTAGGTTTAAGCACATTCACAATCATCAATGCAAATCCAAGCAATAAAACAGCGCCCCATTTAGAAACTCACTGCCTGAAGGCTGCCATTGTGTTCTCCAAGTTCTCACCAGCTCCTGGAGATGAAGAAAGAACACAATAATAAGAACCAGGACAAAATGCATGTTATAGCAATGCTTGGTATTTACTTTTGTCAGTCAACTAACTACTTCAGCTGGTGTTTATCTTAAAGACTGTATGTAGCTTCTACAGTATTCTGGGTTCACAGTCCACACTCCAGTCAATAAAGTCAATGATGGACCCTCTGAACCAACAACGTGGAAGGATTATGAAATATGACCTAAAAAAAAATAAACAGGCTTTTCATTACATAAAAGAAAAAAATGGATGACTTCAGGCTTCAGTCAGCAATCTTATGAATGTAACCCTGTAAGATTCATCGCCTGTGTGTCAAAACCTAGCGAGCTTCCTACCTAGTCAGCATTTTGTACATTACAGCTCACAAGGTTTCTATTGAACTACAAGGAGAAACAGTGAAGGAAGCCTCGGGCTGCTGTACAGTTGATGTAGCTCGGTTCACTCACCGCCGCGGTGTGAGATGTGTTTGCTCCGGAAGGCTTCTCTCTTTCGCCGGTGCAGCAGAGACGGATACTTGAGCAGTAATGCCGAGGAGAGCACATATCCGGTAACCGTGGATATAACATACACCGCGACGCTCATTTTTACTTTTACTGTAAAGCCACTTATTTAACTACAAGTCATTGAAAAGCGTTGTGACAGGCCACCGTGTCTCTTCTGAAGTCAACACACCGGCCGGTATCATCAGCACCGCTGGCCATCCGCCGCTGCCGCACTGTAACAGGGGTCAGAAGACAGCCGAGCGAAGCTTTAACCAAAGAATATGCCGTGTGTCAGTCTGATTAGATCCTCCTTTAAATGACTCGTCATGGATTTATCGGTAAACCCACCCATGGGCCAACGCTACCCACCCCTCTGCGCAGTTGACATATTGCTTGTGTCAATAATAAAACTAAAGTCGCAGGAACGCGCATGCGCGCTACATGCGTCTGATGACGCGACTGAACGCAAGAGGATGCTCACGGACAAATATTAAATATCTGAAATCCTTCATGTCATATCCATTCCGCTTTAAACAAATTAATTTGACAACAAATGGTCAGTGAAAGAAGGTGATTAAAGGGGTAGTTAATCCAAAAATGGAATTCCTGCTTATCATTTGAATTATGCCTTTTAAATAGAAATAAAAAATATAAAAATTAATTTAATCTTCTTTTTTTCCCCACTAGCTTTAAATATATAAAACACCAAAATTTTCTATAATTCTTTTAACTAATGCACACACACACACACACACACACACACACACACACACACACACACACACACACATACATATATATATATATATATATATATATATATATATATATATATATATATATATACTACTGTTCAAAACTTGGGATCAGAATGATTTTTTATACTTTTTTTTACAGAAGTTTCTTATGCTCATCAAGGCTGCATGAAAAAATTATATATGCATTAAAATGTAATTTATTCATGTGATGCAAAGTTGAATTTTCAGGATCAACATGATCCTTCAGAAATCATTCTAATATGCTAATTTATTATCAGTGCTGGAAAAAGTTGTTCTGCTTAATATTTTTTTGGAACCTGTGATATATTTTTATCAGGATTCCTTGATGAATAAACGTTAAAAGAAGAGCATTTATTTTAAATCTAAATCTTTTCTAACAATATATACTACAAATCAAAAGTTTGGGGTCAGTAAATTTTTATTCTTTTTTTTTTTGAAAGAAACTACAACTTTTATTCAACTGGGATGTGTTATATTGATAAGAAGTGATAACAAAGATTTATATTGTTAAAGAAGATTTACATTTTAAATAAATGCTGTTTTCATTCATCAAGGAATCCTGAAAAAAAAAAAAAAACATTTGGCAGCACAACTGTTGCCAACATTGATAATTCTAATAATAAATCAGCATATTAAAATGATTTCTTGAGAATCATGTGACACTTTATGGTAATGTCTGATTGAAATTCAGCTTTGCATCACATAAATAAATTACAATTTAAAGGATATTAAAATAGAAACCATTCTTTTATATTGTAATAACATTTTGCAAGATTTCTGTATTTTTTTCTGTGTTTTCATCAAGTAAATGCAGCCTTGATGAGCATTATAGACTTCTTTAAGTCATATTTAACAGTAGTTTACAGTATATTTGTATAAATATATAAATCTTTCTTTTTCTTTTTCTTTTTTACAAAATATGCAGATTTAAGTTAATAAGGTGTCTTACATAACAATCCATACTAAATGTGTTTTTTGTCATTCAGAAAACATTCAGAATGCATTTTGTGTTTAGTAAAGAAGAACTCATTTTCCCAGCATTCCTGTCATAACAATTTGGCAGCGGCCTTCGACATGCAATCGTAAAGTTAGCCTGTTATTTATTTGCGACATTATGAAGTAAGATCCTCGGCAGAGGATTTTATAAACAGTTGCTTCTGTTTAATTGCAGAAGATGTTGTTTTTAACGATGTTATCGTTGTCAGACGGCGCAGAAATGTCAGGTAGGACAATATATCAATGCATAGCTGATAAGTGAGCATCAGAACCGAGTTAAATTAAAACTGCTAATCATAGATCATCGTTTAACATTACGGCTGTGCTTTAATTGCACATGCACGCATATCGTACTTTTCTCGGTTATGCTGTGTTTCAAAACCTAGTGAGCATCCTACCTAGACAGCGTTCTTGGACAACCCAGGCACCTCTCCAGTGTT
Organism: Carassius gibelio; assembly: GCF_023724105.1. Lineage (NCBI taxonomy): Eukaryota > Metazoa > Chordata > Actinopteri > Cypriniformes > Cyprinidae > Carassius > Carassius gibelio. The sequence continues at coordinate 15,692,666 of NC_068385.1, forward strand.
TAAACGCTGCTGTCATAGTAAACCTTCTTTCTAGGCAGCTCTCGAAGTTGTGAGACAGTATTGTTCTATAGCGATGGTCAATCTCATCAATAGCTGACGTCACTTATTGTTTGTTTACATTGTTCCCAACAAGTCAAGTGTGCAAACTTTATTCCCTCGTCTTTCTTTACAGGTGCTTTGAATGATGTGTGGGATTTCACTGAGAGCTACCTGCTGACTGTGTGGCAGAACAGGTTATATGTGTTCACTGCTGCTGCTTTTCTCATAGGAGTCTGCTTTACTGTGAACATGCTTTTCAAAAAGGTAATTAAGCATGTTTACTCTTAAAGCCTCTCTGCTATTTAAAATATTTGTTAGTTTTTTTTTTTGGTTGCTTATAAATGATAAGCACACAACCTACTTATAAGATTGAAATGTGCTTTATAGAAAAATACGGTCAACCCTGTAAGCCCTTGGCTTTATAAATCTGCAAGAAAGCAGGAGCTTTCAGCTGAAACAGAAAAAGTCATTCATGTTTCTGGGGTCAAAGTGTTGAAGAATCACATGATCACAGACAGGAACAGGAAAGGTTTGTATACATTGCTGATCAAAAGACTGGAATAATAGGGATGTTTTTGAAAGAAATGTTTTGTGCTCACTAGTTCTGCATTTATTTGATTAAAACAGAAATATTTTTACAATTTGAAATAACCTTTCTATTTCAGTATACTTTAAAATGTAATTTATTCCTTTGATACGAAGCTGATCTTCAGCATTATTATGCAAGTCTTCAGTGTCACATGATCCTTCAAAAATCATTCTAAAATGCTGATTTGATGCTCAAGCAACATTTATTATTATTATTATTATTATTATCAATGTTGAAAACGGCTGTGTTGGTCAATATTTTTAATTTTCATATGCTACCATTCAAAAGTGTGGAGTAAGATAAAAAAAAAATATATATTTAGAAAATTCAGTAAGGATGCATTTAATTTATAAAAAGTGTTAAAAATGTTAAATGGTATAATGTTCATGTTAAAAGATTTCTATTTCAAATAAATGCTTTTCTGTTAAACTTTCTATTCATCAAAGAATTTTTTTTTTTTTAAATGTTAAATTATTTCAAAACCATAAAAATTGTATTTCAAATTTTTGACCTTCAAATTAATTATTATAATATATATATATTTAATAAATTAGCGCAAATTACATGCAACTGTGGGATGTGGTTGTAAACTACTATTTTCAACTCTGCCTAGGGTTTTGCAAAAGAGCTTTGCTGGAGACGTCAGTACTCAGGGGATCCAGTGTGAAGTTATAGATATGAAAGAGTACGACCCCGAGGACAGACTAGCTGAGGAGGTGAGCGTAGCATGTGCTTCACTGGCCCCATACAGGCTGATTATAACTTCTTCAGAATTTTTTGGATTTTGGATGGTTTAAGCTCCAGGATCTGTCATGCTTGCATGAGTATTTCACTTTTTTAGTATTAAGAATATCACATGAATAACTATGAGATTCATATCTTTTAATTACCACTTACTCTGATAACATTTACAGGCTAAAATGCATGTCTAGGCTGTTTTAATTGCAAACATTTTCACTGACATAAGGGTGGCCCTTATTTTGGACTTTTGAAATCTTCCGCTCTCACCCGCCCAGTCAGCTCCCCTTCATGCGAAATGGAAACAAACCTAATTTCTCTCATATTGGACTATGTTTGGGGTGTGCTCAACAAAATTTGGTCTTAATGACCATAAAAGCATTGTACAAGACCATTAGTAGGACCGTCAGGCTCTCGGCAATCACCTCAGCTGTGATGTAGGTTGCATCGTGTGCTCAGGTAACATGATCTTCATGTAGGAAGTCCTGATGGAGATCAAGCTGAGATCAAGTTGCTCAAATCCTTCATTCCAATGCTTTGTAGGTGTACGTGCACTCTTTTCTCTTGCTCCTGTCTCCATTGCAGCTACCATTGTGTTTTTTCCTGCACTGTGACATCTGGATCAAACAGGGCCAGTGCAACCAATTCCTCCTTGAAATAACAGAGGTGGTTCACCAGCTTTATCGAGGCACGCTTTGCCGCTCTGTCATTTGAAGCAGCCATTGACTTTTTTTGGGTGCAACGATTGGGAGGCGGAAGCAGAACCAAGACTTTACATAGTCCTTCACCCCAAAGACACATAGTTCCTTCATTCCTTTTAGCTCGTGTGAGCGGGAAGATGACTCAAGGCAAAAATCTTCAGGGAATAAATCAGTGAAGCTGGACTGGTTGATGGACCCATGGTTATGGGAAAGACTTCCTCCAACATGATCTCATGAATATGGTGGCGGCAAGCCAAGTGCAGTAGATCTTTTCCCAGTATCCACTCAAACAACTGCAAGCTCCCTTCTTCCTGCCTGGATTGCTTGAGGTTGTGTCGAAGTAAATAGACCGAATCCAGTTCTCCAAACCTGACGTGAGCTCCGCAAAGCGATCCTTAGGGTACTGATGAGGAGCTGGCTGAACAGCAGAGTGGTTAATATTGAACTCCTCAACCCGCTGACCAGAAGCATGGAGCACAGCAGACAGTGTATATACTGTGTAACCATCGTTTTAATTTTGGTTTGATCTATTGCTGAAAGGACGTCCAGACTGAGAATGTTCTTCCTTCCCCTCGTACAGTTCCTCATAGCTGCTGCAGCAGCTCCTTTCCCCTCTCTTTCTCCGGCAGAGGAACTAGAAGCAGAGGCCTCCAGCATGACATTATTCTCAATCCACTTCATCATCATCTGTTCATGCTTTGCTTTCATCTCTTTCTGCTTGGCCAGCTTTACATTAGCTCCCACCATGCTTTCCCATTTTCCCTTTTCACACTGTGCCTCCAAAAATGGCCCATCTTCAGTGATCTTAATCATCTTCAGTGCGTCTTGGTGAGTAATGTCAAAAAGATCATTCAAGGTCTTCCTGAATTCTTCTTCATTCTGCAGTTGTTTTGGTCCTTCGCCTTTTGTTCTTCTTCATGGCCTCTTATTTTCTTACAAGGTCTTTGAGCTTCTTCACCACATGCTGAAAACAACTTATGGGAATGCAGGCCTTTTCCCAAAAGTCTTGGACCTCCTTCATGGTCTGCACTGGTGCTTCATGCTTCATGCCATTCAGTGCTGACATACTTGAAGAACATCGCCAACGGACAGAAGCTTACAACCTGTTTAAGATTCGTCCTTGCTTCCAAGCAAGTATGCTTCATCCTGGTTATGCAAAGTGGCCATCTGATATCAGAAACAGTCAGAAAAGTTTATCAGTAAACAAAACCTTCACTAATATCACCTCTCAGATCTCAAAGTACCTGTTGTTAAAAAAATATTCATTCTTTGAGCATAAATGACAAATTACCTGGATGGGATTTTGCATTAATTGCATACTCTAAGGCTATTTTGCTATTTTGTTTCCTTAAACGACTTCTGTAGCACCAGACAAAGGCAGAATGCAAAATTACATTAACACTAAACTAAGAAAAAAATGCTCAATTAGATTTTTTTTAAATATCTAATACGTTTGATATTTCAATAATTTTATTAATTTTTTTTGTAGTTATTTTATTTTTTTATTTTATTTATTGCAATAAAAAAAAATGGTTTTAGATTACGATAACAACCCTGCTTATAGCATGGTTTATTTGAGATGTTTACTCTGTTTTAAATATTAAGAACAGTAATGGTCAAGAAATGTTCAGATTATCAGATTATCTATCACCCCAAATTACATTGTCAAATTATATATTTAATAGTTTTGATATAAAATTATATAATAAATTATATATTAAGTCAAAAGTTTTTTTTTTCTTTTGATTTTAGAGAAATAAGACCCAGACATTTAGTAGACAGCTGCTTCCATGAGTACCATATTAAATATTTCTTAATGCTCTGATATAATTGTTCTCTAGTGCTCAAGCAAGATGATCTGTGTGTTCCTGGTGGCCACATACACAGATGGGAAGCCCACTGAGAGCGACGAATGGTTCTGTAAATGGCTTGAGGAAGCCTCCATGGACTTCCGATATGGGAAAACCTACCTGAAGGGAATGAGATACGCCATCTTTGGGCTGGGGAACTCTGTTTATGTTGTCCATTATAACACTGTGAGACACACCTGCTTTTTTCTCTCCATTTTTGATGGGACTGTGTTGCATCTTACACTAAATATATCTTCTGTATTCAGGTCAGTAAGAATATAGATAAGTGGTTGTGGATGCTGAGCGCCGCACGGATCATGACCAGAGGAGAAGGCGACTGCAGCCCTGGCCAAGGGTGAGAAGAAAGCCTGCTCTGGCAAGTGCAAGAACGGCAGCTGTAAGAATAAGAAGAAACATAAGGAGGAGGCAGAGGACAGCCACTCGCTCGCTCAGAAGAACAACTCTGAGGCAAGCCAGCCCTCCTCTGTGATGTCTGTGAACACATGTAGTCATGGTAACTGCTCTCGCACTGCACATCCCGAGAGCAGATCGTTCCCCTGCAGTCTGTGCTGCATTCATGGAAAGGGGATCTGAACAGCAGGGCTAACATTACTGACTCCGGATGAAATTTAATTCTCTTAGATGTCCCTCTCATATTCTTTACTCAGACTCAAAGCCCCTTTGAGTCATATTAATGATTGCATTTAATAAGACGCATGAAATCAAAACTGACCCATTTTTCCCCTTTTGGACACAACAAAGCAATCTGGCTCTGGATTACATTCCAAAGTGAAAGTGACGTGACATGGTAACCCATGCTCAGAATTCTTGCTCTGCATTTAACCCATCCAAAGTGCACACACACACAGCATTGAACACACACACACACACTGTGAACACACACCCGGAGCAGTGGGCAGCCATTTATGCTGCAGGGCAGGGGTTCATGCCTTGCTCAAGGGCACCTAAGTCGTGGTATTGCCAGCCTGAGATTCGAACCCACAACCCTAGGGTTAGGAGTCAAACTCTCTAACCACTAGGCCACGACTTTCCCATCAGGGCCATTACTTGAGTGCTTTCAGAAATGTTTCCACTGACTAGAGAGACGAATGAAACAAATCCAATGACTGCTAATTAGGATTGGGAATCACCAGAGGCCCTACGATACGATATTATCACGGTACTTGTGTCACGGTACAATATTATTGTAATTTTAAATATATTGCGATTATATTGCAATTTATTACCTTTTTACAACTTCAAATTATGTCCCCAAAAGAAAACTTTGGCAACTTTTGTTTTAACAAAAAAGAAATATCTCCCATTTTGTTTATCTCACTTCAGTTTTATTGTTGCAGTGAAAATGGGATTGTCAAGCAGACAAACTGACCAATAGTTTCATAAAAACCTGTCATAAATGTTTTAAGCACCTGGCAAACTTCACGTTCACTCAACTTCTTTATACTATCATCAGCTACATTTATCTGGGCCAGAACCACATTTCCGACAGTTGAAGTGGTCACAAGAGTTTCCCCAAAGCTTACAGTTTTTTTGTTTGTTATGGTTTTCAGAAAGAGCTGAGAGTCCAGCAGTGATGCAGAGTCATCCTCTGAGGAAGAGGAGTCTCATGGCTCCGTCATTGATGTGGAGGATCTTGGGAACGTGATGAATCATATCAAGAAAGCTAAGGTAAAATTAAAACCAGCTCCACTGTGTTTACTCCAGTGGTGTGCCGTCAGGGTCAGCAGGGCCTTCTCTGCTTGCCCTATAAAATTGTGTAAAAAAAAGTTTTTATTATTATTTAGGTATGATTTTCATTTGTGTAATGTCCACAAAATTGAGAACTGGAATATCCTACATAAAAAAAGTCTACGGCCAGCACTACAGATAGTGTTTCTCTTTTGTTCAATGACGTCACATCTGATTTGTAAGGAGCAATAGTGACAGAATCATCAGCCAATCAAATTTTGGCGTTCAATGACTGCATGCCCTCTGGGTCTACGTGCTCAGTTCTTACCCCAGCTAGGGTTGCCAGGTTTTCTCGGCAAAACCTGCCCAAATGCGTATCGAGGTGTACCCTCCTTAAAAATTCCATTACAGGGACTAACTATCATGTTATTGAGGTCGCTTCAACCAGCAGACATGCAAACAACCCGCGGCCACATTGTTAAAGTAGCCCAGACTGCATCCATCGTTTAGTTGGGTATTTCCAAACCGCTGTCGCCGGCACCTCTACAACAGATCTTGTTGCCGATCTGCTTTTATCAAGGCTCTCTTTTACAGACAAAAGAGGAATAACTGAGAAATGATAAACCACTCAAACTGAATATGCAACAAAGGTTTCGTGAGCCATTTCAAAGATTGCAACTATGAGTGGCTAACAGCTAGCACCAAGCACAAGTTATTTGGCCATGTTTAAAGGGACATGGAATGACATGCACAGACTTTATTTAGAAGTGACAGGTGAGTGCTTTATTATTAGACGAGTATTGAGTCATACACATTGTTCTTGAGGTGTATATGGTGGTTTATAATACTGTGGCGTGGTGTATGGATGTCCAGCATTTGTACAGTTCTGCTGCTGTGGGCGCGTCGTCATTTTAGAGTGATGTGAATATTCATAGTAAATCATGTATTGGTGGATTACTTTTACTGATCAATGTTGGGAAATTTACTCTGCATTTAACCCACCCCCATCTAGCCTACTGTTGAAATTGTTGATCAGCTGTCATTGAGAGCCTGTGTGCGGCATAATATGCGAATTATAAGCATATGGAATGATGTGAGAGTAAGTAATGACCAAATGTAAATTTCTTATTCTTATCTGTGCCTTTAAATTTGATAATTTCTTTGCACAGAGCTATCGTTTGACTTCAGGGGACTTGGAATGTAGCGTATGCACAGTATAGATCATTTTTCTATGTTGGAGCATGGTGTGATCTTTGAGTTTTCGTTGTGTGGCATGAAAAAATGACAGTGACTGATTTTATACTGACATAAGGGCGAGTAAATCATGGCAGAGTTGGGCAAACTATTCCTTTAAAAGGCCCGAGAGCTGGAGACTCCATTGAAGGAGACGGAGAGGCAGATGGTTTGCTACAGCAGACAGCAGCTCCAGCAGGCGCTGGGAGGACTTACGTAACTGTGAACTGTGATCACTGACGCCCACTCCACAAGCTTGTGCGCAGGAGTGATTCATGAGACAGAAGCGCAGGCAAATCTCCCCATGCGCACTCTCTCGCATCCTATTTGCAACAGAGAGGCTGCGAGCACTAGAGCTTCAGGATTGGATGCATGTTGAAACGGCTTCAGGAGATGTTTTTAGAAATGTGCTTTGCAGTTCCAGCACTCAGTTGATCGTGGTGTTCTGGACACACAGATGAAACTGCATCCCAGATGCTATGAATGTTTGTCAGCTGGCAGATAATTACAGGAGAGAGCTAATGGGGATTTGCAAAAACATTTATTAGTATCATTGATTTATTTACTAGGGCTGCCCCTGTAATATTTCTCTCCCCTGCTGACACAACCATATCAGATCGGCCGGGCTAAAAATATAACTAGTAATATTGTAGTTCAACATCTGAGATCCAGAAGCCTTAGAAGCCTTAGTGTCATCAAAAGCTGTTGTTGCTTTTATGTTGAGTCAGCTAAATTGGTTCATGTGTGTGTATGCATATGCATATAAGGCCTCATTAGATGCATGCATAATTCATATTCTTAGTGGAGCATAATTATTTATTAATCACACTGCAATAATATCAACTGTTATAAAATAGAGAGTTAGGCAAGTTTGTGTAGATCTGGGTCTTGCGTATGTAGAATTACTCCTCTTCGGCTCCAGATGGCATCAGAGACATATTGTATGTTGGCTTTACTGATGCAGACACCTGGCCTTGCATTGCTGTATGATCTGCACTGCTTCAGTTGTGATTTATAAATAGATGTGCATTTCTTATTTTTGAACTCGGTAATGATTCCTACTAGGGGTGTCACGATTCTCCAAATCCTCGATTCGATTGCATTTTCGATTCTAAGGTCACGGTTCGATTCGATTCTCGATTTTTACATTTATTCTCTTTAAAGCACAGATTGTCATTTTTCAAACTAGACTTTTATGTAATATAATATCTGACCTTTGTTTGCAATGTACCACATTACACTGTCAAATTTAAAACTTTTATTAACAACATAATGTAACAACTTATATCTTTAGTCAATTGAAAACTTAAAATAAACTGCCATCCAGTTTCTCTTTTGTAAGTGCAGTCACAAAAGATGACATTCAAGTTCATAACAAAACAAACAAAAACAATAAAAAATGACTAAACTAACCTTCAAATATTACGATGTATCTATTTAAAAGATTAAAGATAAAACGCTTGTTAAACACTTCACTGTCATTCATTTAGATTTATATATATATATATATATATATATATATATATATATATATATATATATATATATATATATATATATATATTATGTATGTATGTACAGTATGTGTGTGTGTGTGTGTGTGCATCATTTCAGTCTGTAAAATATGTGTATCTCTTATTACAAGACTGCAATCACTAGCAATCAGAAGGATTCCAGTTAATCAAGTATCTACAAAAGATCTACTCTATAAACAATGCATTAAATTACATTAAAGACAAAAATAAATTAAACAAGCAAAGGAAATGATTACTCGCATGTGGTCCACTGATGAAGTCATGGGTCAAGTCAAGTCAATTATTAATCATTTTCTAACAGGCGTCGGATACTGACTTTAGGAAAAGGGGAATAACCAATGACATTTGAGATAACAACTAAAACAGCAAGCCCCGCCCCACGACTGACAAAAATAAAATTGTTCGCGCGAGCAGAGGTGAGATGATCGAGCGCGAGGATGTGGGGAATGAGCATGCGCGCGCGAGGGCTTGTATTGCGCGCAGAGTACATGTCACGCGCGCGCGAGAGTTTGAAATGAGCTCGCGGGCTCCCGTTTCTTCGCATCCGATTGTTTTCCTCTCGCGGGAGCCATATAGCGCGCGCGCCAGCTTCAGTTGAATGCTCGGTTATTTTCAAGTATAGGTCTCTGCAAGAAAGTAATGGGAGTTACAAGATCAAGGTGTTTTTACACCATGATACCTGATTGGTTGATGTAATAGTGACGTTAGGTTTAGGGGTGGGGTTGAGTAAGGGGGATCATTTAGATTGCATGATTCAGAAACACCCAGCAGTTTTAAACCACCCACATGGTGATAAACGCCCACTTTTGTTCTGCAGAGACCTAAGTCTCGTTATTTTTGTCATTGATTTGCCGTCATACAACATGGGGGCGTGGCAGCATCGACGATTCCATTTTTTAATTCGAAGTTCGAGACTGTGACTTAATTTCGATCGATTTCGATTTAAAATCGAAATCGTGACACCCCTAATTCCTACCCCTGTGTCTCTGACCAGAAAGATAATGAGTGTAATTTAAAATAATTGGTCCTATCTCAGCTTGATGTGCAGAGAAAACGCAAAGGTTCATTTGATGCATGTACTGTATGGCTCAGTGGCAGTTTCTGCATTGTTTGAGTGCCTACATTTTTGTGCCACGTTTGTTGCATTGTCTCGACCATTGGTGTGAGCTTAGAGAAGGTTTTTTGAAAAGTGTTTTTTTTTTTTTAGTTTCACATGGTGCTGTTGGTGGTGTAAAATTTGCATACTGCTCCTTTATAGACCCCCTGAAAGATGTTAGCCTACTCTCTATTACAACAGTTGGCACAAATACATTTTTGGCTAATAAATGATTTTAAAAGGATTTTCTTATGCTCAACAAAGCTGCATTTAATTGATCAAAAAAAAAAAATCATCAATTACTGGAATATTGTGAAATATTATTACAATTTAAAATAACTGTTTTCTATTTTAATGTATTTGAAAATGTAATTAGTTCCTGTAATGGAAAATCTGAATTTTCAACAACTAAATTCTTCAGGGTCAAATGATTCTTTAGAAATAATTCTAATTTGCTTTGTTTCAATAAACATTTATTACAACAGTGTTAATTAAAATAAATACCTGATGCAACATAATAATTGTCTTTACTGTCACTTTTGACCAATTTAATGCATATTACTGAATCCGTATTTTTCAAAAAAAAAAAAAAAATAATGTTATTAATTAAAAGAAAATCTTACTGGCCTTTTGTTTTGAAAGGTAACGTATGTTTTATTATTATTATTATTATTTTTTTTCTTTTTTTAAAGTTAGCAGTTTCTATTCCAGAAAAATAGACCAAATGAAAGGTAATCTATCCTGCACTATAGAGATTTGTGTAGAATTAAATATCATCTACAGATGTTTACCTCTTAAAACCCAATTAGTAGCATGTCATTCCAAACCTATACCAATTACTTTGTTCTGTGAAACAAAACTTTATATATTTAGGGCCCGAGCACCGAGGTGCGAGGACCCTCTTGTATCTGCTTTGTTTTTTATTAGGGCCCGAGCACCGATGGTGTGAGGACCCTCTTGGAATTGCTCCGTTTATTATTATTATTATTATTAGGGCTCAAGCCTGGAGGGCGAGAGCCCTATTGTTTTCCTTAGGATTATTTTTTTTTTTTTTTTTTTTTATTCTTCTAATTTTTTTCTAAGGTTTCGGGGGCTTTTGGGGTCCTTAACATGCTCAAAAACTCTTGAAAATTGTCACACACCTTGGAACCTGCGGCCATTAGGGCCGGGCAGAGTCTGATACACGGGCGTGGCACAGGGGCTCTACAGCGCCCCCTGTAGTACCGAGGGCCATATATCATGCATACTTGCACGTATACATATGAAACTTGGTACATATATATAACTCATCAAACCAAACAACTTTCACACTGCATGTCATAAGCTCCACCCAACAGGAAGTTGGCTATTTAGGGTTTTATGAAAAACACATGCTCTGGAATTTGATATACTCCTCTGAGGAACTCCACCCGTTCACCACAAAACTCGGTGAACACGATCTCAAGACATAGGGGATGCTAAATTGCGAAGAGATTTTTGATATCTCGAACGGTTTGCCCGTGGCGAGGCGTTGAAATTATGGCGAGAAATGAGAAACAGGAAATGTATAATAACATCCACATACATTTGCTGAATTTGATCAAACTTAATTGGTTTGTTCGTTGTATGATACCGATCGTATATATGTGACTTTTAGGAGTCAAAGTTATAGCGCCACCAACTGGCAGCAGGAAGTGAATCATTTTCAGAACGCTTTGAATTCAGCATCTTATTTTTACTTGATTTGCTTCAAACTTCATCAGAATAATGACAAAACACGGCCGAAGACAATCTGTCGTGGGGATATTTATATCTAATATAGTGTTGCCATGGCAACGTGTCAAACTTGAATGTTCTGTTCTGGTGATTTTTAGGCAGATAACTAGCTCAGATTTACATGAAACTCGAAACAGATATCAGTATTAAAGATAGCTAGACCATGGCAAAAGCTTTTAAAAGGGCGTGGAAGAGGCACTCTATAGCGCCACCTTTTGTCAAAAGTGGGGGGATTAGTTTTAGCTACAGACACCAAACTTGGTACATAAATTGTTCTTATCAAGACGGACAACTTTCTAATTCGCAGTCATAAGCTACGACCAACAGGAAGTTGGCTATTTTGACTTGAATATGGATTTTTGGGAATTTTCTTTTGTGAATTAATGCATACTCCTCCCAGGGGAAGTACACTATACACACCAAACTTTGTCTACATTAAGAAAAACCATTGAGGAACTTAAATTGCGAACGGATTTTGGTTAGCTTGAACGGTTTTGTCGTGGTGAATTTTTGAAATGACAGTAAAAAGGGAAACATTAATTGTCTTGTATGTTTAAATAGCAGCTTCCAAACACTTCAAAGCATTTTTTCATACAAAGATCAAATCATTCTGAGGAAATATGCATAGTTTCACGACTTTACAACACTGTATGGATAAAAGAAAATTAAAAAACTGTCAGACTTCTCAACTGACATGATCTCACTCTGGCCACCCTGTCTGTGTGAGGGAAGGGAGGGGGAGAGGGAGGGGGAGTGTGAGGGGGTTGGTGACTGTGACAGTGTGTGTGGACTATAGGGAGGGGCTGTCTGGCAAAGAGAGAGAGAGAGAGACCTAATCATCCCTTTAATAATCAGGAAAAAAAAAAATCTGTATTTTAAATTGTTATTGTTTTTGTTGTTGCTAATGGTGGTGTTTTTTCCTTTCATTACAGGTTAAGAAATCTCTTAGGCCTTATCCTTTTCTGACAGTTTTAGGGATTTAAAAACATCCTAAGAACCCTAATTTGTGCTGCAAATAATAATTTCAAACTCATTTGATACTGACCTATGACAACCTGTGACGTGACATGACATTTATTAATCTCATGGATGTAACAGTAAAACTCTTCAACTGACAGATAAAGCTGCAATGCAAGCAAAACTATTTCACAAATGCTTATAGGTCATTAAAATCATTACAAAACACTAATACATTATTTAAGGATTTGGTAACACTGTAAAATAATGTCTAATTTGTTAACATTAGTATATGCAATGGTAACACTTTATAATAATTGCACTCATTAGCTAAGCATTAGTAAATAGTTCATGATTATAAAGCCTTTTCCCTTAATAATAGTCATTATTAAGCAGTAATACATCTATAAATAAATTGTTCTTGGTTTAAAAGCACATATATTACAAAGGAGATTAAAGTCTCAGTTGTCTTATAAAATAAATAAATAAACACAACCCAGTTTGATTCAGAATTCAGAAATATTTATTTCAAGATGCAATAAAAGGAAACTGTACACTTGAATAGCTTTTATGCGATTCTTGAAGGATTAGCATCACCTCCTCTTGTAAGATGGTTTGAGGAATATATCTTCGAGATTGTACTGCCGCTCCCTATATGCATAGTATGCAGTCTTCTTAGGGCACCAACTCCCAGAGGGGGCACCATCCCAGTTGCTCAAAAAAACAAAAAAAAAACATGCGCCATTCTCCCATCCGCGCTCGCAACCGCTCACACCTCATGTTTGCGGCTGAATGTTCGTAATTGATGGATGGACATCTATGCCTGGGTATAGGACATCAGCAATCCGGCACAGAGAAAAGAAAACTAAAGAAAATAAAACAGGCATAAAGTTGTCTTGACATTGGACTTTCTAGAGTCTCAAATTTAGGGCCGGTCTCTAAAGTTACATGTGCTATTGTTATACACTTTTCTAACGTCAGTAGCATTTGAAGAGAATGACTTACAGTCATAAAAACAACTGTAATTGTTCATCTAGGTGACAGCTATAATGCACAATTAAATTGAATGTTTGATATTTATTACAACAAAGTTTATATGTAAGTCATATGTAAATTATGCTACTTTTTCACATGGGCTCAAATGCAAATTTGAAGCTCAATAGCATTTGAGAAGAAAGACTTGCAGTCATAAAACAATTGTAATGTGTTCATATAGGTGTCAGCTACAATGCACACCTTATACATTTTTTATAAATATTAAAATAAAGTGTTACTTAAGTTATATATATTGTTCTGTGTATGTGATTTCAAAGTCTAGATTGGTCGGATTAACCCTTTAACTGCCGCATCCCTTAAAACTTGATTGTCAGAGGGTTACTGTAAATGCTTATGCCCGCTGGGCACAGTTATCCTGATGCCACCGGGGTGGCGTTGCACTGATGGCTTGAGCCCGACATCGCTGCTTGCAGCTATATTTAGGGCTCAAGCCTGGAGGGCGAGAGCCCTATTGTTTTCCTTAGGATTATTTTTTTTTTTTTTAGGGCTCAAGCCCGAAGGGGCGAAGAGCCCTATTGTTCTTCTAAGGATTATTCTTCTTCTTCTTATTATTTTTTTTATTTTTTATTAAACCTTCCGGGGGTTTTTGGAGGCCTTAACATGCTCAAAAACTCTTGAAAATTGGCACACACATTGGAATCTGCGGCCATCAGGACGCCACAGAGACTGGGACCCGGGCGTGGCACAGGGGCTCTACAGCGCCCCCTGGAACACAGTCAGAAATTTTGAACCATAGCTCACACACACTTTCATGTATTTATATGAAACTCAGTACACTTATAGATCTCATTGAGCCGAACAACTTTCGCACTCTATGTCATAGGCTCCGCCCAACAGGAAGTCAGCTATTTAGGGCTGTTTATAAAAAGCATGCTCTGGAATTTGATATACTTGTCATAGGTCTTTTACTTGATTGCCACCAAACTCGGTGAACATGATCTCAAGACATTGGGGATGGAAAATTGCGAGGGGATTTTTGATATCTCGAACGGTTTGCCCGTGGCGAGGCGTTGAAATTATGGCGAGAAATGAGACACAGGAAATGTCTAATAACATCCACATACATTTCCTGAATTTGATCAAACTTCATTGGTTTGTTCGTTGTATGATACTGAGCGTATATATGTGACTATTAAGAGTCAACATTATAGCGCCACCAACTGGCAGCAGGAAGTGTGTCATTTTCCAAATGCTTTGCATTCAGCATCTTATTTTTACTCTATTTACTTAAAACTTCATCAGAATAATGAGAAAACACGGCCGATGTAAATCTGTTGTGGGGATATTGATATCTGATATAGTGTTGCCATGGCAACGTGTCAAACTTGAATGTTCTGTTATGGTGAGTTTGAGGCAGACAACAAGCTCAGATTTACATGAAACTCAAAACACATATCAGTATTAGTGATAGCTAGACAATGGCAAAAGCTTTTAAAAGGGCGTGAAGGAGGCACTCTGTAGCGCCACCTTTTGTCAAAAGTGGGGGGGGTAGTTTTAGCTACAGACACCAAACTTGGTACATAAATTGTTCTTTTCAAGACGGACAACTTTCTAATTCACAGTCATCAGCTACGACCAACAGGAAGTCGGCTATTTTGATTTGAATATTTAAATTGAGCTCTGATTTAATGCATACTCCTCACAGGAAATGTTCACTATAATCACCAAACTTTGTCTACATGTTGAAAAAACATTGAGGAACTTAAATTGCGAACGGATTTTGGTTAGCTTGAACGGTTTTGTCGTGGTGATTTTTTGAAATGACAGTAAAAAGGGAATCATTAATTGTCTTGTATTTTTAAATTGCAGCTTCCAAACACTTAAAAAAAAAAATCATACAGAGATCAAATCATTCTGAGGACATATGCATAGTTTCATGACTTTACAACACTGTATGATTAAAAGAAAATTAAAAAACTGTCAGACATCTCAACTCACTCTGTCCCTCTGTTTGAGGAATGTATGTGTGCTGACTGAGTGTGTGTGTGTGTGTCTGTGAGTGGGGGATGGGCATGAGCTGAGTGGCAGACACAATGAGAGAGAGAGAGAGAGAGAGAAAGAGAGAGAGAGAAACTTAATCATCTCTTTAATCACCAGAAAAAAAAAAAGTATTTTAAATTGTTATTTTTTGTTGCTTTTGCTAACATTGCTGTTTTCATTACAGCTTAAGAAATCTCTTAGGCCTTATCCTTTTCTGACAGTTTCAGGAATTAAAAACAAAATTCTAAAAATACTTAGTTGTGCTGCAAATAATAATTTCAATCTCATTTGATACTGACCTATTCCATCCTGTGACATGACATTTATCTTAATTTACATAATCTCATGGATGTAACAGTAAAACTGTTTAGCTCACAGATGAAGACTAAGCTGTAATGCAAGCAGAACTTTCACAAATGCTTATAAGTCATTAAAGGATTTTATAACACTGTAAAATAATGTCTAATTTGTTAACATTAGTAAATGCATTGGTAACACTTTATAATAACTGCACTCATTAGTAAATAGTCAGTTCATGCTTTATAAAATCTTGTCCCTACTTAAATAGTCATTAATAAGCAGCTTATAAATACAGCAATAAATAGCTCGATCTTGGTTTATAAGCACATTTATTAAAAAGGAGAGTAAAGGGTCAGTTATCTTCCTATGAAAAATAAAAAAATGAAAATAAACAAACAACAACACTGATTGATACAGAACTCAGAAATTTTATTGTGGATTTATGATCAAATCAGCCTGAAAATGAATCATACTCCTCCAAGAAGACACAAGTAGTTCACACCAAACTTTTTCAACATGATGCCAATATACTGAAGATGTTAAATTGCGAATGCGTTTAGGATACCTTAAATGGTGTGGCCATAGCGATTTATTAAAGTAACATAAAAAAATACAATAGTTATTTTACGATATCTTTAAAATTTTTCATTTCAACTCTTCATAATTTTTTATATATGTAGAAGTCATCATTTGAAGGAAGCACAGTAAGTTTCATAGCTTTATCATTTTCAAGAGCCAGCATAAAATTAAAACTATCATAACTTATAAATCAAGCTTGCAATTCTTAGTACCAATAATGGCCACCAGATGGAGCTATAGGATTACTTTTAAATAATTATTGTAGAAACGAGTATGATTTAAATCATTTATAGAAATTTTTCAAAGAAAAATAATATGAATTTTATGTATTTACTGATAAAATGACCCTCACTTAATTAGAATAACAAGCTGAAGTATTGTGAACTGTATATTAAGAAATAATTCTTTATAGGCTTTATGGACAGATAAGCTTTGAGTGACTCTTGAAGGTTCAGCCCCACATCCTCTTTTACCACTGTTTAAAGAATTTATCTTACAGAACAGGTGCGAATGAATTTTGGATAGCTTGAATGGTTTTGTCGTGGTGATTTATTGAAATAACAGTAAAAAAGTAACCAGTAAATGTCTTTTTATTTTTTTAAAGTGCAGCTTCTAAACACTTCAAAAAAATGTAGAAGACACATAGAAGACAAGTCATTCTGAGGAAATATGCATAGTTTCATGACTATACAACACTATATGGATGATAGAAAATTAAAAAACTATCAAACATCTGATGTAACTCTGTCCCTCTGTCACTGTGGGTAATGTGTGTGTGTGTGTGTGTGTGTGTGTGTGTGTAAGTGAATTAGGTGTGAAACTATCAGGGAGCATTTAGTCTCCAGCGCCAACATTTTACAGAACTGCCACTTTCCTGGAGTCTCCAGAATTACTCTGTGTCAGGTTCTGAGAGATCTAAGATTCAAAAAAATGATTTAATTAGAATACCATGAAGTATTGTGAAATACTATATATTAAGACTTTATATATAGGCTTTATGAACAGATTAGAGTGACTCGTGAAGGACCAGCACCACCTCCTCTTGTCCAATGGTTTGAGGAATATATCTTCCAGAATCCGGGATTAAGATTTAGGAGCTCTTTTTTATTCCACCTCCTTTCCTGAAAGTCTGTCTTGCAGAATTGACTAAAAATTAATCTTCACATTAATTCCTAATTATTTTGCAATTCTTTTTGTCAGTTCTTCTTGACCTGTTTTTTTCTTCTTTTCTGACCTCATGACCCAGTCAGAATTTTTTGTACAATGGTCAAGTCTTAACTTATCCATTTCTGTATTGCATTTGTGTTTGATATTTCTCATGGGTATTTCATAATTTTCGACTTTGAGTTAAAACTCTTTTTTTTCAGCGCATTTCATCTGTAAAATAAAACATGCCTAATAATTCTGCACACATGAATATAAGGAGTTTTTCTCTTCCAGCTTTCCTGGACTATTGTATAGCACTCATAAATGATTAAATAAAAAATAATGGTAGTTATTAAGATTGATATGGTTTGGAATTGGTAAAATGTGCTTGGAAAAAAATTACAATAAAACAATGTTTTAATGTTTAAGTTTGGAATATTAACTGACATGAATGAATGCTATATAAATATTGTTCATGTTAACATAATGTTTATAAATGAAATCTTATTGTAAAGTGTTACTAAAGTTATATGTATATATATATATATATATATATATATATTGTTCTGTGAATGTGATTTTAAAGTCTAGATGATTCGGATTAACCCTTTAACTGCCATATCCTTTAAAACCTCACTGCCAGAGGGCTATTGTGAATGCATGTGCCCGCTGGGCACAGTTTACCTGATGCCATCGGGGTGGCGATGGCATTGGCGGCTTGAGCCCGCCATCGCTGCTTGCAGCTATATTTATTATTATTTTTCTTCAAGGTTTCGGGGGCTTTTGGGGCCCTTAACATGCTTAAAAAGTCTTGAAAATTGGCACACACATTGGAACCTGCGGCCATTAGGGCCGGGCAGAGACTGATACACGGGCGTGGAACAGGGGCTCTACAGCGCCCCCTGGAATACTGAGGGCCATATATCATACATACTTGCACGTAGACGCACGAAACTCGGTACACATGTAGATCTCATCAAACCAAACAACTTTCGTACTGCATGTCAAAGGCTCCGCCCAACAGGAAGTTGGATATTTAGGGTTTAGTATTCATATTTTTCGTCAAAGTTGTGGGGGCTTTTGGGGTCCTTAACATACTCAAAAACTCTTGAAAATTTGTGCACACTTTGGAATCTGTGGCCTTTAGGAGCCTGCAGAGGCTGGGACCCGGGCGTGGCACAGGGGCTCTACGGCGCCCCCTGGATCACAGTCAGAAATGTTGATGCATAGCTAACACATACTTGCACATATTAATATCAAACTCAGTACACATATAGATCTCATCGTGCTGAACAACTTTCGTATTGCATGTCATAGGCTCCGCCCAACAGGAAGTCAGCTATTTAGAGTTATGTAAAAAGCGCATGCTCTGGAATTTGAAATACTTGTCATAGGGTTTTTTGCCGATTGACACCAAACTCGGTCAACATGATCTCAAGACATTGGGGATGAAAAATTGCCAGGGGATTTTTGATATCTCGAACGGTTTGCTCGTAGCGAGGCGTTGAATTTATGGCGAGAATTGAGAAACAGGAAGTGTCTAATACCATCCACATACATTTCCTAATTGTAATCAAACTTCATCAGATTATTCATTGTATGATGTCGATCGCATATATGTGACTATTAGGAGTCAAAGTTATAGCGCCACCAACTGGCAGCAGGAAGTGTGTCATTTTCAAAATGCTTTGAATTCAGCATCTTATTTTTACTCGATTTGCTTCAAACTTCATCAGAATAATGCTAAAACACAGTCGATATAAATCTGCTGGGGGGATATTGATATCTAAAAATATTGTTGCCGTGGCAACATGTCAAACTGGAATACTTCTCAGGTGATTTTGAGGCATATAACATGCTTAGAATTTCATCAAACTGAGAACACATATCAGTATTAGTGACAGCTAGACACTGGCAAAAGTTCATAAGAGGGCGTGGAAGAGGCACTCTATAGCGCCACCTTTTGTCAAAAGTGGGGGGGTTAGTTTTAGCTACAGACACCAAACTCAGTACAAAAATTGTTCTTATCAAGACGGACAACTTTCTAATTCACAGTCATCAGCTACGACCAACAGGAAGTCGGCTATTTTGATTTGAATGTGGATTGTTTTTTACATTTAGCTGTGAATTAATGCATACTGCTCAGAGGAGAGTAACACTATAAACACCAAACTTTGTCTACATGTTGAAAAAACATTGAGGAACTTAAATTGTGAATGGGTTTTGGATAGCTTGGATGGTTTTGTCGTGGTGATTTTTTTAAATGACAGTAAAAATGGAATTATTAATTTTCCTGCATTTTTAAATTCCAAACACTTCAAAACCTTTTTTCATACAGAAAAAAAAAGTTATTCTGAGTAAATATGCATAGTTTCATGACTTTACAACACTGTATGGATAACAGAAAATTAAAAAACTCTCAGACATCTCATCTCACTCTGTCCCTCTGTTTGAGTGTGTGTGCTTAGACTTCCATTGTCTGAGAGAAATAGCGCCCCTACAGGTGCATATCCTGAACTAAAAAAGGGAGGAGACTCTCTTTTGGTTTCACTTTTAAATCGGTTAAAATACAAAATAATACTTGGATTTAATTCACACTGACAAGCTAAACCAACATATATGATTATTACCAGGTCAGGGCTCATTAATAATGGATGTGTGGTCAGTGATACATGAGAAACACGAGAGATGAATCACCGCTCTGAGAAAGAGCGTGTGGAATGATGAGCTCAGAAAAAAACGAGTTTATTCTTGTTTTATAGCTATTAAAAATAAAGTATTGCAGCGATATCACACAATTCACCAATTAGAACACACCAAGAGCTAAATTAAGATGTTTTTGAACTGTTTGTGTGAAAATGAAATATTTGCGGCTGCCTATCTGAAATCACTGCCTCCGATCAGCGCGTACAGTGTCACAAGTTCAAAACAAACGAATTTATTCTTGTTTAAGAGCTTTTTAAAATAAATTATTGCCATAAATGCACACAATACACCCATTATAACACAACACGAGCTAAATGCAGGTGTTTGTGACCCGTTTAAGTGTGCAAGACTATTTGAAAGCGCGACTGGCAGAATAACATATATCTCTCGAGCTGCAGGATTCTGCCTTTCGTCGTAAGAACGAACACATCACGGACAAGATTATTTCAAAATACATAATAGCTTGGCTAATATAAACGAAAACAGCCACGTGAACATAAACTGTTGAGAAATAAATCTGAAGTGGATCTACTGGATTTTAATATTAAGTGACCGCATATACCAGCTGCTTCTGTCTTCAATTTTAATCTATATAAAAAATTAAACTCATTAATCTTGGCTGCTTTTTTAATGTGTGTAGGTATTTATTTATTATTTTGCTCTAACAAGACTTAATCTATATTTAATTAAATCAATTACATTTTATTTTACATTTGATTTGTCCATTTCTGCATCTAAACGCCTAAAAACCTAAAACATGCTCTATTATACTATTGTTAGCAATTTCTTTATCGTCCAATTTATCTGGTGAACACACTTTTATTTTCATAATAAACTTGTTTGTTAGATTATACACAGTTACAGTGGTCTATAATAAATATTAACAGGTTTTATTCAAGCTGTTTAGAATGATTGCCTTAGGCTAATTTTTTAAATGTAAATCCATACAGCTATAAATAGCTTGTTCTTGGTTTATAAGCACATTTATTAAAAAGGAGAGTAAAGGGTCAGTTATCTTCCTATGAAAAATAAAAAAATAAAAATAAACAAACAACAACACAGATTGATACAGAACTCAGAAATGTTATTGTGGATTTATGATAAACTCAGCCTGTAAATGAATTCATACTCCTCCAAGAAGACACAAGTAGTTCACACCTGTTTTACTGTTTTAACATGAAGCCATATACTGAAGATGTTCAATTTCGAATGGGTTTAGGATACCTTAAATGGTGTGGCCATAGCGATTTATTAAAGTAACATAAAAAAATACAATAGTTATTTTACTATATCTTTAAAATTTTTAATTCCAACTCTTCATAATTTTTTATATACGTAGAAGTCATCATTTGAAGGAAGCACAGTAAGTTTCATAGCTTTATCATTTTCAAGAGCCAGCATAAAATTAAAACTATCATAACATATAAATCAAGCTTGCAATTCTTAGTACCAATAATGGCCACCAGATGGAGCTATAGGATTACTTTTAAATAATTATTGTAGAAACAAGTATGATTTAAATCATTTATAGAAGTCTTTCAAAGAAAAATAATATGTATTTTATGTATTTTACTGATAAAAAGACCCTCACTTAATTAGAATAACAAGCTGAAGTATTGTGAACTGTATATTAAGAATAATTCTTTATAGGCTTTATGGACAGATACGTTTTGAGTGACTCCTGAAGGATCAGCACCACATCCTATTTTACCACTGTTTAAAGAATGTATCTTACAGAACAGGTGCGAATGAATTTTGAATAGCTTGAATGGTTTTGTCGTGGTGATTTTTTGAAATAACAGTAAAAAAGTAACCAGTAAATGTCTTTTATTTTATTTTTTTTAAGTGCAGCTTCTAAACACTTCAAAAAAATGTACACATAGGAAATATGTGAAATATGCATAGTTTCATGACTATACAACACTATATGGATGATAGAAAATTAAAAAACTATCATACATCTGATATCACTCTGTCCCTCTGTCACTGTGGGTAATGTGTGTGTGTGTGTGTGTGTGTGTGTGTTAAGTGAATTAGGTGTGAAACTATCAGGGAGCATTTAGTCTCCAGCGCCAACATTTTACAGAACTGCCACTTTCCTGGAGTCTCAGAATTACAATGTGTCAGGTTCTGAGAGATCTAAGATTCCAAAAAATTATTTGATTAGAATACCATGAAGTATTGTGAAATACTATATATTAAGACTTTATATATAGGCTTTATGAACAGATTATAGTGACTCGTGAAGGACCAGCACCACCTCCTCTTGTCCGATGGTTTGAGGAATATATTTTCCTGAATCCGGGATTAAGATTTAGGAGCTCATTTTTATTCCACCTCCTTTCCTGAAAGTCTGTCTTGCAGAATTGACTAAAAATTAATCTTCACATTAATTCCTAATTATTTTGCAATTATTTTTGTCAGTTCTTCTTGACCTGTTTTTTTTCTTCTTCTTTTCTGACCTCATGACCCAGTCAGCATTTTTGTACAATGGTCAAGTCTTAACTTATCCATTTCTGTATTGCATTTGTGTTTGATATTTCTCATGGTTATTTCATAATTTTCGACTTTGAGTTAAAACAGTTTGAGTTAAAACTCTTTTTTAGCGCATTTCATCTGTAAAAGAAAACATGCCTAATAATTCTGCACACATGAATATAAGGAGTTTTTCTCTTCCAGCTTTCCTGGACTATTGTATAGCACTCATAAATTATTAAATAAAAAATAATGGTAGTTATTAAAGGTGCTGTAGGGAACTTTTGTAAAAATAATATTTTTTACATATTTATTAAACCTGTCATTATGTCCTGACAGTAGAATATGAGACAGATAATCTGTGAAAAAAATCAAGCTCAGCGGAGTAACCCAGTACCTTTGTGATTCTTCATAGACATAAACAGAGAGAAGTAGCTCCAGCTACAATGTTCTTCCGCAAGACGCGAGCAGTTCTGTTTATTAACCGCTAGATCGTCAAAAGTTCCCTACTGCAGCTTTAAGATTGATATGGTTTGGAATTGGTACAATGTGCTTGGAAACAAATCACAATAAAACAATGTTTTAATGTTTAAGTTTGGAATATTAACTGACATGAATGAATGCTATATAAATATTGTTCATGTTAACAATATTTATAAATGAAATCTTATTGTAAAGTGTTACTAAATATATATATATATATATTGTTCTGTGAATGTGATTTTAAAGTCTAGATGATTCGGATTAACCCTTTAACTGCCATATCCTTTAAAACCTCACTGCCAGAGGGATATTGTGAATGCATGTGCCCGCTGGGCACAGTTTACCTGATGCCACCGGGGTGGCGATGGCATTGGTGGCTTGAGCCCGCCATCGCTGCTTGCAGCTATATTTTTTCTTTATTCTTCTAATTTTTTTCCAAGGTCCTTAACATACTCAAAAACTCTTGAAAATTGGCACACACCTTGGAACCTGCGGCCATTAGGGCCGGGCAGAGTCTGATACACGGGCGTGGCACAGGGGCTCTACAGCGCCCCCTGTAGTACTGAGGGCCATATATCATGCATACTTGCACGTATACATATGAAACTTGGTACATATATATAACTCATCAAACCAAACAACTTTCACACTGCATGTCATAAGCTCCGCCCAACAGGAAGTTGGCTATTTAGGGTTTTATGAAAAACACATGCTCTGGAATTTGATATACTCCTCTGAGGAACTCCACCCGTTCACCACAAAACTCGGTGAACACGATCTCAAGACATTGGGGATGCTAAATTGCGAAGAGATTTTTGATATCTCGAACGGTTTGCCCGTGGCGAGGCGTTGAAATTATGGCGAGAAATGAGAAACAGGAAATGTCTAATAACATCCACATACATTTCCTGAATTTGATCAAACTTAATTTGTTTGTTCGTTGTATGATACCGATCGTATATATGTGACTATTAGGAGTCAAAGTTATAGCGCCACCAACTGGCAGCAGGAAGTGAATCATTTTCAAAACTCTTTGAATTCAGCATCTTATTTTTACTCGATTTGCTTCAAACTTCATCAGAATAATGACAAAACACGGCCGAAGAAAATCTGTTGTGGGGATATTGATATCTAATATAGTGTTGCCATGGCAACGTGTCAAACTTGAATGTTCTGTTCTGATGATTTTTAGGCAGACAACAAGCTCAGATTTACATGAAACTCGAAACAGATATCAGTATTAAAGATAGCTAAACCATGGCAAAAGCTTTGAAAAGGGCGTGGAAGAGGCACTCTATAGCGCCACCTTTTGTCAAAAGTGGGGGGGTTAGTTTTAGCTACAGACACCAAACTTGGTACATAAATTGTTCTTATCAAGACGGACAACTTTCTAATTCACAGTCATAAGCTACGATCAACAGGAAATCGGCTATTTTGATTTGAATGTGTATTTTTGAGATTTTACAGTTGTAAAATTAATGAATACTCCTCACAGGGGAAGTACACTATACACACAAAACTTTGTCTACATTAAGAAAAAACATCGAGGAACTTAAATTGCGAACAGATTTTGGTTAGCTTGAACGGTTTTGTCGTGGTGATTTTTTGAAATGACAGTAAAAAGTGAAACATTAATCGTCTTCTATTTTTAAATTGCAGCTTCCAAACCTTTAAAAAACATTTTTCATTTAGAAAACCAGTGATTCTGAGGAAATATGCATAGTTTCATGACTTTACAGCGCTGTATGATTAAAAGAAAATTAAAAAACTGTCAGACATCTGATCTCACTCTGTCACTCTGTTTGAGGAATGTATGAGTGCTGACTGTGTGTGTGTGTGAGTGTGAGTGGGGGAGGGGTGTGAGCTGAGTGGCAGACAGACAGAGAGAGAGAGAGAGAGAGAGAGAGAGAGAGACTTAAACATCTCTTTAATCACCAGAAAAAAAAAACTGTTTTTTAAATTGTTATTTTTTTGTTGTTGTTGCTAATTGTGCTGTTTTCATTACAGCTTAAGAAATATCTTAGGCCTTATCCTTTTCTGACAGTTTCAGGGATTAAAAAAAATCCTAAAAAACCTTATTTGTGCTGCAAATAATAATTTCAAACTCATTTGATACTGACCTCTGACACCCTGTGACATGACATTTATTTGAATTTACATAATCTCAAGGATGTAACAGTAAAACTGTTCAGCTCACAGATGAAGACTAAGCTGTAATGCAAGCAGAACTATTTCACAAATGCTTATAGGTTAATGAAATCATAACAAAACACTTTTAAATTATTTAAGGATTTGGTAACACTTTAAAATAATGTCTCAATTGTTAACATTAGTAAATGCATTGGTAACACTTCATAATAGCTGCAATTCTTAGCTAAGCATTAGTAAATAGTCAGTTCATGCTTTATATAGCCTTCTCCCAAAATTAATATTTTAGTAAGCATTTTATAAATACAGCTATAATTTAATTGTTCATGGTTTATATGCACATTTATTTTGAGGAGATTAAAGGCTGTAATCTTCCTAAAAAAATGTAAAATAAAAAATAAAATAAATAAAATAAACAAACACAGAACTCATAAATATTTATTTCAAGATGCAATAAAAGAAAACTGTACACTTGAATTTTTATATATATATATATATATATATATATATATATATATATATTAGGGGTGTAACGATACGCGTATTCGTATTGAACCGTTCGGTACGACGCTTTCGGTTCGGTACGCGGTACGCATTATGTATACCGAACGGTTCGTTGGAGTAATTAATTATATTTGAAAAAAAAAAAAAAAGAGAGAGAGAGAAATATAATGATATGCGTTCAACAAGGTAGCCCAATAACCCAAACAACGTAACAGGCAACGCCCCTGACACTCCCGAAGAAGAAAAAAACACCATCTTATATGTTTATGTTAGGCTACTCAGCAGGCGCTCGCTCACTCAGTACGCGCTGAAGGCTCGTTGCAAAATGGCCAATGCGTTTAACAGACTAGAAAAAGAAGATCCTCCAGTAACCAACAGGTCTGGTGTTTGGGTGCACTTTGGATTCCCTTTAAGCTATAATGGTGATGGCAAGAGAGTGGTGGATAAAAAAAACAACGGTATGTCGCATCTGCAACATGACAGGGTACACCAGCGGGAATAAAAAAAAAAAAAAAAAAAAACACCAGCGGGAATATCTGGGATATATGCGTCAGTACTATCTGGGAAAAGACGAAAAAAAGGAGAAACATGCACGCAGCAAACTATCCCTGCAGCATTTAGAAACTATAGCTTACAGGGAATCCAACCCAAACACCAGACCTGTTGGTTATTTTAGGATCTTATATTTCTGGTCTGTTAAAGGCATTCGACATTTTGCAACGAGCCTTCAGCGCGTGCTGAGTGAGCGAGCGCCTTAGGGGCCGTTCACATATCGTGCCTAAAAACGCATGGAAAACGCTAAGCGCGTCTTTCTCCTCCTTTCCAAAGCGCTTGGGCAGAAGCGCTCATGAGGCGTCTGTCTTTGCTAAGCAACAATGACGTGCTCTCTCCATGAGACGCGGAAATTTCAGCGAAGGATAAATGGATTTGCAGCTCTAAAAATCGCTTGCAGTAGCTCTGCTACTAAATTTATTTCAAAATTGCAATCCATATACAACTATGATCAGCTGATCCTTCATCTTGGCTGAGCTCTCAACGTTGTTACGGGAAAGGATGAAGCTGATTGGTTAGTTCTTGTCACATGACCCGCGGTGCGCTTGCGGCATTCTGAAAAGTTGAGATGTTTTTACATTTTGCTGTATCTAAAACGTATCGAACCGAACCGAACCGAACCGTGACATCAGTGTATCGTATCGAACCGAACCGTGAATTTTGTGAACCGTTACACCCCTAAAATATATATATATATATATATATATATATATATATATATATATATATATATACACACACACACACAATTGCATAAGTTTATATTGAACATTTTTTATCAAGTGTACAGCTAATAATAGTAATAATAATAATGCATTTTATTTAGTTTTAGCTACAGACACCAAACTTGGTACATAAATTGTTCTTATCAAGACGGACAACTTTCTAATTCACAGTCATAAGCTACAACCAACAGGAAGTCCACTATTTTGATTTGAATATGGATTTTTGGGAAGATTATTTTGTGAATTAATGAATGCTCCTCACAGGGGAAGTACACTATACACACCAAACTTTTTCTACATGAAGAAAAAACATTGAGGAACTTAAATTGCGAACAGATTTTGGTTAGCTTGAACTGTTTTGTCGTGGTGATTTTTTGAAATGACAGTAAAAAGGGAAACATTAATTGTCTTGTATGTTTAAATTGCAGCTTCCAAACACTTCAAAGCATTTGTTCATACAGAGATCAAATCATTCTGAGGAAATATGCATAGTTTCACGACTTTACAACACTGTATGGATAAAAGAAAATGTGAAAACTGTCAGACTTCTCAACTGACATGATCTCACTCTGGCCACTCTGTCTGTGTGAGGAAAGGGAGGGGGAGAGGGAGGGGGAGTGTGAGGGGGTTGGTGACTGTGAATTTTTGGTGATTGACAGTGTATGTGGACTGTAGGGAGGGGCTGTCTGGCAGAGAGAGAGAGAGAGAGAGAGAGAGAGACCTAATCATCCCTTTAATAATCAGGAAAAAAAATCTGTATTTTAAATTGTTATTGTTTTTGTTGTTGCTAATGGTGGCGTTTTTTTCCTTTCATTACAGGTTAAGAAATCTCTTAGGCCTTATCCTTTTCTGACAGTTTTAGGGATTTAAAAACATCCTAATAATCCTTATTTGTGCTGCAAATAATAATTTCAAACTCATTTGATACTGACCTATGACATTCTGTGACATGACATTTATTAATCTCATGGATGTAACAGTAAAACTCTTCAACTGACAGATAAAGCTGCAATGCAAGCAAAACTATTTCACAAATGCTTATAGGTAATTAAAATCATTACAAAACACTAATAAATTATTTAAGGATTTGGTAACACTGTAAAATAATGTCTAATTTGTTAACATTAGTAAAAGCATTGGTAACACTTTATAATAACTGCACTCATTAGCTAAGCATTAGTAAATAGTTCATGATTATAAATCCTTTTCCCTTAATAATAGTCATTATTAAGCAGTAATACATCTATAAATAAATTTTTCTTGGTTTAATTAAAAGCACATATATTACAAAGGAGATTAAAGTCTCAGTTGTCTCATAAAATAAATAAATAAACCCAACCCAGTTTGATTAAGAATTCAGAAATATTTATTTCAAGATGCAATAAAATGAAACTGTACACTTAAATAGCTTTTGAGCGATTCTTGAAGGATTAGCATCACCTCCTCTTGTACGATGGTTTGAGGAATATATCTTCCAGATAGTACCACCACTCCCTATATGCAGAGTATGCAGTCTTCGTAGGGCACCAACTCCCAGAGGGGGCACCATCCCAGTTGCTTTAAAAAAAAAAAAAAAAAAAAAAAAACATGCGCCATTCTCCCATCCGCGCTCGCGACCGCTCACACCTCATGTTTGCGGCTGAATGTTCGTAATTGATGGATGGACATCTATGCCTGGGTATAGGACATCAGCAATCCGACACAGAGAAAAGAAAACTAAAAAAAAAAAAAAAAAAAAAGGCATGAAGCTGTCTTGACAGTGGACATTCAAGAGTCTCAAATTTAGGGACGGTCTCTAAAGTTACATGTGATATTGTTATACACTTTTCTAACGTCAGTAGCATTTGAAGAGAATTACTTACAAAAACAACTGTAATTGTTCATCTAGGTGACAGCTATAATGCACAATTAATTTGAATGTTTGATATTTATTACAACAAACTGTAAGTCATATGTAAATTTGCTACTTTTTCACATGGGCTCAAATGCAAATTTGAAGCTCAATAGCATTTGAGAAGAAAGACTTGCAGTCACAAAACAATTGTAATGTGTTCATATAGGTGTCAGCTATAATGCACACCTTATACATTTTTTTTAAATATAAAAATAATGTGTTACTAAAGTTATATAAATTGTTCTGTGTATGTGATTTCAAAGTCTAGATTGGTCGGATTAGCCCTTTAACTGCCGCATTCCTTAAAACTTGATTGTCAGAGGGTTACTGTAAATGCTTATGCCCGCTGGGCACAGTTTTCCCGATGCCACCGGGGTGGCGTTGCACTGATGGCTTGAGCCCGACATCGCTGCTTGCAGCTATATTTAGGGCTCAAGCCCAAAGGGCGAGAGGCCTATTGTTTTCCTTAGGATTATTTTTTATTATTATTATTATTATTATTATTATTATTATTATTATTTTTTTTTTCCAACGTCTCGGGGGCTTTTGGGGCCCTTAACGTGCTTAAAAAGTCTTGAAAATTGGCACACAGATTGGAACCTGCGGCCATTAGGGCCGGGCAGAGACTGATACACGGGCGTGGCACAGGGGCTCTACAGCGCCCCCTGGAATATGGAGGGCCATATATCATACATTCTTGCTCGTAGACGTATGAAACTCGGTACACATATAAATCTCATCAATCCAAACAACTTTTGTATTGCATATCATAGGCTCCGCCCAACAGGAAGTTGGCTATTTAGGGTTTAGTATTCAAATTTTTCGTCAAAGTTGTGGGGGCTTTGGGGGTCCTTAACATACTCAAAAACTCTTGAAAATTTGCGCACACTTTGGAATCTGTGGCCTTTAGGAGCCTGCAGAGGCTGGGACCCGGGCGTGGCACAGGGGCTCTACGGCGCCCCCTGGAACACAGTCAGAAATGTTGATGTATAGCTCACACATACTTGCACATATTCATATGAAACTCAGTACACATATAGATCTCATCGTGCCGAACAACTTTCGTATTGCATGTCATAGGCTCCACCCAACAGGAAGTCAGCTATTTAGAGTTATGTAAAAAGCGCATGCTCTGGAATTTGAAATACTTGTCATAGGTTTTTTTCTCGATTGCCGCCAAACTCGGTCAACATGATCTCAAGACACTGGGGATGAAAAATTGCCAGGGGATTTTTGATATCTCGAACGGTTTGCTCGTGGCGAGGCGTTGAAATTATGGCGAGAAATGAGAAACAGGAAGTGTCTAATACCATCCACATACAGTTCCTGATTTTAATCAAACTTCGTCAGATTATTCGTTGTATGATGTCGATCGCATATATGTGACTATTAGGAGTCAAAGTTATAGCGCCACCAACTGGCAGAAGGAAGTGTGTCATTTTCAAAATGATTTGAATTCAGCATCTTATTATTACTCGATTTGCTTCAAACTTCATCAGAATAATGTTAAAACACAGCCGATATAAATCTGCAAGGGGGATATTGATATCTAAAAAATTGTTGCCGTGGCAACATGTCAAACTGGAATACTTCTCAGGTGATTTTGAGGCAAATACCATACTTAGAATTTCACAAAACTCTGAACACACATCAGTATTTCTGATAGGAACTTAAATTGTGAATGGATTTTGGATAGCTTGAATGGTTTTGCCGTGGTGATTTTTTGAAATTACCTTACAAAGGGAATCATTATTGTATTTTTAAAATGCAGCTTCCAAACACGTCAAAGAATTTTTTCATACAGATGAAAAAGTCATTCTGAGGAAATATGCATAGTTTCAAGACTTTACAACACTGTATGGATAACAGAAAATTAAAAAACTCTCAGACATCTCATCTCACTCTGTCCCTCTGTTTGAGTATGTGTGCTTCAGACTTCCATTGTCTGAGAGAAATTGCGCCCCTACAGGTGCAATTACCGGACTTTTACTTTCACTTTTAAATCGGTTAAAAATACAAATAAATACTTAGATTTAATTCACACTGACAAGCTAAACCAACATATCTGATTATTACCGGTTCAGGGCTCATGGATAAATTATTTCTGGCCAGAGATACGTGAGAAATAGGAGAGATGAATCACCGCTGTGATCACGAGAGTCTGGAGTAAAGAGCTCAGAAAAAACTAATTTATTCCTGTTTTATAGCTTTTAAAAATAAATTATTACAGCGATATCACACAATCAACCAATTAGAACACACCAAGAGCTAAATTCAGATGTTTTTGAACTGTTTGTGTGAAAATGAAATATTTGTGGCTGCCTATCTGAAATCACGCCTCCGATCAGCGCTTACAGTGTCGAGCTCAAAACAAACGAATTTATTCTTGTTTAAGAGCTTTTTTAAATAAAACATTACCACAAATGCACACAATAAACCCATTGTAACACATCAAGAGGTAAATGCAGGTGTTTGTGACCCGTTTAAGTGTGCAAGACTATTTGAAAGCGCGACTGGCAGAATAACATATCTCTCGAGCTGCAGGATTCTGGCTTTCGTCGTACGAACGAACACATCACGGACAAGATTATTTCAAAATACATAATAGCTTGGCGACTATAAACGAAAACAGCCACGTGAACATAAACTGTTGGGAAATATATCTGAAGTGGATCTACTGGATTTTAATATTAAGTGACCGCATATACCAGCTGCTTCTGTCTTCAATTTTAATCTATATAAAAAATGAAATTCATTCATCTTGGCTGCTTTTTTAATGTGTGTACGTATTTATTTATTTATTTATTATTTTGCTCTAACAAGAATTAATCTATATTTAATTAAATCAATTACATTTTATTTTACATTTGATTTGTCCATATCTGCATCTAAACGCCTAAAAACCTAAAACATGCTCTATTATACTATTGTTAGCAATTTCTTTATCGTCCAATTTATCTGGTGTACACACTTTTATTTTCATAATAAACTTGTTTGTTAGATTATACACAGTTACAGTGGTCTATAATAAATATTAACAGGTTTTATTCAAGCTGTTTAGAATGATTGCAGTAGGCTAATTTTTTTTAATGTAAATCCAAAAAAAAAAAAAAAAAAAAAAAAAAAAAAAAACATTGGAAAACAATGACTGTTGTACTTTTTTACACATTTTGTATAATTTCATAGTTTATGCATTATAGTTATAAAACAAATAAATGTAGCCACTCACATAGAAATCTTAGGCCTTATCCTTTTCTGACAGTTTTAGGGATTTTTAAAAATCCTAAAAAACCCTAATTTGTGCTGCAAATAATAATTTCAAACTCAAAAAGTAAATAGTCAGTTCATGCTTTATAAAGCCTTGTCCCAATATTAATAGTCAGTAGTAAGCAGTTTATAAATACAGCTATAAATAGCTTGTTTTTGGTTTATAAGCACATTTATTAAAAAGGAGAGTAAAGGATCAGTTATCTTCCTATGAAAAATAAAAGATAAAAATAAACAAACAACAACACAGATTGATACAGAACAGAAAAATAAATTTTATTGTGGATTTATGATAAAATCAGCCTGTAAATGAATTCATACTCCTCCTCATACTACTCCATACTCCTTTTTCAACATGATGCCAATATACTGAGATGTTAAATTGTGAATGGGTTTAGGATAGCTTAAATGGTGTTGCCATAGAGATTTATTAATGTAACATAAAAAAATACAATAGTTATTTTACTATATCTTTAAAATTTTTCATTCTAACTCTTCATAATTTTTTATATAAGTAGAAGTCCTCATTTGAAGGAAGCACAGTAAGTTTCATAGCTTTTTCATTTTCAAGAGCCAGCCTAAAATTAAAACTATCATAACTTATAAATCAAGCTTGCAATTCTTAGTACCAATAATGGTCACCAGAGGGAGCTATAGGATTACTTTTAAATAATTATTGTAGAAACGAGTATGATTTAAATAATTTATAGAAATCTTTCAAATAAAATAATATGTATTTTAGGAATTTTACTGATAAAAATGACCCTCACTTAATTAGAATAACAAGCTGAAGTATTGTGAACTGTATATTAAGAATAATTCTTTATAGGCTTTATGGACAGATACGTTTTGAGTGACTCTTGAAGGATCAGCACCACATCCTCTTTTACCACTGTTTAAAGAACTAATCTTACAGAACAGGTGTGAATGAATTTTGGATAGCTTGAATGGTTTTGTCGTGGTGATTTTTTGAAATAATAGTAAAAAAGGAACCAGTAAATGTCTTTTTATTTATTTTAAAGTGCAGCTTCTAAACACTTAAAAAAAATGTACACATAAAAGACAAGTCATTCTGAGGCATATTTCCTCAGAATGACTGGTCTCATGACAATAGTTTCATGACTATACAACACTATATGGATGATAGAAAATAAAAAAACTATCATACATCTAATGTCACTCAGTCCCACTGTCACTGTGGGTAGTGTGTGTGTGTGTGTGTGTTAAGTGAATTAGGTGTGAAACTATCAGGGAGCATTTAGTCTCCAGCGCCAACATTTTACAGAACTGCCACTTTCCTGGAGTCTCCAGAATTACTCGGTGTCCGGCTCTGAGAGACTTAAGATCCCAAAAAATGATTTAATTAGAATACCATGAAGTATTGTGAAATACTATATATTAAGGCTTTATATATAGGCTTTATGAACAGATTAGAGTGACTCGTGAAGGACCAGCACCACCTCCTCTTGTTCGATGGTTTGAGGAGTATATCTTCCAGAATCCGGGATTAAGATTTAGGAGCTCATTTTTATTCCACCTCCTTTCCTGAAAGTCTGTCTTGCAGAATTGACTAAAAATTAATCTTCACATTAATTCCTAATTATTTTGCAATTCTTTTTGTCAGTTCTTCTTGACCTGTTTTTTTCTTCTTCTTTTCTGACCTCATGACCCAGTCAGTATTTTTTGTACAATGGTCAAGTCTTAACTTATCCATTTCTGTATTGCATGTGTGTTTGATATTTATCATGGGTATTTCATAATTTTCGACTTTACAGTTTGAGTTAAAACTCTTTTTTTAGTGCATTTCATCTGTAAAAGAAAACATGCCTAATAATTCTGCACACATGAATATAAGGAGTTTTTCTCTTCCAGCTTTCCTGGACTATTGTATAGCACTCATAAATGATTAAATGAAAAATAATGGTAGTTATTAAGATTGATATGGTTTGGAATTGGTCAAATGTGCTTGGAAAAAAAATCACAATAAAACAATGTTTTAATGTTTAATTTTGGAATATGAACTGACATGAATGAATGTTATATAAATATTGTTCATATTAACATAATGTTTACAAATGAAATCTTATTGTAAAGTGTTACTAAAGTTAAATATATATTGTTCTGTGAATGTGATTTTAAAGTCTAGATGATTCGGATTAACCCTTTATCTGGCGTATCCTTTAAAACCTCACTGCCAGAGGGATATTGTGAATGCATGTGCCCGCTGGGCACAGTTTACCTGATGCCACCGGGGTGGCGATGGCATTGGTGGCTTGAGCCCGCCATCGCTGCTTGCAGCTATATTTAGGGCTCAAGCCTGGAGGGCGAGAGCCCTATTGTTTTCCTTAGGATTATTTGTTATTATTAGGGCTCAAGCCCAAAGGGCGAGAGGCCTATTGTTTTCCTTAGGATTATTTTTTATTATTATTATTATTATTATTATTTTTTTTTTTTCCAACGTCTCGGGGGCTTTTGGGGCCCTTAACGTGCTTAAAAAGTCTTGAAAATTGGCACACAGATTGGAACCTGCGGCCATTAGGGCCGGGCAGAGACTGATACACGGGCGTGGCACAGGGGCTCTACAGCGCCCCCTGGAATATTGAGGGCCATATATCATACATTCTTGCTCGTAGACGTATGAAACTCGGTACACATATAAATCTCATCAATCCAAACAACTTTTGTATTGCATATCATAGGCTCCGCCCAACAGGAAGTTGGCTATTTAGGGTTTAGTATTCAAATTTTTCGTCAAAGTTGTGGGGGCTTTGGGGGTCCTTAACATACTCAAAAACTCTTGAAAATTTGCGCACACTTTGGAATCTGTGGCCTTTAGGAGCCTGCAGAGGCTGGGACCCGGGCGTGGCACAGGGGCTCTATGGCGCCCCCTGGAACACAGTCATAAATGTTGATGTATAGCTCACACATACTTGCACATATTCATATGAAACTCAGTACACATATAGATCTCATCGTGCCGAACAACTTTCATATTGCATGTCATAGGCTCCACCCAACAGGAAGTCAGCTATTTAGAGTTATGTAAAAAGCGCATGCTCTGGAATTTGAAATACTTGTCATAGGTTTTTTTCTCGATTGCCGCCAAACTCGGTCAACATGATCTCAAGACACTGGGGATGAAAAATTGCCAGGGGATTTTTGATATCTCGAACGGTTTGCTCATGGCGAGGCGTTGAAATTATGGCGAGAAATGAGAAACAGGAAGTGTCTAATACCATCCACATACAGTTCCTGATTTTAATCAAACTTCATCAGATTATTCGTTGTATGATGTCGATCGCATATATGTGACTATTAGGAGTCAAAGTTATAGCGCCACCAACTGGCAGAAGGAAGTGTGTCATTTTCAAAATGATTTGAATTCAGCATCTTATTATTACTCGATTTGCTTCAAACTTCATCAGAATAATGTTAAAACACAGCCGATATAAATCTGCAAGGGGGATATTGATATCTAAAAAATTGTTGGCGTGGCAACATGTCAAACTGGAATACTTCTCAGGTGATTTTGAGGCAAATACCATACTTAGAATTTCACAAAACTCTGAACACACATCAGTATTTCTGATAGGAACTTAAATTGTGAATGGATTTTGGATAGCTTGAATGGTTTTGCCGTGGTGATTTTTTGAAATTACCTTACAAAGGGAATCATTATTGTATTTTTAAAATGCAGCTTCCAAACACGTCAAAGAATTTTTTCATACAGATGAAAAAGTCATTCTGAGGAAATATGCATAGTTTCAAGACTTTACAACACTGTATGGATAACAGAAAATTAAAAAACTCTCAGACATCTCATCTCACTTTGTCCCTCTGTTTGAGTATGTGTGCTTCAGACTTCCATTGTCTGAGAGAAATTGCGCCCCTACAGGTGCAATTACCGGACTTTTACTTTCACTTTTAAATCGGTTAAAAATACAAATAAATACTTAGATTTAATTCACACTGACAAGCTAAACCAACATATCTGATTATTACCGGTTCAGGGCTCATGGATAAATTATTTCTGGCCAGAGATACGTGAGAAATAGGAGAGATGAATCACCGCTGTGATCACGAGAGTCTGGAGTAAAGAGCTCAGAAAAAACTAATTTATTCCTGTTTTATAGCTTTTAAAAATAAATTATTACAGCGATATCACACAATCAACCAATTAGAACACACCAAGAGCTAAATTCAGATGTTTTTGAACTGTTTGTGTGAAAATGAAATATTTGTGGCTGCCTATCTGAAATCACGCCTCGATCAGCGCTTACATTGTCAAGCTCAAAACAAACGAATTTATTCTTGTTTAAGAGCTTTTTTAAATAAAACATTACCACAAATGCACACAATAAACCCATTGTAACACATCAAGAGGTAAATGCAGGTGTTTGTGACCCGTTTAAGTGCGCAAGACTATTTGAAAGCGAGACTGGCAGAATAACATATCTCTCGAGCTGCAGGATTCTGGCTTTCGTCGTACGAACGAACACATCACGGACAAGATTATTTCAAAACACATAATAGCTTGGCGACTATAAACGAAAACAGCCACGTGAACATAAACTGTTGAGAAATATATCTGAAGTGGATCTACTGGATTTTAATATTAAGTGACCGCATATACCAGCTGCTTCTGTCTTCAATTTTAATCTATATAAAAAATGAAATTCATTCATCTTGGCTGCTTTTTTAATGTGTGTACGTATTTATTTATTTATTTATTATTTTGCTCTAACAAGAATTAATCTATATTTAATTAAATCAATTACATTTTATTTTACATTTGATTTGTCCATATCTGCATCTAAACGCCTAAAAACCTAAAACATGCTCTATTATACTATTGTTAGCAATTTCTTTATCGTCCAATTTATCTGGTGTACACACTTTTATTTTCATAATAAACTTGTTTGTTAGATTATACACAGTTACAGTGGTCTATAATAAATATTAACAGGTTTTATTCAAGCTGTTTAGAATGATTGCAGTAGGCTAATTTTTTTTAATGTAAATCCAAAAAAAAAAACAAAAAAACAAAAAAAAAAAACATTGGAAAACAATGACTGTTGTACTTTTTTATACATTTTGTATAATTTCATAGTTTATGCATTATAGTTATAAAACAAATAAATGTAGCCACTCACATAGAAATCTTAGGCCTTATCCTTTTCTGACAGTTTTAGGGATTTTTAAAAATCCTAAAAAACCCTAATTTGTGCTGCAAATAATAATTTCAAACTCAAAAAGTAAATAGTCAGTTCATGCTTTATAAAGCCTTGTCCCAATATTAATAGTCAGTAGTAAGCAGTTTATAAATACAGCTATAAATAGCTTGTTTTTGGTTTATAAGCACATTTATTAAAAAGGAGAGTAAAGGATCAGTTATCTTCCTATGAAAAATAAAAGATAAAAATAAACAAACAACAACACAGATTGATACAGAACAGAAAAATAAATTTTATTGTGGATTTATGATAAAATCAGCCTGTAAATGAATTCATACTCCTCCTCATACTACTCCATACTCCTTTTTCAACATGATGCCAATATACTGAGATGTTAAATTGTGAATGGGTTTAGGATAGCTTAAATGGTGTTGCCATAGAGATTTATTAATGTAACATAAAAAAATACAATAGTTATTTTACTATATCTTTAAAATTTTTCATTCTAACTCTTCATAATTTTTTATATAAGTAGAAGTCCTCATTTGAAGGAAGCACAGTAAGTTTCATAGCTTTTTCATTTTCAAGAGCCAGCCTAAAATTAAAACTATCATAACTTATAAATCAAGCTTGCAATTCTTAGTACCAATAATGGTCACCAGAGGGAGCTATAGGATTACTTTTAAATAATTATTGTAGAAACGAGTATGATTTAAATAATTTATAGAAATCTTTCAAATAAAATGATATATGTATTTTAGGAATTTTACTGATAAAAATGACCCTCACTTAATTAGAATAACAAGCTGAAGTATTGTGAACTGTATATTAAGAATAATTCTTTATAGGCTTTATGGACAGATACGTTTTGAGTGACTCTTGAAGGATCAGCACCACATCCTCTTTTACCACTGTTTAAAGAACTAATCTTACAGAACAGGTGTGAATGAATTTTGGATAGCTTGAATGGTTTTGTCGTGGTGATTTTTTGAAATAATAGTAAAAAAGGAACCAGTAAATGTCTTTTTATTTTTTTTAAAGTGCAGCTTCTAAACACTTAAAAAAAATGTACACATAAAAGACAAGTCATTCTGAGGCATATTTCCTCAGAATGACTGGTCTCATGACAATAGTTTCATGACTATACAACACTATATGGATGATAGAAAATAAAAAAACTATCATACATCTAATGTCACTCAGTCCCACTGTCACTGTGGGTAGTGTGTGTGTGTGTGTGTGTGTGTTTGTGTGTGTGTTAAGTGAATTAGGTGTGAAACTATCAGGGAGCATTTAGTCTCCAGCGCCAACATTTTACAGAACTGCCACTTTCCTGGAGTCTCCAGAATTACTCGGTGTCCGGCTCTGAGAGACTTAAGATCCCAAAAAATGATTTAATTAGAATACCATGAAGTATTGTGAAATACTATATATTAAGGCTTTATATATAGGCTTTATGAACAGATTAGAGTGACTCGTGAAGGACCAGCACCACCTCCTCTTGTTCGATGGTTTGAGGAGTATATCTTCCAGAATCCAGGATTAAGATTTAAGAGCTCATTTTTATTCCACCTCCTTTCCTGAAAGTCTGTCTTGCAGAATTGACTAAAAATTAATCTTCACATTATTTCCTAATTATTTTGCAATTCTTTTTGTCAGTTCTTCTTGACCTGTTTTTCTCTTCCAGCTTTCCTGGACTATTGTATAGCACTCATAAATGATTAAATAAAAAATAATGGTAGTTATTAAGATTGATATGGTTTGGAATTGGTAAAAAATGCTTGGAAAAAAATCACAATAAAACAATGTTTTAATGTTTAAGTTTGGAATATTAACTGACGTGAATGAATGCTATATAAACATTGTTCATGTTAACATAATGTTTATGAATGGAATCTTATTGTAAAGTGTTACTAAAGTTATATATATATATATTGTTCTGTGAATGTGATTTTAAAGTCTAGATGATTCGGATTAACCCTTTAACTGCCATATCCTTTAAAACCTCACTGCCAGAGGGATATTGTGAATGCATGTGCCCGCTGGGCACAGTTTACCTGATGCCACCGGGGTGGCGATGGCACTGGTGGCTTGAGCCCGCCATCGCTGCTTGCAGCTATATTTAGGGCTCAAGCCTGGAGGGCGAGAGCCCTATTGTTTTCCTTAGGATTATTTGTTATTATTATTATTATTATTATTATTATTTATTATTATTATTTTTCTTCAAGGTTTCGGGGGCTTTTGGGGCCCTTAACATGCTTAAAAAGTCTTGAAAATTGGCACACACATTGGAACCTGCGGCCATTAGGGCCGGGCAGAGACTGATACACGGGCGTGGCACAGGGGCTCTACAGCGCCCCCTGGAATATGGAGGGCCATATATCATACATACTTGTACGTAGACATACGAAACTCGGTACACGTATAGAACTCATCAATACAAACAACTTTCGCATTGCATATCATAGGCTCCGCCCAACAGGAAGTTGGCTATTTGGGGTTTATTATTCATATTTGTCGTCAAAGTTGTGGGGGCTTTTGGGGTCCTTAACATACTCAAAAACTCTTGAAAGTTTGCGCACACTTTGGAATCTGTGGCCTTAAGGAGCCTGCAGAAGCTGGGACCTGGGCGTGGCACAGGGGCTCTACAGCGCCCCCTGGAACACAGTCATAAATGTTGATGTATAGCTCACACATACTTGCACGTATTAATATGAAACTCAGTACACATTTAGATCTCATCGTGCCGAACAACTTGCGTATTGCATGTTATAGGCTCCGCCCAACAGGAAGTCAGCTATTTAGAGTTATGTAAAAAGCATATGCTCTGGAATTTGAAATACTTGTCATAGGTTTTTTACTTGATTGCCGCCAAACTCGGTCAACATGATCTCAAGACAATGGGGATGAAAAATTGCCAGGGGATTTTTGATATCTCAAACGGTTTGCTCGTGGCGAGGCGTTGAAATTATGGCGAGAAATGAGAAACAGGAAGTGTCTAATACCATCCACATACATTTCCTGATTTTAATCAAACTTCATCAGATTATTCATTGTATGATGTCGATCGCATATATGTGACTATTAGGAGTCAAAGTTATAGCGCCACCAACTGGCAGCAGGAAGTGTGTCATTTTCAAAATGCTTTGTATTCAGCATCTTATTTTTACTCGATTTGCTTCAAACTTCATCAGAATAATGTTAAAACACAGCCGATATAAATCTGCTGGGGGGATATTGATATCTAAAAATATTGTTGCCGTGGCAACATGTCAAACTTGAATACTTCTCAGGTGATTTTAAGGCATATAACATACTTAGAATTTCATGAAATTCAGAACACATATCAGTATTTATGATAACTAGACACTGGCAAAAGTTCATAAGAGGGCGTGGAAGAGGTACTCTATAGCGCCACCTTTTGTCAAAAGTGGGGGGGTTAGTTTTAGCTACAGACACCAAACTCGGTACAAAAATTGTTCTTATCAAGACGGACAACTTTCTAATTCACAGTCATCAGCTACGATCAACAGGAAGTCAGCTATTTTGATTTGAATGTGGATTTT
This sequence comes from Carassius gibelio, assembly GCF_023724105.1. Lineage (NCBI taxonomy): Eukaryota > Metazoa > Chordata > Actinopteri > Cypriniformes > Cyprinidae > Carassius > Carassius gibelio. The sequence goes on from NC_068385.1 coordinate 15,733,403, forward strand.
TTTTTACATTTAGCTGTGAATTAATGCATACTGCTCAGAGGAGAGTAACACTATACACACCAAACTTTGTCTACATGATGCCAAAACATTTTAAACAACTTAAATTGCCAATGGATTTTGGATAGCTTGAACGGTTTTGTCGTGGTGATTTTTTTAAATGACAGTAAAAATGGAATTATTAATTGTCCTGCATTTTTAAATTCCAAACACTTCAAAACCTTTTTTCATACAAAAAAAAAAGTCATTCTGAGTAAATATGGATAGTTTCACGACTTTACAACACTGTATGGATAACAGAAAATTAAAAAAACTGTCAGACATCTCATCTCACTCTGTCCCTCTGTTTGAGTATTATGTCCTGAGACTTACATTGTCTGAGAAAAAATGCGCCCCTACAGGTTCAATTCCTTAAAGGGAAATTCGACTGAAAGGGAGGAGACTCTCTTTTAGTTTCATTTTTAAATCGGTTAAAATACAAAATAATACTTGGATTTAATTCACACTGACAAGCTAAACCAACATATATGATTATTACCGGGTCAGGGCTCATTAATAATTGATGTGTGGTCAGTGATACGTGAGAAACACGAGAGATGAATCACGCTCTGAGCAGGAGCGTGTGGAATGACGAGCTCAGAAAAACGAGTTTATTTTTGTTTTATAGCTTTAACAAATAAAATATTAAAGCGATATCACACAATTCACCAATTAGAGCACACCAAGAGCTAAATTCAGATGTTTTTGAACTGTTTGTGTGAAAATGAAATATTCGCAGCTTTCTATCTGAAATCACCGCCTCCGATCAGCGCTTACAGTGTCACAAGTTCAAAACAAACGAATTTATTCTTGTTTAAGAGCTTTTTCAAATAAAATATTGCCATAAATGCACACAATACACCCATTATAACACAAGAGCTAAATGCAGGTGTTTGTGACCCGTTTAAGTGTGCAAACGCGACTGGCAGAATAACATATCTCTTGAGCTGCAGGATTCCGCCTTTCGTCGTAAGAACGAACACATCACGGACAAGATTATTTCAAAATACATAATAGCTTGGCTAATATAAACGAAAACAGCCACGTGAACATAAACTGTTGAGAAATAAATCTGAAGTGGATCTACTGGATTTTAATATTAAGTGACCGCATATACCAGCTGCTTCTGTCTTCAATTTTAATCTATATAAAAAATTAAACTCATTCATCTTGGCTGCTTTTTTAATATGTGTACGTATTTATTTATTATTTTGCTCTAACAAGACTTAATCTATATTTAATTAAATCAATTACATTTTATTTTACATTTGATTTGTCCATTTCTGCATCTAAACGCCTAAAAACCTAAAACATGCTCTATTATACTATTGTTAGCAATTTCTTTATCGTCCAATTTATCTGGTGTACACGCTTTTATTTTCATAATAAACTTGTTTCTTAGATTATACACAGTTACAGTGGTCTATAATAAATATTTACAGGTTTTATTCAAGCTGTTTAGAATGATTGCCGTAGGCTAATTTTTTAAAATGTAAATCCAAAAAAAAAAAAAAAAAAGTTTAAATAAATAAAAAACATTGGAAAAGAATAACTGTTGTACTTTTTTATACATTTTGTATAATTTTATAGTTCATGCATTATAGTTATAAAAACAAATAAATTTAGCCACTCACATAGAAATCTTAGGCCTTATCCTTTTCTGACAGTTTTAGGGATTTTTAAAAATCCTAAAAAACCTTATTTGTGCTGCAAACAATAATTTCAAACTAATTTGATACTGACCTCTGACATCCTGTGACATGATATTTATTTGAATTTACATAATCTCATGGATGTAACAGTAAATCTGTTCAGCTCACAGATCAAGACTAAGCTGTAATGCAAGCAGAACTTTCTTTCACAAATGCTTGTAGGTCAATAAAATCATTACAAAACACTTACAAATCATTTAAGGGATTTGATAACACTGTAAAATAATGTCTAATTTGTTAACATTAGCAAATGCATTGATAACACTTTATAATAACTGCACTCATTAGTAAATAGTCAGTTCATGCTTTATAAAGCCTTGTCCCAATATTAATAGTCAGTAGTAAGCAGTTTATAAATACAGCTATAAATAGCTTATTCTTGGTTTATAAGCACATTTATTAAAAAGGAGAGTAAAGGGTCAGTTATCTTCCTATGAAAAATAAAAAAAATAAAAATAAACGAACAAAAACACAGATTGATACAGAACTCAGAAATGTTATTGTGGATTTATGATAAAATCAGCCTGTAAATGAATTCATTCTCCTCCAAGAAAACACAAGTAGTTCACACCAAATTTTTTTAACATGAAGCCATATACTGAAGATGTTAAATTGCGAATGGGTTTAGGATACCTTAAATGGTGTGGCCATAGAGATTTATTAAAGTAACATAAAAAAATACAATAGTTATTTTACTATATCTTTCAAATTTTTAATTCCAACTCTTCATAATTTTTTATATACGTAGAAGTCATCATTTTAAGGAAGCACAGTAAGTTTAATAGCTTTATCATTTTCAAGAGCCAGCATAAAATTAAAACTATCATAACATATAAATCAAGCTTGCAATTCTTAGTACCAATAATGGCCACCAGATGGCGCTATAGGATCACTTTCAATTAATTATTGTAGAAACGAGAATGATTTAAATTATTTATAGAAATCTTTCAAAGAAAAATAATATGTATTTTACTGATAAAATGACCCTCACTTAATTAGAATAACATGCTGAAGTATTGTGAAATACTGTGTATTAAGAATAATTCTTAATAGGCTTTATGGACAGATACGTTTTGAGTGACTCTTGAAGGTTCAGCACCACATCCTCTTTTACCACTGTTTAAAGAATTTATCTTACAGAAAAGTTGCGAATGAATTTTGGATAGCTTGAATGGTTTTGTCATGGTGATTTTTTGAAATAACAGTAAAAAAGGAACCAGTAAATGTCTTTTATTTTTTTAAGTGCAGCTTCTAAACACTTCAAAAAAATTTACACATAGAAGACAAGTCATGCTGATGAAAATATGCATAGTTTCATGACTATACAACACTATATGGATGATAGAAAATTAAAAAACTATCATACATCTGATGTCACTGTCCCTCTGTCACTGTGGGTAATGTGTGTGTGTGTGTGTGTGTGTGTGTGTGTGTGTGTGTGTGTTTGTGTGTTAAGTGTGTGTGCTGAGTTTGTGTGAATGTGTGGGAGAGGGGATGGGCTATGTGTCAGAGAGAGAGAGAGAGAGACAGAGATAGGGAGGGAGACTGAATCATCTCTTTAATCACCAGAATTATAGGTCAATAAAATCATTACAAAACACTAATAAATTATTGAGAGAGAGAGAGAGAGAGAGAGAGAAACATCTTAGAGTTAACATCTCTTTAATCACCAGCAGAAAAAAAATAAGTAATTTTGTGTTGTTGTTGTTGTTTTTTCATCATTACTGCAAATATCTTAGGCCTCAACATCAACAGTTGCTGCTTTATATAGCCTTCTCCTAAAATTAATAGTCATTAGTAAGCATTTTATAAATACAGCTATAATTAAATTGTTCATGGTTTATATGCACATTTATTTTGAGGAGATTAAAGGCTGTAATCTTCCTAAAAAAAAAAAAAATAATAAATTAAAAAAAAAAAAAAAAAAAAACCAAACACAGAACTCAGAAACATTTATTTCAAGATGCAATAAAAGAAAACTTTACACTATATATATATATATATATATATATATATATATATATATATATATATATATATATATATATATATATATATATATATATATATAAAATTGCAAAAGTTTATATTAAATTTTGTTATCAAGTGTACAGCTAATAATAATAATAATAATAATAATAATAATAATAATAATAATAATAATAATGCATTTTATTTGAGGCGCCTTTCAAACCACTATAGGTCACCATATAGCAAGTAACAACAGTAACAATATTAAAAGAAAAAATAACGGCAAATAACAATGTCAATAAAAAACACAATAAAATTAGAATAGCACAACATATTGTGGAATACTACATTAAGACTTTATATATAGGCTTTATGAACAGATAGGTTTTGAGAGATTCTTGAAGTACTAGCATCACCTCTTGTACGACGGTTTGAGGAATATATATTCCAGATAGTACCGCCACTTCCTATATGCAGAGTACGCAGTCTTAATAGGGCACCAACTCCCAGAGGGGTCACCATTCCAGTTGCTCATAAAAAAAAAAAAAAAAAAAAACGCGCCATTCTCCCATCCACGCTCGCGACCGCTCGGACATTTGCGGATGAATGTTCGTAATTGATGGATGGACATCTATGCCCGGGTAAAGGACATCAGCAATCCGGCACAGAAAAAAGAAAAAGAAAGTAAAAAACAAAACAAAAACAGGCATAAAGTTGGCTTGACATTGGACATTCGAGAGTCTCAAATTTAGGGACCGTCTCTAAAGTTACATGTGATATTGTTATACATTTTTCTAACGTCAGTAGCATTTGAAGAGAATGACTTACAGTCATAAAAACAACTGTAATTGTTCATCTAGGTGACAGCTATAATGCACAATTAAATTGAATGTTTGATATTTATTAAAACAAACTGTAAGTCATATGTAAATTATGCTACTTTTTCAAATGGGCTCAAACGCAAATTTGAAGCTCAATAGCATTTGAGGAAAAAGACTTGCAGTCATAAACAATTGTAATGTGTTCATTTAGGCTTCAGCTACGACTTATACATTTTTTATATATATTAAAATAAAGTGTTACTAAAGTTATATATATTGTTCTGTATATGTGATTTCAAAGTTCAGATGGGTCGGATTAACCCTTTAACTGCCATATCCCTTAAAATTTGATTGCCAGAGGGTAACTGTAAATGCTTATGCCCGCTGGGCACAGTTTTCCCGATGCCACCGGGGTGGCGTTGCACTGACGGCTTGAGCCCGCCATCGCTGCTTGCAGCTATATTTATTATTATTATTATTTTTCTTCAAGGTTTCGGGGGCTTTTGGGGTCCTTAACATGCTCGAAAACTCTTGAAAATTGGCACACAGATTGAAACCTGCGGCCATTAGGGCCGGGCAGAGACTGATACACGGGCGTGGCACAGGGGCTCTACAGCGCCCCCTGGAATACTGAGGGCCATATATCATACATACTTGCACGTAGACACATGAAACTCGGTACACATGTAGATCTCATTAAACCAAACAACTTTCGTACTGCATGTCATAGGCTCCGCCCAACAGGAAGTTGGCTATTTAAGGCTTAGTATTCATATTTTTCGTCAAAGTTGTGGGGGCTTTTGAGGTCCCTAACATACTCAAAAACTCTTGAAAATTTGCACACACTTTGGAATCTTTGCCCTTTAGGAGCCTGCAGAGGCTGTGACCCGGGCGTGCCACAGGGGCTCTACAGCGCCCCCTGGAACACAGTCAGAAATGTTGATGTATAGCTCACACATACTTGCACATATTCATATGAAACTCAGTACACATATAGATCTCATTGTGCCGAACAATTTTCGTATTGCATGTCATTGGGCTCCGCCCAACAGGAAGTCAGCTATTTAGAGTTATGTAAAAAGCGCATGCTCTGGAATTTGATATACTTGTCATAGGATTTTTACCCGATTGCCACCAAACTCGGTCAACATGATCTCAAGACATTGGGGATGAAAAATTGCCAGGGGATTTTTGATATCTCGAACGGCTTGCTCGTGGCGAGGCGTTGAAATTATGGCGAGAAATGAGAAACAGGAAGTGTCTAATACCATCCACATACATTTCCTGATTTTAATCAAACTTCATCAGATTAATCGTTGTATGATGTCGATCGCATATATGTGACTATTAGGAGTCAAAGTTATAGCGCCACCAACTGGCAGCAGGAAGTGTGTCATTTTCAAAATGCTTTGAATTCAGCATATTAATTTTACTCGATTTGCTTCAAACTTCATCAGAATAATGTTAAAACACAGCCGAAATGAATCTGCTGGGGGTATATTGATATCTAAAAATATTGTTGCCGTGGCAACATGTCAAACTGGAATACTTCTCAGGTGATTTTGAGGCATATAACAGGCTTAGAATTTCATCAAACTCAGAACACATATCAGTATTAGTGACAGCTAGACACTGGCAAAAGTTCATAAGAGGGCGTGGAAGAGGCACTCTATAGCGCCACCTTTTGTCAAAAGTGGGGGGGTTAGTTTTAGCTACAGACACCAAACTCGGTACATAAATTGTTCTTATCAAGACGGACAACTTTCTAATTCACAGTCATCAGCTACGACCAACAGGAAGTCGGCTATTTTGATTTGAATGTGGATTTTTTTTACATTTAGCTGTGAATAAATGCATACTGCTCAGCGGAGAGTAACACTATACACACCAAACTTTGTCTACATGATGCCAAAACATTGAGGAACTTAAATTGCCAAAGGATTTTGGATAGCTTGAACGGTTTTGACGTCGTGATTTTTTTAAATGACAGTAAAAAGGGAATTATTAATTGTCCTGCATTTTTAAATTCCAAACACTTCAAAACCTTTTTTCATACAGAAAAAAAGTCATTCTGAGTAAATATGGATAGTTTCACGACTTTACAACACTGTATGGGTAACAGAAAATTAAAAAACTGTCAGACATCTCATCTCACTCTGTCCCTCTGTTTGAGTATTATGTGCTGAGACTTACATTGTCTGAGAGAAAATGCGCCCCTACAGGTGCAATTCCTGAAAGGGAAATTCGACTGAAAGGGAGGAGACTCTCTTTTAGTTTCATTTTTAAATCGGTTAAAATACAAATAAATACTTAGATTTAATTCACACTGACAAGCTAAACCAACATATATGATTATTACCGGGTCAGGGCTCATTAATAATTGATGTGTGGTCAGTGATATGTGAGAAACACGAGAGATGAATCACCGCTCTGAGCAGGAGCGTGTGGAATGATGAGCTCAGAAAAAAACGAGTTTATTCTTGTTTTATAGCTTTTAAAATTAAAATATTAAAGCGATATCACACAATTCACCAATTAGAACACACCAGGAGCTAAATTCAGATGTTTTTGAACTGTTTGTGTGAAAATGAAATATTTGCAGCTGTCTATCTGAAATCACCGCCTCCGATCAGCGCGTACAGAGTTGAAAACAAATGAATTTATTCTTGTTTAAGAGCTTTTTCAAATAAAATATTGCCATAAATGCACACAATACACCCATTATAACACAAGAGCTAAATGCAGGTGTTTGTGACCCGTTTAAGTGTGCAAGACTATTTGAAAGCGCGACTGGCAGAATAACATATATCTCTCGAGCTGCAGGATTCTGCCTTTCGTCGTACGAACGAACACATCACGGACAAGATTATTTCAAAATACATAATAGCTTGGCAAATATAAACGAAAACAGCCACGTGGACATAAACTGTTGAGAAATAAATCTGAAGTAGATCTACTGGATTTGAATATTAAGTGACCGCATATACCAGCTGCTTCTGTCTTCAATTTTAATCTACATATAAAAAAGGAAACTCATTCATCTTGGCTGCTTTTTAATGTGTGTACGTATTTATTTATTTATTTATTTATTATTTTGCTCTAACAAGAATTAATCTATATTTAATTAAATCAATTACATTTTATTTTACATTTGATTTGTCCATTTCGGCATCTAAACGCCTAAAAACCTAAAACATGCTCTATTATACTATTATTAGCAATTTCTTTATCGTCCAATTTATCTGGTGTACACACTTTCATTTTCATAATAAATTTGCTTGTTAGATTTTACACAGTTACAGTGGTCTATAATAAATATTAACAGGTTTTATTCAAGCTGTTTAGAATGATTGCAGTAGGCTAATTTTTTTAAATGTAAATCCAAAAAAATAAATAAATAAAAAACATTGGAAAACAATAACTGTTGTACTTTTTCATACATTTTGTATAATTTCATAGTTTATGCATTATAGTTATAAAAACAAATAAATTTAGCCACTCACATAGAAATCTTAGGCCTTATCCTTTTCTGACAGTTTTAGGGATTTTTTAAAATACAAAAAAACCTTATTTGTGCTGCAAATAATAATTTCAAACTCATTTGATACTGACCTCTGACATCCTGTGACATGATATTTATTTGAATTTACATAATCTCATGGATGTAACAGTAAATCTGTTCAGCTCACAGATCAAGACTAAGCTGTAATGCAAGCAGAACTTTCACAAATGCTTGTAGGTCAATAAAATCATTACTAAACAAAAATCATTTAAGGATTTGATAACACTGTAAAATAATGTCTAATTTGTTAACATTAGCAAATGCATTAATAACACTTTGTAACAACTGCACTCATTAGTAAATAGTCAGTTCATGCTTTATAAAGCCTTGTCCCAACATTAATAGTCATTAGTAAGCAGTTTATAAATACAGCTATAAATAGCTTGGTTTATAAGCACATTTATTAAAAAGGAGAGTAAAGGGTCGGTTATCTTCCTATGAAAAATAAAAAAATAAAAATAAACAAACAACAACACAGATTGATACAGAACTCAGAAATGTTATTGTGGATTTATGATAAAATCAGCCTGTAAATGAATTCATACTCCTCCAAGAAGACACAATTAGTTCACACCAAACTTTTTTAACATGAAGCCAATATACTGAAGATGTTAAATTGCGAATGGGTTTAGGATTCCTTAAATGGTGTGGCCATAGCGATTTATTAAAGTAACATAAAAAAATACCATAGTTATTTTACTATATGTTTAAAATTTTTCATTCCAACTCTTCACAATTTTTATATACGTAGAAGTCATCATTTGAAGGAAGCACAGTAAGTTTCATAGCTTTATCATTTTCAAGAGCCAGCATAAAATTAAAACTATCATAACTTATAAATCAAGCTTGCAATTCTTAGTACCAATAATGGCCACCAGATGGAGCTATAGGATTACTTTTAAATAATTATTGTAGAAACAAGTATGATTTAAATCATTTATAGAAATCTTTCAAAGAAAAATAATATGAATTTTATGTATTTTACTGATAAAATGACCCTCACTTAATTAGAATAACAAGCTGAAGTATTGTGAACTGTATATTAAGAATTATTCTTAATAGGCTTTATGGACAGATACGTTTTGAGTGACTCTTGAAGGTTCAGCACCACATCTTCTTTTACCACTGTTTAAAGAATTTATCTTACAGAACAGGTGCGAATGAATATTGGATAGCTTGAATGGTTTTGTCGTGGTGATTTTTTTAAATAAAAGTAAAAAAGTAACCAGTAAATGTCTTTTATTTTTTAAAAGTGCAGCTTTTAAACACTTCAAAAATATGTACACATAGAAGACAAGTCATTCTGAGGAAATATGCATAGTTTCATGACTATACAACACTATATGGATGATAGAAAATTAAAAAACTATCATACATCTGATGTCACTGTGGGTAATGTGTGTGTGTGTGTGTGTGTGTGTGTGTGTGTTAAGTGAATTAGGTGTGAAACTATCAGGGAGAATTTAGTCTCCAGCGCCAACATTTTACAGAACTGCCACTTTCCTGGAGTCTCGGAATTACAATGTGTCAGGTTCTGAGAGATCTAAGATTCCAAAAAATGATTTAATTAGAATACCATGAAGTATTGTGAAATACTATATATTAAGACTTTATATATAGGCTTTATGAACAGATTAGAGTGACTCGTGAAGGACCAGCATCACCTCCTCTTGTCCGATGGTTTGAGGAACATATCTTCCAGAATCCGGGATTAAGATTTAGGAGCTCATTTTTATTCCACCTCCTTTCCTGAAAGTCTGTCTTGCAGAATTGACTAAAAATTAATCTTCACATTAATTCCTAATTATTTTGCAATTCTTTTTGTCAGCTCTTGACCTGTTTTTTTCTTCTTCTTTTCTGACCTCATGACCCAGTCAGCATTTTTTGTACAATGGTCAAGTCTTAACTTATCCATTTCTGTATTGCATTTGTGTTTGATATTTCTCATGGGCTTTACAGTTTGAGTTAAAACTCTTTTTTAGCGCATTTCATCTGTAAAAGAAAACATGCCCAATAATTCTGCACACATGAATATAAGGAGTTTTTCTCTTCCAAATAATGGTAGTTATTAAGATTGATATGGTTTGGAATTGGTAAAATGTGCTTGGAAAAAAATCACAATAAAACAATGTTTTAATGTTTAAGTTTGGAATATTAAGTGACATGAATGAATGCTATATAAATATTGTTCATGTTAACATAATGTTTATAAATGAAATCTTATTGTAAAGTGTTACTCAATTTATATATATATATATATATATATATATATATATATATATATATATATATATATATATATATATATATATATATTGTTCTGTGAATGTGATTTTAAAGTCTAGATGATTCGGATTAACTCCTTTAACTGCCATATCCTTTAAAACCTCACTGCCAGAGGGATATTGTGAATGCATGTGCCCGCTGGGCACAGTTTACCTGATGCCACCGGGGTGGTGATGGCATTGGTGGCTTGAGCCCGCCATCGCTGCTTGCAGCTATATTTAGGGCCCGAGCACCGATGGTGTGAGGACCCTATTGGAATTGCTCCGTTTATTATTATTATTATTCCGCTTCTCCAAAATGAATCGCATTTTTGAGGGCCTAAACATGCTCAAAAAGTCACCAAATTTTGCACACGCCTCCGAACTGGCGGAAATTTACATCTGATATGGGTTTCAGAAGTGGGCGTGGTAAAATGGCTCGACAGCGCCACCTATGCATGTTCAGCGGTGTGCGCCTCGAGTTACATTTCACGTACATGTATGAAAATTGGTACACACATGTAACACATCAATACCTACAAAAAAGACTCTTGGAGCAAAATTCTAAACCCAACAGGAAGTCGGTTATTTTTAATATTATGAGCAAATTTTGTGTCATTTTTGCAATTTCCATGCGTTGTATTTTAACGAACTCCTCCTAGAGATTTCTTCAAATCAACACCAAATTTGGTATGCCTAATCTGAAGGCCTTTGCGATGTTAAATTGCGAAGCTTTTGAGTTTTCGTTAATGGGCGTGTCCGTGGCGGCCTGGCGAATTTTGATGATTCGCCATGAAACAGGAAGTTGCTATAACTCAGACATACAATGACCAATCTGCCCCAAACTTCACATGTTTGATGAGACCCCTGACCTGAACAGATTGACATGCCCATATTCAGTTATAGTCATAGCGCCACCTATTGGTAACAGGAAGTGACATATTTTATGCTGCGATGAACTACTCCTAGAAATTTTATGACATCAATGTATTTTTTGTGGTCAGTCTAATCTAAAGGCCTGTGCGATGTTAAGTTGTGAAGATCTTGAGTTTTCGTTAAAAGGCGTGTCCATGGCTCCGTCACGAAGTTCGATGTCTCGCCATGGGAATAAAAGATGTTATAACTCATGCATAAAATGTCCGATCTTCCCCAAACTGCACTTGTGTGATAAGGGTCCTGGCCTGAACAGATCTGAAGGCCAAAATTCCATCAGGTGTGGCAAAATGGCTCGATAGCGCCACCTATACACTTTCAACGGAGTGCGCCTCGAGCTATGTTTCACGTACATGTACAAAAATCGGTATACACATGTAACACACCAATACCTACAAAAAAGTCTCTTGGTACGAAATCCGAATCCCAACAGGAAGTCGGATATTTAGAATTTTCTCTGCAAAATTGGCGTTGTTTTTGCCATTTTCAGGGGTTGTACTTTAACGAACTCCTCCTAGAGATTTATTCAGATCAACACCAAACCTGGTCAGTGTAATCTTAAGCCCTTTGCGATGTTAAATTGCGAAGATCTTTAGATTTCGTTAAAGGGCGTGTCCATGGCGGCCTGACAAATTTCGATGTTTCGCCATGAAAAAGGAAGTTGCTGTAACTCAGACATACAATGTCCAATCTGCCCCAACCTTCACATGTTAGATAAAACTTCTGCTCTTAACAGATCTCCATGCCCACATTCAGTTATAGTCATAGCGCCACCTATTGGCAACAGGAAGTGACATGTTTTACGCTGCGACAAACTACTCCTATAATTTTTTTGAGATTAACATATATTTTGTGGTCAGTCCAATCTAAAGGCCTGTGCAATGTTAACTTTTGGAGATCTTGAGTTTTTGTTAAAGGGCATTTCCATGGCGCCATGACAAAATCAAAATTTGATGTCTTGCCACAGCAAGAGAAGTTGTTGTAACTCAAGCATAAAATGTTCAATCTTCCCCAAACTTCACATGTTTGATAAGAGTCCTGGCCTGAAGACATCTGAAGGCCAATATTCCATTATAATGATAGCGCCACCTGCTAGCAACGGTAAGATTGGCACATATATGGGATATACTTTGATATATTCCACTTATATTTAGGACATTAAATGCATATTTCTCAACGTTCACCTTTTTACTAAAGCCACACGATGGCGGTGAGCCCGGGTGCGAGGGCCCGTTCATCGCTGCTTGCAGCTTTAATTAGGGCTCAAGCCCAAAGGGCGAGAGGCCTATTGTTTTCCTTAGGATTATTTTTTATTATTATTATTATTATTATTTTTTTCCAACGTCTCGGGGGCTTTTGGGGCCCTTAACGTGCTTAAAAAGTCTTGAAAATTGGCACACAGATTGGAACCTGCGGCCATTAGGGCCGGGCAGAGACTGATACACGGGCGTGGCACAGGGGCTCTACAGCGCCCCCTGGAATATGGAGGGCCATATATCATACATTCTTGCTCGTAGACGTATGAAACTCGGTACACATGTAAATCTCATCAATCCAAACAACTTTTGTATTGCATATCATAGGCTCCGCCCAACAGGAAGTTGGCTATTTAGGGTTTAGTATTCAAATTTTTCGTCAAAGTTGTGGGTGCTTTTGGGGTCCTTAACATACTCAAAAACTCTTGAAAATTTGCGCACACTTTGGAATCTGTGGCCTTTAGGAGCCTGCAGAGGCTGGGACCCGGGCGTGGCACAGGGGCTCTACGGCGCCCCCTGGAACACAGTCAGAAATGTTGATGTATAGCTCACACATACTTGCACATATTCATATGAAACTCAGTACACATATAGATCTCATTGTGCCGAAAAACTTCCGTATTGCATGTCATAGGCTCCACCCAACAGGAAGTCAGCTATTTAGAGTTATGTAAAAAGCGCATGCTCTGGAATTTGAAATACTTGTCATAGGTTTTTTTCTCGATTGCCGCCAAACTCGGTCAACATGATCTCAAGACACTGGGGATGAAAAATTGCCAGGGGATTTTTGATATCTCAAACGGTTTGCTCGTGGCGAGGCGTTGAAATTATGGCGAGAAATGAGAAACAGGAAGTGTCTAATACCGTCCACATACATTTCCTGATTTTAATCAAACTTCATCAGATTATTCGTTGTATGATGTCGATCGCATATATGTGACTATAAGGAGTCAAAGTTATAGCGCCACCAACTGGCAGAAGGAAGTGTGTCATTTTCAAAATGATTTGAATTCAGCATCTTATTATTACTCGATTTGCTTCAAACTTCATCAGAATAATGTTAAAACACAGCCGATATAAATCTGCAAGGGGGATATTGATATCTAAAAAATTGTTGGCGTGGCAACATGTCAAACTGGAATACTTCTCAGGTGATTTTGAGGCAAATAACATACTTAGAATTTCACAAAACTCTGAACACACATCAGTATTTCTGATAGGAACTTAAATTGTGAATGGATTTTGGATAGCTTGAATGATTTTGCCATGGTGATTTTTTTAAATGACCTTACAAAGGGAATCATTATTGTATTTTTAAATTGCAGCTTCCAAAGACGTCAAATAATTTTTTCATACAGATGAAAAAGTCATTCTGAGGAAATATGCATAGTTTCACGACTTTACAACACTGTATGGATAACAGAAAATTAAAAAACTGTCAGACATCTCATCTCACTTTGTCCCTCTGTTTGAGTATATGTGCTTCAGACTTCCATTGTCTGAGAGAAATAGCGCCCCTACAGGTTCAATTCCCGAACTTTTACTTTCACTTTTAAATCCGTTAAAAATACAAATAAATACTTAGATTTAATTCACACTGACAAGCTAAACCAACATATCTGATTATTACCGGTTCAGGGCTCATGGATAAATTATTTCTGGCCAGAGATATGTGAGAAATAGGAGAGATGAATCATAGCTGTGATCACGAGCGTCTGGAGTAAAGAGCTCAGAGAAAACGAATTTATTCCTGTTTTAAAGCTTTTAAAAATAAATTATTACAGCGATATCACACTATCAATCAATTAGAACACACCAAGAGCTAAATTAAGATGTTTTTGAACTGTTTGTGTGAAAATGAAATATTTGTGGCTGCCTATCTGAAATCACCGCCTCCGATCAGCGCGTACAGTGTGGAGCTCAAAACAAACGAATTTATTCTTGTTTAAGAGCTTTTTTAAATAAAATATTACCACAAATGCACACAATAAACCCACTGTAACACAACAAGAGGTAAATGCAGGTGTTTGTGACCAGTTTAAGTGTGCAAGACTATTTGAAAGCGCGACTGGCAGAATAACATATATCTCTCGAGCTGCAGGATTCTGCCTTTCGTCGTACGAACGAACACATCACGGACAAGATTATTTCAAAATACATAATAGCTTGGCGAATATAAACGAAAACAGCCACGTGAACATAAACTGTTGAGTTTAAATCTGAAGTGGATCTACTGGATTTTAATATTAAGTGACCGCATATACCAGCTGCTTCTGTCTTCAATTTTAATCTATATAAAAAATGAAACTCATTCATCTTGGCTGCTTTTTTTAATGTGTGTACGTATTTATTTATTTATTTATTATTTTGCTCTAACAAGAATTAATCTATATTTAATTAAATCAATTACATTTTATTTTACATTTGATTTGTCCATTTCTGCATCTAAACGCCTAAAAACCTAAAACATGCTCTATTATACTATTGTTAGCAATTTCTTTATCGTCCAATTTATCTGGTGTACACACTTTTATTTTCATAATAAACTTGTTTGTTAGATTATACACAGTTACAGTGGTCTATAATAAATATTGACAGGTTTTATTCAAGCTGTTTAGAATGATTGCAGTAGGCTAATTTTTTGAAATGTAAATAAAAAAAAAAAAAATTAAATAAATAAAAAACATTGGAAAACAATAACTGTTGTACTTTTTTATACATTTTGTATAATTTCATAGTTTATGCATTATAGTTATAAAAACAAATAAATTTAGCCACTCACATAGAAATCTTATAGGCCTTATCCTTTTCTGACAGTTTTAGGGATTTTTAAAAATCCTAAAAAACCTTATTTGTGCTGCAAATAATAATTTCAAACTCAAAAAGTAAATATTCAGTTCATGCTTTATAAAGCCTTGTCCCAACATTAATAGTCAGTAGTAAGCAGTTTATAAATACAGCTATAAAAAGCTTGTTCTTGGTTTATAAGCACATTTATTAAAAAGGAGAGTAAAGGGTCAGTTATCTTCCTATGAAAAATAAAAAAATAAAAATAAACAAACAACAACACAGATTGATACAGAACTCAGAAATGTTATTGTGGATTTATGATAAAATCAGCCTGTAAATGAATTCATACTCCGCCAAGAAGACACAAGTAGTTCACACCAAACTTTTTTAACATGAAGCTAATATACTGAAGATGTTAAATTGCGAATGGGTTTAGGATACCTTAAATGGTGTGGCCATAGCGATTTATTAAAGTAACATTAAAAAAATACAATCGTTATTTTACTATATCTTTAAAATTTTTCATTCCAACAATTTTTTATATACGTAGAAGTCTTCATTTGAAGGAAGCACAGTAAGTTTCATAGCTTTATCATTTTCAAGAGCCAGCATAAAATTAAAACTATCATAACTTATAAATCAAGCTTGCAATTCTTAGTACCAATAATGGCCACCAGATGGAGCTATAGGATTACTTTTAAATAATTATTGTAGAAACAAGTATGATTTAAATAATTTATAGAAATCTTTCAAAGAAAAATAATATGTATTTTATGTATTTTACTGATAAAATGACCCTCACTTAATTAGAATAACAAGCTGAAGTATTGTGAACTGTATATTAAGAATAATTCTTTATAAGCTTTATGGACAGATACGTTTTGAGTGACTCTTGAAGGTTCAGCACCACATCCTCTTTTACCACTGTTTAAAGAATTTATCTTACAGAACAGGTGCAAATGAATTTTGGATAGCTTGAATGGTTTTGTCGTGGTGATTTTTTGAAATAACAGTAAAAAAGTAACCAGTAAATGTCTTTTATTTTTTAAAGTGCAGCTTCTAAACACTTCAAAAAAATGTACACTTAGAATACAAGTCATTCTGAGGAAATATGCATAGTTTCATGACTATACAACATTACATGGATGATAGAAAATTAAAAAACTATCATACATCTGATGTCACTCTGTCCCTCTGTCACTGTGGTTAATGTGTGTGTGTGTGTGGGTGTGTGTGTTTGTGTGTGTGTTAAGTGAATTAGGTGTGAAACTATCATGGAGCATTTAGTCTCCAGCGCCAACATTTTACAGAACTGCCACTTTCCTGGAGTCTCAGAATTACAATGTGTCAGGTTCTGAGAGATCTAAGATTCCAAAAAATTATTTAATTAGAATACCATGAAGTATTGTGAAATACTATATATTAAGACTTTATATATAGGCTTAATGAACAGATTAGAGTGACTCGTGAAGGACCAGCACCACCTCCTCTTGTCCGATGGTTTGAGGAATATATCTTCCAGAATCCGGGATTAAGATTTAGGAGCTCATTTTTATTCCACCTCCTTTCCTGAAAGTCTGTCTTGCAGAATTGACTAAAAATTAATCTTCACATTAATTCCTAATTATTTTGCAATTCTTTTGTCAGTTCTTCTTGACCTGTTTTTCTCTTCCAGCTTTCCTGGACTATTGTATAGCACTCATAAATGATTAAATAAAAAATAATGGTAGTTATTAAGATTGATATGGTTTGGAATTGGTAAAATGTGCTTGGAAAAAAATCACAATAAAACAATGTTTTAATGTTTAAGTTTGGAATATTAACTGACATGAATGAATGCTATATAAATATTGTTCATGTTAACACAATGTTTATAAATGGAATCTTATTGTAAAGTGTTACTAAAGTTATATATATATATATATATTGTTCTGTGAATGTGATTTTAAAGTCTAGATGATTCGGATTAACCCTTTAACTGCCATATCCTTTAAAACCTCACTGCCAGAGGGATATTGTAAATGCATGTGCCCGCTGGGCACAGTTTACCTGATGCCACCGGGGTGGCGATGGCATTGGTGGCTTGAGCCCGCCATCGCTGCTTGCAGCTATATTTAGGGCTCAAGCCCAAAGGGCGAGAGGCCTATTGTTTTCCTTAGGATTATTTTTTATTATTATTATTATTATTATTATTATTATTATTATTATTATTATTTTTTTCCAACGTCTCGGGGGCTTTTGGGGCCCTTAACGTGCTTAAAAAGTCTTGAAAATTGGCACACAGATTGGAACCTGCGGCCATTAGGGCCGGGCAGAGACTGATACACGGGCGTGGCACAGGGGCTCTACAGCGCCCCCTGGAATATGGAGGGCCATATATCATACATTCTTGCTCGTAGACGTATGAAACTCGGTACACATATAAATCTCATCAATCCAAACAACTTTTGTATTGCATATCATAGGCTCCGCCCAACAGGAAGTTGGCTATTTAGGGTTTAGTATTCAAATTTTTCGTCAAAGTTGTGGGGGCTTTGGGGGTCCTTAACATACTCAAAAACTCTTGAAAATTTGCGCACACTTTGGAATCTGTGGCCTTTAGGAGCCTGCAGAGGCTGGGACCCGGGCGTGGCACAGGGGCTCTATGGCGCCCCCTGGAACACAGTCATAAATGTTGATGTATAGCTCACACATACTTGCACATATTCATATGAAACTCAGTACACATATAGATCTCATCGTGCCGAACAACTTTCATATTGCATGTCATAGGCTCCACCCAACAGGAAGTCAGCTATTTAGAGTTATGTAAAAAGCGCATGCTCTGGAATTTGAAATACTTGTCATAGGTTTTTTTCTCGATTGCCGCCAAACTCGGTCAACATGATCTCAAGACACTGGGGATGAAAAATTGCCAGGGGATTTTTGATATCTCGAACGGTTTGCTCGTGGCGAGGCGTTGAAATTATGGCGAGAAATGAGAAACAGGAAGTGTCTAATACCATCCACATACAGTTCCTGATTTTAATCAAACTTCATCAGATTATTCGTTGTATGATGTCGATCGCATATATGTGACTATTAGGAGTCAAAGTTATAGCGCCACCAACTGGCAGAAGGAAGTGTGTCATTTTCAAAATGATTTGAATTCAGCATCTTATTATTACTCGATTTGCTTCAAACTTCATCAGAATAATGTTAAAACACAGCCGATATAAATCTGCAAGGGGGATATTGATATCTAAAAAATTGTTGGCGTGGCAACATGTCAAACTGGAATACTTCTCAGGTGATTTTGAGGCAAATACCATACTTAGAATTTCACAAAACTCTGAACACACATCAGTATTTCTGATAGGAACTTAAATTGTGAATGGATTTTGGATAGCTTGAATGGTTTTGCCGTGGTGATTTTTTGAAATTACCTTACAAAGGGAATCATTATTGTATTTTTAAAATGCAGCTTCCAAACACGTCAAAGAATTTTTTCATACAGATGAAAAAGTCATTCTGAGGAAATATGCATAGTTTCAAGACTTTACAACACTGTATGGATAACAGAAAATTAAAAAACTCTCAGACATCTCATCTCACTTTGTCCCTCTGTTTGAGTATGTGTGCTTCAGACTTCCATTGTCTGAGAGAAATTGCGCCCCTACAGGTGCAATTACCGGACTTTTACTTTCACTTTTAAATCGGTTAAAAATACAAATAAATACTTAGATTTAATTCACACTGACAAGCTAAACCAACATATCTGATTATTACCGGTTCAGGGCTCATGGATAAATTATTTCTGGCCAGAGATACGTGAGAAATAGGAGAGATGAATCACCGCTGTGATCACGAGAGTCTGGAGTAAAGAGCTCAGAAAAAACTAATTTATTGCTGTTTTATAGCTTTTAAAAATAAATTATTACAGCGATATCACACAATCAACCAATTAGAACACACCAAGAGCTAAATTCAGATGTTTTTGAACTGTTTGTGTGAAAATGAAATATTTGTGGCTGCCTATCTGAAATCACGCCTCCGATCAGCGCTTACAGTGTCGAGCTCAAAACAAACGAATTTATTCTTGTTTAAGAGCTTTTTTAAATAAAACATTACCACAAATGCACACAATAAACCCATTGTAACACATCAAGAGGTAAATGCAGGTGTTTGTGACCCGTTTAAGTGCGCAAGACTATTTGAAAGCGAGACTGGCAGAATAACATATCTCTTGAGCTGCAGGATTCTGGCTTTCGTCGTACGAACGAACACATCACGGACAAGATTATTTCAAAACACATAATAGCTTGGCGACTATAAACGAAAACAGCCACGTGAACATAAACTGTTGAGAAATATATCTGAAGTGGATCTACTGGATTTTAATATTAAGTGACCGCATATACCAGCTGCTTCTGTCTTCAATTTTAATCTATATAAAAAATGAAATTCATTCATCTTGGCTGCTTTTTTAATGTGTGTACGTATTTATTTATTTATTTATTATTTTGCTCTAACAAGAATTAATCTATATTTAATTAAATCAATTACATTTTATTTTACATTTGATTTGTCCATATCTGCATCTAAACGCCTAAAAACCTAAAACATGCTCTATTATACTATTGTTAGCAATTTCTTTATCGTCCAATTTATCTGGTGTACACACTTTTATTTTCATAATAAACTTGTTTGTTAGATTATACACAGTTACAGTGGTCTATAATAAATATTAACAGGTTTTATTCAAGCTGTTTAGAATGATTGCAGTAGGCTAATTTTTTTTAATGTAAATCCAAAAAAAAAAAAAAAAAAAAAAAAAAAAAAAAAACATTGGAAAACAATGACTGTTGTACTTTTTTATACATTTTGTATAATTTCATAGTTTATGCATTATAGTTATATAACAAATAAATGTAGCCACTCACATAGAAATCTTAGGCCTTATCCTTTTCTGACAGTTTTAGGGATTTTTAAAAATCCTAAAAAACCCTAATTTGTGCTGCAAATAATAATTTCAAACTCAAAAAGTAAATAGTCAGTTCATGCTTTATAAAGCCTTGTCCCAATATTAATAGTCAGTAGTAAGCAGTTTATAAATACAGCTATAAATAGCTTGTTTTTGGTTTATAAGCACATTTATTAAAAAGGAGAGTAAAGGATCAGTTATCTTCCTATGAAAAATAAAAGATAAAAATAAACAAACAACAACACAGATTGATACAGAACAGAAAAATAAATTTTATTGTGGATTTATGATAAAATCAGCCTGTAAATGAATTCATACTCCTCCTCATACTACTCCATACTCCTTTTTCAACATGATGCCAATATACTGAGATGTTAAATTGTGAATGGGTTTAGGATAGCTTAAATGGTGTTGCCATAGAGATTTATTAATGTAACATAAAAAAATACAATAGTTATTTTACTATATCTTTAAAATTTTTCATTCTAACTCTTCATAATTTTTTATATAAGTAGAAGTCCTCATTTGAAGGAAGCACAGTAAGTTTCATAGCTTTTTCATTTTCAAGAGCCAGCCTAAAATTAAAACTATCATAACTTATAAATCAAGCTTGCAATTCTTAGTACCAATAATGGTCACCAGAGGGAGCTATAGGATTACTTTTAAATAATTATTGTAGAAACGAGTATGATTTAAATAATTTATAGAAATCTTTCAAATAAAATAATATGTATTTTAGGAATTTTACTGATAAAAATGACCCTCACTTAATTAGAATAACAAGCTGAAGTATTGTGAACTGTATATTAAGAATAATTCTTTATAGGCTTTATGGACAGATACGTTTTGAGTGACTCTTGAAGGATCAGCACCACATCCTCTTTTACCACTGTTTAAAGAACTAATCTTACAGAACAGGTGTGAATGAATTTTGGATAGCTTGAATGGTTTTGTCGTGGTGATTTTTTGAAATAATAGTAAAAAAGGAACCAGTAAATGTCTTTTTATTTTTTTTAAAGTGCAGCTTCTAAACACTTAAAAAAAATGTACACATAAAAGACAAGTCATTCTGAGGCATATTTCCTCAGAATGACTGGTCTCATGACAATAGTTTCATGACTATACAACACTATATGGATGATAGAAAATAAAAAAACTATCATACATCTAATGTCACTCAGTCCCACTGTCACTGTGGGTAGTGTGTGTGTGTGTGTGTGTTTGTGTGTGTGTTAAGTGAATTAGGTGTGAAACTATCAGGGAGCATTTAGTCTCCAGCGCCAACATTTTACAGAACTGCTACTTTCCTGGAGTCTCCAGAATTACTCGGTGTCCGGCTCTGAGAGACTTAAGATCCCAAAAAATGATTTAATTAGAATACCATGAAGTATTGTGAAATACTATATATTAAGGCTTTATATATAGGCTTTATGAACAGATTAGAGTGACTCGTGAAGGACCAGCACCACCTCCTCTTGTTCGATGGTTTGAGGAGTATATCTTCCAGAATCCAGGATTAAGATTTAAGAGCTCATTTTTATTCCACCTCCTTTCCTGAAAGTCTGTCTTGCAGAATTGACTAAAAATTAATCTTCACATTATTTCCTAATTATTTTGCAATTCTTTTTGTCAGTTCTTCTTGACCTGTTTTTCTCTTCCAGCTTTCCTGGACTATTGTATAGCACTCATAAATGATTAAATAAAAAATAATGGTAGTTATTAAGATTGATATGGTTTGGAATTGGTAAAAAATGCTTGGAAAAAAATCACAATAAAACAATGTTTTGATGTTTAAGTTTGGAATATTAACTGACGTGAATGAATGCTATATAAACATTGTTCATGTTAACATAATGTTTATGAATGGAATCTTATTGTAAAGTGTTACTAAAGTTATATATATATATATTGTTCTGTGAATGTGATTTTAAAGTCTAGATGATTCGGATTAACCCTTTAACTGCCATATCCTTTAAAACCTCACTGCCAGAGGGATATTGTGAATGCATGTGTCCGCTGGGCACAGTTTACCTGATGCCACCGGGGTGGCGATGGCACTGGTGGCTTGAGCCCGCCATCGCTGCTTGCAGCTATATTTTTTTATTATTATTATTAGGGCTCAAGCCTGGAGGGCGAGAGCCCTATTGTTTTCCTTAGGATTATTTGTTATTATTATTATTATTATTTATTCTTCTAATTTTTTTCCAAGGTTTCGGGGGCTTTTGGGGTCCTTAACATGCTTAAAAAGTCTTGAAAATTGGCACACACATTGGAACCTGCGGCCATTAGGGCCGGGCAGAGACTGATACACGGGCGTGGCACAGGGGCTCTACAGCGCCCCCTGGAATACTGAGGGCCATATATCATACATACTTGCACGTAGACACACGAAACTCGGTACACATGTAGATCTCATCAAACCAAACAACTTTCGTACTGCATGTCATAGGCTCCGCCCAACAGGAAGTTGGCTATTTTGGGTTTAGCAGTCATATTTTTCGTCAAAGTTGTGGGGGCTTTTGGGGTCCTTAACATACTCAAAAACTCTTGAAAATTTGCACACACTTTGGAATCTGTGGCCTTTAGGAGCCTGCAGAAGCTGGGACCCGGGCGTGGCACAGGGGCTCTACGGCGCCCCCTGGATCACAGTCAGAAATGTTGATGTATAGCTCACACATACTTGCCAATATTCATATGAAACTCAGTACACATATAGATCTTATTGTGCCGAACAACTTTCGTATTGAATATCATAGGCTCCACCCAACAGGAAGTCAGCTATTTAGAGTAATGTAAAAAGCGCATGCTCTGGAATTTGAAATACTTGTCATAGGTTTTTTACTCGATTGCCACCAAACTCGGTCAACATGATCTCAAGACATTGGGGATGAAAAATTGCCAGGGGATTTTTGATATCTCAAACGGTTTGCTCGTGGCGAGGCTTTGAAATTATGGCGAGAAATGAGAAACAGGAAGTGTCTAATACCATCCACATACATTTCCTAATTTTAATCAAACTTCATCAGATTATTCATTGTATGATGTCGATCGCATATATGTGACTATTAGGAGTCAAAGTTATAGCGCCACCAAGTGGCAGCAGGAAGTGTGTCATTTTCAAAATGCTTTGAATTCAGCATCTTATTTTTACTCGATTTGCTTCAAACTTCATCAGAATAATGTTAAAACACAGCCGATATAAATCTGCTGGGGGGATATTGATATCTAAAAATATTGTTGCCATGGCAACATGTCAAACTGGAATACTTCTCAGGTGATTTTGAGGCATATAACATACTTAGAATTTCATCAAACTCAGAACACATATCAGTATTAGTGACAGCTAGACACTGGCAAAATTTCATAAGAGGGCGTGGAAGAGGCACTCTATAGCGCCACCTTTTGTCAAAAGTGGGGGGGTTAGTTTTAGCTACAGACACCAAACTCAGTACAAAAATTGTTCTTATCAAGACGGACAACTTTCTAATTCACAGTCATCAGCTACGACCAACAGGAAGTCGGCTATTTTGATTTGAATGTGGATTGTTTTTTACATTTAGCTGTGAATTAATGCATACTGCTCAGAGGAGAGTAACACTATACACACCAAACTTGGTGTACATGTTGAAAAAACATTGAGGAACTTAAATTGTGAATGGGTTTTGGATAGCTTGGATGGTTTTGTCGTGGGGATTTTTTTAAATGACAATAAAGATGGAATTATTAATTTTCCTGCATTTTTAAATTCCAAACACTTCAAAACCTTTTTTCATACAGAAAAAAAGTTATTCTGAGTAAATATGCATAGTTTCATGACTTTACAACACTGTATGGATAACAGAAAATTAAAAAACTGTCAGACATCTCATATCACTCTGTCCCTCTGTTTGAGTGTGTGTGCTTAGACTTCCATTGTCTGAGAGAAATAGCGCCCCTACAGGTGCAGTTACCGGACTAAAAAAGGGAGGAGACTGTCTTTTGGTTTCACTTTTAAATCGGTTAAAATACAAATAAATACTTGGATTTAATTCACACTGACAAGCTAAACCAACATATATGATTATCATCAGGTCAGGGTTCATTAATAATTGATGTGTGGTCAGTGATACGTGAGAAACAGGAGAGATGAATCACCGCTCTGAGCAGGAGCGTGTGGAATGATGAGCTCAGAAAAAAACGAGTTTATTCTTGTTTTATAGCTATTTAAAATAAAGTATTGCAGCGATATCACACAATTCACCAATTAGAGCACACCAAGAGCTAAATTCAGATGTTTTTGAACTGTTTGTGTGAAAATGAAATATTCGCGGCTGCCTATCTGAAATCACTGCCTCCGATCAGCGCGCACAGTGTCACAAGTTCAAAACTAACGAATTTATTCTTGTTTAAGAGCTTTTTAAAATAAATTATTGCCATAAATGCACACAATACATCCATTATAACACAACAAGAGCTAAATGCAGGTGTTTGTGACCCGTTTAAGTGCGCAAGACTATTTGAAAGCGCGACTGGCAGAATAACATATATCTCTCGAGCTGCAGGATTCTGCCTTTCGTTGTAAGAACGAACACATCACGGACAAGATTATTTCAAAATACATAATAGCTTGGCTAATATAAACGAAAACAGCCACGTGAACATAAACTGTTGAGAAATAAATCTGAAGTGGATCTACTGGATTTTAATATTAAGTGACCGCATATACCAGCTGCTTCTGTCTTCAATTTTAATCTATATAAAAAATAAAGCTCATTCATCTTGGCTGCTTTTTTAATGTGTGTACGTATTTATTTATTATTTTGCTCTAACAAGACTTAATCTATATATAATTAAATCAATTACATTTTATTTTACATTTTATTTGTCCATTTCTGCATCTAAACGCCTAAAAACCTAAAACATGCTCTATTATACTATTGTTAGCAATTTCTTTATCGTCCAATTTATCTGGTGTACACGCTTTTATTTTCATAATAAACTCGTTTGTTAGATTATACACAGTTATAGTGGTCTATAATAAATATTAACAGGTTTTATTCAAGCTGTTTAGAATGATTGCCGTACGCTAATTTTTTAAAATGTAAATCCAAAAAAAAAAAAATAATAAAAAAAAAAAAATTAAATAAATAAAAAACATTGGAAAAGAATAACTTGTACTTTTTTATACATTTTGTATAGTTTCATAGTTTATGCATTATAGTTATAAAAACAAACAAATTTAGCCACTCACATAGAAATCTTAGGCCTTATCCTTTTCTGACAGTTTTAGGGATTTTTAAAAATCCTAAAAAACCTTATTTGTGCTGCAAATAATAATTTCAAACTCATTTGATACTGACCTTTGACATCCTGTGACATGATATTTATTTGAATTTACATAATCTCATGGATGTAACAGTAAATCTGTTCGCTCACAGATCAAGACTAAGCTGTAATGCAAGCAGAACTTTCACAAATGCTTGTAGGTCAATAAAATCATTACAAAACACTTACAAATCATTTAAGGGATTTGATAACACTGTAAAATAATGTCTAATTTGTTAACATTAGCAAATGCATTGATAACACTTTATAATAACTGCACTCATTAGTAAATAGTCAGTTCATGCTTCATAAAGCCTTGTCCCAATATTAATAGTCAGTAGTAAGCAGTTTATAAATACAGCTATAAATAGCTCATTTATTAAAAAGGAGAGTAAAGGGTCAGTTATCTTCCTATGAAAAATAAAAAAAATAAAAATAAACAAACGACAACACTGATTGATACAGAACTCAGAAATGTTATTGTGGATTTATGATAAACTCAGCCTGTAAATGAATTCATTCTCCTCCAAGAAGACACAAGTAGTTCACACCAAACTTTTTTAACATGAAGCCATATACTGAAGATGTTAAATTGCGAATGGGTTTAGGATACCTTAAATGGTGTGGCCATAGAGATTTATTAAAATAACATAAAAAAATACCATAGTTATTTTACTATATCTTTAAAATTTTTAATTCCAACTCTTCATAAATTTTTTATATACCTAGAAGTCATCATTTGAAGGAAGCACAGTAAGTTTCATAGCTTTATCATTTTCAAGAGCCAGCATAAAATTAAAACTATCATAACATATAAATCAAGCTTGCAATTCTTAGTACCAATAATGGCCACCAGATGGAGCTATAGGATCACTTTTAAATAATTATTGTAGAAACAAGTATGATTTAAATCATTTATAGAAATCTTTCAAAGAAAAATAATATGAATTTTATGTATTTTACTGATAAAATGACCCTCACTTTATTAGAATAACAAGCTGAAGTATTGTGAACTGTATTTTAAGAACAATTCTTTATAGGCTTTATGGACAGATAAGTTTTGAGTGACTCTTGAAGGATCAGCACCACATCCTCTTTTACCACTGTTTAAAGAATGTATCTTACAGTACAGGTGCGGATGAATTTTGAATAGCTTGAATGGTTTTGTCGTGGTGATTTTTTGAAATAACAGTAAAAAAGTAACCAGTAAATGTCTTTTATTTTTTTAAGTGCAGCTTCTAAACACTTCAAAAAAATGTACACATAGAAGACAAGTCATTCTGAGGAAATATGCATAGTTTCATGACTATACAACACTATATGGATGATAGAAAATTAAAAAACTATCATACATCTGATGTCACTGTGTCCCTCTGTCACTGTGGGTAATGTGTGTGTGTGTGTGTGTGTTAAGTGAATTAGGTGTGAAACTATCAGGGAGCATTTAGTCTCCAGCGCCAACATTTTACAGAACTGCCACTTTCCTGGAGTCTCAGAATTACAATGTGTCAGGTTCTGAGAAATCAAAGATTCCAAAAAAATGATTTAATTAGAATACCATGAAGTATTGTGAAATACGATATATTAAGACTTTATATATAGGCTTTATGAACAGATTAGAGTGACTCGTGAAGGACCATTGTCCGATGGTTTGAGGAATATATCTTCCAGAATCCGGGATTAAGATTTAGGAGCTCATTTTTATTCCACCTGCTTTCCTGAAAGTCTGTCTTGCAGAATTGACTAAAAATTAATCTTCACATTAATTCCTAATTATTTTGCAATTATTTTTGTCAGTTCTTCTTGACCTGTTTTTTTTTTTTTCTTCTTCTTTTCTGACCTCATGACCCAGTCAGCATTTTTGTACAATGGTCAAGTCTTAACTTATCCATTTCTGTATTGCATTTGTGTTTGATATTTCTCATGGGTATTTCATAATTTTCGACTTTGAGTTAAAACAGTTTGAGTTAAAACTCTTTTTTAGCGCATTTCATCTGTAAAAGAAAACATGCCTAATGATTCTGCACACATGAATATAAGGAGTTTTTCTCTTCCAGCTTTCCTGGACTATTGTATAGCACTTATAAATGATTAAATAAAAAATAATGGTAGTTATTAAGATTGATATGGTTTGGAATTGGTAAAATGTGCTTGGAAAAAAATCACAATAAAACAATGTTTTAATGTTTAAGTTTGGAATATTAACTGACATAAATTAATGCTATATAAATATTGTTCATGTTAACATAATGTTTATAAATGAAATCTTATTGTAAAGTGTTACTAAATATATATATATGTTTGGGGAATATATATGTATATTGTTCTGTGAATGTGATTTTAAAGTCTAGATGATTCAGATTAACCCTTTAACCGCCATATTCTTTAAAACCTCACTGCCAGAGGGATATTGTGAATGCATGTGCCCGCTGGACACAGTTTACCTGATGCCACCGGGGTGGTGATGGCATTGGTGGCTTGAGCCCGCCATCGCTGCTTGCAGCTATATTTATTATTATTTTTTTCCAACGTCTCGGGGGCTTTTGGGGCCCTTAACATGCTCGAAAACTCTTGAAAATTGGCACACACCTTGGAACCTGCGGCCATTAGGGCTGGGCAGAGACTGATACACGGGCGTGGCACAGGGGCTCTACAGCGCCCCCTGGAATACTGAGGGCCATATATCATACATACGTGCACATAGACACGAAACTCGGTACACATGTAGATCTCATCAAACCAAACAACTTTCGTACTGCATGTCATAGGCTCCGCCCAACAGGAAGTTGGATATTTAGGGTTTAGTATTCAAATTTTTCGTCAAAGTTGTGGGGGCTTTTGGGGTCCTTAACATACTCAAAAACTCTTGAAAATTTGCACACACTTTGGAATCTGTGGCCTTTAGGAGCCTGCAGAGGCTGGGACCCGGGCGTGGCACAGGGGCTCTACGGCGCCCCCTGGATCACAGTCAGAAATGTTGATGTATAGCTCACACATACTTGCACATATTCATATGAAACTCAGTACACATATAGATCTCACCGTGCCGAACAACTTTTGTATTGCATGTCCTAGGCTCCGCCCAACAGGAAGTCAGCTATTTAGCATCATGTAAAAAGCCCATGCTCTGGAATTTGAAATACTTGTCATAGGTTTTTTACTCGATGGCCGCCAAACTCGGTCAACATGATTTCAAGACACTGGGGATGAAAAATTGCCAGGGGATTTTTGATATCTCGAACGGTTTGCTTGTGGCAAGGCGTTGAAATTATGGCGAGAAATGAGAAACAGGAAGTGTCTAATAACATCCACATACATTTCCTGATTTTAATAAAACTTCATCAGATTATTCGTTGTATTATGTCGATCGCATATATGTGACTATTAGGAGTCAAAGTTATAGCGCCACCAACTGGCAGAAGGAAGTGTGTCATTTTCAAAATGATTTGAATTCAGCATCTTATTATTACTCGATTAGCTTCAAACTTCATCAGAATAATGTTAAAACACAGCCGATATAAATCTGCAAGGGGGATATTGATATCTAAAAAATTGTTGGCGTGGCAACATGTCAAACTGGAATACTTCTCAGGTGATTTTGAGGCAAATA
This sequence comes from Carassius gibelio, assembly GCF_023724105.1. Classification (NCBI taxonomy): domain Eukaryota; kingdom Metazoa; phylum Chordata; class Actinopteri; order Cypriniformes; family Cyprinidae; genus Carassius; species Carassius gibelio. Next base: position 15,762,625 of record NC_068385.1, read on the forward strand.
ACATACTTAGAATTTCACAAAACTCTGAACACACATCAGTATTTCTGATAGGAACTTAAATTGTGAATGGATTTTGGATAGCTTGAATGGTTTTGCCGTGGTGATTTTTTGAAATGCCCTTACAAAGGGAATCATTATTGTATTTTTAAATTGCAGCTTCCAAACATGTCAAATAATTTTTTCATACAGATGAAAAAGTCATTCTGAGGAAATATGCATAGTTTCACGACTTTACAACACTGTATGGATAACAGAAAATTAAAAAACTGTCAGACTTCTCAACTGACATGATCTCACTCTGGCCACTCTGTCTGTGTGAGGAAAGGGAGGGGGAGAGGGAGGGGGAGTGTGAGGGGGTTGGTGACTGTGAATTTTTGGTGACTGACAGTGTGTGTGGATTGTAGGGAGGGGCTGTCTGGCAGAGAGAGAGAGAGAGAGAGAGAGAGAGAGAGACCTAATCATCCCTTTAATAATCAGGGGGAAAAAAATCTGTATTTTAAATTGTTATTGTTTTTGTTGTTGCTAATGGTGGTGTTTTTTCTTTTCATTACAGGTTAAGAAATCTCTTAGGCCTTATCCTTTTCTGACAGTTTTAGGGATTTAAAAACATCCTAAGAATCCTTATTTGTGCTGCAAATAATAATTTCAAACTCATTTGATGCTGACCTATGACAACCTGTGACGTGACATGACATTTATTAATCTCATGGATGTAACAGTAAAACTCTTCAACTGACAGATTAAGCTGCAATGCAAGCAAAACTATTTCACAAATGCTTATAGGTCATTAAAATCATTACAAAACACTAATACATTATTAAAGGATTTGGTAACACTGTAAAATAATGTCTAATTTATTAACATTAGTAAATGCATTGGTAACACTTTATAAAAACTGCACTCATTAGCTAAGCATTAGTAAATAGTTCATGATTATAAAGCCTTTTCCCTTAATAATAGTCATTATTAAGCAGTAATACATATAAATAAATTGTTCTTGGTTTAAAAGCACATATATTACGAAGGAGATTAAAGTCTCAGTTGTCTTATAAAATAAATAAATAAACACAACCCAGTTTGATTCAGAATTCAGAAATATTTATTTCAAGATGCAATAAAAGGAAACTGTACACTTGAAAAGGTTTTGAGCGATTCTTGAAGGACTAGCATCATCTCCTCTTGTACGATGGTTTGAGGAATATATCTTCCAGATAGTACCGCCGCTCCCTATATGCAGAGTATGCAGTCTTCGTAGGGCACCAACTCCCAGAGGGGGCACCATCCCATTTGCTCAAAAAAAAAAAAAAAAAAAAAACCCACATGCGCCATTCTCCCATCCGCGCTCGCGACCGCTCACACCTCATGTTTGCGGCTGAATGTTCGTAATTGATGGATGGACATCTATGCCCGGGTAAAGGACATCAGCTATCCGGCACAGAGAAAAGAAAACTAAAGAAAAAAAAAAACAGGCATACAATTGTCTTGACATTACACATTCGAGAGTCTCAAATTTAGGGACCGTCTCTAAAGTTACCTGTGATATTGTTATAAACTTTTCTAACGTCAGTAGCATTTGAAGAGAATGACTTACAGCCATAAAAACAACTGTAATTGTTCATCTAGGTGACAGCTATAATGCACAATTAATTTGAATGTTTGATATTTATTACAACAAACTGTAAGTCATATGTAAATTATGCTACTTTTTCACATGGGCTCCAATGCAAATTTGAAGCTCAATACCATTTGAGAAGAAAGACTTGCAGTCACAAAACAATTGTAATGTGTTCATATAGGTGTCAGCTACAATGCACACCTTATACATTTTTTATAAATATTAAAATAAAGTGTTACTAAAGTTATATATATTGTTCTGTGTATGTGATTTCAAAGTCTAGATTGGTCGGAGTAACCCTTTAACTGCCGCATCCCTTAAAACTTGATTGTCAGAGGGCTACTGTAAATGCTTATGCCCGCTGGGCACAGTTTTCCCGATGCCACCGGGGTGGCGTTGCACTGATGGCTTGAGCCCGACATTGCTGCTTGCAGCTATATTTATTATTATTATTCTTCTTCTCTAAGATGAATCGCATTTTTGAGGGCCTAAACATGCTCGAAAAGTCATGAAACTTTGCACACACCTCAGAACTGGCGAAAATTTACGTCTGATATGGGTTTCAGAAGTGGGTGTGCCAAAATGGCTCAACAGCGCCACCTATACACGTTCAACGGTGTGCGCCTCGAGCTACGTTTCATGTACATGTATGAAAATCGGTATACACATGTAACTCTCCAATACCTACAAAAAAGTCTCTTGGAGCAAAATCCGAAACCCAACAGGAAGTCGGTTATTTCTAATATTATGAGCAAATTTTGTGTCATTTTTGTCATTTCCATGCGTTGTATTTTAACGAACTCCTCCTAGAGATTAATTCAGATCAACACCAAATTTGGTATGCCTAATCTAAAGGCCTTTGCGATGTTAAATTGCGAAGCTTTTGAGTTTTCGTTGAAGGGCCTGTGTGTGGCGGCCTGGCGAATTTCGATGATTCGCCATGAAACAGGAAGTTGCTATAACTCAGACATAAAATGACCAATCTACCCCAAACTTCACATGTTGGATGAGACTCCTGTCCTGAACAGTTTGACATGACCATATTCAGTTATAGTCATAGCGCCACCTATTGGCAACAGGAAGTGACATATTTTACGCTGCGACAAACTACTCCTAGAAATTTTTGACATCAATGTCTTTTTTGTCGTCAGTCTAATCTAAAGGCCTGTACGATGTTAAATTGAGAAGATCTTGAGTTTTCGTTAAAGGGCGTGTCCATGGCGCCATGTCAAAGTTCGATGTCTCGCCATGGGAGTAGAAGTTGCTGTAACTCAGTCATAAAATATCAGATCTTGCCCAAACTTCAAATGTTTGATAAAAGTACTGACCTGAACACATCTGGAGGCTAATATTCCATTGGGTGTGGCAAAATGGCTCGATAGCGCCACCTATACATTTTCAATGGAGTGCGCCTCGAGCTACATGTCATATACATGTACGAAAATCGGTAAACATATTTAACACACCAATAGCTACAAAAAAGTCTCTTGGTACGAAATCCGAATCCCAACAGGAAGTCGGTTATTTTAAATTTTCCCTGCAAAATTGGTGTTGTTTTTGTCATTTTCAGGGGTTGTATTTTAACGAACTCCTCCTAGAGATTTATTCAGATCAACACCAAACTTGGTCAGTGTAATCTAAAGCCCTTTGCCATTTTAAATTGCGAAGGAATTGAGGTTTCGTTAAAGGGCGTATCCATGGCGGCCTGACAAATTTCGATGATTCGCCGTGAAAAATGATGGTGCTATAACTCACACATACAATGTCCAATCCGCCCCAAACTTCACATTTTTGTTAAGACTCTTCACCTGAACAGATCTACATGCCAATATTCAGTTATAGTCATAGCGCCACCTATTGGCAACTGGAAGTGACATATTTTACACTGTGACAAACTACTCCTAGAAATTTTATGACATCAATGTCTTTTTTGTGGTCAGTCTAATCTAAAGACCTGTGTGATGTTTAGTTGTGAAGATCTTGAATTTTTGTTAAAAGGCATGTCCATGTCGCCATGACGAAGTTCGATGTCTCGCCATGGGAATAAAAGATGTTATAACTCAGGCATAAAATGTCCGATCTTGCCCAAACTTCACATGTGTGATAAGGGTCCTGGCTTGAACACATCTGAAGGCCAATATTCCATTATAACGATAGCGCCACCTGCTGGCAACAGGAAGATTGGCACACATATGGAATAAACTTTGATATATTGCACTTATATTTATGAGTTTAAATGCATATTTCTCAACGTTCACCTTTTTACTAAAGCCACACGATGGCGGTGAGCCCGGGTGCGAGGGCCCGTTCATCGCTGCTTGCAGCTTTAATTAGGGCCCGAGCACCGAGGTGCGAGGACCCTCTTGTATCTGCTTTGTTTTTTATTATTAGGGCCCGAGCACCGAAGGTGTGAGGACCCTATTGTATCTGCTCCGTTTATTAGGGCCCGAGCACCGATGGTGTGAGGACCCTCTTGGAATTGCTCCGTTTATTATTATTATTATTATTATTATTCTTCTTCTCTAAGATGAATCGCATTTTTGAGGGCCTAAACATGCTCGAAAAGTCATGAAACTTTGCACACACCTCAGAACTGGCGAAAATTTACGTCTGATATGGGTTTCAGAAGTGGGTGTGGCAAAATGGCTCAACAGCGCCACCTATACACGTTCAACGGTGTGCGCCTCGAGCTACGTTTCATGTACATGTATGAAAATCGGTATACACATGTAACTCTCCAATACCTACAAAAAAGTCTCTTGGAGCAAAATCCGAAACCCAACAGGAAGTCGGTTATTTCTAATATTATGAGCAAATTTTGTGTCATTTTTGTCATTTCCATACGTTGTATTTTAACGAACTCCTCCTAGAGATTAATTCAGATCAACACCAAATTTGTTATGCCTAATCTAAAGGCCTTTGCGATGTTAAATTGCGAAGCTTTTGAGTTTTCGTTGAAGGGCCTGTGTGTGGCGGCCTGGTGAATTTCGATGATTCGCCATGAAACAGGAAGTTGCTATAACTCAGACATACAATGACCAATCTGCCCCAAACTTCACAAGTTTGATGAGACTCCTGTCCTGAAAAGTTTGACATGACCATATTCAGTTATAGTCATAGCGCCACCTATTGGCAACAGGAAGTGACATATTTTAAGCTGCGACAAACTACTCCTAGAAATTTTTGACATCAATGTCTTTTTTGTCGTCAGTCTAATCTAAAGGCCTGTACGATGTTAAATTGAGAAGATCTTGAGTTTTCGTTAAAGGGCGTGTCCATGGCGCCATGTCAAAGTTCGATGTCTCGCCATGGGAGTAGAAGTTGTTGTAACTCAGTCATAAAATATCAGATCTTGCCCAAACTTCAAATGTTTGATAAGAGTACAGACCTGAACACATCTGGAGGCTAATATTCCATTGGGTGTGGCAAAATGGCTCGATAGCGCCACCTATACATTTTCAATGGAGTGCGCCTCGAGCTACATGTCATATACATGTACGAAAATCGGTACACACATGTAACACTCCAATACCTACAAAAAAGTCTCTTGGTACGAAATCCGGATCCCAACAGGAAGTCGGTTATTTTGAATATTCCCTTCAAAATTGGTGTTGTTTTTGCCATTTTCAGGGGTTGTTCTTTAACGAACTCCTCCTAGAGATTTATTCAGATCAACACCAAACTTGGTCAGTGTAATCTAAAGCCCTTTGCGATAATAAATTGCGAAGGACTTGAGGTTTCGTTAAAGGGCGGGTCCATGGCGGCCTGACAAATTTCGATGTTTCGCCATGAAAAAGGAAGTTGCTGTAACTCCGACATACAATGTCCAATCTGCCCCAAACTTCACATGTTTGATAAGACTCTTGACCTGAACAGATCTACATGCCAATATTCAGTTATAGTCATAGCGCCACCTATTGGCAACAGGAAGTTACATATTTTATACTGCGACAAACTACTCCTAGAAATTTTATGACATCAATGTCTTTTTTGTGGTCAGTCTAATCTAAAGACCTGTGTGATGTTTAGTTGTGAAGATCTTGAGTTTTTGTTAAAAGGTGTGTCCATGGCGCCGTGATTAAATTCGATGTCTCGCCATGGGAATAAAAGATGTTATAACTCAGGCATAAAATGTCCGATCTTGCCCAAACTTCACTTGTGTGATAAGGGTCCTGGCCTAAACAGATCTGAAGGCCAATATTCCATCGAGTGTGGCAAAATGGCTCGATAGCGCCACCTATACACTTTCAACGGAGTGCGTATACACTTTAAACGGAGTGCGCCTCTAGCTATGTTTCACGTACATGTACAAAAATCGGTACACATATGTAACACACCAATATCTACGAAAAAGTCTCTTGGTAGGAAATCCGAATCCCAACAGGAAGTCAGTTATTTAGAATTTTCTCTGCAAAATTAGTGTTGTTTTGGCCATTTTCAGGGGTTGGACATTAACGAACTCCTCCTAGAGATTTATTCAGATCAACACCAAACTTGGTCAGTGTAATCTAAAGCCTTTTGCGATCTTAAATTGCGAAGATCTTGAGGTTTCGTTAAAGGGCGTGTCCATGGCGGCCTGACAAATTTCGATGTTTCGCCATGAAATAGGATGTTGTTGTAACTCAGGCATAAAATGTCCAATCCTCCCCAAACCTCACATGTTCGACAAAAGTCCTGCCCTGAACACATCTGAAGGCCAATATTCCACTATAATGATAGCGCCACCTGCTGGCAACAGGAAGATTGGCACATATATGGAATAAACATTGATATATTCTACTTATATTTATGAGTTTAAACGCATATTTCTCACCGTTCACCTATTAACTAAAGCCACTCGCTGCCGGGGAGCCCGGGTGCGAGGGCCCGTTCATCGCTGCTTGCAGCTTTAATTATTAGGGCTCAAGCCCAAAGGGCGAGAGGCCTATTGTTTTCCTTAGGATTATTTTTTATTATTATTATTATTATTATTATTATTATTATTATTATTATTTTTTTTTTCCAACGTCTCGGGGGCTTTTGGGGCCCTTAACGTGCTTAAAAAGTCTTGAAAATTGGCACACAGATTGGAACCTGCGGCCATTAGGGCCGGGCAGAGACTGATACACGGGCGTGGCACAGGGGCTCTACAGCGCCCCCTGGAATATGGAGGGCCATATATCATACACTCTTGCTCGTAGACGTATGAAACTCGGTACACATATAAATCTCATCAATCCAAACAACTTTTGTATTGCATATCATAGGCTCCGCCCAACAGGAAGTTGGCTATTTAGGGTTTAGTATTCAAATTTTTGCAAAGTTGTGGGTGCTTTTGGGGTCCTTAACATACTCAAAAACTCTTGAAAATTTGCGCACACTTTGGAATCTGTGGCCTTTAGGAGCCTGCAGAGGCTGGGACCCGGGCGTGGCACAGGGGCTCTACGGCGCCCCCTGGAACACAGTCAGAAATGTTGATGTATAGCTCACACATACTTGCACATATTCATAAGAAACTCAGTACACATATAGATCTCATTGTGCCGAAAAACTTGCGTATTGCATGTCATAGGCTCCACCCAACAGGAAGTCAGCTATTTAGAGTTATGTAAAAAGCGCATGCTCTGGAATTTGAAATACTTGTCATAGGTTTTTTTCTCGATTGCCGCCAAACTCGGTCAACATGATCTCAAGACACTGGGGATGAAAAATTGCCAGGGGATTTTTGATATCTCAAACGGTTTGCTCGTGGCGAGGCGTTGAAATTATGGCGAGAAATGAGAAACAGGAAGTGTCTAATATCGTCCACATACATTTCCTGATTTGAATCAAACTTCATCAGATTATTCGTTGTATGATGTCGATCGCATATATGTGACTATAAGGAGTCAAAGTTATAGCGCCACCAACTGGCAGAAGGAAGTGTGTCATTTTCAAAATGATTTGAATTCAGCATCTTATTATTACTCGATTTGCTTCAAACTTCATCAGAATAATGTTAAAACACAGCCGATATAAATCTGCAAGGGGGATATTGATATCTAAAAAATTGTTGGCGTGGCAACATGTCAAACTGGAATACTTCTCAGGTGATTTTGAGGCAAATAACATACTTAGAATTTCACAAAACTCTGAACACACATCAGTATTTCTGATAGGAACTTAAATTGTGAATGGATTTTGGATAGCTTGAATGGTTTTGCCGTGGTGATTTTTTTAAATGACCTTACAAAGGGAATCATTATTGTATTTTTAAATTGCAGCTTCCAAACACGTCAAATAATTTTTTCATACAGATGAAAAAGTCATTCTGAGGAAAAATGCATAGTTTCACGACTTTACAACACTGTATGGATAACAGAAAATTAAAAAACTCTCAGACATCTCATCTCACTTTGTCCCTCTGTTTGAGTATGTGTGCTTCAGACTTCCATTGTCTGAGAGAAATAGCGCCCCTACAGGTTCAATTCCCGGACTTTTACTTTCACTTTTAAATCGGTTAAAAATACAAACAAATACTTAGATTTAATTCACACTGACAAGCTAAACCAACATATCTGATTATTACCGGTTCAGGGCTCATGGATAAATTATTTCTGGCCAGAGATACGTGAGAAATAGGAGAGATGAATCACCGCTGTGATCACGAGCGTCTGGAGTAAAGAGCTCAGAGAAAACGAATTTATTCCTGTTTTAAAGCTTTTAAAAATAAATTATTACAGCGATATCACACAATCAACCAATTAGAACACACCAAGAGCTAAATTCAGATGTTTTTGAACTGTTTGTGTGAAAATGAAATATTTGTGGCTGCCTATCTGAAATCACGCCTCCGATCAGCGCTTACAGTGTCGAGCTCAAAACAAACGAATTTATTCTTGTTTAAGAGCTTTTTTAAATAAAACATTACCACAAATGCACACAATAAACCCATTGTAACACATCAAGAGGTAAATGCAGGTGTTTGTGACCCGTTTAAGTGCGCAAGACTATTTGAAAGCGAGACTGGCAGAATAACATATCTCTCGAGCTGCAGGATTCTGGCTTTCGTCGTAAGAACGAACACATCACGGACAAGATTATTTCAAAACACATAATAGCTTGGCGACTATAAACGAAAACAGCCACGTGAACATAAACTGTTGAGAAATATATCTGAAGTGGATCTACTGGATTTTAATATTAAGTGACCGCATATACCAGCTGCTTCTGTCTTCAATTTTAATCTATATAAAAAATGAAATTCATTCATCTTGGCTGCTTTTTTAATGTGTGTGCGTATTTATTTATTTATTTATTATTTTGCTCTAACAAGAATTAATCTATATTTAATTAAATCAATTACATTTTATTTTACATTTGATTTGTCCATATCTGCATCTAAACGCCTAAAAACCTAAAACATGCTCTATTATACTATTGTTAGCAATTTCTTTATCGTCCAATTTATCTGGTGTACACACTTTTATTTTCATAATAAACTTGTTTGTTAGATTATACACAGTTACAGTGGTCTATAATAAATATTAACAGGTTTTATTCAAGCTGTTTAGAATGATTGCAGTAGGCTAATTTTTTTTAATGTAAATCCAAAAAAAAAAAAAAAAAAAACATTGGAAAACAATGACTGTTGTACTTTTTTATACATTTTGTATAATTTCATAGTTTATGCATTATAGTTATAAAACAAATAAATGTAGCCACTCACATAGAAATCTTAGGCCTTATCCTTTTCTGACAGTTTTAGGGATTTTTAAAAATCCTAAAAAACCCTAATTTGTGCTGCAAATAATAATTTCAAACTCAAAAAGTAAATAGTCAGTTCATGCTTTATAAAGCCTAGTCCCAATATTAATAGTCAGTAGTAAGCAGTTTATAAATACAGCTATAAATAGCTTGTTTTTGGTTTATAAGCACATTTATTAAAAAGGAGAGTAAAGGATCAGTTATCTTCCTATGAAAAATAAAAGATAAAAATAAACAAACAACAACACAGATTGATACAGAACAGAAAAATAAATTTTATTGTGGATTTATGATAAAATCAGCCTGTAAATGAATTCATACTCCTCCTCATACTACTCCATACTCCTTTTTCAACATGATGCCAATATACTGAGATGTTAAATTGTGAATGGGTTTAGGATAGCTTAAATGGTGTTGCCATAGAGATTTATTAAAGTAACATAAAAAATACAATAGTTATTTTACTATATCTTTAAAATTTTTCATTCTAACTCTTCATAATTTTTTATATAAGTAGAAGTCCTCATTTGAAGGAAGCACAGTAAGTTTCATAGCTTTATCATTTTCAAGAGCCAGCATAAAATTACAACTATCATAACTTATAAATCAAGCTTGCAATTCTTAGTACCTATAATGGCCACCAGAGGGAGCTATAGGATTACTTTTAAATAATTATTGGAGAAACGAGTATGATTTAAATAATTTATAGAAATCTTTCAAATAAAATAATATGTATTTTATGTATTTTACTGATAAAATGACCCTCACTTAATTAGAATAACAAGCTGAAGTATTGTGAACTGTATATTAAGAATAATTCTTTATAGGCTTTATGGACAGATACGTTTTAAGTGACTCTTGAAGGTTCAGCACCACATCCTCTTTTACCACTGTTTAAAGAATTAATCTTACAGAACAGGTGTGAATGAATTTTGGATAGCTTGAATGGTTTTGTCGTGGTGATTTTTTGAAATAATAGTAAAAAAGGAACCAGTAAAAAAAAGTGCAGCTTCTAAACACTTCAAAAAAATGTACACATAGAAGACAAGTCATTCTGAGGAAATATGCATAGTTTCATGACTATACAACATTATATGGATGACAGAAAATTAAAAAACATACATCTGATGTCACTCTGTCCCTCTGTCACTGTGTGTGTGTGTGTGTTTGTGTGTGTTTTAAGTGAATTAGGTGTGAAACTATCAGTGAGCATTTAGTCTCCAGCGCCAACATTTTACAGAACTGCCACTTTCCTGGAGTCTCAGAATTACAATGTGTCAGGTTCTGAGAGATCTAAGATTCCAAAAAATGATTTAATTAGAATACCATGAAGTATTGTGAAATACTATATATTAAGACTTTATATATAGGCTTAATGAACAGATTAGAGTGACTCGTGAAGGACCAGCACCACCTTCTCTTGTCCGATGGTTTGAGGAATATATCTTCCAGAATCTGGGATTAAGATTTAGGAGCTCATTTTTATTCCACCTCCTTTCCTGAAAGTCTGTCTTGCAGAATTGACTAAAATTAATCTTCACATTAATTCCTAATTCTTTTGCAATTCTTTTGTCAGTTCTTCTTGACCTGTTTTTCTCTTCCAGCTTTCCTGGACTATTGTATAGCACTCATAAATGATTAAATAAAAAATAATGGTAGTTATTAAGATTGATATGGTTTGGAATTGGTAAAATGTGCTTGGAAAAAAATCACAATAAAATTTTAATGTTTAAGTTTGGAATATTAACTGACATGAATGAATGCTATATAAATATTGTTCATGTTAACATAATGTTTATAAATGAAATCTTATTGTAAAGTGTTACTAAAGTTATATATATATATATATATATATATATATATATATATATTGTTCTGTGAATGTGATTTTAAAGTCTAGATGATTCGGATTAACCCTTTAACTGCCATATCAAGTTCAAGTTCTAGTTCAAGTTCAATTTATTTGTATAGCGCATTTACAACAGCCTCCTGGCTGACCAAAGTGCTTTAACATAAGAGCAAGAATATTACACATACATAAAAATAGACCAGACAAAAAATTTAAAACCACCCATTTCAAAATGTAGCATAACACAGTAGTCAGTACACTAAGGAAAATACAAAAGTTTTTAGCAAAGATTTAAAAATAGACAAGGAAGGGGCCAGTCTGATCTCTAAAGGCAGGGTATTCCAGAGTCGTGGCCCAGCCACTGCAAATGCACGCTCCCCTCTACGCTCCCCTCTATCCTTTAAAACCTCACTGCCAGAGGGATATTGTGAATGCATGTGCCCGCTGGGCACAGTTTACCTGATGCCACCGGGGTGGTGATGGCATTGGTGGCTTGAGCCCGCCATCGCTGCTTGCAGCTATATTTATTATTATTATTCTTCTTCTCCAAAATGAATCGCATTTTTGAGGGCCTAAACATGCTTGAAAAGTCATGAAACTTTGCACACACCTCCGAACTGGTGAAAATTTACGTCTGATATGGGTTTCAGAAGTGGGTGTGGCAAAATGGCTCAACAGCGCCACCTATACACGTTCAACGGTGTGCGCCTCGAGCTAGGTTTCATGTACATGTATGAAAATCGGTATACACATGTAACTCTCCAATACCTACAAAAAAGTCTCTTGGAGCAAAATCCGAAACCCAACAGGAAGTCGGTTATTTCTAATATTATGAGCAAATTTTGTGTCATTTTTGTCATTTCCATGCCTTGTATTTTAACGAACTCCTCCTAGAGATTCATTCAGATCAACACCAAATTTGGTATGCCTAATCTAAAGGCCTTTGCGATGTTAAATTGCGAAGCTTTTGAGTTTTCGTTGAAGGGCCTGTGTGTGGCGGCCTGGCGAATTTCGATGATTCGCCATGAAACAGGAAATTGCTATAACTCAGACATACAATGACCAATCTGCCCCAAACTTCACATGTTTGATGAGACTCCTGTCCTGAACAGTTTGACACGACCATATTCAGTTATAGTCATAGCGCCACCTATTGGCAACAGGAAGTGACATATTTTACGCTGCGACAAACTACTCCTAGAAATTTTTGACATCAATGTCTTTTTTGTGGTCAGTCTAATCTAAAGGCCTCTGTGATGTTAAATTGTGAAGATCTTGAGTTTTCGTTAAAGGGCGTGTCCATGACGGCGTGACAAAGTTCGATGTCTTGCCATGGGAATAAAATATGTTATAACTCAGACATAAAATGTCCGATCTTCCCCAAACTTCACATGTGTGATAAGAGTCTTGGCCTGAACACATCTGAAGGCCATTATTCCAACGGGTGTGGCAAAATGGCTCAATAGCGCCACCTATACACATTCAACGGAGTGTGCCTCGAGCTATGTTCCACGTACATGTACAAAAATCGGTACATATATGTAACAGTCCAATACCTACAAAAAAGTCTCTTGGTACGAAATCCGAATCCCAACAGGAAGTCGGTTATTTAGAATTTTCTCTGCAAAATTGGCGCTCTTTTTGCCATTTTCAGGGGTTGTACTTTAACGAACTCCTCCTAGAGATTTATTCAGATCAACAGCAAACTTGGTCAGTTAAATCTAAAGGCCTTTATGATGTTAAATTGCGAAGATCTTGAGGTTTCGTTAAAGGGCGTGTCCATGGCGGCCTTACAAATTTCGATGTTTTGCCATGAAAAAGGAAGTTGCTGTAACTCAGTCATACAATGTCCAATCTGCCCCAAACTTCAAATGTTAGATAAGACTTCTGCCCTTAACAGATCTACATGCCCATATTCAGTTATAGTCATAGCGCCACCTGCTGGCAACAGGAAGTGACATGTTTTACACTGTAACTCAGACATACAATGTCCAATCTGCCCCAAACTTCACATGTTAGATAAGACTTCTGCCCTTAACAGATCTACATGCCCATATTCAGTTATAGTCATAGCGCCACCTGCTGGCAACAGTAAGTGACATGTTTTGCGCTGCGACAAACTACTCCTAGAAATAGTATTACATTAATGTTTTTTTTGTGGTCAGTCTAATCTAAAGGCCTGTGAAATGCTAAATTATGGAGATCTTGTTTTTTTTTTTAAAGGGCGTGTCCATGGCGTCATGACAAAATTTGCTGTCTCGCCACAGTAAAGGAAGTTGTTGTAACTCAGGCATAAAATGTTCGATCTTCCCCAAACTTTACATGTTTGGTAAGAGTCCTGCCCTGAACACAACTGAAGGCCAATATTCCATTATAATGATAGCGCCACCTGCTGGCAACAGGAAGATTGGCACATATATGGAATAACTTTGATATATTCCACTCATATTTATGAGTTTAAATGCATATTTCTCACCGCTCACCTATTTACTAAAGCCACTCGCTGCCGGTGAGCCCGGGTGCGAGGGCCCGTTCATCGCTGCTTGCAGCTTTAATTAGGGCTCAAGCCTGGAGGGCGAGAGCCCTATTGTTTTCCTTAGGATTATTTGTTATTATTATTATTATTATTATTATTATTTATTATTATTATTTTTCTTCAAGGTTTCGGGGGTTTTTGGGGCCCTTAACATGCTTAAAAAGTCTTGAAAATTGGCACACACATTGGAACCTGCGGCCATTAGGGCCGGGCAGAGACTGATACACGGGCGTGGCACAGGGGCTCTACAGCGCCCCCTGGAATATGGAGGGCCATATATCATACATACTTGCACATAGACATACGAAACTCGGTACACATATAGAACTCATCAATACAAACAACTTTCGTATTGCATATCATAGGCTCCGCCCAACAGGAAGTTGGCTATTTGGGGTTTATTATTCATATTTGTTGTCAAAGTTGTGGGGGCTTTTGGGGTCCTTAACATACTCAAAAACTCTTGAAAATTTGCGCACACTTTGGAATCTGTGGCCTGAAGGAGCCTGCAGAGGCTGAGACCTGGGCGTGGCACAGGGGCTCTACGGCGCCCCCTGGATCACAGTTATAAATGTTGATGTATAGCTCACACATACTTGCACGTATTAATATGAAACTCAGTACACATATAGATCTCATCGTGCCGAACAACTTTCGTATTGCATATCATAGGCTCCGCCCAACAGGAAGTCAGCTATTTAGAGTTATGTAAAAAGCGCATGCTCTGGAATTTGAAATACTTGTCATAGGTTTTTTACTCGATTGCCGCCAAACTCGGTCAACATGATCTCAAGACATTGGGGATGAAAAATTGCCAGGGGATTTTTGATATCTCAAACGGTTTGCTCGTGGCGAGGCTTTGAAATTATGGTGAGAAATGAGAAACAGGAAGTGTCTAATACCATCCACATACATTTCCTAATTTTAATCAAACTTCATCAGATTATTCATTGTATGATGTCGATCGCATATATGTGACTATTAGGAGTCAAAGTTATAGCGCCACCAAGTGGCAGCAGGAAGTGTGTCATTTTCAAAATGCTTTGAATTCAGCATCTTATTTTTACTCGATTTGCTTCAAACTTCATCAGAATAATGTTAAAACACAGCCGATATAAATCTGCTGGGGGGATATTGATATCTAAAAATATTGTTGCCGTGGCAACATGTCAAACTGGAATACTTCTCAGGTGATTTTGAGGCATATAACATGCTTAGAATTTCATCAAACTCAGAACACATATCAGTATTAGTGACAGCTAGACACTGGCAAAATTTCATAAGAGGGCGTGGAAGAGGCACTCTATAGCGCCACCTTTTGTCAAAAGTGGGGGGGTTAGTTTTAGCTACAGACACCAAACTCAGTACAAAAATTGTTCTTATCAAGACGGACAACTTTCTAATTCACAGTCATCAGCTACGACCAACAGGAAGTCGGCTATTTTGATTTGAATGTGGATTGTTTTTTACATTTAGCTGTGAATTAATGCATACTGCTCAGAGGAGAGTAACACTATACACACCAAACTTGGTGTACATGTTGAAAAAACATTGAGGAACTTAAATTGTGAATGGGTTTTGGATAGCTTGGATGGTTTTGTCGTGGGGATTTTTTAAAATGACAATAAAGATGGAATTATTAATTTTCCTGCATTTTTAAATTCCAAACACTTCAAAACCTTTTTTCATACAGAAAAAAAGTTATTCTGAGTAAATATGCATAGTTTCATGAATTTACAACACTGTATGGATAACAGAAAATTAAAAAACTGTCAGACATCTCATATCACTCTGTCCCTCTGTTTGAGTGTGTGTGCTTAGACTTCCATTGTCTGAGAGAAATAGCGCCCCTACAGGTGCAGTTACCGGAATAAAAAAGGGAGGAGACTGTCTTTTGGTTTCGATTTTAAATCGGTTAAAATACAAATAAATACTTGGATTTAATTCACACTGACAAGCTAAACCAACATATATGATTATTATAAGGTCAGGGCTCATTAATAATTGATGTGTGGTCAGTGATACGTGAGAAACACGAGAGATGAATCACCGCTCTGAGCAGGAGCGTGTGGAATGATGAGCTCAGAAAAAAACGAGTTTATTCTTGTTTTATAGCTATTAAAAATAAAGTATTGCAGCGATATCACACAATTCACCAATTAGAGCACACCAAGAGCTAAATTAAGATGTTTTTGAACTGTTTGTGTGAAAATGAAATATTTGCGGCTGCCTATCTGAAATCACTGCCTCCGATCAGCGCACACAGTGTCACAAGTTCAAAACAAACGAATTTATTCTTGTTTAAGAGCTTTTCAAAATAAATTATTGCCATAAATGCACACAATACATCCATTATAACACTACACGAGCTAAATGCAGGTGTTTGTGACCCGTTTAAGTGCGCAAGACTATTTGAAAGCGCGACTGGCAGAATAACATTTCTCTCTCGAGCTGCAGGATTCTGCCTTTCGTCGTAAGAACGAACACATCACGGACAAGATTATTTCAAAATACATAATAGCTTGGCTAATATAAACGAAAACAGCCACGTGAACATAAACTGTTGAGAAATAAATCTGAAGTGGATCTACTGGATTTTAATATTAAGTGACCGCATATACCAGCTGCTTCTGTCTTCAATTTTAATCTATATAAAAAATTAAACTCATTCATCTTGGCTGCTTTTTTAATGTGTGTACGTATTTATTTATTATTTTGCTCTAACAAGACTTAATCTATATTTAATTAAATCAATTACATTTGATTTTACATTTGATTTGTCCATTTCTGCATCTAAACGCCTAAAAACCTAAAACATGCTCTATTATACTATTGTTAGCTATTTCTTTATCGTCCAATTTATCTGGTGTACACACTTTATTTTCATAATAAACTCGTTTGTTAGATTATACACAGTTATAGTGGTCTATAATAAATATTGACAGGTTTTATTCAAGCTGTTTAGAATGATTGCCATAGGCTAATTTTTAAAAATGTAAATCCCAAAAAAAAAAAAAAAAAATGTAAATAAATAAAAAACATTGGAAAAGAATAACTTGTACTTTTTTATACATTTTGTATAGTTTCATAGTTTATGCATTATAGTTATAAAAACAAACAAATTTAGCCACTCACATAGAAATCTTAGGCCTTATCCTTTTCTGACAGTTTTAGGGATTTTTAAAAATCCTAAAAAACCTTATTTGTGCTGCAAATAATAATTTCAAACTAATTTGATACTGACCTCTGACATCCTGTGACATGATATTTATTTGAATTTACATAATCTCATGGATGTAACAGTAAATCTGTTCAGCTCACAGATCAAGACTAAGCTGTAATGCAAGCAGAACTTTCACAAATGCTTTTAGGTCAATAAAATCATTACAAAACACTTACAAATCATTTAAGGGATTTGATAACACTGTAAAATAATGTCTAATTTGTTAACATTAGCAAATGCATTGATAACACTTTATAATAACTGCACTCATTAGTAAATAGTCAGTTCATGCTTCATAAAGCCTTGTCCCAATATTAATAGTCAGTAGTAAGCAGTTTATAAATACAGCTATAAATAGCTCATTTATTAAAAAGGAGAGTAAAGGGTCAGTTATCTTCCTATGAAAAATAAAAAAATAAAAATAAACAAACAACAACACTGATTGATACAGAACTCAGAAATGTTATTGTGGATTTATGATAAACTCAGCCTGTAAATGAATTCATTCTCCTCCAAGAAGACACAAGTAGTTCACACCAAACTTTTTTAACATGAAGCCATATACTGAAGATGTTAAATTGCGAATGGGTTTAGGATACCTTAAATGGTGTGGCCATAGAGATTTATTAAAGTAACATAAAAAAATACCATAGTTATTTTACTATATCTTTAAAATTTTTAATTCCAACTCTTCATAATTTTTTATATACCTAGAAGTCATCATTTGAAGGAAGCACAGTAAGTTTCATAGCTTTATCATTTTCAAGAGCCAGCATAAAATTAAAACTATCATAACATATAAATCAAGCTGGCAATTCTTAGTACCAATAATGGCCACCAGATGGAGCTATAGGATCACTTTTAAATAATTATTGTAGAAACAAGTATGATTTAAATCATTTATAGAAATCTTTCAAAGAAAAATAATATGAATTTTATGTATTTTACTGATAAAATGACCCTCACTTAATTAGAACAACATGCTGAAGTATTGTGAACTGTATATTAAGAATAATTCTTTATAGGCTTTATGGACAGATAAGTTTTGAGTGACTCTTGAAGGTTCAGCACCACATCCTCTTTTACCACTGTTTAAAGAATGTATCTTACAGTACAGGTGCGGATGAATTTTGAATAGCTTGAATGGTTTTGTCGTGGTGATTTTTTGAAATAACAGTAAAAAAGTAACCAGTAAATGTCTTTTATTTTTTTAAGTGCAGCTTCTAAACACTTCAAAAAAATGTACACATAGAAGACAAGTCATTCTGAGGAAATATGCATAGTTTCATGACTATACAACACTATATGGATGATAGAAAATTAAAAAACTATCATACATCTGATGTCACTCTGTCCCTCTGTCACTGTGGGTAATGTGTGTGTGTGTGTGTGTGTATGTGTGTGTGTGTGTGTGTGTGTTAAGTGAATTAGGTGTGAAACTATCAGGGAGCATTTAGTCTCCAGCGCCAACATTTTACAGAACTGCCACTTTCCTGGAGTCTCAGAATTACTCGGTGTCAGGTTCTGAGAGATCTAAGATTCCAAAAAATTATTTAATTAGAATACCATGAAGTATTGTGAAATACTATATATTAAGACTTTATATATATGCTTTATGAACAGATTAGAGTGACTCGTGAAGGACCAGCACCACCTACTCTTGTCCGATGGTTTGAGGAATATATCTTCCAGAATCCGGGATTAAGATTTAGGAGCTCATTTTTATTCCACCTCCTTTCCTGAAAGTTTGTCTTGCAGAATTGACTAAAAATTAATCTTCACATTAATTCCTAATTATTTTGCAATTATTTTTGTCAGTTCTTCTTGACCTGTTTTTTTTTTCTTCTTCTTTTCTGACCTCATGACCCAGTCAGCATTTTTGTACAATGGTCAAGTCTTAACTTATCCATTTCTGTATTGCATTTGTGTTTGATATTTCTCATGGGTATTTCATAATTTTCGACTTTGAGTTAAAACAGTTTGAGTTAAAACTCTTTTTTAGCGCATTTCATCTGTAAAAGAAAACATGCCTAATAATTCTGCACATTAATATAAGGAGTTTTTCTCTTCCAGCTTTCCTGGACTATTGTATAGCACTCATAAATGATTAAATAAAAAATAATGGTAGTTATTAAGATTGATATGGTTTGGAATTGGTAAAATGTGCTTGGAAAAAAATCACAATAAAACAATGTTTTAATGTTTAAGTTTGGAATATTAACTGACATGAATGAATGCTATATAAATATTGTTCATGTTAACATAATGTTTATAAATGAAATCTTATTGTAAAGTGTTACTATATATATATATATATATATATATATATATATATATATATATATATATATATATATATTTATATGTTAGGGCCGGGACTCGATTAAAAAAATTAATCTAATTAATTAGAGGCTTTGTAATTAATTAATTGAAATTAATCGCATTTTAATCGCATATAAATATTTGACCTGAGAACAGTGAGAAGTAATTATTTTTCACATGGATTTATAATATACCATTGAATAATGACTGAATACATAAGCTTAAGCAACAAAATATTGTTTATTTTTGTTCAACCAAGTGTAGCAGACCAGAGCAATTTTTGCCATGAAGTGTAGCAATAGCATATTTAGAAACAATTTAGAAATAGTACATTTCAGAAATTCAGGAAGCTTATAAGTGCTGGAACCTTCTGTAAAGAGTTTTTTAAGTGAAACACAATACTGTCAATTACATTCAGAACATTGGAAACACTGACTATTAGAAAACATCTCTCTGTTGCTTCAGAGGCCATAACATACTAAGTCCAACTCTCAATAACCTTGGCCAAAACAATAACGAGTTCAACATAAACTGTTGCACCAACAAAATAATATATAGTTCAACATAAAGTGTAAAGTCCACGCTAGCTGCTATATGTTTTGCGTTGAGGTTATACTTGAGGCTCGATGTGCTGCAGTGATATCATAGACAGTAGTGATATGCGAAGCGAACGCCAGTTGGTGCTTCAGTATAATCGGTCCGCCGAAACAAATCCAGTGAGAAACATTCTGCGGTGCAAAAATAAGTTGTTAAAAATGCGGGAATTTATTTTTCTGTAATTAATTAATCTTAGTTAACGCGTTATTTTTTGTGTAATTAATTAATCTCAATTAACGCGTTAAAGTCCCGGCCCTAATATATATATATATATATATATATATATATATATATATATATATATATATATATATATATATATATATATATTGTTCTGTGAATGTGATTTTAAAGTCTAGATGATTCGGTTTAACCCTTTAACCGCCATATCCTTTAAAACCTCACTGCCAGAGGGATATTGTGAATGCATGTGCCCGCTGGGCACCGTTTACCTGATGCCACCGGGGTGGCGATGGCATTGGTGGCTTGAGCCCGCCATCGCTGCTTGCAGCTATATTTATTATTATTCTTCTTCTTCTCTAAGATGAATCGCATTTTTGAGGGCCTAAACAAGCTCGAAAAGTCATGAAACTTTGCACACACCTCAGAACTGGCGAAAATTTACGTCTGATATGGGTTTCAGAAGTGGGTGTGGCAAAATGGCTCAACAGCGCCACCTATACACGTTCAACGGTGTGCGCCTCGAGCTACGTTTCATGTACATGTATGAAAATCGGTATACACATGTAACTCTCCAATACCTACAAAAAAGTCTCTTGGAGCAAAATCCGAAACCAGACAGGAAGTCGGTTATTTCTAATATTATGAGCAAATTTTGTGTCATTTTTGTCATTTCCATGCGTTGTATTTTAACGAACTCCTCCTAGAGATTAATTCAGATCAACACCAAATTTGGTATGCCTAATCTAAAGGCCTTTGCGATGTTAAATTGCGAAGCTTTTGAGTTTTCGTTGAAGGGCCTGTGTGTGGCGGCCTGGCGAATTTCGATGATTCGCCATGAAACAGGAAGTTGCTATGACTCAGACATACAATGACCAATCTGCCCCAAACTTCACATGTTTGATGAGACTCCTGTCCTGAACAGTTTGACACGACCATATTCAGTTACAGTCATAGCGCCACCTATTGGCAACAGGAAGTGACATATTTTACGCTGCGACAAACTACTCCTAGAAATTTTTGACATCAATGTCTTTTTTGTCGTCAGTCTAATCTAAAGGCCTGTAAGATGTTAAATTGAGAAGATCTTGAGTTTTCGTTAAAGGGCGTGTCCATGGCGCCATGTCAAAGTTCGATGTCTCGCCATGGGAGTAGAAGTTGTTGTAACTCAGTCATAAAATATCAGATCTTGCCCAAACTTCAAATGTTTGATAAGAGTCCTGACCTGAACACATCTGGAGGCTAATATTCCATTGGGTGTGGCAAAATGGCTCGATAGCGCCACCTATACATTTTCAATGGAGTGCGCCTCGAGCTACATGTCATGTACATGTACGAAAATCGGTTAACATATGTAACACACCAATAGCTACAAAAAAGTCTCCTGGTACGAAATCCGAATCCCAACAGGAAGTCGGTTATTTTTTATTTTCCCTGCAAAATTGGTGTTGTTTTTGTCATTTTCAGGGGTTGTATTTTAATGAACTCCTCCTAGAGATTTATTCAGATCAACACCAAACTTGGTCAGTGTAATCTAAAGCCCTTTGCGATGTTAAATTGCGAAGATCTTGAGTTTTCGTTAAAGGGCGTGTCCATGGCGCCATGTCAAAGTTCGATGTCTCGCCATGGGAGTAGAAGTTGCTGTAACTCAGTCATAAAATATCAGATCTTGCCCAAACTTCAAATGTTTGATAAGAGTACTGACCTGAACACATCTGGAGGCTAATATTCCATTGGGTGTGGCAAAATGGCTCGATAGCGCCACCTATACATTTTCAATGGAGTGCGCCTCGAGCTACATGTCATATACATGTACGAAAATCGGTAAACATATGTAACATACCAATAGCTACAAAAAAGT
This sequence comes from Carassius gibelio, assembly GCF_023724105.1. Classification (NCBI taxonomy): domain Eukaryota; kingdom Metazoa; phylum Chordata; class Actinopteri; order Cypriniformes; family Cyprinidae; genus Carassius; species Carassius gibelio. Next base: position 15,784,533 of record NC_068385.1, read on the forward strand.
CTCTTGGTACGAAATCCGAATCCCAACAGGAAGTCGGTTATTTGTAATTTTCCCTGCAAAATTGGTGTTGTTTTTGTCATTTTCAGGGGTTGTATTTTAACGAACTCCTCCTAGAGATTTATTCAGATCAACACCAAACTTGGTCAGTGTAATCTAAAGCTCTTTGCCATTTTAAATTGCGAAGGAATTGAGGTTTCGTTAAAGGGCGTGTCCATGGCGGCCTGACAAATTTCGATGATTCGCCGTGAAAAATGATGGTGCTATAACTCACACATACAATGTCCAATCCGCCCCAAACTTCACATTTTTTAAGTGAAACACAATACTGTCAATTACATTCAGAACATTGGAAACACTGACTATTAGAAAACATCTCTCTGTTGCTTCAGAGGCCATAACATACTAAGTCCAACTCTCAATAACCTTGGCCAAAACAATAACGAGTTCAACATAAACTGTTGCACCAACAAAATAATATATAGTTCAACATAAAGTGTAAAGTCCACGCTAGCTGCTATATGTTTTGCGTTGAGGTTATACTTGAGGCTCGATGTGCTGCAGTGATATCATAGACAGTAGTGATATGCGAAGCGAACGCCAGTTGGTGCTTCAGTATAATCGGTCCGCCGAAACAAATCCAGTGAGAAACATTCTGCGGTGCAAAAATAAGTTGTTAAAAATGCGGGAATTTATTTTTCTGTAATTAATTAATCTTAGTTAACGCGTTATTTTTTGTGTAATTAATTAATCTCAATTAACGCGTTAAAGTCCCGGCCCTAATATATATATATATATATATATATATATATATATATATATATATATATATATATATATATATATATATATTGTTCTGTGAATGTGATTTTAAAGTCTAGATGATTCGGTTTAACCCTTTAACCGCCATATCCTTTAAAACCTCACTGCCAGAGGGATATTGTGAATGCATGTGCCCGCTGGGCACCGTTTACCTGATGCCACCGGGGTGGCGATGGCATTGGTGGCTTGAGCCCGCCATCGCTGCTTGCAGCTATATTTATTATTATTCTTCTTCTTCTCTAAGATGAATCGCATTTTTGAGGGCCTAAACAAGCTCGAAAAGTCATGAAACTTTGCACACACCTCAGAACTGGCGAAAATTTACGTCTGATATGGGTTTCAGAAGTGGGTGTGGCAAAATGGCTCAACAGCGCCACCTATACACGTTCAACGGTGTGCGCCTCGAGCTACGTTTCATGTACATGTATGAAAATCGGTATACACATGTAACTCTCCAATACCTACAAAAAAGTCTCTTGGAGCAAAATCCGAAACCAGACAGGAAGTCGGTTATTTCTAATATTATGAGCAAATTTTGTGTCATTTTTGTCATTTCCATGCGTTGTATTTTAACGAACTCCTCCTAGAGATTAATTCAGATCAACACCAAATTTGGTATGCCTAATCTAAAGGCCTTTGCGATGTTAAATTGCGAAGCTTTTGAGTTTTCGTTGAAGGGCCTGTGTGTGGCGGCCTGGCGAATTTCGATGATTCGCCATGAAACAGGAAGTTGCTATGACTCAGACATACAATGACCAATCTGCCCCAAACTTCACATGTTTGATGAGACTCCTGTCCTGAACAGTTTGACACGACCATATTCAGTTACAGTCATAGCGCCACCTATTGGCAACAGGAAGTGACATATTTTACGCTGCGACAAACTACTCCTAGAAATTTTTGACATCAATGTCTTTTTTGTCGTCAGTCTAATCTAAAGGCCTGTAAGATGTTAAATTGAGAAGATCTTGAGTTTTCGTTAAAGGGCGTGTCCATGGCGCCATGTCAAAGTTCGATGTCTCGCCATGGGAGTAGAAGTTGTTGTAACTCAGTCATAAAATATCAGATCTTGCCCAAACTTCAAATGTTTGATAAGAGTCCTGACCTGAACACATCTGGAGGCTAATATTCCATTGGGTGTGGCAAAATGGCTCGATAGCGCCACCTATACATTTTCAATGGAGTGCGCCTCGAGCTACATGTCATGTACATGTACGAAAATCGGTTAACATATGTAACACACCAATAGCTACAAAAAAGTCTCCTGGTACGAAATCCGAATCCCAACAGGAAGTCGGTTATTTTTTATTTTCCCTGCAAAATTGGTGTTGTTTTTGTCATTTTCAGGGGTTGTATTTTAATGAACTCCTCCTAGAGATTTATTCAGATCAACACCAAACTTGGTCAGTGTAATCTAAAGCCCTTTGCGATGTTAAATTGCGAAGATCTTGAGTTTTTGTTAAAAGGCGTGTCCATGTCGCCATGACGAAATTCGATGTCTCGCCATGGGAATAAAAGATGTTATAACTCAGGCATAAAATGTCCGATCTTGCCCAAACTTCACATGTGTGATAAGAGTCCTGGCTTGAACACATCTGAAGGCCAATATTCCATTATAACGATAGCGCCACCTGCTGGCAACAGGAAGATTGGCACACATATGGAATAAACTTTGATATATTGCACTTATATTTATGAGTTTAAATGCATATTTCTCAACGTTCACCTTTTTACTAAAGCCACACGATGGCAGTGAGCCCGGGTGCGAGGGCCCGTTCATCGCTGCTTGCAGCTTTAATTAGGGCCCGAGCACCGATGGTGTGAGGACCCTCTTGGAATTGCTCCGTTTATTATTATTATTATTATTATTATTATTATTCTTCTCTAAGATGAATCGCATTTTTGAGGGCCTAAACATGCTCGAAAAGTCATGAAACTTTGCACACACCTCAGAACTGGCGATTATTTACGTCTGATATGGGTTTCAGAAGTGGGTGTGCCAAAATGGCTCAACAGCGCCAACTATACACGTTCAACGGTGTGCGCCTCGAGCTACGTTTCATGTACATGTATGAAAATCGGTATACACATGTAACTCTCCAATACCTACAAAAAAGTCTCTTGGAGCAAAATCCGAAACCCAACAGGAAGTCGGTTATTTCTAATATTATGAGCAAATTTTGTGTCATTTTTGTCATTTCCATGCGTTGTATTTTAACGAACTCCTCCTAGAGATTAATTCAGATCAACACCAAATTTGGTATGCCTAATCTAAAGGCCTTTGCGATGTTAAATTGCGAAGCTTTTGAGTTTTCGTTGAAGGGCCTGTGTGTGGCGGCCTGGCGAATTTCGATGATTCGCCATGAAACAGGAAGTTGCTATAACTCAGACATACAATGACCAATCTGCCCCAAACTTCACATGTTGGATGAGACTCCTGTCCTGAACAGTTTGACACGACCATATTCAGTTATAGTCATAGCGCCACCTATTGGCAACAGGAAGTGACATATTTTACGCTGCGACAAACTACTCCTAGAAATTTTTGACATCAATGTCTTTTTTGTCGTCAGTCTAATCTAAAGGCCTGTACGATGTTAAATTGAGAAGATCTTGAGTTTTCGTTAAAGGGCGTGTCCATGGCGCCATGTCAAAGTTCGATGTCTCGCCATGGGAGTAGAAGTTGCTGTAACTCAGTCATAAAATATCAGATCTTGCCCAAACTTCAAATGTTTGATAAGAGTACTGACCTGAACACATCTGGAGGCTAATATTCCATTGGGTGTGGCAAAATGGCTCGATAGCGCCACCTATACATTTTCAATGGAGTGCGCCTCGAGCTACATGTCATATACATGTACGAAAATCGGTAAACATATGTAACATACCAATAGCTACAAAAAAGTCTCTTGGTACGAAATCCGAATCCCAACAGGAAGTCGGTTATTTGTAATTTTCCCTGCAAAATTGGTGTTGTTTTTGTCATTTTCAGGGGTTGTATTTTAACGAACTCCTCCTAGAGATTTATTCAGATCAACACCAAACTTGGTCAGTGTAATCTAAAGCTCTTTGCCATTTTAAATTGCGAAGGAATTGAGGTTTCGTTAAAGGGCGTGTCCATGGCGGCCTGACAAATTTCGATGATTCGCCGTGAAAAATGATGGTGCTATAACTCACACATACAATGTCCAATCCGCCCCAAACTTCACATTTTTGTTAAGACTCTTCACTTGAACAGATCTACATGCCAATATTCAGTTATAGTCATAGCGCCACCTATTGGCAACTGGAAGTGACATATTTTACACTGTGACAAACTACTCCTAGAAATTTTATGACATCAATGTCTTTTTTGTGGTCAGTCTAATCTAAAGACCTGTGTGATGTTTAGTTGTGAAGATCTTGAATTTTTGTTAAAAGGCATGTCCATGTCGCCATGACGAAGTTCGATGTCTCGCCATGGGAATAAAAGATGTTATAACTCAGGCATAAAATGTCAGATCTTGCCCAAACTTCACATGTGTGATAAGGGTCCTGGCTTGAACACATCTGAAGGCCAATATTCCATTATAACGATAGCGCCACCTGCTGGCAACAGGAAGATTGGCACACATATGGAATAAACTTTGATATATTGCACTTATATTTATGAGTTTAAATGCATATTTCTCAACGTTCACCTTTTTACTAAAGCCACACGATGGCGGTGAGCCCGGGTGCGAGGGCCCGTTCATCGCTGCTTGCAGCTTTAATTCTTATTATTTTTATTATTTTTTTAACCTTCCGGGGGTTTTTGGGGGCCTTAACATACTCAAAAACTCTTGAAAATTGGCATACACATTGGAACCTGCGGCCATCAGGGCGCCACAGAGACTGGGACCCGGGCGTGGCACAGGGGCTCTACAGCGCCCCCTGGAACACCGTCAGAAAATCCTGAACCATAGCTCACACACACTTGCATGTATTTATATGAAACTCAGTACACTTATAGATCTCATTGAGCCGAACAACTTTCGCACTCTATGTCATAGGCTCCGCCCAACAGGAAGTCAGCTATTTAGGGCTGTTTATAAAAAGCATGCTCTGGAATTTGATATACTTGTCATAGGTCTTTTACTTGACTGCCACCAAACTCGGTCAACATGATCTCAAGACATTGGGGATGGAAAATTGCGAGGGGATTTTTGATATCTCGAACGGTTTGCCCGTGGCGAGGCGTTGAAATTATGGCGAGAAATGAGAAACAGGAAATGTCTAATAACATCCACATACATTTCCTGAATTTGATCAAACTTCATTGGTTTGTTCGTTGTATGATACTGATCGTATATATGTGACTATTAAGAGTCAACATTATAGCGCCACCAACTGGCAGCAGGAAGTGTGTCATTTTCCAAATGCTTTGAATTCAGCATCTTATTTTTACTCTATTTACTTAAAACTTCATCAGAATAATGACAAAACACGGCCGATGTAAATCTGTTGTGGGGATATTGATATCTGATATAGTGTTGCCATGGCAACGTGTCAAACTTGAATGTTCTGTTATGGTGAGTTTGAGGCAGACAACAAGCTCAGATTTACATGAAACTCAAAACACATATCAGTATTAGTGATAGCTAGACAATGGCAAAAGCTTTTAAAAGGGCGTGAAGGAGGCACTCTATAGTGCCACCTTTTGTCAAAAGTGGGGGGGTTAGTTTTAGCTACAGACACCAAACTTGGTACATAAATTGTTCTTTTCAAGACGGACAACTTTCTAATTCACAGTCATCAGCTATGACCAACAGGAAATCGGCTATTTTGATTTGAATATTTAAATTGAGCTCTGATTTAATGCATACTCCTCACAGGAAATGTTCACTATACTCACCAAACTTTGTCTACATGTTGAAAAAACATTGAGGAACTTAAATTGCGAACGGATTTTGGTTAGCTTGAACGGTTTTGTCGTGGTGATTTTTTGAAATGACAGTAAAAAGGATCATTAATTGTCTTGTATTTTTAAATTGCAGCTTCCAAACACTTAAAAAAAAAAAATCATACAGAGATCAAATCATTCTGAGGACATATGCATAGTTTCATGACTTTACAACACTGTATGACTAAAAGAAAATAAAAAAACTGTCAGACATCTCAACTCACTCTGTCCCTCTGTTTGAGGAATGTATGTGTGCTGACTAAGTGTGTGTGTGTGTGTGTGTGTGTGTGTGTCTGTGAGTGGGGGATGGGCATGAGCTGAGTGGCAGACTCAATGAGAGAGAGAAAGAGAGAGAGAGAGAGAGAGAGAGAGAGAGACTTAATCATCTCTTTAATCACCAGAAAAAAAATGCATTTTAAATTGTTATTTTTTGTTGCTTTTGCTAACATTGCTGTTTTCATTACAGCTTAAGAAATCTCTTAGGCCTTATCCTTTTCTGACAGTTTCAGGAATTAAAAACAAAATTCTAAAAATACTTATTTGTGCTGCAAATAATAATTTCAATCTCATTTGATACTGACCTATTCCATCCTGTGACATGACATGTATCTTAATTTACATAATCTCATGGATGTAACAGTAAAACTGTTCAGTTCACAGATCAAGACTAAGCTGTAATGCAAGCAGAACTTTAACAAATGCTTATAAGTCATTAAAGGATTTTATAACACTGTAAAATAATGTCTAATTTGTTAACATTAGTAAATGCATTGGTAACACTTTATAATAACTGCACTCATTAGTAAATAGTCAGTTTAGCTTTATAAAGTCTTGTCCCAACTTAAATAGTCATTAATAAGCAGCTTATAAATACAGCTATAAATAGCTTGAACTTGGTTTATAAGCACATTTATTAAAAAGGAGAGTAAAGGGTCAGTTATCTTCCTATGAAAAATAAAAAAAATGAAAATAAACTAACAACAACACAGATTGATACAGAACTCAGAAATTTTATAGTGGATTTATGATCAAATCAGCCCTTTAAATGAATCATACTCCTCCAAGAAGACACAAATAGTTCACACCAAACTTTTTCAACATGATGCCAATATACTGAAGATGTTAAATTGCGAATGGGTTTAAGATACCTTAAATGGTGTGGCCATACCGATTTATTAAAGTAACATAAAAAAAATACAATAGTTATTTTACTATATCTTTAACATTCTTCATTCCAACTCTTCATAATTTTTTATATACGTAGAAGTCATCATTTGAAGGAAGCACAGTAAGTTTCATAGCTTTATCATTTTTAAGAGCCAGCATAAAATTAAAACTATCATAACATATAAATCAAGCTTGCAATTCTTAGTACCAATAATGACCAACAGATGGAGCTATAGGATTACTTTTAAATAATTATTGTAGAAACAAGTATGATTTAAATCATTTATAGAAATCTTTCAAAGAAAAATAATATGAATTTTATGTATTTTACTGATAGAATGACCCTCACTTAATTAGAATAATATGCTGAAGTATTGTGAAATACTGTGTATTAAGAATAATTCTTTATAGGCTTTATGGACAGATAAGTTTGGAGTGACTCTTGAAGGATCAGCACCACATCCTCTTTTACCACTGTTTAAAGAATTTATCTTACAGAACAGGTGCGAATTAATTTTGGATAGCTTGAATGGTTTTGTCATGGTGATTTTTTGAAATAACAGTAAAAAAGGAACCAGTAAATGTCTTTTATTTTTTTAAGTGCAAGTTCTAAACAATTCAACAAAATGTACACATAGAAGACAAGTCATGCTGAGGAAATATGCATAGTTTCATGACTATACAACACTATATGGATGATAGAAAATTAAAAAACTACCATACATCTGATGTCACTCTGTCCCTCTGGGTAATGTGTATGTGTGTGTGTGTGTTTGTGTGTTAAGTGTGTGTGTGTTAAGTGTGTGTGCTGAGTTTGTGTAAATGTGTGGGAGAGGGGATGGGCTTGGTGTCAGAGAGAGAGAGAGAGAGAGAGAGAGAGGGAGGGAGACTTAATCATCTCTTTAATCACCAGCAGAAAAAAAAAGCAATTTTGTGTTGTTGTTGTTTTTTCATCATTACAGCTTAAAAAATATCTTAGGCCTCAACATCAACTGTTGCTAGCCTACTCCCAAAATTAATAGTCATTAGTAAGCATTTTATAAATACAGCTATAATTAAATTGTTCATGGTTTATATGCACATTTATTTTGAGGAGATTAAAGGCTGTAATCTTCCTAAAAAAAAAATAAAAAAAATAAAAATAAAAAAAATAAACAAACACAGAACTCAGAAACATTTATTTCAAGATGCAATAAAAGAAAACTGTACACTATATATATATATATATATATATATATATATATATATATATATATATATATATATATATATATATACACACAATTGCATAAGTTTATATTTAATTTTTTTTATCAAGTGTACAGCTAATAATAATAATAATAATGCATTTTATTTAAGGCGCCTTTCAAACCACTCAATGTCACCGTACAACAAGTAACAACAGTAACAATATTAAAACAAAAAATAACAGCAAATAACAATGTCAGTAAAAAACCACAATAATATTAGAATAGCACAACATATTGTGGAATACTATATTAAGACTTTATATATAGGCTTTATGAACAGATAGGTTTTGAGAGATTCTTGAAGTACTAGCATCACCTCCTCTTGTATGATGGTTTGAGGAATATATTTTCCAGATAGTACCGCCGCTCCCTATATGCAGAATACGCAGTCTTCGTAGGGCACCAACTCCCAGAGGGGGCACCATCCCAGTAGCTCAAAAAAAATAAAACATGCGCCATTCTCCCATCCGCTCTCGCGACCGCTCTGACATTTGCGGATGAATGTTCGTAATTGATGGATGGACATCTATGCCCGGGTAAAAGACATCAGCAATCCGGCACAGAGAAAAGAAAAATAAAGTAAAAAACAAAACAAAAACAGGCATAACCGGATTAACCCTTTAACTGCCATATCCCTTAAAATTTGATTGCCAGAGGGTTACTGTAAATGCTTATGCCCGCTGGGCACAGTTTTCCCGATGCCACCGGGGTGGTGTTGCACTGACGGCTTGAGCCCGCCATCGCTGCTTGCAGCTATATTTAGGGCTCAAGCCTGGAGGGCGAGAGCCCTATTGTTTTCCTTAGGATTATTTGTTATTATTATTATTATTATTATTATTTATTATTATTATTTTTCTTCAAGGTTTCGGGGGCTTTTGGGGCCCTTAACATGCTTAAAAAGTCTTGAAAATTGGCACACACATTGGAACCTGCGGCCATTAGGGCCGGGCAGAGACTGATACACGGGCGTGGCACAGGGGCTCTACAGCGCCCCCTGGAATATGGAGGGCCATATATCATACATACTTGCACATAGACATACGAAACTCGGTACACATATAGAACTCATCAATACAAACAACTTTCGTATTGCATATCATAGGCTCCGCCCAACAGGAAGTTGGCTATTTGGGGTTTATTATTCATATTTGTCGTCAAAGTTGTGGGGGCTTTTGGGGTCCTTAACATACTCAAAAACTCTTGAAAATTTGCGCACACTTTGGAATCTGTGGCCTGAAGGAGCCTGCAGAGGCTGAGACCTGGGCGTGGCACAGGGGCTCTACGGCGCCCCCTGGATCACAGTTATAAATGTTGATGTATAGCTCACACATACTTGCACGTATTAATATGAAACTCAGTACACATATAGATCTCATCGTGCCGAACAACTTTCGTATTGCATATCATAGGCTCCGCCCAACAGGAAGTCAGCTATTTAGAGTTATGTAAAAAGCGCATGCTCTGGAATTTGAAATACTTGTCATAGGTTTTTTACTCGATTGCCGCCAAACTCGGTCAACATGATCTCAAGACATTGGGGATGAAAAATTGCCAGGGGATTTTTGATATCTCAAACGGTTTGCTCGTGGCGAGGCTTTGAAATTATGGCGAGAAATGAGAAACAGGAAGTGTCTAATACCATCCACATACATTTCCTAATTTTAATCAAACTTCATCAGATTATTCATTGTATGATGTCGATCGCATATATGTGACTATTAGGAGTCAAAGTTATAGCGCCACCAAGTGGCAGCAGGAAGTGTGTCATTTTCAAAATGCTTTGAATTCAGCATCTTATTTTTACTCGATTTGCTTCAAACTTCATCAGAATAATGTTAAAACACAGCCGATATAAATCTGCTGGGGGGATATTGATATCTAAAAATATTGTTGCCGTGGCAACATGTCAAACTGGAATACTTCTCAGGTGATTTTGAGGCATATAACATGCTTAGAATTTCATCAAACTCAGAACACATATCAGTATTAGTGACAGCTAGACACTGGCAAAATTTCATAAGAGGGCGTGGAAGAGGCACTCTATAGCGCCACCTTTTGTCAAAAGTGGGGGGGTTAGTTTTAGCTACAGACACCAAACTCAGTACAAAAATTGTTCTTATCAAGACGGACAACTTTCTAATTCACAGTCATCAGCTACGACCAACAGGAAGTCGGCTATTTTGATTTGAATGTGGATTGTTTTTTACATTTAGCTGTGAATTAATGCATACTGCTCAGAGGAGAGTAACACTATACACACCAAACTTGGTGTACATGTTGAAAAAACATTGAGGAACTTAAATTGTGAATGGGTTTTGGATAGCTTGGATGGTTTTGTCGTGGGGATTTTTTAAAATGACAATAAAGATGGAATTATTAATTTTCCTGCATTTTTAAATTCCAAACACTTCAAAACCTTTTTTCATAAAGAAAAAAAGTTATTCTGAGTAAATATGCATAGTTTCATGACTTTACAACACTGTATGGATAACAGAAAATTAAAAAACTGTCAGACATCTCATATCACTCTGTCCCTCTGTTTGAGTGTGTGTGCTTAGACTTCCATTGTCTGAGAGAAATAGCGCCCCTACAGGTGCAGTTACCGGAATAAAAAAGGGAGGAGACTGTCTTTTGGTTTCGATTTTAAATCGGTTAAAATACAAATAAATACTTGGATTTAATTCACACTGACAAGCTAAACCAACATATATGATTATTATAAGGTCAGGGCTCATTAATAATTGATGTGTGGTCAGTGATACGTGAGAAACACGAGAGATGAATCACCGCTCTGAGCAGGAGCGTGTGGAATGATGAGCTCAGAAAAAAACGAGTTTATTCTTGTTTTATAGCTATTAAAAATAAAGTATTGCAGCGATATCACACAATTCACCAATTAGAGCACACCAAGAGCTAAATTAAGATGTTTTTGAACTGTTTGTGTGAAAATGAAATATTCGCGGCTGCCTATATGAAATCACTGCCTCCGATCAGCGCGCACAGTGTCACAAGTTCAAAACAAACGAATTTATTCTTGTTTAAGAGCTTTTCAAAATAAATTATTGCCATAAATGCACACAATACATCCATTATAACACTACACGAGCTAAATGCAGGTGTTTGTGACCCGTTTAAGTGCGCAAGACTATTTGAAAGCGCGACTGGCAGAATAACATTTCTCTCTCGAGCTGCAGGATTCTGCCTTTCGTCGTAAGAACGAAGACATCACGGACAAGATTATTTCAAAATACATAATAGCTTGGCTAATATAAACGAAAACAGCCACGTGAACATAAACTGTTGAGAAATAAATCTGAAGTGGATCTACTGGATTTTAATATTAAGTGACCGCATATACCAGCTGCTTCTGTCTTCAATTTTAATCTATATAAAAAATTAAACTCATTCATCTTGGCTGCTTTTTTAATGTGTGTACGTATTTATTTATTATTTTGCTCTAACAAGACTTAATCTATATTTAATTAAATCAATTACATTTGATTTTACATTTGATTTGTCCATTTCTGCATCTAAACGCCTAAAAACCTAAAACATGCTCTATTATACTATTGTTAGCAATTTCTTTATCGTCCAATTTATCTGGTGTACACACTTTATTTTCATAATAAACTCGTTTGTTAGATTATACACAGTTATAGTGGTCTATAATAAATATTAACAGGTTTTATTCAAGCTGTTTAGAATGATTGCCATAGGCTAATTTTTTAAAATGTAAATCCCAAAAAAAAAAAAAAAAAATGTAAATAAATAAAAAACATTGGAAAAGAATAACTTGTACTTTTTTATACATTTTGTATAGTTTCATAGTTTATGCATTATAGTTATAAAAACAAACAAATTTAGCCACTCACATAGAAATCTTAGGCCTTATCCTTTTCTGACAGTTTTAGGGATTTTTAAAAATCCTAAAAAACCTTATTTGTGCTGCAAATAATAATTTCAAACTAATTTGATACTGACCTCTGACATCCTGTGACATGATATTTATTTGAATTTACATAATCTCATGGATGTAACAGTAAATCTGTTCAGCTCACAGATCAAGACTAAGCTGTAATGTAAGCAGAACTTTCACAAATGCTTTTAGGTCAATAAAATCATTACAAAACACTTACAAATCATTTAAGGGATTTGATAACACTGTAAAATAATGTCTAATTTGTTAACATTAGCAAATGCATTGATAACACTTTATAATAACTGCACTCATTAGTAAATAGTCAGTTCATGCTTCATAAAACCTTGTCCCAATATTAATAGTCAGTAGTAAGCAGTTTATAAATACAGCTATAAATAGCTCATTTATTAAAAAGGAGAGTAAAGGGTCAGTTATCTTCCTATGAAAAATAAAAAAATAAAAATAAACAAACAACAACACTGATTGATACAGAACTCAGAAATGTTATTGTGGATTTATGATAAACTCAGCCTGTAAATGAATTCATTCTCCTCCAAGAAGACACAAGTAGTTCACACCGAACTTTTTTAACATGAAGCCATATACTGAAGATGTTAAATTGCGAATGGGTTTAGGATACCTTAAATGGTGTGGCCATAGAGATTTATAAAGTAACATAAAAAAATACCATAGTTATTTTACTATATCTTTAAAATTTTTAATTCCAACTCTTCATAATTTTTTATATACCTAGAAGTCATCATTTGAAGGAAGCACAGTAAGTTTCATAGCTTTATCATTTTCAAGAGCCAGCATAAAATTAAAACTATCATAACATATAAATCAAGCTGGCAATTCTTAGTACCAATAATGGCCACCAGATGGAGCTATAGGATCACTTTTAAATAATTATTGTAGAAACAAGTATGATTTAAATCATTTATAGAAATCTTTCAAAGAAAAATAATATGAATTTTATGTATTTTACTGATAAAATGACCCTCACTTAATTAGAACAACATGCTGAAGTATTGTGAACTGTATATTAAGAATAATTCTTTATAGGCTTTATGGACAGATAAGTTTTGAGTGACTCTTGAAGGATCAGCACCACATCCTCTTTTACCACTGTTTAAAGAATGTATCTTACAGTACAGGTGCGGATGAATTTTGAATAGCTTGAATGGTTTTGTCGTGGTGATTTTTTGAAATAACAGTAAAAAAGTAACCAGTAAATGTCTTTTATTTTTTTAAGTGCAGCTTCTAAACACTTCAAAAAAATGTACACATAGAAGACAAGTCATTCTGAGGAAATATGCATAGTTTCATGACTATACAACACTATATGGATGATAGAAAATTAAAAAACTATCATACATCTGATGTCACTCTGTCCCTCTGTCACTGTGGGTAATGTGTGTGTGTGTGTGTGTGTGTGTGTGTGTGTGTGTATGTGTGTGTGTGTGTGTGTGTTAAGTGAATTAGGTGTGAAACTATCAGGGAGCATTTAGTCTCCAGCGCCAACATTTTACAGAACTGCCACTTTCCTGGAGTCTCAGAATTACTCGGTGTCAGGTTCTGAGAGATCTAAGATTCCAAAAAATGATTTGATTAGAATACCATGAAGTATTGTGAAATACTATATATTAAGACTTTATATATAGGCTTTATGAACAGATTAGAGTGACTCATGAAGGACCAGCACCACCTCCTCTTGTCCGATGGTTTGAGGAATATATCTTCCAGAATCCGGGATTAAGATTTAGGAGCTCATTTTTATTCCACCTCCTTTCCTGAAAGTCTGTCTTGCAGAATTGACTAAAAATTAATCTTCACATTAATTCCTAATTATTTTGCAATTATTTTTGTCAGTTCTTCTTGACCTGTTTTTTTTTTCTTCTTCTTTTCTGACCTCATGACCCAGTCAGCATTTTTGTACAATGGTCAAGTCTTAACTTATCCATTTCTGTATTGCATTTGTGTTTGATATTTCTCATGGGTATTTCATAATTTTCGACTTTGAGTTAAAACAGTTTGAGTTAAAACTCTTTTTTAGCGCATTTCATCTGTAAAAGAAAACAGCCTAATAATTCTGCACATGAATATAAGGAGTTTTTCTCTTCCAGCTTTCCTGGAATATTGTATAGCACTCATAAATGATTAAATAAAAAATAATGGTAGTTATTAAGATTGATATGGTTTGGAATTGGTAAAATGTGCTTGGAAAAAAATCACAATAAAACAATGTTTTAATGTTTAAGTTTGGAATATTAACTGACATAAATTACTGCTATATAAATATTGTTCATGTTAACATAATGTTTATAAATGAAATCTTATTGTAAAGTGTTACTAAATATATATATATATGTTTGGGGAATATATATATATATATATTGTTCTGTGAATGTGATTTTAAAGTCTAGATGATTCGGATTAACCCTTTAACCGCCATATCCTTTAAAACGTCACTGCCAGAGGGATATTGTGAATGCATGTGCCCGCTGGGCACAGTTTACCTGATGCCACCGGGGTGGCGATGGCATTGGTGGCTTGAGCCCGCCATCGCTGCTTGCAGCTATATTTATTATTATTATTATTATTCTTCTCCCCAATGAATCGTGTTTTTGAAGGCCTAAACATACTCAAAAAGTCAGGAAAATTTGCACACACCTCCGAACTGGCGAAAATTTACGTCTGATATGGGTTTCAGAAGTGGGTGTGGCAAAATGGCTCAACAGCGCCACCTATACACGTTCAACGGTGTGCGCCTCGAGCTACGTTTCATGTACATGTATGAAAATCGGTATACATATGTAACTCTCCAATACCTACAAAAAAGTCTCTTGGAGCAAAATCCGAAACCCAACAGGAAGTCGGTTATTTCTAATATTATGAGCAAATTTTGTGTCATTTTTGTCAATTCCATGTGTTGTATTTTAACGAACTCCTCCTAGAGATTAATTCAGATCAACACCAAATTTGGTATGCCTAATCTAAAGGCCTTTGCGATGTTAAATTGCGAAGCTTTTGAGTTTTCGTTGAAGGGCCTGTGTGTGGCGGCCTGGCGAATTTCGATGATTCGCCATGAAACAGGAAGTTGCTATAACTCAGACATACAATGACCAATCTGCCCCAAACTTCACATGTTTGATGAGACTCCTGTCCTGAACGGTTTGACATGACCATATTCAGTTATAGTCATAGCGCCACCTATTGGCAACAGGAAGTGACATATTTTACGCTGCGACAAACTACTCCTAGAAATTTTTGACATCAATGTCTTTTTTGTCGTCAGTCTAATCTAAAGGCCTGTACGATGTTAAATTGAGAAGATCTTGAGTTTTCGTTAAAGGGCGTGTCCATGGCGCCATGTCAAAGTTCGATGTCTCGCCATGGGAGTAGAAGTTGTTGTAACTCAGTCATAAAATATCAGATCTTGCCCAAACTTCAAATGTTTGATAAGAGTACTGACCTGAACACATCTGGAGGCTAATATTCCATTGGGTGTGGCAAAATGGCTCGATAGCGCCACCTATACACTTTCAACAGAGTGCGCCTCGAGCTACATGTCATATACATGTACGAAAATCGGTAAACATATGTAACACACCAATAGCTACAAAAAAGTATCTTGGTACGAAACCCGAATCCCAACAGGAAGTCGGTTATTTTTAATTTTCCCTGCAAAATTGGTGTTGTTTTTGTCATTTTCAGGGGTTGTATTTTAACGAACTCCTCCTAGAGATTTATTCAGATCAACACCAAACTTGGTCAGTGTAATCTAAAGCCCTTTGCCATGTTAAATTGCGAAGGAATTGAGGTTTCATTAAAGGGCGTGTCCATGGCGGCCTGACAAATTTCGATGATTCGCCATGAAAAATGATGGTGCTATAACTCACACATACAATGTCCAATCAGCCCCAAACTTCACATTTTTGATAAGACTCTACACCTGAACAGATCTACATGCCAATATTCAGTTATAGTCATAGCGCCACCTATTGGCAACTGGAAGTGACATATTTTACACTGTGACAAACTACTCCTAGAAATTTTATGACATCAATGTCTTTTTTGTGGTCAGTCTAATCTAAAGACCTGTGTGATGTTTAGTTGTGAAGATCTTGAGTTTTTGTTAAAAGGCATGTCCATGTCGCCATGACGAAGTTCGATGTCTCGCCATGGGAATAAAAGATGTTATAACTCAGGCATAAAATGTCCGATCTTGCCCAAACTTCACATGTGTGATAAGGGTCCTGGCTTGAACACATCTGAAGGCCAATATTCCATTATAACGATAGCGCCACCTGCTGGCAAAAGGAAGATTGGCACACATATGGAATAAACTTTGATATATTGCACTTATATTTATGAGTTTAAATGCATATTTCTCAACGTTCACCTTTTTACTAAAGCCACACGATGGCGGTGAGCCCGGGTGCGAGGGCCCGTTCATCGCTGCTTGCAGCTTTAATTAGGGCTCAAGCCTGGAGGGCGAGAGCCCTATTGTTTTCCTTAGGATTATTTTTTATTATTATTATTATTATTATTATTTTTTTCTAACGTTACGGGGGCTTTTGGGGTCCTTAACATGCTCGAAAACTCTTGAAAATTGGCACACAGATTGGAACCTGCGGCCATTAGGGTCGGGCAGAGACTGATACACGGGCGTGGCACAGGGGCTCTACAGCGCCCCCTGGAATACTGAGGGCCATATATCATACATACTTGCACGTAGACACATGAAACTCGGTACACATGTAGATCTCATTAAACCAAACAACTTTCGTACTGCATGTCATAGGCTCCGCCCAACAGGAAGTTGGCTATTTAGGGTTTATTATTCATATTTTTGGTCAAAGTTGTGGGGGCTTTTGGGGTCCCTAACATACTCAAAAACTCTTGAAAATTTGCACACACTTTGGAATCTGTGCCCTTTAGGAGCCTGCAGAGGCTGGGACCCGGGCGTGGCACAGGGGCTCTACGGCGCCCCCTGGAACACAGTCATAAATGTTGATGTATAGCTCACACATACTTGCACATATTCATATGAAACTCAGTACACATATAGATCTCATTGTGCCGAACAATTTTCGTATTGCATGTCATTGGGCTCCGCCCAACAGGAAGTCAGCTATTTAGAGTTATGTAAAAAGCGCATGCTCTGGAATTTGATATACTTGTCATAGGTTTTTTACTCGTTTACCACCAAACTCGGTCAACATGATCTCAAGACATTGGGGATGAAAAATTGCCAGGGGATTTTTGATATCTCGAACGGTTTGCTCGTGGCGAGGCGTTGAAATTATGGCGAGAATTGAGAAACAGGAAGTGTCTAATACCATCCACATACATTTCCTGATTTCAATCAAACTTCATCAGATTATTCATTGTATGATGTCGATCACATATATGTGACTATTAGGAGTCAGAGTTATAGCGCCACCAACTGGCAGCAGGAAGTGTGTCATTTTCAAAATGCTTTGAATTCAGCATCTTATTTTTATTCGATTTGCTTCAAACTTCATCAGAATAATGTTAAAACACAGCCGATATGAATCTGCTGGGGGAAATTGGATATCTAAAAATATTGTTGCCGTGGCAACATGTCAAACTGGAATACTTCTCAGGTGATTTTGAGGCAAATAACATGCTTAGAATTTCATCAAACTCAGAACACATATCAGTATTAGTGACAGCTAGACACTGGCAAAAGTTCATAAGAGGGCGTGGAAGAGGCACTCTATAGCGCCACCTTTTGTCAAAAGTGGGGGGGTTAGTTTTAGCTACAGACACCACACTCAGTACAAAAATTGTTCTTATCAAGACGGACAACTTTCTAATTCACAGTCATCAGCTACGACCAACAGGAAGTTGGCTATTTTGATTTGAATGTGGATTGTTTTTTACATTTAGCTGTGAATTAATGCATACTGCTCAGAGGAGAGTAACACTATACACACCAAACTTTGTCTACATGTTGAAAAAACATTGAGGAACTTAAATTGTGAATGGGTTTTGGATAGCTCGGATGGTTTTGTCGTGGTGATTTTTTTAAATGACAGTAAAGATGGAATTATTAATTTTCCTGCATTTTTAAATTCCAAACACTTCAAAACCTTTTTTCATACAGAAAAAAAAAGTTATTCTGAGTAAATATGCATAGTTTCATGACTTTACAACACTGTATGGATAACAGAAAATTAAAAAACTGTCAGACATCTCCTCTCACTCTGTCCCTCTGTTTGAGTGAGTGTGCTTAGACTTCCATTGTCTGAGAGAAATAGCGCCCCTACAGGTGCAGTTACCGGACTTAAAAAGGGAGGAGACTCTCTTTTGGTTTCACTTTTAAATCGGTTAAAATACAAATAAATACTTGGATTTAATTCACACTGACAAGCTAAACCAACATATATGATTATTATCAGGTCAGGGCTCATTAATAATTGATGTGTGGTCAGTGATACGTGAGAAACACAAGAGATGAATCACCACTCTGAGCAGGAGCGTGTGGAATGATGAGCTCAGAAAAAACGAGTTTATTCTTGTTTTATAGCTATTAAAAATAAAGTATTGCAGCGATATCACACAATTCACCAATTAGAACACACCAAGAGCTAAATTAAGATGTTTTTGAACTGTTTGTGTGAAAATGAAATATTCGCGGCTGCCTATCTGAAATCACTGCTCCGATCAGCGCGCACAGTGTCACAAGTTCAAAACTAACGAATTTATTCTTGTTTAAGAGCTTTTTTAAATAACTTATTGCCATAAATGCACACAATACATCCATTATAACACAACACGAGCTAAATATAGGTGTTTGTGACCCGTTTAAGTGTGCAAGACTATTTGAAAGCGCGACTGGCAGAATGACATATATCTCTCGAGCTGCAGGATTCTGCCTTTCGTCGTAAGAACGAACACATCACGGACAAGATTATTTCAAAATACATAATAGCTTGGCTAATATAAACGAAAACAGCCACGTGAACATAAACTGTTGAGAAATAAATCTGAAGTGGATCTACTGGATTTTAATATTAAGTGACCGCATATACCTGCTTCTGTCTTCAATTTTAATCTATATAAAAAATTAAACTCATTAATCTTGGCTGCTTTTTTAATGTGTGTAGGTATTTATTTATTATTTTGCTCTAACAAGACTTAATCTATATTTAATTAAATCAATTACATTTTATTTTACATTTGATTTGTCCATTTCTGCATCTAAACGCCTAAAAACCTAAAACATGCTCTATTATATTATTGTTAGCAATTTCTTTATCGTCCAATTTATCTGGTGTACACACTTATATTTTCATAATAAACTTGTTTGTTAGATTATACACAGTTATAGTGGTCTATAATAAATATTAACAGGTTTTATTCAAGCTGTTTAGAATGATTGCGTAGGCTAATTTTTTTAAATGTAAATAAAAAAAATAAAAAAAAATAAAAAACATTGGAAAAGAATAACTGTTGTACATTTTTATACATTTTGTATAATTTCATAGTTTATGCATTATAGTTATAAAAACAAATAAATTTAGCCACTCACATAGAAATCTTAGGCCTTATCCTTTTCTGACAGTTTTAGGGATTTTTAAAAATCCTAAAAAACCTTATTTGTGCTGCAAATAATAATTTCAAATTAATTTGATACTGACCTCTGACATCCTGTGACATGATATTTATTTGAATTTGCATAATCTCATGGATGTAACCGTAAATCTGTTCAGCTCACAGATCAAGACTAAGCTGTAATGCAAGCAGAACTTTCACAAATACTTGAAGGTCAATAAAATCATTACAAAACACTTACAAATCATTGAAAGGATTTATTAACACTGTAAAATAATGTCTAATTTGTTAACATTAGCAAATGCATTGATAACACTTTATAATAACTGCAATCATTAGTAAATAGTCAGTTCATGCTTCATAAAGCCTTGTCCCAATATTAATAGTCAGTAGTAAGCAGTTTATAAATACAGCTATAAATAGCTTGTTCTTGGTTTATAAGCACATTTATTAAAAAGGAGAGTAAAGGGTCAGTTATCTTCCTATGAAAAATAAAAATAAACAAACAACAACACAGATTGATACAGAACTCAGAAATGTTATTGTGGATTTATGATAAAAATCAGCCTGTAAATGAATTCATTTCTGCTGGGCACAGTTTACCTGATGCCACCGGGGTGGCGTTCGCACTGATGGCTTGAGCTCGACATCGCTGCTTGCAGCTATATTTAGGGCTCAAGCCCAAAGGGCGAGAGGCCTATTGTTTTCCTTAGGATTATTTTTTATTATTATTATTATTATTATTATTAGGGCTCAAGCCCAAAGGGCGAGAGGCCTATTGTTTTCCTTAGGATTATTTTTTATTATTATTATTATTATTATTATTATTATTATTATTTTTTTTTTCCAACGTCTCGGGGGCTTTTGGGGCCCTTAACGTGCTTAAAAAGTCTTGAAAATTGGCACACAGATTGGAACCTGCGGCCATTAGGGCCGGGCAGAGACTGATACACGGGCGTGGCACAGGGGCTCTACAGCGCCCCCTGGAATATGGAGGGCCATATATCATACATTCTTGCTCGTAGACGTATGAAACTCGGTACACATATAAATCTCATCAATCCAAACAACTTTTGTATTGCATATCATAGGCTCCGCCCAACAGGAAGTTGGCTATTTAGGGTTTAGTATTCAAATTTTTCGTCAAAGTTGTGGGGGCTTTGGGGGTCCTTAACATACTCAAAAACTCTTGAAAATTTGCGCACACTTTGGAATCTGTGGCCTTTAGGAGCCTGCAGAGGCTGGGACCCGGGCGTGGCACAGGGGCTCTACGGCGCCCCCTGGAACACAGTCAGAAATGTTGATGTATAGCTCACACATACTTGCACATATTCATATGAAACTCAGTACACATATAGATCTCATCGTGCCGAACAACTTTCGTATTGCATGTCATAGGCTCCACCCAACAGGAAGTCAGCTATTTAGAGTTATGTAAAAAGCGCATGCTCTGGAATTTGAAATACTTGTCATAGGTTTTTTTCTCGATTGCCGCCAAACTTGGTCAACATGATCTCAAGACACTGGGGATGAAAAATTGCCAGGGGATTTTTGATATCTCGAACGGTTTGCTCGTGGCGAGGCGTTGAAATTATGGCGAGAAATGAGAAACAGGAAGTGTCTAATACCGTCCACATACATTTCCTGATTTTAATCAAACTTCATCAGATTATTCGTTGTATGATGTCGATCGCATATATGTGACCATTAGGAGTCAAAGTTATAGCGCCACCAACTGGCAGAAGGAAGTGTGTCATTTTCAAAATGATTTGAATTCAGCATCTTATTATTACTCGATTTGCTTCAAACTTCATCAGAATAATGTTAAAACACAGCCGATATAAATCTGCAAGGGGGATATTGATATCTAAAAAATTGTTGGCGTGGCAACATGTCAAACTGGAATACTTCTCAGGTGATTTTGAGGCAAATAACATACTTAGAATTTCACAAAACTCTGAACACACATCAGTATTTCTGATAGGAACTTAAATTGTGAATGGATTTTGGATAGCTTGAATGGTTTTGCCGTGGTGATTTTTTTAAATGACCTTACAAAGGGAATCATTATTGTATTTTTAAATTGCAGCTTCCAAACACGTCAAAGAATTTTTTCATACAGATGAAAAAGTCATTCTGAGGAAATATGCATAGTTTAACGACTTTACAACACTGTATGGATAACAGAAAATTAAAAAACTGTCAGACATCTCATCTCACTCTGTCCCTCTGTTTTAGTATATGTGCTTCAGACTTCCATTGTCTGAGAGAAATTGCGCCCCTACAGGTTCAATTCCCGAACTTTTACTTTCACTTTTAAATCGGTTAAAAATACAAATAAATACTTAGATTTAATTCACACTGACAAGCTAAACCAACATATCTGATTATTACCGGTTCAGGGCTCATGGATAAATTATTTCTGGCCAGAGATACGTGAGAAATAGGAGAGATGAATCACCGCTGTGACCACGAGCGTCTGGAGTAAAGAGCTCAGAAAAAACGAATTTATTCCTGTTTTAAAGCTTTTAAAAATAAATTATTACAGCGATATCACACAATCAACCAATTAGAACACACCAAGAGCTAAATTCAGATGTTTTTGAACTGTTTGTGTGAAAATGAAATATTTGTGGCTGCCTATCTGAAATCACGCCTCCGATCAGCGCGTACAGTGTCCAGCTCAAAACAAACGAATTTATTCTTGTTTAAGAGCTTTTTTAAATAAAATATTACCACAAATGCACACAATAAACCCATTGTAACACTACAAGAGCTAAATGCAGGTGTTTGTGACCTGTTTAAGTGTGCAAGACTATTTGAAAGCGCGACTGGCAGAATAACATATCTCTCGAGCTGCAGGTTTCTGTCTTTCGTCGTACGAACGAACACATAACGGACAAGATTATTTCAAAATACATAATAGCTTGGCGAATATAAACGAAAACAGCCACGTGAACATAAACTGGATCTACTGGATTTGAATATTAAAGTGACCACATTTACCACTTGCTTCTGTCTTCAATTTTAATCTATATAAAAAAGGAAACTCATTCGACTTGGCTGCTTTTTTAATGTGTGCGTATTTATTTATTTACCTTTTTATACATTTTGTATAATTTCATAGTTTGTGTATTACAATTATGAAAACAAAAATAAATTTAGCCACTCACATAGAAATAGCTTAGGCCTTAACCTTTTTCTGTCAGTTTTAGGGATTTTTAAAAATCCTAAAAAAAACTTATTTGTGCTGCAAATAATAATTTCAAACTCATTTGATACTGACCTATGACATCCTGTGACATTATATTTATTTGAATTTACATAATCTCATAGATGTAACAGTAAATCTGTTCAGCTCACAGATCAATACTAAGCTGTAATGCAAGCAGAACTTTCACAAATGCTTATGAGTCATTTAAGGATTTGATAACACTGTAAAATAATGTCTAATTTGTTAACATTAGCAAATTCATTGATAACACTTTATAATAACTGCACTCATTAGTAAATAGTCAGTTCATGCTTTATAAAGCCTTGTCCCAATATTAATAGTCAGTAGTAAGCAGTTTATAAATACAGCTATAAATAGCTTGTCCTTGGTTTATAAGCACATTTATTAAAAAGGAGAGTAAAGGGTCAGTTATCTTCCTATGAAAAATAAAAGATAAAAATAAACAAACAACAACACAGATTGATACAGAACAGAAAAATAAATTTTATTGTGGATTTATGATAAAATCAGCCTGTAAATGAATTCATACTCCTCCTCATACTACTCCATACTCCTTTTTCAACATGATGCCAATATACTGAGATGTTAAATTGTGAATGGGTTTAGGATAGCTTAAATGGTGTTGCCATAGAGATTTATTAAAGTAACATAAAAAATACAATAGTTATTTTACTATATCTTTAAAATTTTTCATTCTAACTCTTCATAATTTTTTATATAAGTAGAAGTCCTCATTTGAAGGAAGCACAGTAAGTTTCATAGCTTTATCATTTTCAAGAGCCAGCATAAAATTAAAACTATCATAACTTATAAATCAAGCTTGCAATTCTTAGTACCTATAATGGCCACCAGAGGGAGCTATAGGATTACTTTTAAATAATTATTGGAGAAACGAGTATGATTTAAATAATTTATAGAAATCTTTCAAATAAAATAATATGTATTTTAGGAATTTTACTGATAAAATGACCCTCACTTAATTAGAATAACAAGCTGAAGTATTGTGAACTGTATATTAAGAATAATTCTTAATAGGCTTTATGGACAGATACGTTTTAAGTGACTCTTGAAGGTTCAGCACCACTTCCTCTTTTACCACTGTTTAAAGAATTAATCTTACAGAACAGGTGTGAATGAATTTTGGATAGCTTGAATGGTTTTGTCGTGGTGATTTTTTGAAATAATAGTAAAAAAGGAACCAGTAAAAAAAAGTGCAGCTTCTAAACACTTCAAAAAAATGTACACATAGAAGACAAGTCATTCTGAGGAAATATGCATAGTTTCATGACTATACAACATTATATGGATGACAGAAAATTAAAAAACATACATCTGATGTCACTCTGTCCCTCTGTCACTGTGTGTGTGTGTTTGTGTGTGTTTTAAGTGAATTAGGTGTGAAACTATCAGTGAGCATTTAGTCTCCAGCGCCAACATTTTACAGAACTGCCACTTTCCTGGAGTCTCAGAATTACAATGTGTCAGGTTCTGAGAGATCTAAGATTCCAAAAAATTATTTAATTAGAATACCATGAAGTATTGTGAAATACTATATATTAAGACTTTATATATAGGCTTAATGAACAGATTAGAGTGACTCGTGAAGGACCAGCACCACCTTCTCTTGTCCGATGGTTTGAGGAATATATCTTCCAGAATCTGGGATTAAGATTTAGGAGCTCATTTTTATTCCACCTCCTTTCCTGAAAGTCTGTCTTGCAGAATTGACTAAAAATTAATCTTCACATTAATTCCTAATTCTTTTGCAATTCTTTTGTCAGTTCTTCTTGACCTGTTTTTCTCTTCCAGCTTTCCTGGACTATTGTATAGCACTCATAAATGATTAAATAAAAAATAATGGTAGTTATTAAGATTGATATGGTTTGGAATTGGTAAAATGTGCTTGGAAAAAAATCACAATAAAACAATGTTTTAATGTTTAAGTTTGGAATATTAACTGACATGAATGAATGCTATATAAATATTGTTCATGTTAACATAATGTTTATAAATGAAATCTTATTGTAAAGTGTTACTAAAGTTATATATATATATATATATTGTTCTGTGAATGTGATTTTAAAGTCTAGATGATTCGGATTAACCCTTTAACTGCCATATCAAGTTCAAGTTCTAGTTCAAGTTCAATTTATTTGTATAGCGCATTTACAACAGCCTCCTGGCTGACCAAAGTGCTTTAACATAAGAGCAAGAATATTACACATACATAAAAATAGACCAGACAAAAAATTTAAAACCACCCATTTCAAAATGTAGCATAACACAGTAGTCAGTACACTAAGGAAAATAAAAAAGTTTTTAGCAAAGATTTAAAAATAGACAAGGAAGGGGCCAGTCTGATCTCTAAAGGCAGGGTATTCCAGAGTCGTGGCCCAGCCACTGCAAATGCACGCTCCCCTCTACGCTCCCCTCTATCCTTTAAAACCTCACTGCCAGAGGGATATTGTGAATGCATGTGCCCGCTGGGCACAGTTTACCTGATGCCACCGGGGTGGTGATGGCATTGGTGGCTTGAGCCCGCCATCGCTGCTTGCAGCTATATTTATTATTATTATTATTTTTTTCCAACGTCTCGGGGGCTTTTGGGGCCCTTAACGTGCTTAAAAAGTCTTGAAAATTGGCACACAGATTGGAACCTGCGGCCATTAGGGCCGGGCAGAGACTGATACACGGGCGTGGCACAGGGGCTCTACAGCGCCCCCTGGAATATGGAGGGCCATATATCATACATTCTTGCTCGTAGACGTATGAAACTCGGTACACATATAAATCTCATCAATCCAAACAACTTTTGTATTGCATATCATAGGCTCCGCCCAACAGGAAGTTGGCTATTTAGGGTTTAGTATTAAAATTTTTCGTCAAAGTTGTGGGGGCTTTGGGGGTCCTTAACATACTCAAAAACTCTTGAAAATTTGCGCACACTTTGGAATCTGTGGCCTTTAGGAGCCTGCAGAGGCTAGGACCCGGGCGTGGCACAGGGGCTCTATGGCGCCCCCTGGAACACAGTCATAAATGTTGATGTATAGCTCACACATACTTGCACATATTCATATGAAACTCAGTACACATATAGATCTCATCGTGCCGAACAACTTTCATATTGCATGTCATAGGCTCCACCCAACAGGAAGTCAGCTATTTAGAGTTATGTAAAAAGCGCATGCTCTGGAATTTGAAATACTTGTCATAGGTTTTTTTCTCGATTGCCGCCAAACTCGGTCAACATGATCTCAAGACACTGGGGATGAAAAATTGCCAGGGGATTTTTGATATCTCGAACGGTTTGCTCGTGGCGAGGCGTTGAAATTATGGCGAGAAATGAGAAACAGGAAGTGTCTAATACCATCCACATACAGTTCCTGATTTTAATCAAACTTCATCAGATTATTCGTTGTATGATGTCGATCGCATATATGTGACTATTAGGAGTCAAAGTTATAGCGCCACCAACTGGCAGAAGGAAGTGTGTCATTTTCAAAATGATTTGAATTCAGCATCTTATTATTACTCGATTTGCTTCAAACTTCATCAGAATAATGTTAAAACACAGCCGATATAAATCTGCAAGGGGGATATTGATATCTAAAAAATTGTTGGCGTGGCAACATGTCAAACTGGAATACTTCTCAGGTGATTTTGAGGCAAATACCATACTTAGAATTTCACAAAACTCTGAACACACATCAGTATTTCTGATAGGAACTTAAATTGTGAATGGATTTTGGATAGCTTGAATGGTTTTGCCGTGGTGATTTTTTGAAATTACCTTACAAAGGGAATCATTATTGTATTTTTAAAATGCAGCTTCCAAACACGTCAAAGAATTTTTTCATACAGATGAAAAAGTCATTCTGAGGAAATATGCATAGTTTCAAGACTTTACAACACTGTATGGATAACAGAAAATTAAAAAACTCTCAGACATCTCATCTCACTTTGTCCCTCTGTTTGAGTATGTGTGCTTCAGACTTCCATTGTCTGAGAGAAATTGCGCCCCTACAGGTGCAATTACCGGACTTTTACTTTCACTTTTAAATCGGTTAAAAATACAAATAAATACTTAGATTTAATTCACACTGACAAGCTAAACCAACATATCTGATTATTACCGGTTCAGGGCTCATGGATAAATTATTTCTGGCCAGAGATACGTGAGAAATAGGAGAGATGAATCACCGCTGTGATCACAAGAGTCTGGAGTAAAGAGCTCAGAAAAAACTAATTTATTCCTGTTTTATAGCTTTTAAAAATAAATTATTACAGCGATATCACACAATCAACCAATTAGAACACACCAAGAGCTAAATTCAGATGTTTTTGAACTGTTTGTGTGAAAATGAAATATTTGTGGCTGCCTATCTGAAATCACGCCTCCGATCAGCGCTTACAGTGTCGAGCTCAAAACAAACGAATTTATTCTTGTTTAAGAGCTTTTTTAAATAAAACATTACCACAAATGCACACAATAAACCCATTGTAACACATCAAGAGGTAAATGCAGGTGTTTGTGACCAGTTTAAGTGTGCAAGACTATTTGAAAGCGCGACTGGCAGAATAACATATCTCTCGAGCTGCAGGATTCTGGCTTTCGTCGTACGAACGAACACATCACGGACAAGATTATTTCAAAACACATAATAGCTTGGCGACTATAAACGAAAACAGCCACGTGAACATAAACTGTTGAGAAATATATCTGAAGTGGATCTACTGGATTTTAATATTAAGTGACCGCATATACCAGCTGCTTCTGTCTTCAATTTTAATCTATATAAAAAATGAAATTCATTCATCTTGGCTGCTTTTTTAATGTGTGTACGTATTTATTTATTTATTTATTATTTTGCTCTAACAAGAATTAATCTATATTTAATTAAATCGATTACATTTTATTTTACATTTGATTTGTCCATTTCTGCATCTAAACGCCTAAAAACCTAAAACATGCTCTATTATACTATTGTTAGCAATTTCTTTATCGTCCAATTTATCTGGTGTACACACTTTTATTTTCATAATAAACTTGTTTGTTAGATTATACACAGTTACAGTGGTCTATAATAAATATTAACAGGTTTTATTCAAGCTGTTTAGAATGATTGCAGTAGGCTAATTTTTTTTAATGTAAATCCAAAAAAAAAAAAAAAAAAAAAAAAAAAAAACATTGGAAAACAATGACTGTTGTACTTTTTTATACATTTTGTATAATTTCATAGTTTATGCATTATAGTTATAAAACAAATAAATGTAGCCACTCACATAGAAATCTTAGGCCTTATCCTTTTCTGACAGTTTTAGGGATTTTTAAAAATCCTAAAAAACCCTAATTTGTGCTGCAAATAATAATTTCAAACTCAAAAAGTAAATAGTCAGTTCATGCTTTATAAAGCCTTGTCCCAATATTAATAGTCAGTAGTAAGCAGTTTATAAATACAGCTATAAATAGCTTGTTTTTGGTTTATAAGCACATTTATTAAAAAGGAGAGTAAAGGATCAGTTATCTTCCTATGAAAAATAAAAGATAAAAATAAACAAACAACAACACAGATTGATACAGAACAGAAAAATACATTTTATTGTGGATTTATGATAAAATCAGCCTGTAAATGAATTCATACTCCTCCTCATACTACTCCATACTCCTTTTTCAACATGATGCCAATATACTGAGATGTTAAATTGTGAATGGGTTTAGGATAGCTTAAATGGTGTTGCCATAGAGATTTATTAATGTAACATAAAAAAATACAATAGTTATTTTACTATATCTTTAAAATTTTTCATTCTAACTCTTCATAATTTTTTATATAAGTAGAAGTCCTCATTTGAAGGAAGCACAGTAAGTTTCATAGCTTTTTCATTTTCAAGAGCCAGCCTAAAATTAAAACTATCATAACTTATAAATCAAGCTTGCAATTCTTAGTACCAATAATGGTCACCAGAGGGAGCTATAGGATTACTTTTAAATAATTATTGTAGAAACGAGTATGATTTAAATAATTTATAGAAATCTTTCAAATAAAATAATATGTATTTTAGGAATTTTACTGATAAAAATGACCCTCACTTAATTAGAATAACAAGCTGAAGTATTGTGAACTGTATATTAAGAATAATTCTTTATAGGCTTTATGGACAGATACGTTTTGAGTGACTCTTGAAGGATCAGCACCACATCCTCTTTTACCACTGTTTAAAGAACTAATCTTACAGAACAGGTGTGAATGAATTTTGGATAGCTTGAATGGTTTTGTCGTGGTGATTTTTTGAAATAATAGTAAAAAAGGAACCAGTAAATGTCTTTTTATTTTTTTTAAAGTGCAGCTTCTAAACACTTAAAAAAAATGTACACATAAAAGACAAGTCATTCTGAGGCATATTTCCTCAGAATGACTGGTCTCATGACAATAGTTTCATGACTATACAACACTATATGGATGATAGAAAATAAAAAAACTATCATACATCTAATGTCACTCAGTCCCACTGTCACTGTGGGTAGTGTGTGTGTGTGTGTGTGTTTGTGTGTGTGTTAAGTGAATTAGGTGTGAAACTATCAGGGAGCATTTAGTCTCCAGCGCCAACATTTTACAGAACTGCCACTTTCCTGGAGTCTCCAGAATTACTCGGTGTCCGGCTCTGAGAGACTTAAGATCCCAAAAAATGATTTAATTAGAATACCATGAAGTATTGTGAAATACTATATATTAAGACTTTATATATATGCTTTATGAACAGATTAGAGTGACTCGTGAAGGACCAGCACATCCTTCTCTTGTTCGATGGTTTGAGGAGTATATCTTCCAGAATCCAGGATTAAGATTTAAGAGCTCATTTTTATTCCACCTCCTTTCCTGAAAGTCTGTCTTGCAGAATTGACTAAAAATTAATCTTCACATTATTTCCTAATTATTTTGCAATTCTTTTTGTCAGTTCTTCTTGACCTGTTTTTCTCTTCCAGCTTTCCTGGACTATTGTATAGCACTCATAAATGATTAAATAAAAAATAATGGTAGTTATTAAGATTGATATGGTTTGGAATTGGTAAAAAATGCTTGGAAAAAAATCACAATAAAACAATGTTTTAATGTTTAAGTTTGGAATATTAACTGACATGAATGAATGCTATATAAATATTGTTCATGTTAACATAATGTTTATAAATGAAATCTTATTGTAAAGTGTTACTAAAGTTATATATATATATATATATTGTTCTGTGAATGTGATTTTAAAGTCTAGATGATTCGGATTAACCCTTTAACTGCCATATCAAGTTCAAGTTCTAGTTCAAGTTCAATTTATTTGTATAGCGCATTTACAACAGCCTCCTGGCTGACCAAAGTGCTTTAACATAAGAGCAAGAATATTACACATACATAAAAATAGACCAGACAAAAAATTTAAAACCACCCATTTCAAAATGTAGCATAACACAGTAGTCAGTACACTAAGGAAAATAAAAAAGTTTTTAGCAAAGATTTAAAAATAGACAAGGAAGGGGCCAGTCTGATCTCTAAAGGCAGGGTATTCCAGAGTCGTGGCCCAGCCACTGCAAATGCACGCTCCCCTCTACGCTCCCCTCTATCCTTTAAAACCTCACTGCCAGAGGGATATTGTGAATGCATGTGCCCGCTGGGCACAGTTTACCTGATGCCACCGGGGTGGTGATGGCATTGGTGGCTTGAGCCCGCCATCGCTGCTTGCAGCTATATTTATTATTATTATTATTATTATTATTATTATTATTATTATTAGGGCTCAAGCCCAAAGGGCGAGAGGCCTATTGTTTTCCTTAGGATTATTTTTTATTATTATTATTATTATTATTTTTTTCCAACGTCTCGGGGGCTTTTGGGGCCCTTAACGTGCTTAAAAAGTCTTGAAAATTGGCACACAGATTGGAACCTGCGGCCATTAGGGCCGGGCAGAGACTGATACACGGGCGTGGCACAGGGGCTCTACAGCGCCCCCTGGAATATGGAGGGCCATATATCATACATTCTTGCTCGTAGACGTATGAAACTCGGTACACATATAAATCT
The DNA here is from genome assembly GCF_023724105.1 of Carassius gibelio. Classification (NCBI taxonomy): domain Eukaryota; kingdom Metazoa; phylum Chordata; class Actinopteri; order Cypriniformes; family Cyprinidae; genus Carassius; species Carassius gibelio. Next base: position 15,815,500 of record NC_068385.1, read on the forward strand.
CATCAATCCAAACAACTTTTGTATTGCATATCATGGGCTCCGCCCAACAGGAAGTTGGCTATTTAGGGTTTAGTATTCAAATTTTTCGTCAAAGTTGTGGGGGCTTTTGGGGTCCTTAACATACTCAAAAACTCTTGAAAATTTGCGCACACTTTGGAATCTGTGGCCTTTAGGAGCCTGCAGAGGCTGGGACCCGGGCGTGGCACAGGGGCTCTACGGCGCCCCCTGGAACACAGTCAGAAATGTTGATGTATAGCTCACACATACTTGCACATATTCATATGAAACTCAGTACACATATAGATCTCATCGTGCCGAACAACTTTCGTATTGCATGTCATAGGCTCCACCCAACAGGAAGTCAGCTATTTAGAGTTATGTAAAAAGCGCATGCTCTGGAATTTGAAATACTTGTCATAGGTTTTTTTCTCGATTGCCGCCAAACTCGGTCAACATGATCTCAAGACACTGGGGATGAAAAATTGCCAGGGGATTTTTGATATCTCGAACGGTTTGCTCGTGGCGAGGCGTTGAAATTATGGCGAGAAATTAGAAACAGGAAGTGTCTAATACCATCCACATACATTTCCTGATTTTAATCAAACTTCATCAGATTATTCGTTGTATAATGTCGATCGCATATATGTGACTATTAGGAGTCAAAGTTATAGCGCCACCAACTGGCAGAAGGAAGTGTGTCATTTTCAAAATGATTTTAATTCAGCATCTTATTATTACTCGATTTGCTTCAAACTTCATCAGAATAATGTTAAAACACAGCTGATATAAATCTGCAAGGGGGATATTGATATCTAAAAAATTGTTGGCGTGGCAACATGTCAAACTGGAATACTTCTCAGGTGATTTTGAGGCAAATAACATACTTAGAATTTCACAAAACTCTGAACACACATCAGTATTTCTGATAGGAACTTAAATTGTGAATGGATTTTGGATAGCTTGAATGGTTTTGCCGTGGTGATTTTTTTAAATGACCTTACAAAGGGAATCATTATTGTATTTTTAAATTGCAGCTTCCAAACAGGTCAAAGAATTTTTTCATACAGATGAAAAAGTCATTCTGAGGAAATATGCATAGTTTAACGACTTTACAACACTGTATGGATAACAGAAAATTAAAAAACTGTCAGACATCTCATCTCACTCTGTCCCTCTGTTTGAGTATATGTGCTTCAGACTTCCATTGTCTGAGAGAAATAGCGCCCCTACAGGTTCAATTCCCGGACTTTTACTTTCACTTTTAAATCGGTTAAAAATACAAACAAATACTTAGATTTAATTCACACTGACAAGCTAAACCAACATATCTGATTATTACCGGTTCAGGGCTCATGGATAAATTATTTCTGGCCAGAGATACGTGAGAAATAGGAGAGATGAATCACCGCTGTGATCACAAGCGTCTGGAGTAAAGAGCTCAGAGAAAACGAATTTATTCCTGTTTTAAAGCTTTTAAAAATAAATTATTACAGCGATATCACACAATCAACCAATTAGAACACACCAAGAGCTAAATTAAGATGTTTTTGAACTGTTTGTGTGAAAATGAAATATTTGTGGCTGCCTATCTGAAATCACCGCCTCCGATCAGCGCGTACAGTGTCCAGCTCAAAACAAACGAATTTATTCTTGTTTAAGAGCTTTTTTAAATAAAATATTACCACAAATGCACACAATAAACCCATTGTAACACAACAAGAGCTAAATGCAGGTGTTTGTGACCTGTTTAAGTGTGCAAGACTATTTGAAAGCGCGACTGGCAGAATAACATATCTCTCGAGCTGCAGGATTCTGGCTTTCGTCGTACGAACGAACACATCACGGACAAGATTATTTCAAAATACATAATAGCTTGGCGACTATAAACGAAAACAGCCACGTGAACATAAACTGGATCTACTGGATTTGAATATTAAAGTGACCACATTTACCACTTGCTTCTGTCTTCAATTTTAATCTATATAAAAAAGGAAACTCATTCGACTTGGCTGCTTTTTTAATGTGTGCGTATTTATTTATTTATCTTTTTATACATTTTGTATAATTTCATAGTTTGTGTATTACAATTATAAAAACAAAAATAAAATTAGCCACTCACATAGAAATAGCTTAGGCCTTAACCGTTTTCTGACAGTTTTAGGGATTTTTAAAAATCCTAAAAAAAACCTTATTTGTGCTGGAAATAATAATTTCAAACTCATTTGATACTGACCTATGACATCCTGTGACATTCTATTTATTTTAATTTACATAATCTCATGGATGTAACAGTAAATCTGTTCAGCTCACAGATCAATACTAAGCTGTAATGCAAGCAGAACTTTCACAAATGCTTATGAGTCATTTAAGGATTTGATAACACTGTAAAATAATGTCTAATTTGTTAACATTAGCAAATTCATTGATAACACTTTATAATAACTGCACTCATTATTAAATAGTCAGTTCATGCTTTATAAAGCCTTGTCCCAATATTAATAGTCAGTAGTAAGCAGTTTATAAATACAGCTATAAATAGCTTGTCCTTGGTTTATAAGCACATTTATTAAAAATGAGAGTAAGTTATCTTCCTATGAAAAATAAAAGATAAAAATAAACAAACAACAACACAGATTGATACAGAACTCAGAAATTTTATTGTGGATTTATGATAAAGCCTGCAAATGAATTCATACTCCTACTCATACTACTCCATACTCCTTTTTCAACATGATGCCAATATACTGAGATGTTAAATTGTGAATGGGTTTAGGATAGCTTAAATGGTGTTGCCATAGAGATTTATTAAAGTAACATAAAAAAATACAATAGTTATTTTACTATATCTTTACAATTTTTCATTCTAAATCTTCATAATTTTTTATATAAGTAGAAGTCCTCATTTGAAGGAAGCACAGTAAGTTTCATAGCTTTATCACTTTCAAGAGCCAGCATAAAATTTAAACTATCATAACTTATAAATCAAGCTTGCAATTCTTAGTACCTATAATGGCCACCAGAGGGAGCTATAGGATTACTTTTAAATAATTATTGTAGAAACGAGTATGATAAATCATTTATAGAAATCTTTCAAAAAAAATGAATTGTATATATTTTACTGATAAAATGACCCTCACTTAATTAGAATAACAAGCTGAAGTATTTTGAACTGTATATTAAGAATAATTCTTTATAGGCTTTATGGACAGATAACGTTTTGAGTGACTCTTGAAGGTTCAGCACCACATCTTCTTTTACCACTGTTTAAAGAATTAATCTTACAGAATAGGTGTGAATGAATTTTGGATAGCTTGAATGGTTTTGCCGTGATGTTTTTTGAAATAATAGTAAAAAAGGAACCAGTAAATGTCTTTTTATTTTTTTAAAGTGCAGCTTCTAAACACTTTAAAAAAAAAAAAATGTACACATAGAAGACCAGTCATTCTGAGGCATATTTCCTCAGAATGACTGGTCTCATGACAATAGTTTCATGACTATACAACACTATATGGATGATAGAAAATTAAAAAAAACTATCATACATCTGATGTCACTCAGTCCCACTGTCACTGTGGGTAATGTGTGTGTGTGTGTGTGTGTGTGTGTTAAGTGAATTAGGTGTGAAACTATCAGGGTGCATTAAGTCTCCAGCGCCAACATTTTACAGAACTGCCACTTTCCTGGAGTCTCCAGAATTACTCGGTGTCAGGCTCTGAGAGACTTAAGATTCCAAAAAATTATTTAATTAGAATACCATGAAGTATTGTGAAATACTATATATTAAGTCTTTATATATAGGCTTTATGCACAGATTAGAGTGACTCGTGAAGGACCAGCACCACCTCCTCTTGTTCGATGGTTTGAGGAATATATCTTCCAGAATCCGGGATTAAGATTTAGGAGCTCATTTTTATTCCACCTCCTTTCCTGAAAAGTCTGTCTTGCAGAATTGACTAAAAATTAATCTTCACATTAATTACTAATTATTTTGCAATTCTTTTTGTCAGTTCTTCTTGACCTGCTTTTTTCTTCTTCTTTTCTGACCTCATGACCCAGTCAGTATTTTTTGTACAATGGTCAAGTCTTAACTTATCCATTTCTGTATTGCATTTGTGTTTGATATTTCTCATGGGTATTTCATAATTTTCGACCTTACAGTTTGAGTTAAAAGTCTGTTTTAGCGCATTTCATCTGTAAAAGAAAACATGCCTAATAATTCTGCACACATGAATATAAGGAGTTTTTCTCTTCCAGCTTTCCTGGACTATTGTATAGCACTCATAAATGATTAAATAAAAAATAATGGTAGTTATTAAGATTTATATTGATTTGGAATTGGTAAAATGTACTTGGAAAAAAATCACAATAAAACAATGTTTTCATGTTTAAGTTTGGAATATTAACTGACATGAATGAATGCTATATAAATATTGTTCATGTTAACATAATGTTTATAAATGAAATCTTATTGTACAGTGTTACTAATATATATATTGTTCTGTGAATGTGATTTTAAAGTCTAGATGATTCGGATTAACCCTTTAACTGCCGTATCCTTTAAAACCTCACTGCCAGAGGGATATTGTGAATGCATGTGCCCGCTGGGCACAGTTTACCTGATCCCACCGGGGTGGCGATGGCATTGGTGGCTTGAGCCCGCCATCGCTGCTTGCAGCTATATTTATTATTATTTTCCAACGTCTCGGGGGCTTTTGGGGCCCTTAACGTGCTTAAAAAGTCTTGAAAATTGGCACACAGATTGGAACCTGCGGCCATTAGGGCCGGGCAGAGACTGATACACGGGCGTGGCACAGGGGCTCTACAGCGCCCCCTGGAATATGGAGGGCCATATATCATACATTCTTGCTCGTAGACGAATGAAACTCGGTACACATATAAATCTCATCAATCCAAACAACTTTTGTATTGCAAATCATAGGCTCCGCCCAACAGGAAGTTGGCTATTTAGGGTTTAGTATTCAAATTTTTCGTCAAAGTTGTGGGGGCTTTTGGGGTCCTTAACATACTCAAAAACTCTTGAAAATTTGCGCACACTTTGGAATCTGTGGCCTTTAGGAGCCTGCAGAGGCTGGGACCCGGGCGTGGCACAGGGGCTCTACGGCGCCCCCTGGAACACAGTCAGAAATGTTGATGTATAGCTCACACATACTTGCACATTTTCATATGAAACTCAGTACACATATAGATCTCATCGTGCCGAACAACTTTCGTATTGCATGTCATAGGCTCCGCCCATCAGGAAGTCAGCTATTTAGAGTTATGTAAAAAGCGCATGCTCTGGAATTTGAAATACTTGTCATAGGTTTTTTTCTCGATTGCCGCCAAACTTGGTCAACATGATCTCAAGACACTGGGGATGAAAAATTGCCAGGGGATTTTTGATATCTCGAACGGTTTGCTCGTGGCGAGGCGTTGAAATTATGGCGAGAAATGAGAAACAGGAAGTGTCTAATACCGTCCACATACATTTCCTGATTTTAATCAAACTTCATCAGATTATTCGTTGTATGATGTCGATCGCATATATGTGACTATTAGGAGTCAAAGTTATAGCGCCACCAACTGGCAGAAGGAAGTGTGTCATTTTCAAAATGCTTTGAATTCAGCATCTTATTATTACTCGATTTGCTTCAAACTTCATCAGAATAATGTTAAAACACAGCCGATATAAATCTGCAAGGGGGATATTGATATCTAAAAAATTGTTGGCGTGGCAACATGTCAAACTGGAATACTTCTCAGGTGATTTTGAGGCAAATAACATACTTAGAATTTCACAAAACTCTGAACACACATCAGTATTTCTGATAGGAACTTAAATTGTGAATGGATTTTGGATAGCTTGAATGGTTTTGCCGTGGTGATTTTTTTAAATGACCTTACAAAGGGAATCATTATTGTATTTTTAAATTGCAGCTTCCAAACACGTCAAATAATTTTTTCATACAGATGAAAAAGTCATTCTGAGGAAATATGCATAGTTTAACGACTTTACAACACTGTATGGATAACAGAAAATTAAAAAACTGTCAGACATCTCATCTCACTCTGTCCCTCTGTTTGAGTATATGTGCTTCAGACTTCCATTGTCTGAGAGAAATTGCGCCCCTACAGGTGCAATTACCGGACTTTTACTTTCACTTTTAAATCGGTTAAAAATACAAATAAATACTTAGATTTAATTCACACTGACAAGCTAAACCAACATATCTGATTATTACCGGTTCAGGGCTCATGGATAAATTATTTCTGGCCAGAGATACGTGAGAAATAGGAGAGATGAATCACCGCTGTGACCACGAGCGTCTGGAGTAAAGAGCTCAGAAAAAACGAATTTATTCCTGTTTTAAAGCTTTTAAAAATAAATTATTACAGCGATATCACACAATCAACCAATTAGAACACACCAAGAGCTAAATTCAGATGTTTTTGAACTGTTTGTGTGAAAATGAAATATTTGTGGCTGCCTATCTGAAATCACGCCTCCGATCAGCGCGTACAGTGTCGAGCTCAAAACAAACGAATTTATTCTTGTTTAAGAGCTTTTTTAAATAAAATATTACCACAAATGCACACAATAAACCCATTGTAACACATCAAGAGCTAAATGCAGGTGTTTGTGACCTGTTTAAGTGTGCAAGACTATTTGAAAGCGCGACTGGCAGAATAACATATCTCTCGAGCTGCAGGATTCTGCCTTTCGTCGTACGAACGAACACATAACGGACAAGATTATTTCAAAATACATAATAGCTTGGCGAATATAAACGAAAACAGCCACGTGAACATAAACTGGATCTACTGGATTTGAATATTAAAGTGACCACATTTACCACTTGCTTCTGTCTTCAATTTTAATCTATATAAAAAAGGAAACTCATTCGACTTGGCTGCTTTTTTAATGTGTGCGTATTTATTTATTTACCTTTTTATACATTTTGTATAATTTCATAGTTTGTGTATTACAATTATGAAAACAAAAATAAATTTAGCCACTCACATAGAAATAGCTTAGGCCTTAACCTTTTTCTGTCAGTTTTAGGGATTTTTAAAAATCCTAAAAAAAACTTATTTGTGCTGCAAATAATAATTTCAAACTCATTTGATACTGACCTATGACATCCTGTGACATTATATTTATTTGAATTTACATAATCTCATAGATGTAACAGTAAATCTGTTCAGCTCACAGATCAATACTAAGCTGTAATGCAAGCAGAACTTTCACAAATGCTTATGAGTCATTTAAGGATTTGATAACACTGTAAAATAATGTCTAATTTGTTAACATTAGCAAATTCATTGATAACACTTTATAATAACTGCACTCATTAGTAAATAGTCAGTTCATGCTTTATAAAGCCTTGTCCCAATATTAATAGTCAGTAGTAAGCAGTTTATAAATACAGCTATAAATAGCTTGTCCTTGGTTTATAAGCACATTTATTAAAAAGGAGAGTAAAGGGTCAGTTATCTTCCTATGAAAAATAAAAGATAAAAATAAACAAACAACAACACAGATTGATACAGAACTCAGAAATTTTATTGTGGATTTATGATAAAATCAGCCTGTAAATGAATTCATACTCCTCCTCATACTACTCCATACTCCTTTTTCAACATGATGCCAATATACTGAGATGTTAAATTGTGAATGGGTTTAGGATAGCTTAAATGGTGTTGCCATAGAGATTTATTAAAGTAACATAAAAAATACAATAGTTATTTTACTATATCTTTAAAATTTTTCATTCTAACTCTTCATAATTTTTTATATAAGTAGAAGTCCTCATTTGAAGGAAGCACAGTAAGTTTCATAGCTTTATCATTTTCAAGAGCCAGCATAAAATTAAAACTATCATAACTTATAAATCAAGCTTGCAATTCTTAGTACCTATAATGGCCACCAGAGGGAGCTATAGGATTACTTTTAAATAATTATTGGAGAAACGAGTATGATTTAAATAATTTATAGAAATCTTTCAAATAAAATAATATGTATTTTAGGAATTTTACTGATAAAATGACCCTCACTTAATTAGAATAACAAGCTGAAGTATTGTGAACTGTATATTAAGAATAATTCTTAATAGGCTTTATGGACAGATACGTTTTAAGTGACTCTTGAAGGTTCAGCACCACATCCTCTTTTACCACTGTTTAAAGAATTAATCTTACAGAACAGGTGTGAATGAATTTTGGATAGCTTGAATGGTTTTGTCGTGGTGATTTTTTGAAATAATAGTAAAAAAGGAACCAGTAAAAAAAAGTGCAGCTTCTAAACACTTCAAAAAAATGTACACATAGAAGACAAGTCATTCTGAGGAAATATGCATAGTTTCATGACTATACAACATTATATGGATGACAGAAAATTAAAAAACATACATCTGATGTCACTCTGTCCCTCTGTCACTGTGTGTGTGTGTTTGTGTGTGTTTTAAGTGAATTAGGTGTGAAACTATCAGTGAGCATTTAGTCTCCAGCGCCAACATTTTACAGAACTGCCACTTTCCTGGAGTCTCAGAATTACAATGTGTCAGGTTCTGAGAGATCTAAGATTCCAAAAAATTATTTAATTAGAATACCATGAAGTATTGTGAAATACTATATATTAAGACTTTATATATAGGCTTAATGAACAGGTTAGAGTGACTCGTGAAGGACCAGCACCACCTTCTCTTGTCCGATGGTTTGAGGAATATATCTTCCAGAATCTGGGATTAAGATTTAGGAGCTCTTTTTTATTCCACCTCCTTTCCTGAAAGTCTGTCTTGCAGAATTGACTAAAAATTAATCTTCACATTAATTCCTAATTCTTTTGCAATTCTTTTGTCAGTTCTTCTTGACCTGTTTTTCTCTTCCAGCTTTCCTGGACTATTGTATAGCACTCATAAATGATCAGTGTTGGGTATAGTTACTTTGGAAAGTAGTTAGTTAGGTTACAACGTTACCATCAATTAAAAGTAATCAGTTATGATACAGCGTTACCTATTCATAAAAGTAACGCGTTAGAGTACTCATGCGTTACCAAAAATTAAAAGCCGTTTGCAGCGGCTCACACATGACAGACATAGCCCCCGGCCCCTTTAAATGCACCTAGAAGTCGTGACTCCCGACAATGAATAACGTCAGTCATCCGACTAAATTAACACTGCAGGATAACAATAACAGGAAAGACAGTCAGCAATCGGCTATTCCACATGGCGTTTTATTTATTTATTATCACAGAACATATTATTAATCAAAATTCGCACCTAACGTTACCCAGCCCGGGTAGCCTAGGCTACTGTATATTATGAGCACCACAAGATAACTCCTGATTTTTCTTTAACTTTAAATAATGCAGTTATCAAAGTACAAGTATGCTTGTAAACACAACCTTAAACAGGCTTGCAGATTTAAATCCATTTAGAAATGATGAACAACCAGCCAGCCAATGATCTAACAGAAATTAACAGCTGCCTGTCAAACAAAAATGATAACAAACCGAATTAAATCCTTCACTGCCACACAGGCAAATGACAAATCGCTTAATAGCCGAACTAATTATTATTAAAGTGTCACTCACAGTCACAAGCCTAAATTCGCTTTAACACAGTCCTCTTACATTTACTCTTCAAAGTAGTGATTAAAACGTAGCGTTAAATTTGAGGTAGAATTTTTGGCGGTCGACAGAAGCTTTTCACCAAAGCAGAGTGTGCATTTTACCGTTATGTTCTTTTCTTTTTCGTTGACAAATTGAAAATAATTTGCGTACTTCCATAAACCAAACGCTGTCCTCTCTGCCATCTTGCCGGGAGTTCGAAAAAAAAAAACTCCACACACACACACAGGGTCAGGCGCAGGGCACAGACGCATCACAGCCATTGACTTCACGATCACAGAGCTTCGGCTCCGCTGATACTGTACATCCGCAGGTGGCACAGTAGACCTAGGACTACTGTCTGACAAAAAGCAGGCTGCAGTCGGGATTTTCCTTTCCTTAAAATAACGGATTACTTTTTAAAAAAAAATAACGAAGTTACTGATTACTTACGCACGAACCTAACGCGTTAAGTTACAAATTTCAGGAAAAAAGTAATTAGAGTACTCTAACGCGTTACTTTGTAACGCGTTACCCACAACACTGTAAATGATTAAATAAAAAATAATGGTAGTTATTAAGATTGATATGGTTTGGAATTGGTAAAATGTGCTTGGAAAAAAATCACAATAAAACAATGTTTTAATGTTTAAGTTTGGAATATTAACTGACATGAATGAATGCTATATAAATATTGTTCATGTTAACATAATGTTTATAAATGAAATCTTATTGTAAAGTGTTACTAAAGTTATATATATATATATATATTGTTCTGTGAATGTGATTTTAAAGTCTAGATGATTCGGATTAACCCTTTAACTGCCATATCAAGTTCAAGTTCTAGTTCAAGTTCAATTTATTTGTATAGCGCATTTACAACAGCCTCCTGGCTGACCAAAGTGCTTTAACATAAGAGCAAGAATATTACACATACATAAAAATAGACCAGACAAAAAATTTAAAACCACCCATTTCAAAATGTAGCATAACACAGCAGTCAGTACACTAAGGAAAATAAAAAAGTTTTTAGCAAAGATTTAAAAATAGACAAGGAAGGGGCCAGTCTGATCTCTAAAGGCAGGGTATTCCAGAGTCGTGGCCCAGCCACTGCAAATGCACGCTCCCCTCTACGCTCCCCTCTATCCTTTAAAACCTCACTGCCAGAGGGATATTGTGAATGCATGTGCCCGCTGGGCACAGTTTACCTGATGCCACCGGGGTGGTGATGGCATTGGTGGCTTGAGCCCGCCATCGCTGCTTGCAGCTATATTTATTATTATTATTCTTCTTCTTCTTCTCCCGAATGAATCGCATTTTTGAGGGCTTTAACATGCTCAAAAAGTCATGAAACTTTGCACACGCGTCAAACCTGGTGAAAATTTTCGTCTGATATAGGATTCAGAAGAGGGTGTGGCAAAATGGCTCGACAGCGCCACCTATACCAAGAAAATCAACAGCCTTCCAGCTATGTTTCACGCACATGCACGAAAATTGGCACACATATGTAACACACCAATACCTACAAAAAAGACTCTTGGAGGGAAATTCTAAACCCAACAGGAAGTCGGTTATTTTTAATATTATGAGCAAATTTTGTGTAATTTTGGTCATTTCCATGTGTTGTATTTTAACGAACTCCTCCTAGAGAGTTCTTCAAATCATCACCAAATTTGGTATGCCTAATCTAAAGGCCTTTGCGATGTTAAATTGCGAAGATCTTGAGTTTTCGTTGAAGGGCGTGTCCGTGGCGGCCTGGCAAATTTCGATGATTCGCCATGAAAAATGAAGTTGCTATAACTCAGACATACAATGACCAATCTGCCCCAAACTTCACATGTTTGATGAGACTCCGAAGCTGAACAGATTGACATGCCCATATTCAGTTATATTCATAGCGCCACCTATTGGCAACAGGAAGTGACATATTTTACGCTGCGACGAACTACTCCTAGAAATTTTATGACATCAATGTCTTTTTTGTGGTCAGTCTAATCTAAAGGCCTGTGCGATGTTCAGTTGTGAAGACCTTGAGTTTTCGTTAAATGGCTTGTTCATGGCGCCGCGACGAAGTTCGATGTCTCGCCATGAGAATAAAAGATGTTATAACTCAGGCATAAAATGTCCGATCTTCCCCAAACTTCACATGTGTGATAAGAGTCCTGGCCTGAACAGATCTGCAGGCCAATATTCCACCGGGTGTGGCAGAATGGCTCTATAGCGCCACCTATACACTTTCAACGGAGTGCGCCTCGAGCTATGTTTCACGTACATGTACAAAAATTGGTACACACATGTAACACTCCAATACCTACAAAAAAGTCTCTTGGTACGAAATCTGGATCCCAACAGGAAGTCAGTTATTTTGCATTTTCCCTTCAAAATTGGTGTTGTTTTTGCCATTTTCAGGGGTTGTACTTTAACGAACTCCTCCTAGAGATTTATTCAGATCAACACCAAACTTGGTCAATGTAATCTAAAGCCCTTTGCGATAATAAATTGCGAAGGACTTGAGGTTTCGTTAAAGGGCGGGTCCATGGCGGCCTGACAAATTTCGATGTTTCGCCATGAAAAAGGAAGTTGCTGTAACTCAGACATACAATGTCCAATCTGCCCCAAACTTCACATGTTGGATAAGACTCTTGACCTGAACAGATCTACATGCCAATATTCAGTTATAGTCATAGCGCCACCTATTGGCAACAGGAAGTTACATATTTTACACTGCGACAAACTACTCCTAGAAATTTTATGACATCAGTGTCTTTTTTGTGGTCAGTCTAATCTAAAGACCTGTGTGATGTTTAGTTGTGAAGATCTTGAGTTTTTGTTAAAAGGTGTGTCCATGGCGCCGTGATGAAGTTCGATGTCTCGCCATGGGAATAAAAGATGTTATAACTCAGGCATAAAATGTCCGATCTTGCCCAAACTTCACTTGTGTGTAAAGGGTCCTGGCCTAAACAGATCTGAAGGCCAATATTCCATCGAGTGTGGCAAACTGGCTCGATAGCGCCACCTATACAATTTCAATGGAGTGCGTATACACTTTAAACGGAGTGCGCCTCGAGCTATGTTTCACGTACATGTACAAAAATCGGTACACACATGTAACACACCAATATCTACGAAAAAGTCTCTTGGTACGAAATCCGAATCCCAACAGGAAGTCAGTTATTTAGAATTTTCTCTGCAAAATTAGTGTTGTTTTGGCCATTTTCAGGGGTTGGACTTTGATGAACTCCTCCTAGAGATTTATTCAGATCAACACCAAACTTGGTCAGTGTAATCTAAAGCCTTTTGCGATCTTAAATTGCGAAGATCTTGAGGTTTCGTTAAAGGGCGTGTCCATGGCGGCCTGACAAATTTCGATGTTTCGCCATGAAATAGGATGTTGTTTTAACTCAGGCATTAAATGTCCAATCCTCCCCAAACCTCACATGTTCGACAAAAGTCCTGCCCTGAACACATCTGAAGGCCAATATTCCACTATAATGATAGCGCCACCTGCTGGCAAAAGGAAGATTGGCACATATATGGAATAAACATTGATATATTCTACTTATATTTATGAGTTTAAACACATATTTCTCACCGTTCACCTATTAACTAAAGCCACTCGCTGCCGGTGAGCCCGGGTGCGAGGGCCCGTTCATCGCTGCTTGCAGCTTTAATTATTAGGGCTCAAGCCCGAAGGGGCGAAGAGCCCTATTGTTCTTCTAAGGATTATTAGGGCTCAAGCCTGGAGGGCGAGAGCCCTATTGTTTTCCTTAGGATTATTTGTTATTATTATTATTATTTTTCTTCAAGGTTTCGGGGGCTTTGGGGGCCCTTAACATGCTTAAAAAGTCTTGAAAATTGGCACACACATTGGAACCTGCGGCCATTAGGGCCGGGCAGAGACTGATACACGGGCGTGGCACAGGGGCTCTACAGCGCCCCCTGGAATACTGAGAGCCATATATCATACATACTTGCACGTAGACGCACGAAACTCGGTACACATGTAGATCTCATCAAACCAAACAACTTTCGTACTGCATGTCATAGGCTCCGCCCAACAGGAAGTTGGATATTTAGGGTTTAATATTCATATTTTTCGTCAAAGTTGTGGGGGCTTTTGGGGTCCTTAACATACTCAAAAACTCTTGAAAATTTGCGCACACTTTGGAATCTGTGGCCTTTAGGAGCCTGCAGAGGCTGGGACCCGGGCGTGGCACAGGGGCTCTACGGCGCCCCCTGGATCACAGTCAGAAATGTTGATGCATAGCTCACACATACTTGCACATATTAATATCAAACTCAGTACACATATAGATCTCATCGTGCCGAACAACTTGCGTATTGCATGTCATAGGCTCCGCCCAACAGGAAGTCAGCTATTTAGAGTTATGTAAAAAGCGCATGCTCTGGAATTTGATATACTTGTCATAGGTTTTTTACTCGATTGCCACCAAACTCGGTCAACATGATCTCAAGACATTGGGGATGAAAAATTGCCAGGGGATTTTTGATATCTCGAACGGTTTGCTCGTAGCGAGGCGTTTAATTTATGGCGAGAATTGAGAAACAGGAAGTGTCTAATACCATCCACATACATTTCCTAATTTTAATCAAACTTCATCAGATTATTCATTGTATGATGTCGATCGCATATATGTGACTATTAGGAGTCAAAGTTATAGCGCCACCAACTGGCAGCAGGAAGTGTGTCATTTTCAAAATGCTTTGAATTCAGCATCTTATTTTTACTCGATTTGCTTCAAACTTCATCAGAATAATGTTAAAACACAGCCGATATAAATCTGCTGGGGGGATATTGATATCGAAAAATATTGTTGCCGTGGCAACATGTCAAACTGGAATACTTCTCAGGTGATTTTGAGGCATATAACATGCTTAGAATTTCATCAAACTCAGAACACATATCAGTATTAGTGACAGCTAGACACTGGCAAAAGTTCATAAGAGGGCGTGGAAGAGGCACTCTATAGCGCCACCTTTTGTCAAAAGTGAGGGGGTTAGTTTTAGCTACAGACACCAAACTCAGTACAAAAATTGTTCTTATCAAGACGGACAACTTTCTAATTCACAGTCATCAGCTACGACCAACAGGAAGTCGGCTATTTTGATTTGAATGTGGATTGTTTTTTACATTTAGCTGTGAATTAATGCATACTGCTCAGAGGAGAGTAACACTATACACACCAAACTTGGTGTACATGTTGAAAAAACATTGAGGAACTTAAATTGTGAATGGGTTTTGGATAGCTTGGATGGTTTTGTCGTGGTGATTTTTTTAAATGACAATAAAGATGGAATTATTAATTTTTCCTGCATTTTTAAATTCCAAACACTTCAAAACCTTTTTTCATACAGAAAAAAAGTTATTCTGAGTAAATATGCATAGTTTCATGACTTAACAACAATGTATGGATAACATAAAATTAAAAAACTGTCAGACATCTCATATCACTCTGTCCATCTGTTTGAGTGTGTGTGCTTAGACTTCCATTGTCTGAGAGAAATAGCGCCCCTACAGGTGCAGTTACCGGCAAAAAAAAGGGAGGAGACTGTCTTTTGGTTTCACTTTTAAATCGGTTAAAATACAAATAAATACTTGGATTTAATTCACACTGACAAGCTAAACCAACATATATGATTATTACCAGCTCAGGGCTCATTAATAATTGATGTGTGGTCAGTGATACGTGAGAAACACGAGAGATGAATCACCGCTCTGAGCAGGAGCATGTGGAATGACGAGCTCAGAAAAAAACGAGTTTATTCTTGTTTTATAGCTATTAAAAATAAAGTATTGCAGCGATATCACACAATTCACCAATTAGAGCACACCAAGAGCTAAATTAAGATGTTTTTGAACTGTTTGTGTGAAAATGATATATTCGCGGCTGCCTATATCTGAAATCACTGCCTCCGATCAGCGCGCACAGTGTCACAAGTTCAAAACTAACGAATTTATTCTTGTTTAAGAGCTTTTTAAAATAAATTATTGCCATAAATGCACACAATACATCCATTATAACACAACACGAGCTAAATGCAGGTCTTTTGTGACCCGTTTAAGTGTGCAAGACTATTTGAAAGCGCGACTGGCAGAATAACATATATCTCTCGAGATGCAGGATTCTGCCTTTCGTCGTAAGAACGAACACTTCAAGGACAAGATTATTTCAAAATACATAATAGCTTGGCTAATATAAACGAAAACAGCCACGTGAACATAAACTGTTGAGAAATAAATCTAAAGTGGATCTACTGGAATTTAATATTAAGTGACCGCATATACCTGCTTCTGTCTTCAATTTTAATCTATATAAAAAATTAAACTCATTCATCTTGGCTGCTTGTTTAATGTGTGTACGTATCTATTTATTATTTTGCTCTAACAAGACTTAATCTATATTTAATTAAATCAATTACATTTTATTTTACATTTTATTTTTCCATTTCTGCATCTAAACGCCTAAAAACTATTGTATACTATTGTTAGCAATTTCTTTATCGTCCAATTTATCTGGTGTACACGCTTTTATTTTCATAATAAACTTGTTTGTTAGATTATACACAGTTATAGTGGTCTATAATAAATATTGACAGGTTTTATTCAAGCTGTTTAGAATGATTGCCTTAGGCTAATTTTTTAAAATGTAAATCCAAAAATAAATAAATAAATAAATACAAAACATTGGAAAAGAATAACTTTTACTTTTTTATACATTTTGTATAGTTTCATAGTTTATGCATTATAGTTATAAAAACAAACATTTTTAAAAATCCTAAAAAACCTTATTTGTGCTGCAAATAATAATTTCAAACTAATTTGATACTGACCTCTGACATCCTGTGACATGATATTTATTTGAATTGACATAATCTCATGGATGTAACAGTAAATCTGTTCAGCTCACAGATCAAGACTAAGCTGTAATGCAAGCAGAACTTTCACAAATGCTTGTAGGTCAATAAAATCATTACAAAACACTTACAAATCATTTAAGGGATTTGATAACACTGTAAAATAATGTCTAATTTGTTAACATTAGCAAATGCATTGATAACACTTTATAATAACTGCACTCATTAGTAAATAGTCAGTTCATGCTTTATAAAGCCTTGTCCCAATATTAATAGTCAGTAGTAAGCAGTTTATAAATACAGCTATAAATAGCTTGTTCTTGGTTTATAAGCACATTTATTAAAAAGGAGAATAAAGGGTCAGTTATCTTCCTATGAAAAAAAAAAATAAAATAAAAAAATAAACAAACAACACAGATTGATACAGAACTCAGAAATGTTATTGTGGATTTATGATAAACTCAGCCTGTAAATGAATTCATACTCCTCCAAGAAGACACAAGTAGTTCACACCAAACTGTTTTAACATGAAGCCAATATACTGAAGATGTTAAATTTCGAATGGGTTTAGGATACCTTAAATGGTGTGGCCATAGCGATTTATTAAAGTAACATAAAAAAAAATACAATAGTTATTTTACTATATCTTTAAAATTTTTAATTCCAACTCTTCATAATTTTTTATATACGTAGAAGTCATCATTTGAAGGAAGCACAGTAAGTTTCATAGCTTTATCATTTTCAAGAGCCAGCATAAAATTAAAACTATCATAACATATAAATCAAGCTTGCAATTCTTAGTACCAATAATGGCCACCAGATGAAGCTATAGGATTACTTTTAAATAATTATTGTAGAAACAAGTATGATTTAAATCATTTATAGATATCTTTCAAAGAAAAATAATATGAATTTTATGTATTTTACTGATAAAATGACCCTCACTTAATTAGAATAACAAGCTGAAGTATTGTGAACTGTATATTAAGAATAATTCTTTATAGGCTTTATGGACAAATACGTTTTGAGTGACTCTTGAAGGATCAGCACCACATCCTCTTTTACCACTGTTTAAAGAATGTATCTAACAGTACAGGTGCGGATGAATTTTGAATGGCTTGAATGGTCTTGTCGTGGTGATTTTTTGAAATAACAATAAAAAAGTAACCGGTAAATGTCTTTACTTTTTTTAAGTGCAGCTTCTAAACACTTCAAAAAAATGTACACATAGAAGACAAGTCATTCTGAGGAAATATGCATGGTTTCATGACTATACAACACTATATGGATGATAGAAAATTAAAAAACTATCATACATCTGATGTCACTCTGTCCCTCTGTCACTGTGGGTAATGTGTCTGTGTGTGTGTGTGTGTGTGTGTGTGTGTGTTAAGTGAATTAGGTGTGAAACTATCAGGGAGCATTTAGTCTCCAGCGCCAACATTTTACAGAACTGCCACTTTCCTGGAGTCTCAGAATTACAATGTGTCAGGTTCTGAGAAATCAAAGATTCCAAAAAATGATTTAATTAGAATACCATGAAGTATTGTGAAATACTATATATTAAGACTTTATATATAGGCTTTATGAACAGATTAGAGTGACTTGTGAAGGACCAGCACCACCTCCTCTTGTCCGATGGTTTGAGGAATAAATTTTCCTGAATCCGGGATTAAGATTTAAGGAGCTCATTTTTATTCCACCTCCTTTCCTAAAAGTCTGTCTTGCAGAATTGACTAAAAATTAATCTTCACATTAATTCCTAATTATTTTGCAATTATTGTTCAGTTCTTCTTGACCTGTTTTTTTTCTTCTTCTTTTCTGACCTCATGACCCAGTCAGCATTTTTGTACAATGGTCAAGTCTTAACTTATCCATTTCTGTATTGCATTTGTGTTTGATATTTCTCATGAGTATTTCATAATTTTCGACTTTGAGTTAAAACAGTTTGAGTTAAAACTCTTTTTTAGCGCATTTCATCTGTAAAAGAAAACATGCCTAATAATTCTGCACATGAATATAAGGAGTGTTTCTCTTCCAGCTTTCCTGGACTATTGTATAGCACTCATAAATGATTAAATAAAAAATAATGGTAGTTATTAAGATTGATATGGTTTGGAATTGGTAAAATGTGCTTGGAAAAAAATCACAATAAAACAATGTTTTAATGTTTAAGTTTGGAATATTAACTGACATGAATGAATGCTATATAAATATTGTTCATGTTAACATAATGTTTATAAATGAAATCTTATTGTAAAGTGTTACTAAATATATATGTATATATATATATATATATATATATATATATATATATATATATATATATATATATATATATATATATATACAGTATTGTTCAAAATAATAGCAGTACAATGTGACTAACCAGAATAATCAAGGTTTTTAGTATATTTTTTATTGCTACGTGGCAAACAAGTTACCAGTAGGTTCAGTAGATTGTCAGAAAACAAACAAGACCCAGCATTCATGATATGCACGCTCTTAAGGCTGTGCAATTGGGCAGTTAGTTGAAAGGGGTGTGTTCAAAAAAATAGCATTGTCTACCTTTGACTGTACAAACTCAAAACTATTTTGTACAAATATTTTTTTTTCTGGGATTTAGCAATCCTGTGAATCACTAAACTAATATTTAGTTGTATGACCACAGTTTTTTAAAACTGCTTGACATCTGTGTGGCATGGAGTCAACCAACTTGTGGCACCTCTCAGCTGTTATTCCACTCCATGATTCTTTAACAACATTCCACAATTCATTCACATTTCTTGGTTTTGCTTCAGAAACAGCATTTTTGATATCACCCCACAAGTTCTCAATTGGATTAAGGTCTGGAGATTGGGCTGGCCACTCCATAACATTAATTTTGTTGGTTTGGAACCAAGACTTTGCCCGTTTACTAGTGTGTTTTGGGTCATTGTCTTGTTGAAACAACCATTTCAAGGGCATGTCCTCTTCAGCATAGGGCAACATGACCTCTTCAAGTATTTTAACATATGCAAACTGATCCATGATCCCTGGTATGCGATAAATAGGCCCAACACCATAGTAGGAGAAACATGCCCATATCATGATGCTTGCACCTCCATGCTTTACTGTCTTCACTGTGTACTGTGGCTTGAATTCAGAGTTTGGGGGTCGTCTCACAAACTGCCTGTGGCCCTTGGACCCAAAAAGAACAATTTTACTCTCATCAGTCCACAAAATGTTCCTCCATTTCTCTTTAGGCCAGTTGATGTGTTCTTTGGCAAATTGTAACCTCTTCTGCACATGCCTTTTTTTTAACAGAGGGACTTTGCGGGGGATTCTTGAAAATAGATTAGTTTCACACAGACGTCTTCTAACTGTCACAGTACTTACAGGTAACTCCAGACTGTCTTTGATCATCCTGGAGGTGATCATTGGCTGAGCCTTTGCCATTCTGGTTATTCTTCTATCCATTTTGATGGTTGTCTTCCGTTTTCTTCCACGTCTCTCTGGTTTTGCTCTCCATTTTAAGGCATTGGAGATCATTTTAGCTGAACAGCCTATCATTTTTTGCACCTCTTTATAGGTTTTCCCCTCTCTAATCAACTTTTCAATCAAAGTACGCTGTTCTTCTGAACAATGTCTTGAACGACCCATTTTCCTCAGCTTTCAAATGCATGTTCAACAAGTGTTGGCTTCATCCTTAAATAGGGGCCACCTGATTCACACCTGTTTCTTCACAAAATTGATGACCTCAGTGATTGAATGCCACACTGCTATTTTTTTTAACACACCCCTTTCAACTAATTCAACTAATTGCCCAATTGCACAGCCTTAAGAGCGTGCATATCATGAATGCTGGGTCTCATTTGTTTTCTGAGAATCTACTGAACCTACTGGTAACTTGTTTGCCACGTAGCAATAAAAAAATATACGAAAAACCTTGATTATTCTGGTTAGTCACATTGTACTGCTATTATTTTGAACAATACTGTATATATATATATATATATATATATATATATATTGTTCTGTGAATGTGATTTTAAAGTCTAGATGATTCGGATTAACCCTTTAACTGCCATATCCTTTAAAACCTCACTGCCAGAGGGATATTGTGAATGCATGTGCCCACTGGGCACAGTTTACCTGATGCCACCGGGGTGGCGATGGCATTGGTGGCTTGAGCCCGCCATCGCTGCTTGCAGCTATATTTCTTATTATTTTTTTTATTTTTTATTTAACCTTCCGGGGGTTTTTAGGGGCCTTAACATGCTCAAAAACTCTTGAAAATTGGCACACACATTGGAATCTGCGGCCATCAGGACGCCGCAGAGGCTGGGACCCGGGCGTGGCACAGGGACTCTACAGCGCCCCCTGGAACACCTTCAGAAATCTTGAACCATAGCTCACACAGACTTGCATGTATTTATATGAAACTCGGTACACTTATAGATCTCATTGAGCCGAACAACTTTCACACTTTATGTCATAGGCTCCGCCCAACAGGAAGTCAGCTATTCAGAGCTGTTTAAAAAAAGCATGCTCTGGAATTTGAAATACTCCTCTGAGGTTTTCAACCCGTTCGCCACGAAACTCGGTGAACATGATCTCAAGACATTGGGGACGAAAAATTGCGAGGGGATTTTTGATATCTTGAACGGTTTGCCCGTAGCGAGGCGTGGAAATTATGGCGAGAAATGAGAAACAGGAAATGTCTAATAACATCCACATACATTTCCTGAATTTGATCAAACTTCATTGGTTTGTTCGTTGTATGATACCGATCGTATATATGTGACTATTAAGAGTCAACGTTATAGCGCCACCAACTGGCAGCAGGAAGTGAGTCATTTTCAAAATGTTTTGAATTCAGCATCTTATTTTTACTCGATTTACTTAAAACTTCATCAGAATAATGACAAAACACGGCCGATGTAAATCTGTTGTGGGGATATTGATATCTGATATGGTGTTGCCATGGCAACGTGTCAAACTTGAATGTTCTGTTATGATGAGTTTGAGGCAGACACCAACCTCAGATTTACATGAAACTAAAAACACATATCAGTATTAGTGATAGCTAGACAATGGGAAAAGCTTTTAAAAGGGCGTGAAGGAGGCATGCTATAGCGCCACCTTTTGTCAAAAGTGGGGGGTTTAGTTTTAGCTACAGACACCAAACTTGGTACATAAATTGTTCTTATCAAGACGGACAACTTTCTAATTCACAGTCATCAGCTACGACCAACAGGAAGTCGGCTATTTTTATTTGAATATTTAAATTGAGCTCTGATTTAATGCATTCTCCTCAGAGGAAATGTTCACTATACTAACCAAACTTTGTCTACATGTTGAAAAAACATTGAGGAACTTAAATTGCGAACGGATTTTGGTTAGCTTGAACCGTTTTGTCGTGGTGATTTTTTGAAATGACTGTAAAAAGGGAATCATTAATTGTCTTGTATTTTTAAATTGCAGCTTCCAAACACTTTAAAAAAAATCATACAGAGATCAAATCATTCTGAGGACATATGCATAGTTTCATGACCTTACAACACTGTATGATTAAAAGAAAATTAAAAAAAAACTGTCAGACATCTCAACTCACTCTGTCCCTCTGTTTGAGCAATGTATGTGTGCTGACTGAGTGCATGTGTGTGTGTGAGTGTGTGTGTGAGTGGGGGATGGGCATGAGCTGAGTGGCAGACACAATGAGAGAGAGAGAGAGAGACTTAATCATCTCTTTAATCACCAGAAAAAAAATGTATTTTAAATTGTTATTTTTTGTTGCTGTTGCTAACATTGCTGTTTTCATTACAGCTTAAGAAATCTCTTAGGCCTTATCCTTTTCTGACAGTTTCAGGAATTAAAAACAAAATTCTAAAAATACTTATTTGTGCTGCAAATAATAATTTCAACTCATTTGATACTGACCTATTCCATCCTGTGACATGACATTTATCTTAATTTACATAATCTCATGGATGTAACAGTAAAACTGTTCAGTTCACAGATGAAGACTAAGCTTCTTTCACAAATGCTTATAAGTCATTAAAGGATTTAATAACACTGTAAAATAATGTCTAATTTGTTAACATTAGTAAATGCATTGGTAACACTTTATAATAACTGCACTCATTAGTAAATAGTCAGTTTATGCTTTATAAAGCCTTGTCCCAATATTAATAGTCAGTAGTAAGCAGTTTATAAATACAGCTATAAATAGCTTGTTCTTGGTTTATAAGCACATTTATTAAAAAGGAGAGTAATCTTTTCAGTTATCTTCCTATGAAAAATAAAAAAAATAAAAATAAACAAACAACAACACAGATTGATACAGAACTCAGAAATTTTATTGTGGATTTATGATAAAATCAGCATGTAAAAATGAATTCATACTCCTCCGAGAAGACATAAGTAGTTCACACCAAACTTTTTCAACATGATGCTAATATACTGAAGATGTTAAATTGCGAATGGGTTTAGGATACCTTAAATGGTGTGGCCATAGCGATTTATTAAAGTAACATAAAAAAATACAATAGTTATTTTACGATATCTTTAAAATTTTTCATTTCAACTCTTCATAATTTTTTATATATGTAGAAGTCATCATTTGAAGGAAGCAAAGTAAGTTTCATAGCTTTAACATTTTCAAGAGCCAGCATAAAATTAAAACTATCATAACTTATAAATCAAGCTTGCAATTCTTAGTACCAATAATGGCCACCAGATGGAGCTATAGGATTACTTTTAAATAATTATTGTAGAAACGAGTATGATTTAAATCATTTATAGAAATCTTTCAAAGAAAAATAATATGAATTTTATGTATTTACTGATAAAATGACCCTCACTTAATTAGAATAACAAGCTGAAGTATTGTGAACTGTATATTAAGAAATAATTCTTTATAGGCTTTATGGACAGATAAGTTTTGAGTGACTCTTGAAGGTTCAGCCCCACATCCTCTTTTACCACTGTTTAAAGAATTTATCTTACAGAACAGGTGCGAATGAATTTTGGATAGCTTGAATGGTTTTGTCGTGGTGATTTATTGAAATAACAGTAAAAAAGTAACCAGTAAATGTCTTTTTATTTTTTTAAAGTGCAGCTTCTAAACACTTCAAAAAAATGTACACATAGAAGACAAGTCATTCTGAGGAAATATGCATAGTTTCATGACTATACAACACTATATGGATGATACAAAATTAAAAAACTATCAAACATCTGATGTAACTCTGTCCCTCTGTCACTGTGGGTAATGTGTGTGTGTGTGTGTGTAAGTGAATTAGGTGTGAAACTATCAGGGAGCATTTAGTCTCCAGCGCCAACATTTTACAGAACTGCCACTTTCCTGGAGTCTCCAGAATTACTCTGTGTCAGGTTCTGAGAGATCTAAGATTCCAAAAAATGATTTAATTAGAATACCATGAAGTATTGTGAAATACTATATATTAAGACTTTATATATAGGCTTTATGAACAGATTAGAGTGACTCGTGAAGGACCAGCACCACCTTCTCTTGTCCAATGGTTTGAGGAATATATCTTCCAGAGTCCGGGATTAAGATTTAGGAGCTCTTTTTTATTCCACCCCCTTTCCTGAAAGTCTGTCTTGCAGAATTGACTAAAAATTAATCTTCACATTAATTCCTAATTATTTTGCAATTCTTTTTGTCAGTTCTTCTTGACCTGTTTTTTTCTTCTTCTTTTCTGACCTCATGACCCAGTCAGCATTTTTTGTACAATGGCCAAGTCTTAACTTATCAATTTCTGTATTGCATTTGTGTTTGATATTTCTCACAGGCTTTACAGAGTTAAAACTCTTTTTTTAGCGCATTTCATCTGTAAAAGAAAACATGCCCAATAATTCTGCACACATGAATATAAGGAGTTTTTCTCTTCCAGCTTTCCTGGACTATTGTATAGCACTCATAAATGATTAAATAAAAAATAATGGTAGTTATTAAGATTGATATGGTTTGGAATTGGTAAAATGTGCTTGGAAAAAAATCACAATAAAACAATGTTTTAATGTTTAAGTTTGGAATATTAACTGACATGAATGAATGCTATATAAATATTGTTTGTGTTAACATAATGTTTAGAAATGAAATATTATTGTAAAGTGTCACTAAAGTTATATATATTGTTCTGTGAATGTGATTTTAAAGTCTTGATGATTCGGATTAACCCTTTAACTGCCATATCCTTTAAAACCTCACTGCCAGAGGGATATTGTGAATGCATGTGCCCGCTGGGCACAGTTTACCTGATGCCACCGGGGTGGCGATGGCATTGGTGGCTTGAGCCCGCCATCGCTGCTTGCAGCTATATTTAGGGCTCAAGCCCGAAGGGGCGAAGAACCCTATTGTTCTTCTAAGGATTATTCTTATTATTTTTTTTATTTTTTATTTAACCTTCCGGGGGTTTTTAGGGGCCTTAACATGCTCAAAAACTCTTGAAAATTGGCACACACATTGGAATCTGCGGCCATCAGGACGCCGCAGAGGCTGGGACCCGGGCGTGGCACAGGGACTCTACAGCGCCCCCTGGAACACCTTCAGAAATCTTGAACCATAGCTCACACAGACTTGCATGTATTTATATGAAACTCGGTACACTTATAGATCTCATTGAGCCGAACAACTTTCACACTTTATGTCATAGGCTCCGCCCAACAGGAAGTCAGCTATTCAGAGCTGTTTAAAAAAAGCATGCTCTGGAATTTGAAATACTCCTCTGAGGTTTTCAACCCGTTCGCCACGAAACTCGGTGAACATGATCTCAAGACATTGGGGACGAAAAATTGCGAGGGGATTTTTGATATCTTGAACGGTTTGCCCGTAGCGAGGCGTGGAAATTATGGCGAGAAATGAGAAACAGGAAATGTCTAATAACATCCACATACATTTCCTGAATTTGATCAAACTTCATTGGTTTGTTCGTTGTATGATACCGATCGTATATATGTGACTATTAAGAGTCAACGTTATAGCGCCACCAACTGGCAGCAGGAAGTGAGTCATTTTCAAAATGTTTTGAATTCAGCATCTTATTTTTACTCGATTTACTTAAAACTTCATCAGAATAATGACAAAACACGGCCGATGTAAATCTGCTGTGGGGATATTGATATCTGATATGGCGTTGCCATGGCAACGTGTCAAACTTGAATGTTCTGTTATGATGAGTTTGAGGCAGACACCAACCTCAGATTTACATGAAACTAAAAACACATATCAGTATTAGTGATAGCTAGACAATGGGAAAAGCTTTTAAAAGGGCGTGAAGGTGGCATGCTATAGCGCCACCTTTTGTCAAAAGTGGGGGGTTTAGTTTTAGCTACAGACACCAAACTTGGTACATAAATTGTTCTTATCAAGACGGACAACTTTCTAATTCACAGTCATCAGCTACGACCAACAGGAAGTCGGCTATTTTTATTTGAATATTTAAATTGAGCTCTGATTTAATGCATTCTCCTCAGAGGAAATGTTCACTATACTCACCAAACTTTGTCTACATGTTGAAAAAACATTGAGGAACTTAAATTGCGAACGGATTTTGGTTAGCTTGAACCGTTTTGTCGTGGTGATTTTTTGAAATGACAGTAAAAAGGGAATCATTAATTGTCTTGTATTTTTAAATTGCAGCTTCCAAACACTTTAAAAAAAAATCATACAGAGATCAAATCATTCTGAGGACATATGCATAGTTTCATGACCTTACAACACTGTATGATTAAAAGAAAATTAAAAAAAAACTGTCAGACATCTCAACTCACTCTGTCCCTCTGTTTGAGCAATGTATGTGTGCTGACTGAGTGCATGTGTGTGTGTGAGTGTGTGTGTGAGTGGGGGATGGGCATGAGCTGAGTGGCAGACACAATGAGAGAGAGAGAGAGAGACTTAATCATCTCTTTAATCACCAGAAAAAAAATGTATTTTAAATTGTTATTTTTTGTTGCTGTTGCTAACATTGCTGTTTTCATTACAGCTTAAGAAATCTCTTAGGCCTTATCCTTTTCTGACAGTTTCAGGAATTAAAAACAAAATTCTAAAAATACTTATTTGTGCTGCAAATAATAATTTCAACTCATTTGATACTGACCTATTCCATCCTGTGACATGACATTTATCTTAATTTACATAATCTCATGGATGTAACAGTAAAACTGTTCAGTTCACAGATGAAGACTAAGCTTCTTTCACAAATGCTTATAAGTCATTAAAGGATTTAATAACACTGTAAAATAATGTCTAATTTGTTAACATTAGTAAATGCATTGGTAACACTTTATAATAACTGCACTCATTAGTAAATAGTCAGTTTATGCTTTATAAAGCCTTGTCCCAATATTAATAGTCAGTAGTAAGCAGTTTATAAATACAGCTATAAATAGCTTGTTCTTGGTTTATAAGCACATTTATTAAAAAGGAGAGTAATCTTTTCAGTTATCTTCCTATGAAAAATAAAAAAAATAAAAATAAACAAACAACAATACAGATTGATACAGAACTCAGAAATTTTATTGTGGATTTATGATAAAATCAGCATGTAAAAATGAATTCATACTCCTCCGAGAAGACATAAGTAGTTCACACCAAACTTTTTCAACATGATGCTAATATACTGAAGATGTTAAATTGCGAATGGGTTTAGGATACCTTAAATGGTGTGGCCATAGCGATTTATTAAAGTAACATAAAAAAATACAATAGTTATTTTACGATATCTTTAAAATTTTTCATTTCATCTCTTCATAATTTTTTATATATGTAGAAGTCATCATTTGAAGGAAGCAAAGTAAGTTTCATAGCTTTAACATTTTCAAGAGCCAGCATAAAATTAAAACTATCATAACTTATAAATCAAGCTTGCAATTCTTAGTACCAATAATGGCCACCAGATGGAGCTATAGGATTACTTTTAAATAATTATTGTAGAAACGAGTATGATTTAAATCATTTATAGAAATCTTTCAAAGAAAAATAATATGAATTTTATGTATTTACTGATAAAATGACCCTCACTTAATTAGAATAACAAGCTGAAGTATTGTGAACTGTATATTAAGAAATAATTCTTTATAGGCTTTATGGACAGATAAGTTTTGAGTGACTCTTGAAGGTTCAGCCCCACATCCTCTTTTACCACTGTTTAAAGAATTTATCTTACAGAACAGGTGCGAATGAATTTTGGATAGCTTGAATGGTTTTGTCGTGGTGATTTATTGA
The DNA here is from genome assembly GCF_023724105.1 of Carassius gibelio. NCBI lineage: Eukaryota > Metazoa > Chordata > Actinopteri > Cypriniformes > Cyprinidae > Carassius > Carassius gibelio. The sequence continues at coordinate 15,843,216 of NC_068385.1, forward strand.
AATAACAGTAAAAAAGTAACCGGTAAATGTCTTTTTATTTTTTTAAAGTGCAGCTTCTAAACACTTCAAAAAAATGTACACATAGAAGACAAGTCATTCTGAGGAAATATGCATAGTTTCATGACTATACAACACTATATGGATGATAGAAAATTAAAAAACTATCAAACATCTGATGTAACTCTGTCCCTCTGTCACTGTGGGTAATGTGTGTGTGTGTGTGTGTAAGTGAATTAGGTGTGAAACTATCAGGGAGCATTTAGTCTCCAGCGCCAACATTTTACAGAACTGCCACTTTCCTGGAGTCTCCAGAATTACTCTGTGTCAGGTTCTGAGAGATCTAAGATTCCAAAAAATGATTTAATTAGAATACCATGAAGTATTGTGAAATACTATATATTAAGACTTTATATATAGGCTTTATGAACAGATTAGAGTGACTCGTGAAGGACCAGCACCACCTTCTCTTGTCCAATGGTTTGAGGAATATATCTTCCAGAATCCGGGATTAAGATTTAGGAGCTCTTTTTTATTCCACCCCCTTTCCTGAAAGTCTGTCTTGCAGAATTGACTAAAAATTAATCTTCACATTAATTCCTAATTATTTTGCAATTCTTTTTGTCAGTTCTTCTTGACCTGTTTTTTTCTTCTTCTTTTCTGACCTCATGACCCAGTCAGCATTTTTTGTACAATGGCCAAGTCTTAACTTATCAATTTCTGTATTGCATTTGTGTTTGATATTTCTCACAGGCTTTACAGAGTTAAAACTCTTTTTTTAGCGCATTTCATCTGTAAAAGAAAACATGCTCAATAATTCTGCACACATGAATATAAGGAGTTTTTCTCTTCCAGCTTTCCTGGACTATTGTATAGCACTCATAAATGATTAAATAAAAAATAATGGTAGTTATTAAGATTGATATGGTTTGGAATTGGTAAAATGTGCTTGGAAAAAAATCACAATAAAACAATGTTTTAATGTTTAAGTTTGGAATATTAACTGACATGAATGAATGCTATATAAATATTGTTCGTGTTAACATAATGTTTAGAAATAAAATATTATTGTAAAGTGTCACTAAAGTTATATATATTGTTCTGTGAATGTGATTTTAAAGTCTTGATGATTCGGATTAACCCTTTAACTGCCATATCCCTTAAAACCTCACTGCCAGAGGGATATTGTGAATGCATGTGCCCGCTGGGCACAGTTTACCTGATGCCACCGGGGTGGCGATGGCATTGGTGGCTTGAGCCCGCCATCGCTGCTTGCAGCTATATTTATTATTCTTCTTCTTCTTCTTCTCCCGAATGAATCGCATTTTTGAGGGCTTTAACATGCTCAAAAAGTCATGAAACTTTGCACACGCGTCAAACCTGGTGAAAATTTTCGTCTGATATAGGATTCAGAAGAGGGTGTGGCAAAATGGCTCGACAGCGCCACCTATACCAAGAAAATCAACAGCCTTCCAGCTATGTTTCACGTACATGCACGAAAATTGGCACACATATGTAACACACCAATACCTACAAAAAAGACTCTTGGAGCGAAATTCTAAACCCAACAGGAAATCGGTTATTTTTAATATTATGAGCATATTTTGTGTAATTTTGGTCATTTCCATGTGTTGTATTTTAACGAACTCCTCCTAGAGAGTTCTTCAAATCAACACCAAATTTGGTATGCCTAATCTAAAGGCCTTTGCGATGTTAAATTGCGAAGATCTTGAGTTTTCGTTGAAGGGCGTGTCCGTGGCGGCCTGGCGAATTTCGATGATTCGCCATGAAAAATGAAGTTGCTATAACTCACACATACAATGTCCAATCTGCACCAAACTTCACATGTTTGATGAAACTCTGAACCTGAACAGATTGACATGCCCATATTCAGTTATAGTCATAGCGCCACCTACTGGCAACAGGAAGTGACATATTTTACGCTGCGACGAACTACTCTTAGAAATTTTATGACACCAATGTCTTTTTTGTGGTCAGTCTAATCTAAAGGCCTGTGCGATGTTCAGTTGTGAAGATCTTGAGTTTTCGTTAAAAGGCTTGTTCATGGCGCCGCGACGAAGTTCGATGTCTCGCCATGAGAATAAAAGATGTTATAACTCAGGCATAAAATGTCCGATCTTCCCCAAACTTCACATGTGTGATAAGAGTCCTGGCCTGAACAGATCTGCAGACCAATATTCCACCGGGTGTGGCAGAATGGCTCTATAGCGCCACCTATACACTTTCAACGGAGTACGCCTCGAGCTATGTTTCACGTACATGTACAAAAATTGGTACACACATGTAACACTCCAATACCTACAAAAAAGTCTCTTGGTACGAAATCCGGATCCCAACAGGAAGTCAGTTATTTTGCATTTTCCCTTCAAAATTGGTGTTGTTTTTGCCATTTTCAGGGGTTGTACTTTAACGAACTCCTCCTAGAGATTTATTCAGATCAACACCAAACTTGGTCAATGTAATCTAAAGCCCTTTGCGATAATAAACTGCGAAGGACTTGAGGTTTCGTTAAAGGGCGGGTCCATGGCGGCCTGACAAATTTCGATGTTTCGCCATGAAAAAGGAAGTTGCTGTAACTCAGACATACAATGTCCAATCTGCCCCAAACTTCACATGTTGGATAAGACTCTTGACCTGAACAGATCTACATGCCAATATTCAGTTATAGTCATAGCGCCACCTATTGGCAACAGGAAGTTACATATTTTACACTGCGACAAACTACTCCTAGAAATTTTATGACATCAATGTCTTTTTTGTGGTCAGTCTAATCTAAAGACCTGTGTGATGTTTATTTGTGAAGATCTTGAGTTTTTGTTAAAAGGTGTGTCCATGGCGCCGTGATGAAGTTCGATGTCTCGCCATGGGAATAAAAGATGTTATAACTCCGGCATAAAATGTCCGATCTTCCCCAAACTTCACATGTGTGATAAGAGTCCTGACCTGAACAGATCTGCAGGCCAATATTCCACCGGGTGTGGCAGAATGGCTCGATAGCGCCACCTATACCCTTTCAACGGAGTGCGCCTCGAGCTATGTTTCACGTACATGTACAAAAATTGGTACACACATGTAACTCACCAATACCTACAAAAAAGTATCTTGGTAAAAAATCCGAATCCAAACAGGAAGTCGGTTATTTTTAATTTTCCCTGCAAAATTGGTGTTGTTTTTGTCATTTTCAGGGGTTGTATTTTAACGAACTCCTCCTAGAGATTTATTCAGATCAGCACCAACCTTGGTCAGTGTAATCTAAAGCCCTTTGCGATGTTAAATTGCGAAGGAATTGAGGTTTCGTTAAAGGGCGTGTCCATGGTGGCCTGACAAATTTCGATGATTCGCCATGAAAAATGATGGTGCTATAACTCAGACATACAATGTCCAATCTGCCCCAAACTTCACATGTTTGATAAGACTCTTGACCTGAACAGATCTACATGCCAAAATTCAGTTATAGTCATAGCGCCACCTATTGGCAACAGGAAGTGACATATCTTACACTGTGACAAACTACTCCTAGAAATTTTATGACATCAATGTCTTTTTTGTGGTCAGTCTAATCTAAAGTCCTGTGTGATGTTTAGTTGTGAAGATCTTGAGTTTTTGTTAAAAGGCGTGTCCATGGTGCCATGACGAAGTTCGATGTCTCGCCATGGGAATAAAAGATGTTATAACTCCGGCATAAAATGTCCGATCTTGCCCAAACTTCACATGTGTGATAAGGGTCCTGGCTTGAACACATCTGAAGGCCAATATTCCATTATAACGATAGCGCCACCTGCTGGCAACAGGAAGATTGGCACACATATGGAATAAACTTTGATATATTGCACTTATATTTATGAGTTTAAATGCATATTTCTCAACGTTCACCTTTTTAGTAAAGCCACACGATGGCGGTGAGCCCGGGTGCGAGGGCCCGTTCATCGCTGCTTGCAGCTTTAATTTTATTTGTATTTTATTTTATTGATTATCTTCACAAAAGGTCATGTAACTGTTAAAGCCATGTAGATTCCAACAGAAATATTCCTTTTTGTATTCCATGGTGCAGCTGTGTTCAATTTTGGAACCGAGTGAGTAGATAATGACAGTTTTTGTGTTTTTAGCTGAACTGTTTCTTTTAGGCTCCTATTTGAGACATTATCCTGAAATTCCGCTGTCTGTGTGGATTAAACTAAAAGTGAATATACAAACCGATACCACCTTAGAGCACACATTATAATGTCATGCATAGATTAAGTGCAGGTGTGGATTGAGGCTATGTTTATACTGCTAATTATTAGCAAGGTGGAAATTGAGAAAACAGGCATTTTCCTGCAGGCAACATCAGAGCAGCTTGTCGTCATTTTAGCGGTCTGTCCATCTCAATGTGTCTGCTGCTCAGCCTGAACTTTGCAGGGCCACTGCCTGCATCACCGCTGTCACTTGCATGGGTGGTTTGTGGGAAATGGAGCGTCTCCAGCTGAAGAGAGCGGCTCTGTTTCCGTCAGTCTGAAGGAGGAGGGGTGCGGAGAGCCGCTGCGCTGCAGTAAAGGGATGACAGTGCAGAGACGCCGAGATGAATCTTGGGTGACAGATTGCAGTCTAGTCGACTCTACGTTGTGCGTAGCAGTTCCACGACAGATCTCGCCGTGAAAGGGTATAATGTCTGCCTGCCAATCCAACCCCACCTGGTGCATTCCACCCGCTTTTGTTGTTAGATTTTGCTCAATGGACTGGACATTGTGTACTTTGGAACAAATGAACAAAGTCACAGAAACATTGACTGGTTTAGCACCTGTCTCTCAGCCCAGATGCTGAGGGACCTCAAAGTTTTGTCCTGGAATGTAAAACAAGGCAGGGACAGTATGATGGGGCAGAGATGTAGGAAAATAAAAACGAGAAAGCAGCTGTAGAGATAAAAGCCCTACAAAGACATGCATTTTATATATATATATATATATATATATATATATATATATGTATATTATATATTATATAAATCTTTGATTAATATATATATAAATTTTATTAATAAATCTATTATTTAATCTAGGGCGTAGTAAGAGCATGCATGACCTTTGTTATATGTTGTTTTCTTAGCAGTTAATTATTTTTTTTGACACTCTTTGGTTTTATATACTGCACATTTCTTGCGTGTCCTTTGAATATCTTGGGTACTGCATCTAATGTGACCTATGGTGTCCAGCTTGCCTGATTTTTCCCTTCATCTGCTGTCCACAGCACTGTGTCTGAATCCGAAGCCAGACGGTCTCTGACCTTTTAGTGTGGAAAAAATGGCTAATGCTGCCATGTGTACTTGGGAAAAACTACGGAATAGTAACATTCAGGGAAAAGAAGCAGGAACTGTAAGTCAGACTTGATTTCCAGCTGATTGTATATTCTGGAAACTCTGCAGCCTGGAATGGCAATAAAGTTTAATGCAGTCTTTTCACATAAGAGCGCTTCAGTGCTGAAGGTCAGCGATGGTAGTCCAAGACCTTCATCAGTGTGGCTCATCACAACCATATGGCTGAAAGTGTCATTTCTGTTTAAACCATCCCGTTAGTGCCGTCAAAGCAGCATCTGTTTCCAAGCCTGTGATTTATGCAATCCATTACATAATTACAGTTCAATATGAAAGTGTGGGTTTTGTTAATGTGTGATGTGATTTATGATAAATAGGAAACCTCCTTCATTAACTTTGATGCTGATGAGAAAGTAGCTTTGACATTAGGCTACATTCAGTTTGTTAGGCTATACATGTGTACGCATTAAAAAAATAAAATTAAATTAAACTGGAAATGTCTTGATAAGATGTATTTTCACTGCTGTCTGCTGAACGATCTACTCCAGGGTATTGTACAATGATTAAAGCTTGCCTGAACTACTTCCTATGACAGAAATATCATTATATGCTTCGGAGTTATTCACAAGAGTAAACTGAATTAAAAAATAATCACTTCAGTTATTTATGAATATTATTATTTTAATAGAATGTGTATTATTTATGTGGCTGGTTTCGTGTCTTTCTTTCTTTGTGGTTGTATGTGCTGCAGAGGCTGATGGGAGATGAAGAGGACTCTCAGAGGGTGAAGCTGTCAGAGCAGAATGGTTTGAGGAAGAGCGATTCAGAGGAGGAGCGGAGAGAGATGATCACTCCAGCCTTGAGAGATGCTCGGACTAAACGAGGTACAGCACGGCCTTCACCCGCCTGAGATATTCACTCACGCAAAGAAAGACGCCTGTGACAGAAATGAAATATGTTGTACAATTGGTATCTGCGCAAATGCATAGTTTTTAATTTTTTTTTACTTTTCATAAATTTGAATGTCCTTGTGCATTTCGCTGTTTGTTATATTTGCAACTAATTTTTCTGAAGGAAATGTGAGTGGTTTCCATGCAATATTTCCGTAAAATACTCACCTCCTATAATGTTTAGGTTGTTGTGTTTGTGTTTGTAGTGCCGCCGTTTCCTGTTCCTGTTCCTGTTTGTTGTTTGGTACCTAGTCTGAGTTTGTGTTTATAGCTTGCAGAAGTGCTTTCTGTGTAAAAGTTAGAGATTTTCACTGTGTGCATCAAATTTCATTGCGACCATTTCTGATTTAAACCACATTTATAATATAAAGACTTTGGATTTTCTATCATAATTACACTACCTTACTTTTTTTTATGTATTATATTGATCTTTGATGAGAGAGATTTTTGAGAGAGACATTTATAATGATACAAAAGATTTCTATTTTAAATGCTGTTCTTTCTATTTATCTAAACATTGAAAAAAAAACATAAAATATAATATGATAATAAAATTTTTTTCAAATAGCAGATTAGCATATTAGAATGATTTCTGAAAGATCACGTGACACTTAAGACTGGAGTAATGGTGCTGCATATTCAGCTTTGCATCACAGGAAGAAATTTTTAAAATATATCCAAATAGAAAACTATCTTTCTTATTTTAAATTATAATCATATTCTGCGATATTGCCGTTTTCCCCATAAATTTCATCAAATAAATGCTGCCTTTTTGAGAAAAAGAGACAAAAAGTCTTACCCAAACTTTAGATCCTTAACCTTAATTGCAATAGAAATGCACCACTTATAAAACCCCCATCTATTTCAATTTAAAATGAAACTAGCTTTGCAAAGTTCGACACCTAGCTTGAAATTAGCTTCTGTATCAGTTGAAGCACACTAGTTAAACAAGCCCCTCACTGATTACTGTTATGTCCCATTTCCCTTATGATGGACAGTCGTTTCCTGCTTTCCCAGCTGCTTTATTAAATACGTCTCCTTTTTTTTACATCTTTAAAAAAAACGGATGGCAAGGCCCTGCTGGTAATTAGGTTCTCTGTGCTGGCAGAGTGTCAGCCGCGTTACAGTAAACTTAGTTTTCAAATATGACTATTTCTCATACTTTTGACAGTTTTTCCTTTCTGTAAGCAGTATCTCACATTTGTTATTGAGAAACTCTGGCTGCAGAGCTGCAACCCGTCTCCTGTTGTGCGCTACAAATTTGACTCTCGTGGTCTGGTTTCTGATGGAGCTTCTGATGGTGTGACTGTGCCTAACTGAGCTTAATGATGCAGCAAAGCCCAATTACTCCTCTCCTGCTGCTGGAGTTCCCTTGAGTTTCTCACTCCACACCTTTCATTAGCACAGCCGGCCTCCAGCTGCATACACACACTGCACAGCACAGGCTGGACCCAGGTTGTGAGGACTACCATTCGCATAAGAATTTGTTATCGTAGCTTTAATTTCATTCTAATTGGTCAGTCTCAGCATTTTGCGGTCAGAATTTTTGCTAGCTTCATTTCTCTCCCATCACTTCATAGCAGAGATGGGACCAAGTCACACATGTGCAAGTCTCAAGTAAGTCTCAAGTCTTAACCTTCAAGTCTCAAGTAAGTCCCAAGTATTTTTTTCTTAGGCAAGTCAAGTCAAGTCAAGTCACAAGCTATGACAAGTCAAGTCCAAGTCAAGTCACCTTAATATTGTTATTTTACCTGCAGAATCTGATCTTAATAAAGTTAAAAGACAAGATATAAGTAACTGTCAGTAAATTAAAATAATTTGGATTTGCATTGTAAATACTCATGTTCAGTAAAATACATCATGGAATCAAACAAAATTGTAACTTCCTAAAATTTATTTATTTTTCACTTCTGCCAACAGTGTTTGAAATGTTTTACATTTTCAACATTGAGTCCATAAAACAAATAACAGCTAAACATCCTACAGACTCCTCTCTGAACACCTCTCTCTCTCTCTCTCTCTCTCAAACACAGTTTGCATACAACATTAAACTGTTACATTTCTCCTCTCTCTCTCTCTCTCTCTCTCTCTCTCTCTCTCACACACACACACACTCTCTCTCTCTCTCAGAGTATAGAATATAAATATGACGTATTTTCAGTTGTTTCATACTTTTTTTGTTATGTACAGTACAGACCAAAAGTTTGGACACACCTTCTCATTCAAAGAATTTTCTTTATTTTCATGACTATGAAAATTGTAGATTCACACAGAAGGCATCAAAACTATGAATTAACACATGTGGAATTATATATGGAATTATATACATAACAAAAAAGTGTGAAACAACCAAAAATATGTAATATTCTTGGTTCTTCAAAGTAGCCACTTTTTGTTTTGATTACTGCTTTGCACACTCTTGGCATTCTCTTGATGAGCTTCAAGAGGTAGTCACCTGAAATGGTCTTCAACAGTCTTGAAGGAGTTCCCCGAGAGATGCTTAGCACTTGTTGGCCCTTTTGCCTTCTGTCTGCGGTCCAGCTCACCCCTAAACCATCTGGATTGGGTTCAGGTCCGGTGACTGTGGAGGCCAGGTCATCTGGCGCAGCACCCCATCACTCTCCTTCTTGGTCGAATAGCCCTTGATGCCTTCAGTGTGACTCTACAATTTTCATATTCATGAAAATAAAGAAAACACTGAGAAGGTGTGTCCAAACTTTTGGTCTGTACTGTACATAACAAAAAAGTATGAAACAACTTAAAATACGTCATATTTATATTCTGTACTGTATATATATATATATATATATATATATATATATATATATATATATATATATATATATATATATATATATATATATATATATCCACTTCTCATGATTAGGTAATCACGGCAGCTACATTAATTTTTCTGATTAATTGTTTTGCTCTATGAGAAAGACAAGGTAACAAAATATTCGGGGCTTATGCCCCCTTAGCCCAGCCCTAGCGCCGCCCCTGGAATGCGTTTTTTTGATTGCCTGCTAGCGGATCATTAGGGGCCGTTCACATCACGTCTTTTGCGCGCGCAAGTTCGTTATTTCCAATGTAGGCGCGCGGTATGCGCGCTCATAATGGAAGCAACGCGCGCGCGTCGCACCGCATCGAGTTAAAAACATCTAAACTTTTCAGAATGCCGCAAGCGCACCGCAGGTCATGTGACAATAACTAACCAATCAGCTTCATCCTTTCCCGTATCAACGTTGAAAGCTCAGCTAAGATGAAGGAACAGCTGTTCATAGCTGTATATGGATTGCCATTTTGAAACGAATTTAGTAGCAGAGCTACTGCGAGCGATTTTTAGTGCTGCAAATCCATTTATCCTTTGCTGAAATTTCTACGTCTTCATTGAGAGAGAGCGTGTCATGGATGCTTAGCAACGACAGACGCCCCAGGAGCACTTCTGTCCGAGTGCTTTGGAAACAAGGAGAAAGCGGCGCGTCTAGCGTTTTCCACGCGTTTTTAGGCGCGAACTATTGAAGACAAAAGCGATGACTCTCGGTACCTCTCAGGCTGACATGTTGATGTGATGTGATATCTGATTTAAGTGGGCGTGGTGTGTGTAAGGTAGAGAGGGCATGACTGATGATAGTGTCCTGATCCAGTCACGACGCTATTCTCAGCCTGTGCTCCAGCTGAGTAATCAACTTTATTTAAAAAAATAATTTATATATTTTATATTCAAACTGAAAACATGATGTGATTAACACTCAAGTCATTCAAGTCATCGTGTCTCAAGTCAAGTCAAGTCCCGAGTCTTTAACTTCCAAGTCCGAGTCGAGTCTCAAGTCCTAAAAATAGCGACTCGAGTCGACTCGAGTCCAAGTCACCAAGTCACAAGTCCCCATGTCTGCTTCATAGTTTCAATTAGGGATGCCTGTATGTCAGTATCATTATATTTTAACAATCTGTATCAGTCAGTGTTCGATTATCATTTCCCGCACTTTTGCATGTAGATGAAAGCAAATGTAATGCTCACCTTGTTTAAATGAAACTTTAAAATCCAGTAATTTGAAAAATCTGTTAAATATAATGTTATAAAATCTGAAAATCAATATCCATTTTTCATATAATGTTGTGTTTAAATTCACTAGCATTTTGAAATTTTTTTGTAGTTATTGTTTTATTTTTATTGCATAATTTTAATATATGCCATTTATCAGTTATTGGCTAGAACATTAAAATCGTTATTGGCTTATCGTTTCTTACCAGAAGATGGTAAATGTCTTGTCCTTATCACAAAATAAGCTGTCGGGAAGATTAAAATCCGTAAAGCCCACAAAACCAGTCATAAGTCGCTGGGGTATATTTTTAGCAATAGCCAAAAAAACATTGTATGGGTCTAAATGATCGATTTTTCTTTTATGCCAAAAATCATTAGGATATTAAGTAAAGATTGTGTGCAATGAAGATATTTTGTAAATTTCCTATCGTAAATATATCAAAACGTAATTTTTGATTAGTAATATGCATTGCTAAGATAACTTTAGAGGTGATTTTCTCAGTATTTTGAGTTGTTTGCACCGTCAGATTCCAGATTTTCAAAGAGTTGTATCTCGGCCAAATATTGTCCTATCCTAACAAACCATACATCAATAGAAAGCTTTCAGATGATGTTTCAAAATATTGGCACTTAAGACTGGTTTTGTGGTCCAGGGTCACAGATTATAAATAACAGTTTGAAATGAAAACCTGCAGTAATGAAACTAAAGTCATCCCTTAGCAGTGCGCCACTGGTCTTGTGAAGTTCTGTTTTGGTGCTGTTCCTCATCAGCTCATTTTGCTTTGCTTTCAGAGTTATCTAAAGTTTACTGACATGTACATTACCTTCCGAATGAACCACCACAGGGAATCCTTCTGCTGCCCAAATATTGACCCTTTACCCAGCTGAGAACAAACCTGCTCTCTGAACCCGGCTCTCTCCGAACAGATGCTGTTCTTCAGCCAGAGACGAGAGAACAACTCCTCAGCCCCGGCGAGCTATTTGCAGACATAAAAGACAAGAACGTGTTTGATGTGGAGTTCAGCTAATGAACAGGGGAGAGAGACTCTAGATTGCGATCATTAGTATGGAGCTTCACTCCTGCTGCTTTTCTTAGCGCCTACACTCCTTCATACATGAGGAGAGAAATCCTGGAAGAGAAAAAGAGAGGAATAATTCACAGAAAATGAAAGTTTACATCATTTACTAAACCCCAACCCTGTTATTTTCATTTCTATTTTTGTCCATGCGACAAAGGTCGATGGAGATTTATAAAACGCTCAAGAAGGACAAAACTAGTTCTTGTGTGAAAGTTTTGTTTAGCCGTGATGTGAACTCTGCCAGCCCTTTCAAGCAAAGAGCTATGCCTTAATATTCTGTGGTTTTATAAAGACTGCCATAGGAGGTTTGCTGCCCCTGTGATGGCCCTTACACATGGATTAAAGTCTAAATTGTGTCAGATTCCCCAAGAGAGATGCAGCACAGTTGTGGGAGAATGAGTCTATGACCTTAGAAAAGTACTTAAGAGGAAATGCTCAGACTTGAGCACATTTGGGCTTCCAGTCTGCTTAGATGTATTGAGCAGCTTTGTTGCAAAATTTCCTTCATTTCTCCTGCTGGATGTTAAAGATCCTGAGCAGACTGTAAAATTGAAAATATAGGCCTGTCTCTTTCCTAGTACATTATAAATGCTCCTTTTTTCCCAGGCTCTTTATTTTATAAAAGTACAGCACATCACCTTCTACACCCCCTCTGACACTAAATGTGTTAAATACAGCTGTTTTTAAGCTATTGTACTGTGCCCTTTGTGTGTGATGGTCGGTCATATTAATGTGCTCTTGGTTGTGACTAATAAGATGATGATTTGTGAAGTGTTTAAGTTGCCGCTCGGTAAGGGTTGTGGAGAAATGCTCTAATGTTCACACAGTACAAATTATGCAAAACAATAAAAAATCTGCAATCCATGTTATGTTTGCGTGAATGCACATTTTGTTTTTGACAATATTGTTGCTGTTTTCAAGGAACATTTAAAAAAAATTCAAATGTTTGGAGTTGGAGTGGTGTTTTTTTTTTTTTTACTTCGTCTCTTCTGCTCACCAATACAGTAAAAATTGTAATATTGTGAAATATTATTGCAATTTAAAATAACTGTTTTTTTTATTCTAATGTATATAATATAATTTATTCCTGTTATGCAAAGCTGAAATTTCAGCATTATTACTCCAGTCTTCAGGGTCACGTGATCCTGGATATTATCTATGCAGAATAAAATGTGCAGAATAAAAAAAAAAAGGTTTCCATCATGTACAATGTTTCACAGAATAATAATGACAACTTTTCACGTTATATACATCAGCTTTGATACAGTTTTGGAAATAATGAATTAGTTATGAAAAAAATTTAAAAAAAAATGTTTAATGACAAAAAAAATCTGATTAAATGCAAAAATGCTTAAAGGGGGGGTGACATGCTATTTCATGCATACTGAGTTTTTTACACTGTTAAAGAGTTGGATTCCAATGCTAAACATGGACAAAGTTTCAAAAATTAAGTTGTATGTTTGAAGGAGTATTTCTGTTCCAAAAATACTCCTGCCGAAAGAGCGCACGCTCCCATATAGCAGAGCACTGAGAGGCTGAGCACAGACAATCACTGATCAGAGCGAGAGCGTTGCGAAATGTCACAAAAGGAGTGTGTTTTTGGTTGCCAGGGCAAGACAACCCTGCACAGATTACCAAAAAAAAAACAGCATTAAGGGACCAGTGGATAGAGTTTATTTTTACAGAGCATCAACGGAGATGTGCAAGTGTTTGTGTTTGTTCCCTGCATTTCTAAAATGCTTGTTTTACAAACAAAGCCCAGTTTGATGAAGGATTTGCGTATCGTTTATTTCTTAAGGATGATGCAATCCCAACGAAAAAGGGTCAAGATTGTGTGTTGGAACCGCAGACGGTGAGTAAAACTGCTTAAAATATCTCTGCCTCCTTGTTAGTGCGTCCGCCTCCCATCGGAGACCCGGGTTCGAGCCCCACTCGGAGCAAGTCGTTGCTGCTGCTCACGTTCAGTTTCAGCCTTCACAGCTGTCACAGCTTCCACATGCTCTCAACTCAAAAGCCTACTCGCGCTCGTGATTCTTTAGCTCCGCCCACACGTCATGCCTCCAGGCGCTCGTGTTTTTCCGGGAAAAATCGGTACAGACTATCTTTCGCTTATGAATATAATAAAACTAAAGACTTTTTGGAGTTATGAAGGATGCATTACTACTCTATATGTACTCAAGATTAACAGGATATTGAGTGAAAACGAGCATTTCACCCCCCCTTTAATTTAATGACAAATAACTTTACATAAAGTTTATAAATATACATTTTCACAAAATCTGAAATTCTCTTCTCTTTTTGGATGTAGTAAAACAACCACAGATACATACAGCAGAAAACATCTGGATCATGTTTGCATTTTTTTTCTACAATTCTGACCTTGAAATCAGGATTAGGCGTGAAATAATGTCTTCAGAATCATTCATGTGCATGAAAATGGGCTGAGAATTGAACAAATAGTTGTAACCTGACTCTTGTCAGAAATCGTGCCTTTATGGCAGATTTATTGATTAATGGATAAAACAAAACTTCACCTAACAAATGTTTATCAAAATTAGAAATCCTACAAAATGCTGAGTGTTTTGTGAGAAAGTGTAAGATGCTATAACAGAACAGGCACTATTTTGGGAATTAGCACCTCAAAATTAGTAAGAAACAAGTATTGGATCTCATTCAGCGAATATGAAGTAGGGTGTATATTGCTCATATTTAGGGTTTGAACAAATCCTAAACCAAAGTATTAATTGATTGGTACCTAACTCCATTCATTTAAAATAAAAAAATCTTAAAAAGTTTTAAATCTTTACTTCAAACAATTCAGCCTGTGATTTGAAAGATGCCCGAGCAAACAGCTGCGATGTCCATCTGAATGAACTGGAAGTGCATGTGATGATTCACAGTGACATTTGTGGAAAGAAGGTACAATTCCGTACTGATGTCACTGGCAGTAAGGTTTTATGTGGGGAAAAGAAAAAAGAGCTGTCAAAGAGTATCAGCGCACCTCCTCTGAAGAGTGGATCTGGGATGATTTCCACCACAAGTGACCCTTACACTGTGAGCGTGACGCACACGTCCACCCATAAACTAACAGGACACTGTCTCCTGCCCTACAGCTCTAGGACAGGTCATACTGAGACAGCATAATGCACAAATTCAGCTTCTGTGTGTATAGTTTCAGCTGCGCTGTCAGATTAATGCAGCAGACTGAAGGCGTCTCAGTGAGCGCTTTGATCCTGTTCTTGAGTGAATCTGTCACTTCGCATCCAATTTTCTCATTGAATCAGCTGATTTTGTGGCATAATGCGGTTTAATGAAGAAAAATCATCATCTTGAGACTGTCAGTGAACTCTATTTTTATGGCTTTGTGTATAAGCGGTGTATTGGATCTAGATGTTGGCATCGTGGGTTGTTTCGTGTCATGCCGCTGTGACTCAGAGCGTTGCGCTAATCAAATTTTCAATCCGTTTCATTGCCACATGCTGCGTGTATCCACAAATGCCATAGAGTTAATGACATAATGCAAATAAATGTGCTGAAGAAGTTTCAAAATGTGAAAGTCGTTTAGTCCTCTGCTTTCGGGAATGTGATGGAAATATTGAACTTTGTGTAAAGGGAGTAATTTGTTTAAAGTGGCACTCAAAATGATGAGTCTGAAGAGTCCTCTTCATGTGGATGGGCTGGATATTTTAGGCTGTATCGCATGAAACTGAGCAAAGGCATTAGAGGAAAAGCTTTTAAACCCATCTCAGACATTGGCTCTTCAACCTAGAAAGCCCATCTTGACAAAGGCAGGAGTGGAAAAAGATCAAGCCTGTTGATTGTTAATGATGTCACCAGTCTTAATGTTTTTACGGTGTTTTGTTTGTTTTGATTCCCTAAGCATAACCACATTGTAATTTTATATATTCTTAAATATTTAAAATTTAAATATTTTTTAAGGAGTTATTTTCACTCAAATATGTCTTGCTTTAGTTTTTTGAATTTGAATTTGGATTTTTTTTTTGTACTAGATTGTAATAGATTTAAAATAGATATATATTTCTATTACTCAGTTGCCGTTGCCATTTTATTTTTACTTTTTTGCATTTCTCATTTTCTAAAATAATGTTGTTGTTGTTGTTGTTTTTTAATATGAATCCATTCACTTATTTATTATCTTAAAATTTTAATAGAAATGAGTCACAATGGCCAGATTGGTAAAATTATTTAATCTTTCTTTTTTTGGGGGGTGGGGTAAATTATATAGTCGTCTTAACTATATAATTAAAGGTAATGTTCCACCCGAAAATTAAAGTTGTCATCATTTACTGACCCTCAGAGTTTCTTTCTTTCTCCTGTTGAACACAAAAGAAGATATTTTGAAGAATGCTGGGAAACTAACAGTTACCGGTAGTCAAAAGAACTACAATGAAAGTCTATTGACAAATGTTTGGAAACAAACATTCTTCAAAATATCATCTTTTGGTTTCAACACAAGAAACTTCTAGAGGGGTAGAACTTTAAGCTTTCAACTAAAAACAGAATGGAAAAAGCCAGGGCTAGCTGTTCATCCCACCCACTGACTAGTCGATTTTGAAAATGTAGTTTTGTACATCCTCATAATAGATTTTGGCTCTACCCCTGGTGAAATGAAGGGGTATGGTGCCACATTCAGCATCGTCTCAGCTCCTGTTGCTATTTGTGGCAGGGGACGGAAGTAAGGCCTGTTGCCTGACATTTGTGCCCTTTCATATGATGTGAGAGCTGTAGAAAGGGTCACAGGACACTAATTTGCACGCAGTGGGGGTGCAGGTGTTCTCAGGGGATTGAATCTATGCTCAGGGCCGTGTAATGCTGTGATGGTGATGTGCTGACAGGACCTGTCCTCTCTCATTCTCTCGGTGCAGACACCACACCAACCCGGTGGGCACAGAGTGGCTCTGGAAAATGGACCCGGCCGGGAAGATCATTCAGGAAGCTTTGGAGAACCGCAGGAACATGATTCGCCAGTTCAGAGGTAAGGACTCCCCGGAGCGTTGCTGTCTGTTACCTTCAGGTGACCTCATCTACCGCCTCCAAACAAACACCAGTGGATTGAAAGGGTTGGTTCATTACTAGATACACTTATTGGCCACAGTCTACGTTCTATTGCACACAAAATTTGATGGCAACAAATGACATGAAAGGTGTTTTTGCATCAGATCCAATGTGGACATGAAATAAAAGTATGCTTTGGAAATCTTCTTGTGCCAAAAACTTAGGTAGAATATTTGTTTATAGCAGAATATTCTCACATGCTTTAAATAGGCCTTTACACTGCAATTGCACAGAAAAAACTAGTTTTGTTTGTCTGGTGGGATATAAATATAGCTAAATGTATTCAAATCCTTTTTCCTCAGAGGCACAGATCCAGTTGGAAGCTGTTCAGACATTGTGTGACATAACACTGTGTTGACGTCTCTACACTCTGAACACCCTCCCGGTTTCAGAGATTGTCCAACAGACACTGGGGTATATTTAGCTGTCACTACGGTTTGCAGAAGGCAGTAACAGGACCGGCTCTAAGTGCAGTTCGACTGGGTCTAATTTATTCATTTGCACCCTGTCACTTTCTTCAGCATCTGCTGGATCAGATCAGTAGTGGATCCATCAGCTTTCAGCAGAATTAAGGGGATGAGGTTTGTTGCTGGATCAGTTTGACGGGTTGAGATCAGATGGAAAGGGCATCTTGTTGAGACTTCATTTGTAAAGCAATGTATGAGAGTATTATTTCATGTGCTGCTTCATAGGTGTTACATACTTATGCAGATTTTTCTCATACAGGCGTATGGAGGGGACACAATAAATTCTAGTCGATGGAGAGCATACAGTTGGTAAAGTTGGTTTCTTTAGCCATATTTGGATGAAATTAGTTTTCCTTTCTGGATAACCGGTGTTTCATAGATCCTGTCTTAGTTAATTGTGTCTGTGTTTTTCCTCAAACAACGTCTGAAAAATATAATTGATCAGATTATATACTGTTTTTCTTCCAACTCATGCATCTTCTGAAAAATCTAATTACATATGAATAGGAAATATCTGTGATTGCAGCATTAAAAAAAATTCACTATGCTGCATTTTCATTTTGACCGTCAGCTACCATAACCAAAGTTAGGTTTCCCATTGCATTTCCTTATGCATCTTCATTATTAATTTAGAACATTTTTCAAACTGTCTGGGTGATGTAACAGTTGATGGTTAATGCTGAGATCTGATGTAAAAAGAAAATGTAGTCCAATCACAGACTGCACAAAAACTTATTCTTTCATGAAGTTTATGTTTTGGGGTGGTGTGGTGGGGTCTGGGCTGTTAATTGAAAGCTTGTAGATTAAATCCCATGATATGAATCAAATGGTCATCAAAACTAAAGACCAAAACTAAAGTCTGGACTTTATGCAGGATTGTATGACATTGAGAATTAAAAATGTTTTAAAATTTTATTTAAGTTCCAGAACTGCAAACAAATTGTCATTTGAGTTCAAGGAGGTCGAATTAAAATGGTAAAAAATCATATGCTGTAAGTGTAGTTTTAATTGCAATAACGCCGAATATCCTATGACCGATTTGTTTTAAATTCAAGCTCATGAATTGATAGTGAGCCTATTGCCAAACTCAATTCATGACTGTAAGTTGCTTTGGATAAAAGCACCAGCTAAATGACAAATTAGTAAATTAAACAGTGCTGCTTTTATCCAGTCAAATGTTACCGCCAAGGGAAATAATTTCTGCTTTGATGCCAACTTTTCGGATTTAGGTAAGTCATGATAGAAAATGATGTCCTTCACACTTAGGAATATTTTTGCAATGACATTCCAATATTGTGTCATAAGACAATCTAATTCCACCAAATTTCCCTTTCCCACCAAAATGTGCCTCTTGTGACAGAACACATTCCTGTCTCCTTCCTCATCTCAACAATCAGGTGACGTCAGCTCGTAATGGGTTGTGATTTCACTGCCAGATCCAAAGTTCAAGTATTTTGGCAGACATCTGGATCAGACTCTTTTGGGATAGAAAGGTCACACACGATGGGTTTTCAAGGATCTTAAGATGGGAACTGAATCCTGTGCTTTTTCTGAGCATTTGAAACAACTCACCGCACTGCCTTCATACTCCAGAATATGGGGTGATTTGGAGACTTGCTTGATGTATTTTTCCCCCGTCTGCAGTAGTCTGAAAAATTCATGTCTAGCGTAGATCGCTACAAAACAGATCTGCAGCTAAGAAAGGGAGTTCTCTGATGATATCTGCAGGGGTTGGTATTAGGTGGGTGGCACAGTCCCAAAGTCAGAATGATTTGATTTTATCATTTGCAAATTAAACTTTCTGCTGTACGAAACTCAAGACATCTGTCTTTCATCAGCAACTTAGCAAAAGAAAATGAACATTACTCACGGCCTACTATTTTAGTTGAATTATTTTTCAGAAATCTAATATTGTTCCCATCAAGTGTTTTTTTTTCCTTCGGGTTTCTAGAAAAATAGACTTGGAATGTTTGTCTAAAGCAGAACACATTTTTTGTCCCAAAGATTAACAGTTGTGATGCATCTGAGCCAGAGGGTCCTGATGGAGACTACTGTAGGTGTTGTTCCAGTGTCTGAGTTGGTGCCAGATGTGTGTGTGTTGTACCACCTCCACACTGTCGTATTGGTCTCACCATCCTTCCTGGCTTGGTGGCGCAGTTGACATTTTGCAGTTACATCACTGCTGCATGTAGCAGAAGTAACCCATGATGACCCAGGGCTGAGTAAACAAACGCACTAACAAGTGAACACAGACTGGATGAAAGGAGTGGAAGAACACTGTGCAGAGGGTACAGAGCCAGGCTCCTCAATGAGCAAGAAAGAGGGAGCAAAATGTAGAGTGGCTACTTCAACTTGCAATGTTGCTAGTTCATTGACCGATTAAATATTTTATTATTACAGCATTTTTTGTTTTTTTGGGGGGCAAGATTTCTAATACACTAGAAACCAATTTCAAATTTGCCTGCAGTCCACTGTTTGTCCAAAGATGTCTTTTTGATTTTAGACTTAATTGGGTTGCTTTTGCGGTCTATAATTTCGTTTTTGAAGATTAAAAGTTTCTCCGAGTTGAATTTGCTGAGACAACTTTAAGATATTTGTTGATTGGTTAATTTCATTCAAAGTAAACACTGTGACTCTGGTGCTTTAGAAACATCGCTGTTTCATCATCCCAACATGGGGTGAGATTCCCAAAAGCATTCTTAACTTACTAAGTTCTGTTGTTACCAATATAGTTCTACGTTTCAGTGTTTTCTGTATCAGTATCAGTATCTGCTGTTTCTTATACAAATTTAGTCTTTAAATTTGTCATAAAAATAAAACCAGTTTTTTTCATAGAGAGCACATGTGTGAATTTTCTTTGACCATTGACAAAAGGGTAAAACCCCTTTTTTGAAATCTCAAAATAAAGCGGGAAAATGGAGAACAAAAATACCGAAATAGTCCATGTATACAATTTATATAAATAATCTGACATTATTTCGTTCTTGAACCAAAAAAATATTACTCCACCATCTACATGATGTAATTAACAGCAATTCTATATCGTCGAACCAACAAAGTTTCTGGAAACAGTTGTCTCTAGCTATGTAATTTTGTAGAGTAAAAATGTGAGTTATGTTGTTTTATATAGGGAGTCACGATAAATATCGGCTGATATGCGTAATGCAGGTTCTGTAATCCACTGTAAATTTACTGACAAGATGTGCATATCGGCAGATATTTATCATGCATGAATTGAATGTGAATCGCACCTCAGTCTCAGTGGCAGATTTGAGGAGAGTTTGAAAAACTTATGTTTGCAATTCTGCCTGTGGCCCTAGTTGCGAAGAAACTACACACTTAAGCTTTAACAAATGCCATCGCAATCTGATCACTGAACACTTTTTAACCATTTGGTGTTTTTTCCACATGATAGGTGTTCCAGGAGTGCGTCCCGAGCGCTTTGAAGAGGGCCTCACTGTGAAGCACTGTGCTATGTCTTTGGTGTGCGAACCCATCATGTTTCCTGAGATCAACTCCTTCTTGTATCCTGAGATCATCCTTCGACTCCTTCACCAGCAGAATATATCCAGCTTCCTGGTCACCAACGCTCAGTTCCCTGAGGAGATCAGGTGGGATTAAAAGCCTTAAGGTAATGGGATCTGCTGTGTGCAAAATTGTTCAGCTTGGGGACTAAATGGTGAATCAGCTACTGAAAATCAGATGTCAGTCATCCACTAATCATAATATAGTGGGCACACATTCCTTTCAATGTCTATGATGATCAAACTTTTGTTATGTATCTTGTCATTTATTATTAAGTGATTCTGATCTGGTGCCTACAGACAAAGCCCGTTTTTCTATGCATTTATTCTCTGTATATCTGCAGTAGTTCTAACAGCTGAAAATCCTCCAGCTTGAAGTTTTTCCCTCAGTCTTTGAAGTCCCACTTGGGCTGTAACTGGAGTGATAAGCCATAATCATGCACTGAATTGCAAATCACAGCTTCTTTGACTCCCAGCTCTTCCAATTCCACTGGATTGTGCTAAATTCATGAGTTTTCAGGAGCAGCCAAAAAGCTTTTAGCTCTCTCACTCTTTCTGCTTCCCAGCTTAATGCAAAATATATCCTAACCTCATTCTCCCGGCTGCTGCACGCCGAATCCTTTCACAGAGCAGGTTATCTGAGGGTGAAGGGACGTCACCTCAGCTGCTGGGATATCACTTTGGCAGTGTGCTGAGGAAGTGAGAAACACTTGTCAATCGTTGGTGTGTATCTCGTAGCTGCAAGCTTCATCACGCTTCTCTACTGAAGCATGCCTTTTCTGTGTGATAAACAAACCAAAAAATTATATTCAGTGTGGGTCCCAGCACTGAGCTTTTCCTGCTTTCTTATATGCTGTTATAATGAGATCCTAGACCTGTGGCTCATATCAGTATGGTAATTATTTATTGCATTCTTTTCAGGAGGAAAGGATGAAATGGTTCACCGGCACAAACCTCACACTAACAGCTCAAAATAACCAGTGATGCTGAGACTTATTTTAATGCTCTTTATTGGTTTATACATACAGAGAGCTTGTGTTTTAGTACATTATATTATTTAAATGCTGTTTTCTTTTTTAGTTTTATTTATGTGCTTTCATTTTAACATAGTTTATACAGACAAGAATGTGCAGGGCAAGAGAGCACTTCTGTTCGTTCATTTTCATTTTGAACAGTGTTTTTATTTTTTTAAATCTGCAGTACAGTTCTAAAACATTCCCTCTTAGATTTTAGAATAGAATTCAGTAATATTATTTAGAGCATTTCTGTGTAATAAGCATTGTTTTTTGCCTTAACACTTTTCACTATTTTAAGGATTCTTCACAGTGCATGACACTGAACAACTGGAACAAAAGTAAACAATATAACAAAAAAATGTATAAAGTAAGAATAAAAAAGCTGGAATAACCCTGAATAAACTTACCAGTTTTAATTAGGTTTTAAAGGTGTGAAGATAGCACTATTATGCCCCTTTTTACAAAATGTAATAAAACTTTCAGGTGTCCCCAAAATGTGTCTTGTGAAGTTTCAGCTCAAAATATTGACAGCCTAGGAATTTGCATGATCAGCCTGGAACAGTGACCGGCCGATTCCAAACTGGTCCATTTTGACGTCACATTTATGCTCAGATCTGCATGTAAACATGTCTTCAGCATGGAAGTTCTTCACTCTGAGTGAAGAAGACACAAAGTTCAGCATTTGTAATACATGTAGGCCCAAAGTAAACCGTGGGGGGACCTCAGGGCTTGATTAATGCTTGTCATTCAGTGGGATAAATGCTAAAAAGGGCACTTTCCGTCAACAGTTGTGGGTGGAGTCTGTACAAAATGATGTCTGAGATAGACACTGCTTATGATTTATGTGGATTAAAAAAGAGTGGGTAGATTTTTATCTTGTACACACATTTATGTTGAAACACTATGTAAAAGTGAATTTTGCATAATAGGTGACCTTTAATAAATGGGCAGAGCAGGAAAGAAGTTGAACTGAGCAATCTAGATATTGTTGTGCAAGGAGGTGGAGGAAAGATGTTTGACAAGGTGGTTCATGTGTGACTTAAAGCTGAAAATTAAGTATAAAATCAGACCTATATTGGTATAATGGATGAGGGATTCAATAAAATGTCTAAACACAGATTGTAGTGAGATGAAAAGACTTTGTCTGAGTTTTGGAAAGTTATATATTCATAATTGTAACATCATGCATACAAGTTTATTAATAGTGAAAATCCTGTCCAGGCCTGTCAGCAGATACATATGCATTTCATTGGCATAGCAATGGTATTTGAGTGCATGCCATCAAATTATTTATGTAAATTTAAAAAAGTAAAGGGCCCAGAACTGAGCCCTGGGGGACACCATGAGTAGTGGGAGCAGGTCTTGATTTGGCTATCGGTAGGAATTAATGCCTTTCATTAATTAATTTAGGATATCAACCAGAGGAGAGCAGAATCAGTGATGCTAAAATCTGGAAAATATTGTGGCAGACTGTCAAAAGCCTTGTTGAGATTTAGGAGTACAAAAATAGCTAAGAATCAGAACCCTAGAGGAGGTTATCATCTGCCTGCTGAGATTTTTGAGAATGTATTTTAATCCACTCTTCAAGATGTTTTTTAGAATGACCACAATGTTTGAATGAGACACAGGGTCTGCATGTCAGCTTGTCTGTTTTGAAAACCAGTAGCTGTATTGACTTGTCTACTTGCCCATAGGGAAACCACAAGGAGGATTCTGCCCACTTATCACTCAGATACCTTGCCTTACTGTTTAGTGGCCGGCAACATTTACACTGTAGATACTGACATTGCCTAATTAGAATTACAATGTCTTTACTAAAATGATGATAGGGTGAGCTGAACCCAGTGACTAATCTTTTATTTGACTAATGCAGCTCTGGCAGTTGGTACGGTATATTGTCTGAACATACACATTTCCTACTCTTGGCTTAATTCCAGTTTTCTTCTCAAACTCAATCACTCAGTTGTGAGCTGCTTTATTGTGTTGTACAAATACACAGTAACAAAGAATATGATACAATAGAGCCTCTTGCTCTGGCTGGCCATAAATGGTTTAAGTCCTCATGCATATACACTCCAGTATTCTTCAGATTTGTTAATATGTTAAAAAACAAGACTTTGTTTATACAATGCTAAGTTAATTATCTTCCCAACTCTTTTTCTCTATCTATAGGAGTCTTGTGCCTGTTACACAACTTTATGTCAGCGTTGATGCCAGCGCAAAGGACATTCTGAAGAAAATTGACCATCCCCTTTTCAAAGACTACTGGCAACGCTTCTTGGACAGTCTCAGAGCGCTTGGTGAAAAGGTAGGTCCACTGTGCTGTAATACAGATAAAAAAAAGAGTTTTGACTATGGTAGAACAGTTGATTTGTTTTGAGCATGTAATACTGCCATCTCACTGACTTCATAGTCACACAACCTGAAAACTACATTTAGATTTAGAAAAAAGTCTTAGATGTGGGACTGTTGTTCTACACACATAAGGCATATTTTACAATCTTAGTCTTAAAGAAGCCAAGAACCTTTTTTAGGACAAAATGTTGTCAACAGTCACCAGTGTTGACCTTTGCTTAGCGGGAATCCCAAATAGAACTGTAATTATCAAGAGTACAAGACCCTGGGTAACACTGTGTGCTGCTTTTGATCTTTAAATAGTGTGCAGATCCTAATGAATCAGCTAGAGCTTGGACATCAGCACCATTGCTCCCAAATTACTTGTATTGACACTATTAGTCACTAGCCTGTGATGATTAATACGAACATTGTAATAATCATCACAGACCATGAAATTAAGACATAAAGAGACTGTGGTATTTATTCAGCGCTCCACAATCGCGCAAGTAAACATTTATCAAGTGTTTAACAAGGTTAATAGTTCTGTTATTTCTGTGCATTACTGCGTGTAAAACTTATAAACTTATGAAATATTTTTTTAATTGCCGAAAGCTGTTCTTCTCTTCACTCATAATTTTTCCTGTAATTCATATTAGGCCTGTATAAAATGCTTTGGAAATCCCTGCTATCGATTATGTTAATCCCAAACAGCATGACTGCAAAGCTCCAGGATTGATTTCATCTTAACCCAAATCCTGTGATTTATCTGAGTAATAACGTGCGTCCATCTGAAACAGTGTTCATTTTTTTACCATCAAAAGTAGGAGTTGAATAAACGCCTTCAGATTTAACTGTTTTATTGAGGTGAAGTTCTTTTTAAAAATGCTAGTTGGATGAAGTGGATGCGTAGGCGCTGTCCGTCAACAGCTCTTATTTCGGGTTCAGCATGCTGACATGACAAAAGCAAGAGCCTTGGCATTACTGCTTAATGATTTTAAGTGCCATCATTCAGAGATGATTCACTATGCATGTGTGTTAAACTTCTGTAATGACTTTCCTGCATTTGCCATTGAACAGACTGCTCATTCTACTGTACAGTATGTGTGTGTGTCTATATGTGAGTCATAAAAAGAACGACACAAGAAAAGAAAGTGCTCTTCTGTTTTCTAATGAGTTGAGATCACCTGCAGTGTCACTTTCTATCTGAAGAGAGCAACTCGACATTGATGGCACTGAAGGCAGCAGGATTGTGGGGCATCCAGGATAGTGCTTGTATCCAAAACGACTTGCAGATAAAAGAGAGCAAAAAAAAAAAGAAAAAAAAGGAAATGCATATGGAAAGGTTTATTTTAAAGACATTCAAACTGGCCATTCCTATTTCAGTGGGTGATTTTGGGCCAGAATAAGCTGCAGTGTTACCAGACTTTAAGCTGATGGTGAAAGACTGGCTCTGAGACGAGCGAGACTTTCATGTGGCTGACACACGCTGCGCCTCCATCATTTGAACTTCACCTGTCTAGACTGACACTGATTCCTTACACCGTTTGTTTACCATTTTATGTACTAATTGTGCCATGGATTATTCATGAATCTCATATTTAAAAGATTTTATTACAAGGCATTTGTTTCTGACTTCTATTTGTCAGAGATAAATAATAGGCAAGTATAAATACAAATTCATTAATGGCTGTTTTAACATTCATCACCATAACAGTTCTATTCCATTCTTTCCCCTGTAACTACAACATTACGTTCTCATTAAGTGAGCTGTTAATGCACATTCTGCTTAATTGATTTTCAGATATTTGCCAGCAATCTGTATTAATTATATACTGTTTAATTTTTTGTGTTTCTTTTTTTCATGTAATTTCTGTGCACTGTACAGAACTCGTTCTTGATAAATTGCCATTTGGAACTTGATATAGGAGCTCTTAGATATCTCATGCTTTTATTTGCAGTTACCTTGAAAGTGCACTGCCAGAGATATATGTGCTCCTGTGTGATTTTGTGAAATTAAAAAGAAACTTTGCCACAAAACCAGTCACAGGGAATACATAACACCAATAACAGAATGGACCGAGCTCTTTTTATACACCACTGTGTGTTGTATTTAAATGAGTTTGTTTGGTGCAAGTCTACAAACATCACGGAGAACAACCTGTTGAATTGCAACAATATAACAACAATAGCAACTGTATTCCCATATTGTTTGGCGATGATAGGATTCTTATTTATAAATCAACTAATATTCACCACCATTCTATTTATTGGTCTTCGACTATGTTTTTGTGATTTTTGTTTGTGATATGTATATGTGTGTGTAAGGAAAACGGGTACATTTCGCTCGAAGGGAATGATTTAAAAATTTAAAGGGAATTTTAATAGAATCACTGTTTCACGGCTGATCACTGAGACGCCCTGCGATTCACTGAACGAGCCGTTTAACATCAACTCTGCACTGGAAACACTCAATTAGCACAGTAACAAGATCGGCAGTTTAAGACATTAACTTGTAAGCACAAAACTCAAGATACTTCTCTTTTCAATATGAATAAGGCTTTATTAGATAAATCTAAAATATATAAACTAATCTAAAATATAAACGCACGCACTCACACATTCACACAAGTTGCAGGAAGATCGAAAGTTAGGAAAAGATGAGTTTTCGAGAATGGAAATGTGGAATCCCAAATTTACGGCAATACGCTCACAAGGTCCTTGAGGTTAAAATTATAATAGACACACCAGTACAGATCAGAGTCTGGAGGTACGTTACTTGCATTGCCTGTGTAAAGGCATAGTTGAAAAGGGGGTTTGGCTGGAAGTTCAGTAGTCTTTGAAGTGACGTCTTGGAAGCCCGTGGTTGGCCGTTGGCTGATGATGCGGAGTTGTGGGCAGGCTGTAGTTGAACGGGCGGGCACTGGTACAAAAGAACGCGAAAAAAAGAAAATAAACTAAAGTAAAAGAACAGAAGTAAAGTTTGCGCTCAAGAACACTAAATGTAATGACAAAAAACATGTCTAAGAGCAAAAGCTAGGAGCAAAAGCTAAAAGCTGGCATGACTAAAGAGCTGAAAAGCCAAAAGCTAAAAGCAGAATTTGATGGTGACTTGACCAATTAGCTATTGTCTTTGCTCGGGTTGTTGCAATGCTTCTCTACCCCCATTGATAAATCATATGTTATCTTATCAATCACGTGGTCTGAATTTTCCCGTTCCTGCAGGGTATAATTTTGGACATGATTCCTATAACAAGAATATGACAAACATTTGACAAATAACTGATGGTCAGAAATGTTGCAAGCAAATGGATTCAAACATGCATGCTAAACATGAATATGAATCCTTAAGCTATTTAATAGTTATTAAAAAGACATACACAATAAATTATTAGAAACATGAGTCAAATGTGTGGGTTACATATAAATGAAAATCAGTCCTTTGCTCAACTCCATATTCATTTAGAAGTCTTTTTGAGTTAATTTTGGTGCATCTACAGCTATAAAAGACAGTTTTTGTGCCATTCCTTGACATAAGGATATTCTGGAGACCAGAGGTTAAAGGGGTCCCTTTAGGAATTTCAGTCTAGTTCTTGTCTTCTATCATGGATTTACATGTGATTGTCAGGCTGTGCGTCTCTTTGACCATCTGGATTACTTGCCCCAATTTTTATTTGTCTGGTATGCTATATATATATGTATGTGCAAAATAACAAAAGCAGGATGAGAGATATATTTATATATATATAAAGCAGGATGAGATATGTATATCTCATCCTGCTTTAAAATAAACACAATTTTGTTATTTTGCAGCCTGAAATGAAGATGGACCCTTTTTTTATCCAATTGTATTTACTCATTACAAATGATAGAGTTGGATTAGCCCCTGCTAAAATGACTTAAACTCAATCAGGTGTGGCTAATCACCTTCTCAATGGCACACAAAGCCATTTCCCTTTCAACTGTGATCAGCTGTGGTCATTTTGGTTAGAAAAGAGCTTTCCTGGAGCATTTCAGTCCTTGGTAGTGCAACTGAAGCAAACAATCAATTATGGGTGGCAAGGCACGGTCAAAAGATCTCCAGGAGAATGTTTAGGACTGGCACAAGTCAGGAGATACAAATACAATTATTTATCAATGCAGTGAAGTCTAGTATTAAGAAGTGGAAGGTATTTGGTAAAACACAGACCCTCCCTGGATCAGGAAGTCACTCCAAACTGGATGAAAGAGTTGGGAGGAAACTGGTCAGAGAGGCAACCAAAAGGCCTACAGCATCTCTGAAGCAGTTGCAGATGAATTTATGACAAACAGTGGTCATTGTGTGCATGTGACAACAATATCACAAATTCTCCACAATTGTGGCTTGTATGAGAGGGTTACGAGTGTTTCTCTGATACAGGGACTGGAGCACTTGTCAGGATAGACAGAAAAATGGATGGGGCAAAATAGTCAAATTCTTGAGGAAAACCTGCTGCCTTCTGCCAGAAAGTTGTCAATGGGACGAAGGTTCACCTTCCAACATGACAAAGACCCAAAGCACACAACAGAGCTGAGCACACAGTGATTGAAGGAGAAAAAATTAATGTTCTTTCATGGCAGTCAGAGCCCAAACTAAAACCCCACTGAAGATCTGTGAAATGACTTGAAGACTGCATCAAATTTAACTGAGCTTGAGCAGCTCTGTAAACAAGAGTGTGCAAATATAGCAAAATCTAGATATTAGTGGAGACCGAGTCATATACTTACGGAATACAGGCTTTAATTAAAACAAAAGGTGATTTGACAAAATACTGACACAAGGGGGTGTAATCTTTTATTTTAGTGATTTATTTTTTCTAACATGTTGGTTCTATATTATATATTTTACTTAAAATAAATACAGCTGGATAAAACGAAAACCATCTTAATATCAGTCTGCAAAGCAACAAGGACATTTTTTAAAAGGGGGGTGGTTCCTCTCTATACCCAATATTTATATAAATTAGAAAGAGAAGTAAGAGAAGGCCACATGCACAACTGAATTTTGCCAAAATGCACCTTAAATATTCTGAGGCTGATGAGACAAAAATTGAATTATTTGGCCTCAACACCAAACGATATGAGACACACACACACACACATGTATAAATTAGAAAGAGAAGTAAGGGAAGAAAATTGGTTGAGTATGAAAGAGAAAAAAAATGCTGTGTGTTGTGCTTCAGTTGAAGGGCTCTGACTCTGGGTAATTAAGATATAGGCAGACTCCTTTGGTAGACACAGCATTGAATGTCTTTGCATCTGACACTTGTTCGTGTTTTTCCTTTCTATTCAGAGTTCATACGTGGTTTCATCTCGATGTATTGCTTTGCACCAAAGCAGGGATTCATAATGATGTTTTTGAGCAAGAACAAGGACGCATTTGAATGTTCTTCTCTTCACAATATCAGTGCCTTTTATTGTGTGTGATTGTCTATTGGACACACTATGTAGATCACAGATGACATTTTCTCCACTACATAAATAAACTGCAAATAGTGTGTAATAGTAGGTGGCTTCTTCACAGTTTTATTTTTTTAATTTTTTTCTCATGAAAGAGGACCTTATGTTTCTCCAAGTTGGGAGAATAAACCATTGCTTTAGTACACTGTGTCAAATGCCATATTAGAGATTATGTACCACGAAGACTGCATTTAAGAACGAATGAAATCCAAATGGAATTGGTCTCAAGTATTAAACTGTGGTTTCTGTGTGCCCTTGCATGGTTGAGTGTTTTAGGGTTTGGTTAAGTGCACGCAGACAGAACCCCTCCGTCCAGACTAAATGCCGTTGGGATCTCTAGCTCTCAGGTTTGATAAGTGCTGTACATGTTGAAATGCATTGCTCGGCACTCTTGTTTATCATGGAAAATTGTACATGCAGCACATAACGGATGACGAGAAATGCTGGTATTACATGGTACCTTTTCAGCATATGTAATAATTTTTTATTGGTTGTGATCTATGTGGAAACGTTTGATAATTCTAGCCTGTTTTGATTGACAGCTTTTTTTTCTTTTCTAAGAGCAAGCTGTTTGTGTGCAAACGGTCCTGCTCTTTTAAGACCTTTTGCAGAGCTAAAAATACCATGCACAGTGGTGAACAGAGGTCAGGCAGAAAAGTTACAATGTGTTTTATAACTTTGTGCTGCCATTTTTTATTATTTCCATCCTGCTCCTGCTGACTTCAGAAGGTTCAAAATAAGCTCCCTGCACTGGCCTCCAAGTCACAGAAACTTTATTTCTTATAGATGCTAGTTTAATAAAGTTCATCAATTGAACATTTTTAACTAGATTACTTTTTTGAATAAAAAGAAGAAGAAAATACCATGGTGTTTGGATGTTTGCGACAGCGTTTCTGTAAATTTGCTTGGGTATTTTGAGTGGTTTGAGTTGGTTTCCATCCAATATTCCAAAAGCATCACTGTATGCATTTATTTGTAATATTATTTATTTTTATTTATTTATTCTAACACATTTTTATAAAAATTATCTTTGTATTTCCATCCAGGAAATTTATATTGCAATATTCTAAAATTAACATTTAAAACATGTGGATGGAATGCTGGCAAAACATTCCTTTGATGGACTTGAAGACTTGTCAAACATTTCTTTGATATTCTGGTCACCAGATACGATATGTTTCTTTGTTTAAACTGCAAAAGTTTTCAAAAAGTCTGATAGAATTCATCAAGTTTAGTCACTTGGAAAACCTGCACAGATAACATTATTCATGTCTGCACTTGAGTGTTGCTGTCCAACAAAACACCATCTCTTAAACAAGCAATACTTTGTAAGCTTATTGCATATTTATTATACACTGGTCAGCCACAGTGTTAAAACCACAGAAAGCTGAAGTTATTAATATTGATAATATTGATTCAAATTTCCCAGATTGAACATCTATAGGCTGTGTTGGACCAACAAAATCCATACATTGAGGCCCTGCTTCTGCAGCTTACTAATGTCTTGGTGCCAAATTCCACAGGCAATGTTCAGAGGTCTTGTGGTGCCCATGCCTTGACACATCAGATCTGTTTTAGCAGTACGAATGGGACCTGCATGATATTAGACAAGTGGTTTTAAGGTGGCTGATCAGTGTATGTGAGTCCATCTTAAGTCCATCTCATCCTCTCTGGTTTAAACGCACTTTAGGTGAGCACACCTGTGTAGGCCAGATCCTCCCCAGCTGTTGGATTTTCTCATTGGCTTCCATCCCCTTGTCCTTCCCTGCCTTGCAAATCCGCTAGTTAGCATGGATCAGGAGCAGTACTGAGTGTGCTGACATCTGTACTCCGACAGACTCCAACCAACCGTGCCACGACATTCAGCCTATAGGGACGGACGCAGTTATTCTGAGCAATGTCAGAATGTGACATTCAGACTGTTTGATTGACAAGGTGCAATAACAGGAATGGGAGGCATGAGTGTCCATTATCACTTGTTGTGTTTTGTGAGGGCTTCTTCTCCTCAGGGCATCTGTTCGTGATGGTCTGTGAGTAATGATGTGGGCCAGAGCGCTCCCAAGTCCAAGTCTGAAGTCTGGAGAAGCTCTCTTATTAAAAAATCTGCCAGCTTTTCTCCATGTTCACCGGATTTTCTTGTCAGTGATAATAAAGCACCATCAGCAAGATTACGTTGATGCAATAGCTGGAAATGGAACATCCCACTTTAAGCACTGAGTTATTTGTCAGTCATGGATGTGCTATTTACCTCATGCTTTCAGTACATTACCAGTTTCGCTAGGCTGTCACCATCAATTTCATAAACATAACAATTTGGTTGTTGTATTTTTCATAACTAATTCACTTGCACATCTTGAACTCCATTATTCATATAATACTTGGACTTGTATAACAATAGAGGTAGAATTATTTTAAATAATAATAATTAATAGTATTTACTTTTATTAATAACAGTAGTAGTAATATTATACCAATAATATACATAAATCTATATAATTTCCATCACATTTGGGATTTAATATTATTAATACATTGTTGTTGTTGTTTTTGTTGTTGTTAAAAATAAAGTTATTTTATTAATAATAGAAATAACATTAATTATAATTATTATCTTAAAGTCTTCAAATAACCTTGAATCTTATTTGGGATATTATACAATAGCAATACATTTCTGTTAATAATTCTACACTTTCATGTGTTATTTTGCATTGATTTGTTGTTAGTCATGTTGTTTTTATTGAATTAAATGCATGCGTTGGCAAATATTTCTTTAAAAAAGTCTCAAGAATTGTCTCTTGCTATTACCAAATCATATTTTTATACCATCCATCCTTTGTTTTGCAGATAATGCAGCAATGCAAAAAAATATTGACCACTGATCCTGTCAATATAATTTTACAAGCAAATCCTCATCTCAGTCTTTTACAAATAGTGTATGCTATTCCAAGGGACAAAAACAGTCTTTGTAGTCTTTTTGTATTAAATGAAATCACTTTTTTCCCCATTGACTGTATGGCTTCACTGATAAATGCATTAGAGTATATAAGTGTGTTGCAGATATCATTTCTTATTCTCAATCCCAGTGTAGATTTAATGAATCAGTAATTTGTCAGCTCCTCCTTGTGTTTCGTCCTCTAGCAGCAGCGAACAGTGTACAGACTGACACTGGTGAAGGCCTGGAATGTGGATGAGCTGAAGGCCTACTCCGATCTCATCGCTCTTGGACAGCCAGATTTCATCGAGGTCAAGGTATGCCTCTCACCCGCCTAATTTAGGGATGAGCTTCTAATGAGGGGCTCTGAACCCTTTTTGGGTTTAATAGGTGAAGCTTTATTAAGCTATTGCTGGAATCCCAAGAATTTCCTCCTAATCCTTTTTGCAGGAAAACACGGTAATGACCAGGCTCATTAAATTCATTCTCTGTCCTAATGCATTCCCTGAGAGCCCGTGAATCAAGATTGCATTGATTTTGAGCTCAGATGAGATGAACTTGTAGTGTTTGCAGCAGGAGCTACAAAATGAAACGTTGCAACTGAAGCCCTGTGCTACAACAGTTTCAGTTTGAACGGTAAATTATTGAAAGTTGTTAAACCTAAGCTTAAGATGTTAAGCCTCCCATAGTATGAAAACCTCTCAGATGAGGGACACAAATTGTTTTGTAGAGTCTCTAAGCAGTTCTTGCTGTTCCTCCATGTAGAAAAACAATCTTTCACATTTGTTAAATTACAATTGTATTCATTCTTGTTTCTCCTCTATTCGCCATTCAGCTGCAATTTGCATTAATCCTGGTATTTCTTCCCTCCTGCATTCTTATCTTCACATTAGCAGCTCCTTTTCTCATGAAGGGGGGGGGGGGCTACTACACTGAAATTCCTAATTTAAAATCTCATTATGAGTCAACAGCCAGTCATGTGACCTGTGTGCACATGCCTCGTAGGAAACCCGCCTCAGCGCATTCACATTTAAAGCAGAGCCACTCCAAAGTAAAGCCGACTTCAACTATGACATGCTGTTACCTAGCAACAGTAATTGCCCACTTTGATAGACTGCAGAAGGCGAGGATTTACGCCTTCTTCTGTGGGATAAAATAAAGGCTATGAAAAAGTGTGAGGGAAATATTGCTGAGTTTACCCAAACAGAAGCAGTCTGGCTGAATCTCTGAAATCCCTTTTGATGAAACGTTAGATCTGGGTTAACGGAGCTAATGTCAAATGAGATTTCTGCTTCCAGTTGTTTCTCGACATTTGAGCATTGCTGTGGTGTAGTTTGATGCACACTTGAACTGGTTGTTCACATACTAGGTCTGAGAATGTTTGCTTATTGTCGACAGCACAATGCAAACAATATTTTGCTGATTCTGCTGCAAAATAGCTCAACAATAAGGATGGTCCACTGGTCTGTAGCCACTGAAAGCATTTTAGCCAAGTTAAGGGAGATGTCACTTGTCCTATAAGCACTGTATCTTACATGCAAATGTATTTTTATGGCTTGCAAACTTTAACATTTGGTTACAAAAATGTATTTTTTTATTATTATGTAAAATTATGGCTTGCTGACAGCTGGAATAATGAAGAATGGATTCTAAATTACACCAATTTGTGGTGTGCATGGCATGATTTTTAAATGTTGTTTTAAACAACTTTCTATTCATTGGAGAATCTCATTTACATTTTAAGCATAAACAACTTGGCTTCGTCATTTCAGCCTAAATTACTTTAAATTGATCAAGTTGGATTTCATATAACTTATAAAAACAGTTGAAATTTCTCAACTTATTTTGATGAATAAAAAGTAATGTAAAAAAATAAGTTGCTTTACTTACTGATCATATAAATTATTATTATTAATTTTTTTTTTACAGTAGTCAAGTCTCCTTTATTTGTATATCGCTTTATCCGATACTGGTTGTGTCAAAGCAGCTTTACAGTGTTAAACGGGAAAATACATAGTCAATAATGCAGTTAAAGTTAGTTCATTGATGATTCAGTGATTTCAATATCCAGTTCAGCTCTCTTCCAATGGTGTCTGCAAGTGTCAGTCAAGTGTCCCCAACTAAGCAAGCCAAAGGTGACAGAGCAAAGGAACCAAAACTCCATTGGTGACAGAAATAAAGAAAAAAAATCTTGTGAGAAACCAGGTTCAGTCAGGGGTCCAGTTCTCCTCGTGCCAGATGACACTAGCATGGCATGCTTTAATTTCTTGCTGCAACACAGGTCAGATTGTGCAGAGGACTTGTCTGGTTCCTGTGGTCTTGTGCCGATGCTTGTCGATGTTATGAGGTCTTTGCAGGGGATCTGTCTCTGGGCGCGTAGTTGACATGATCACCGCTGACATTCAGGGCTGTAGAGGTTGTCTCTAGGTGCTGATCCACCATCTGGTCTGGATACAGACTGGGTTCGAATGGCTACTGTGACCTCAGAATAAGAATGACAGACACTAATATTAGCATTAATGCCATTCTTCTTACGATGTAATGAGTACATCGGATGTTTTGGTAAGTCTTCCTTGTTCTGGTTGACCTAATAAATGCAGCCTAACAATCCTTTAACAGATTTGAGTTATAGAAATGCGATATATGCCAGGGTTAAAGAGATGGGTCTTTAATATAGATGAGTTGACAGAGTGTGTCTGCCTCCAGAACAACGCTAGGTAGATTGTTCCAGAGTTTGGTTTATAATGTAACTGCATTGCATTTTTATTGACTTTTTATCCATATAAGCATTTCTTGGGAATCAAACCCATAAGCCCTTAGGCATCACTTTTAAAAGTTATCTTTTTTATTTATTGCACTTATTTTGCCCTTTCATTAGACAAATGATGCTTTTTTATGCCAAGAGCCAGACAACAAGTTTCTCCTATCGAATAGACAGGGTTTATATGTAGCCAGACATCAAATTTCTTACATTTACATTTACATTTAATCATTTAGCAGACGATTTTATCCAAAGCGACTTACAAATGAGAACAATAGAAGCAGTCAGGTCAACAAGAGAACAACAACAGAATACAAGTGCCATGACAAGTCTCAGTTAGTCTAGTATAGAACGCATAGCCAGGTGTATATAATTTTTTTTTTTTTTTTTTTTTAATTAAATGAAAAAGACAAGAAAAGGAAAAGTACTGGTGTTAGTAGGTTAAGTGCAGGCGAAAAAGATGAGTCTTTAGATGTTTCTTGAAAGTGAGTAAAGACTCCGCTGTGCGAATTGAGATTGGGAGGTCATTCCACCAGCTGGGCACAGTCCAGGAAAAGGTCCGTGAGAGTGATTTAGAATTTCTTTGGGATGGCACCACAAGGCGTTGTTCACTTGCAGAGCGCAAGCTTCTGGAGGGCACATAGGATTTAACCAGTGAGTTTAGGTAAGTTGGTGCCGTGCCAGTGGTTGTCTTGTAGGCAAGCATCAGTACCTTGAATTTGATGCGAGCAGCTACTGGTAGCCAGTGTAACCTGATGAGGAGGGGAGTAACATGAGCTTTTTTTGGCTCATTGAAGACAACCCTCGCTGCTGCATTCTGGATCATTTGCAGAGGCTTGACAGTACATGCAGGAAGGCCCGCCAGGAGAGCATTACAATAGTCCAGTCTGGAGAGAACAAGAGCTTGGACAAGAAGTTGGGTTGCTTGCTCTGACAGGAAGGGTCTAATCTTCCTAATGTTGTATAAGGCAAACCTGCAGGACCGGGTCGTTGTAGCAATATGGTCAGTGAAGCTTAACTGATGATCCATCACAACTCCTAGGTTTCTGGCTGTCCTCGAAGGAGTTATGGTTGACGAGCCCAGCTGTATAGAGAAGTTGTGATGAATCAATGGGTTAGCTGGAATCACCAGTAGTTCAGTCTTTGTAAGGTTAAGCTGAAGGTGATGGTCATTCATCCAGCGGGAAATGTCACTCAGACAGGCTGAAATGCGAGCAGCTACCGTCGGGTCATCAGGCTGGAATAGGGCTGAACATCCCATTTCTTGACATCTCATTTACTTCTATAGGACACCAGAGACCCAGGCATCAAACCAGGGGTAGTGGCAGCATTGTTTTGTGTGTGTTTGGCCACTTTTGTGGACGTGAAACAGAGTGGTGATATATGCGGAGGGTAATTATGTTTGGTGGTAGCCGAGTAAGTCTGATATGTTTCTGTGAGTAATGGAGGTGTTCAGCCCCCTCCAGCTGTTCAGCCCTGCAGTAATTACAGCACCCAACAGCTGATCTAACCCCTCACATTTCCTAACACCTTTGTGTGCGTGTGTGTCTTTATTTCACTCTTTCAGGATTTGCCAGACCTATTGCACACTCCTTAAAAGATATTTGCTCTAATTGTCAGACAACAGATGTTTTTCACTGTTGTCTAATTTCATGTGTCTTCTTAGATTAAACTTATTTCATTTGATTGTTTGTATATGTGCATTAAATCATGCACAATAAGACCAAAAACACATCATGACTTTATTTAAGGTATTAATTCTATAATACTTTGTCTAAACAAATAAATTACAAATAAAACAAAAGAAAATCTAACATCAGTCACTGTAAATGCTAAAGGTGAATTTATGCATCACAATGATATAATGTACAGTATGAAAAATAAAAAAATGGATGAATGTTAAATATGTACAGAACCCTGTACGTGACATGGACAAAAATATATTTAGTGTGGCAAAAAAAAGAACTTGTTCCATTGTTTTATTCATACTTTGACTTGATTTATTAATTTATTCACACATTTTAATTTTGT
The DNA here is from genome assembly GCF_023724105.1 of Carassius gibelio. Lineage (NCBI taxonomy): Eukaryota > Metazoa > Chordata > Actinopteri > Cypriniformes > Cyprinidae > Carassius > Carassius gibelio. The sequence continues at coordinate 15,880,214 of NC_068385.1, forward strand.
TACCTGTTTTGAGAAATTAAGAATTTGTTCCCTTGTTTAAGTAAATCATGGCAATGTTGTACTAATTTGATCCCTTGTTCTGATTTTATTAAAATAAGCTAACAAATCAAATCACAGCAATTTTTTTTTATTCTTAAACACAATTAAACTAAAACAAGGGCACAAATAAAGTTGTGGGAATGCGTTATATATATATTTCATGTCATGTTCTGGGCTCCATAAATATTCAGTATGAATTAATTAATTGATTGATATTTCTTAAAAATGTATTGATGGATAAAAAGAAATGGCACTAATATATTGTGCATCCCTATGTATAGTGTGCATGCAATGAAATGGAATAACACAATTTGTATTTGTAGTTTTACCACTCCATGAAATGTAGAGCAATGCTTGTGTGAAGTGAAGTCAGTCCCGTTCCTCTCCAGTGCTGAGGAATCATCCTCTTTGGGTGGTTATCGATCAAATCACTATACCTGCACAATTAGAGTGTCTCCAAGGTGTTAGTCCTGACACAAAGATGGACAGCCTGCGCTTGGCTCCCAAATTATTCCCACCTTAGTTATTGAAGAGGTTAGACATTTGAGGACACAACTGAGATCAAACTGCCTAACTTTTAGACGATGCTCTTAGAGATTCATCCACTAATTTCTTTTGCTTTAATCCCACATGCTATTAAATTATTTTTCATAGCGCTTTTATCAATTCACCATTATCTTTGTATACACCTTTGGTTGGCTTATTAGAGTTAGATTGTTGGTCTGTGATAGGAAATCTGTAGCATTGTTATTTGGCGTAGATGGGCCGGAGAAACGCCCTCACTTTCCTCGCCCCATTGATTTATCAGGGCATTTCTGCAGGTAATCATTATTCTCTATGGCTACAGAGCAGCCAGATAAGAGTTGGGCTCATTAATTCTGTGCCAGACTGGGAATATCAGCTTTGGACATCAGCCACGGCCCACAAGACCTTTAGCTTCCACTGTCCTCATAGAGGAATGTGATCCCTTTGTACACTATAGTAAAATCATACTTATCTGCTTATCTCTTTATACCTTATGTGTGAAGAGACTATAGTGCGTTAAAACGCATGAAGAATGACAAATTTAATTTGTTAAAATTTGCATTACACTATTATACTAACTTGTACAGTATATATTATGCTAACTTGGCACCATCTTGATTGCAACATTATGATTACGACAATATGTTGGCTAATATATGTAATAATTATAATAAATAAAATAATTACTACTTCACGTTTTTCAATTCTTCACACTTTTCCAGTCATTTTTCCTTAACAAAATAAATATATTAATAGAAAAAATAATGTAGTAGTTTCTGCATGTTCTAATCAGTGATATTATTTCACATCATGAAAGAGGTTTGTGTTGACTGACTTTGATGACATGTATATTCAGCAAATTTTGCAGTGCAGGCTGTAATATTATTATTATTTTTTCTCTCTAAAATGCACATTTGAGGGTAGCTTGAGTTGACCGTAGTAGTAGTTTCAGTTAGGATGCAGATGTAAATTTATGTTTGTTATCACAATAACTTCTGTAAATTATGACTGTTTTGAGTTTTTATACAAATTAACCATTGGTCTAAGTAGCACACATTATCATGATAACCACAGTTAAAACCACACATATAGCAACTCAACACCATGGTAAAATGTAACTATATGGTTTCTACTTATTTGTAGGGCTGGGAAAATAAATCTAAGCATTGTGAATCGAGAAATGATTCAACATCGATTCTGAGATTTTCTGAATGCGATTCTTTCTTGAATCGATTCTGAGCTTAGTTTTGAACAGCAGATGGCACTGCATGTTTTAGAAACACCTGTACTCGGATCATTTCCAGACCATTACACACACTTGAACCTAAAATAATCATTCATAAAATTCAAAAAGATTGAAGCGAATTACAAAGGTGTTCACAGTGGGATGTGTTTACATTAATTTTGTATCATAAAAGCATTCTAAGATGAAGTGAAATTACATGGCTCAGCTAAACCATAGACAGTAAAAGAAATGGACACAGCGACCCCATTGGAACTCAATTGAGACAAATGAAGCCCAGTTTTAGCGTTTTTTAGCACTTCCGTTTCTGATGCGCAGACTCAAACGAGGCTTGACGACGTCAGCAACCTGTCTGACAGATGTAAATCTTCTAGTAGCTGTGCGTGCAAACTGCCATCGTTAATCTTGCAGAGACGGTGAGCTTGAGCGGGGAGTTCTTTGTTGTGAGTGAGCAGGAGTAAGTATTCTGATTAATTATTTTGTATAGTATTTTAAAATGTAACGCCAGTACGCCATATTAAGTTAATTGCCTGCGAGCTTCTCCACCTGTCTGTACGGTAATGCGACAGAGAGACGAGTGGTTATGACGCAATCGTTAGCCTATTTTTTACAAAAACTGTTTCTACGGGGCCTTAATGTAACATAGAAGGTAATGGAGCCCTTTATACATTGTCGTGTATCTTTAGAAATAAATAATGGACAAACAGAGTCTTTAAACGCCTCAGATGTAAAGTTATTCGCTGTCAAAGTGACGCCTAAATGAATGGGAGTCAATGGGAATGCTAACGCAAGTGAAGTTCTGCTAAAAGATGGCAGCCCCCACCCGACTTCAACTTCCGATCGAGTTCCTTGCCCCTTGAGCTGAACGCACAAACGCTCTTTAGCACTCTTCTTCATGAGCATTTGAGTATGCGGATAAAAACTAGATTAGAGCGCCATCTGCTGTTAAAATCTAAGATCAGAATCGATTGCAAAGGAATCGCGATGCATTCTGAAAATCTAAGAATCGATCCACTAATCAATTCTGCATCGATTTATCATCCCAGTCCTACTTATTTGTATGAAAAACATTAGTCTAAACACATTTAGTCTAAACACATTTAGTATAAACGCTATGGCTCAATCAAAGAAAAAAAAAACTTTCAATTGATGCGATTTTAATTTTTCCTTTCTCTTTGTAATGTTACAAGCTCTTGGTGCATAAAGAAGATCTGTAAAGTTGCAAAATCCAAAGAGATATTCTCCCCCCCCCCCAAATGGCTCTTTCAAACACAATATTATTTGGAAATATTTCACAAATGTTCACGCAAAGAAAGATGGTGTGGTTTCAGTAACCGCAGTTAGTGTTGAAGCAGCCAGGTCAGGGAGACGTTGGGTGTATCTAGGCGAAAGCACTTTATTTGGCCTTCTGAAAGTAGATGCATTTAAGAATTTTAAGATCACTTACAACAGAACAGCAATGCATTTTATTGATGACCGTTTCATGAACCTAGGAGAGGAGGTAATTCTGACTCTGCTACAAGAATTTGGCGCTTCTGAATCAGCTTAAGTATTTTCTATTGAATTTTTGTGGGGACATGACCAGAACAAAGGCGGGGAGACACTTGCTTGCAGTCAAAACAAGTTTATTGACTCACATCTGACACTGGAGACATTAAAGTCGACCCTCCTCATGGAGGCCCCAACCAACACTAAACTCTGAGCACATAAACCGCTACATAAACTCAATTGAAGATAAAGTTCAAAACAACATAAGATCAACATTACAAAAATACATTCAAAAACTGAACAATACATGTACATATATACACATTCAGAATAAACAATAAACGATGACCCCCCTGCTCTGACTAGCCAGTAGACTATGCCTACATTACCCAGAATTCCATTCGATTGTATAAAGTACACAAATACAGCCTACACTTAACTTTGAAACTTTTAAACTGTCAGCAAATCTTTTTTGCTTTTTTTTTCTATTGTTTTACATGTTCTTGTTAAGAAACACAGGCATGTAAACATGATCGGGGGAAAGTCGGCTCCTTAGTCTGTTAACAATAAGGCCGGCCGTGGAGAAAACGTGCTCTGACGGCACAGACGTTGTCGGGACTCACAAATAACGGTGTGCTAAGAGAATAAGTTTTGTGAAGCCCTTCGTGTTTTCGTTTCACCACTGAATGGGATCCTCATCTGGTGGAGTACATGGCTCCAGCAAGAACTGTTCCCACTCGTCTCGGCTGGACTCTCTGTAATCATTATTGAAGAACTGGCTCAGCCTTTTCCGACGAGTGGACATTGCATCCTCTTTATTGTTGGTGGCGGCTGCTGCATCCGCACCACTCGCAAGGAAAATGTTCTGATAATGTTCAAAAGAGTGTTTTTTTCTTACTTCTCTCATGTTTCATCGAGAAACCTGAGATGTTTGTGCCGAGGGTCTAGGGCGGACGCGAGAAGAGTTTTCACTACATTCTCCAAATTAGCGGTGTTTATTCGTTGCTTGAGAGATGCCGCAACAATGTTCTTGAATTCTGTCACTTTCTGTGATTCTCCACGGCATATTTGAAGTACTGTAGAAGACCGCAGTTCTTACTGCCTTTCACATATCAGGTTTTTTGTGCACTCAAGTTCGTTATTTCCAATGTAGGCGTGTGGTATGCGCTCTCATAATGGAAGCGACCCGGTTGCAATGCGCAAGCGGTGCGACGCGCCTGTTTTTTCCAGGGGCGACCGCACCGCATCGAGTTAAAAAGATCTCAATTTTTCAGAATGCCGCAAGCGCACCACGGGTCATGTGACAAGAACTAACCAATCAGCTTCATCCTTTCCTGTAACAACGTTGAAAGCTCAGCCAAGATGAAGGAACAGCTGATCAAAGCTGTATATGGATTTTTTGAAATACATTTAGTAGCAAAGCTACTGAAAGCGATTTTTTTGTGCTGCAAATCCATTTATCCTTTGCTGAAATTTCCGCGTCTTCATGGAGAGCGCGTCATTGTTGCTTAGCAACGGCAGATGCCTCAGGAGCGCTTCTGCCCGACCGCTTTGGAAAGAAGGAGAAAGCAACACGCCTAGCTTTTTCCACGCGTTTTTAGGTGCGATATGTGAACGGGCCCCTTGTTAATTCATTAATTATTTTTTGCTTGCATACATCTTCAGATATGCCGTGGAGAATCACAGAAAGTGACCAAATTAGGTTTTATTGTGAACTTTTCAAATGAGTAGCACTGTTTAGTTCCGCTTTTGGCGCATTAACATTAAATCAAATATTTATCGAACTCTTGTTATAGTTTTATTGAGGAAAATTATATCACGACAATTATCGTTATCGATTTATCACCCAGCCTTTTTAAAAAATGAATTATCAGATGATTGTTAAAATCATTTGTATCTATCTGTTAGGGGAAAAAACTATTAAAAACAATTTCTAAATATGATTATCTTTAATTATACTTATTTATATATAATTAATAGCCATATGCTTCAGGTAAAAGAGAGCTGTAGGAAATTCTGTATTAATCATTCCCTTATAATGCCTCTTGTGATTGTTTAATGAATTATTGCACGCAGTATTCACTTATTATTTAGAATGCATTTGTTTTTAATCTCCATTAATTTGGCTTTGTGGTGTGTTCATTTCTAAACCATTAAACCATTTACAGTGTCTGATATCTCTTTCACATGACATGTCTTTTTTTGATTCTCTCAATGGCTCGAAGATGTACATCTATCGACGTCCGGCGTAATAGAGTGCTAACAGCTCAGCGTGATGAAGACTGAAATAAGATAAAGCCTCACCGAATGGGTCTTCACTCTGTCACAGGATGAGTAATGTCTTTTCAACAGCACAACTACTCCTACACACAAGCAGAGCCATGAACTAATGCTGGCCACACCACAAATGAGGCCGGTTTTCATCCAGCGGTGATGTGTCACTTATTTGCTTGCCAAGGGTTATTAGTCACTACTTTTCATGATGTGTGAAGGTTCAAACAGAGTACGTGACCTGACTTGACACCAGTTTGTTTCAATAACCAATCAGACGTCAGAGTTCATGACGACAGAAATCGTATTAATGTAAAGTGAATTTGCATTCCCAGCATGTGGTGCATGCAGCCCTCATACCGTTCGTCCTGACCACAGCAACATCAGTGAGGTGTGATGTGAACGCTGTCCTGTTGTGTGTGTGTGTAGGTGTTTAAATGAAAATGATCTGGCCGTCTCAGTCTCCAACATCCACAAAAAAACCAAATCATCCTCCACGCGCCGCTGTGCCCTTGGGCTGTGTGTGCTGATATGATTCAGAGTGTTTTTGTGTCGCTTTTTGTACCGTTAAATCTAAAATGTTCAACATCAGATGTCTCCTGCAAAGCATGAGTGTGAATATTTTAAATGAAAGCTACCAGAGGGAGTGTGTAACTTTATTAAATTTCTGCATCACCAATACAATAATAAAGGCTCCTATATGTTTGTTATGACCAATAGCTGATAAATGGCTAATGTTGAAATTCTATACTGTTTTGTCTAAATAAGTAAATAACTACTTATTGCAGTGTTTTATTTACATTTTTTTACAGTGTTTTTTTTTTTAAAGATTGGGTGTTGATAATGGCTGTACTGTAGCGGTCAAGCAATTAAAAATTTATTACATGATGTGCCAATAAATGAAATCTCAATCTGAGATCACAAATCACATCTAATCGCAAATTAATCATCACACATCAATTTGGGTTGAGATGACCAGAGGTGGCCTGAATGCATTTTCACTGCAATTAGAATTGTATAGTGCTGTGAGATTAATGGGGTTTAAATGGACATTAATGGGTTTTTAAAAATGAATATTGAAATGATTTTTTATGAGATATGAAACTAAAACTGCCAGTAGGAGGCGGCAAGTCATTGTTTTGTTTAAGAGTGAGCCATTTGGTCATTCGTTCAACCACTTTGTTCAAATGGCTGATTGATTTAGAAACAAAGCAAGTGACTCTCTTCATGAATGGCTCACTGAATCATTGGCTCACTTGATTCTTTTAAAAACATTGATTTCAATCACTAAGAAAACACCACTACCACCACTGATACTCAATACTGCGTTTAAAAGTATTGAAATTTCAATAATGATTAAATACAAGAAAGTTTAATATTCAGAATTGAATCCAGTAACCAATATCATATGGATATATTGTGCATCCATAAAAGTAAAGATACTAATGGACTGTGAGTTGGCATGGGTGAGTATTCATATTTTAGAAACAGAAGAAAGTTGCTTATCCAATAAGATGAACCCAAGATGAACGGAGTCCGATTTATGTTGACACTTTTATAATGAGATCATGTGGTGTTTGACTTTTGACTTATATGTTTTATGTTTTTTATGTTTATGAACTACAGTTTTGTCCCTCTTGTCTTTTTGCCTGTCCTCTAGGGAGTGACATACTGTGGCGAGAGCTCAGCCAGTAGCTTGACAATGGCCAACGTACCCTGGCACGAGGAGGTCGTCTACTTCGTGCAGCAGCTTGCTAACCTGCTCCCAGACTATGAAATTGCCTGTGAACACGAGCACTCCAACTGTGTTATTCGCACACCACAAGGTAACCCTGAAGAGACATGCTGTTCATCGCTGCTGATCTACTCCTGCACTGCGTTTCATAGAAATGGAACTCGTACTATAATTTCCTTTTTCTATCTTAAACCACTTTTTAAAACAGTTAAAAATAAAGATGCCACTGCCATTTCTGTAAATGTCATTGAATAAAGTGTTGATATGGGCACTTGCATTAAACTGCCATTCAAGTGAAGAGTTAAACCTTCTTTCCTGTATTTTTATGCTGTCTCCTGACACAGCGCTAGTCATTCTTACAGCCGCGCTTGTTTTACATTAGTTTATTGTGACAACTTCTGTAATGGTTTGCGTAGGCAGTGAGCCCTTACCAGCGCTCTTTTCTCTCTCTCTAAAAAACATATTTATGTGCAAGTGTTAGGTGGTGCTTCAGTATCCTTTTATGATTTGCTGTTTGTATTCTGAAATCAAGTACCATACATTTCTGCATGTGATGCTATGGTGAATATTTCCATTCTAACACACAATGGGGCATTTCACTTACCCAAATAACATAAAGCCTTGTGCGTTTTCCCTGCTCAAAAACATCTGAAATCAGTCTTGTCAGATCCTCCAAGCCTCATCAGGTGTTCTTTGCTGGTTTAAGATGGGTTTTGGGGACTTGCGACCTGCTTAACCTACTTAAACCTGACCGGCAGACCTTCATCATTTACTCAACCTTTCGTTCCAAAGAGTATGACTTTTAGAAGATAATCTGAAGCTGCTTTTGTTAATATAGGCTCCAAAATCTAAACAATAAATGGCTAAATGCTATAAAATTTAATCAATGCAATTTAACTTTTGAAACGGCACAATCAATGGATGAAATACAGATCGAAATACACAAAAACACACACAGTTCTTCAAATATGGGTATGTTTTCTTTTAATAATTGCTGACAAGTCATGTACTCATGATGCCCGCACTCATTTTTTTACTCCTGTGCTTTGTTTTTTTGGACTTGGAAAACATCTTTCGCTCCATGTTTGACCCAGTAAACTCCATGTTGTGCTTCGAAATGCTATTATGGAACAATTCAAATTTTACCTCATTTTTGACTCCCTCCTGAACTTTTTCTTTCATGCAATAACTGATATCTTATACCGCCCCAGACATATCTTGTCCTTCCATTTCCATGCTTTGTACTTACTTCTGCTGAACATGTTCCTCACTTATTAGCTTAATTTCTAAATATCCCATTAATTAATTCAGTTTCTTTCTCTCTTCAGGAGAAGAGGGGTCTCTTATATGCACTAAAGAAGTGTAATTGGATGTGTCCACCTGTTTGCATTTTTTAAAACCCCTCCATTAATTTCTTGCATCACCATGCAGAGCTACAAACACGCCGGCTGTAAATGAGCTGCAGTAGTTGAGAGTCGTAATCACTGTGAGTGCCCAGAGCAACCTCCACTCAAGCCCACACGGGCATGAGAAAGTGCTCGGTCCTCCACTGCCTTACCATCGAGTGTTTGGAAACAAGGCGAAGGGGTTTGTTGGTGGGCAGCTTAAGGAGGCTGGGTGTGAGACCTGTGAAGATAGAGTGCCAATTCAGTAATAACGAAAAAAAAAACCCGAATGAAGCTCTTTTTTACAGGCGTGTGGTTTGTTGGACAAAGATTTTTGCTGTGTCCCTGCCTTGTGCATGTTAAAGAGCTCTCTTTGCATTGCCTGAGACAGATGTCTAAATGAAAAGGCATTGAATCTGATGTGAAAATTCATTCGTCACTACGTCACCACCGACCGCACTGGGATTCTTTCTCTGTTTATGTTCAGCTCAGCCGTGACTCACGAGGGTGCTAAAAAGGCCCATTGTCCCTATAATGAGAAACCATTTTTCACATGGGACCTTGGAAGGCCACCAACAGTATTTCATTGCATTGACTATGTTTAGCTGCTGCATTAGTTTTTTCTTATTTCAGGGTCTCAAACATTCGCCCTTTATCCGTGGAGTTCTTGACGAGGTAAGACCCTCTGAATGAATTTACAGCTCTTCACTGTGTGGAGCTGACAGCTTATATTCTCATACAGTTAGTGCACTGTGTCCTCATAAAGCTCTGCCTCTCTCTAAAGGAAGGAAATTAAAGCATGTAAAGCAGGGGTAAACGAAGATTTAAATCCATCAAGAGTTTTGCAAGTAGTAGAAGCTGAATTTCTAAAATGTCCTTTGATATTCTGGTCAGTAGATATGAATCTGGTCCTTTCAGTTTAAGTCTTTGGGATATTTTCTCCATTTTATCATCCTGATCATTAAAAAAATTAATAGCACATCTCTATTCTGCAAACAAAACTTTAATTATTCACAAACTGTGCAGGTCCAGTTATACACAAAAGTTGAATATTTTAAACTTAAGTTTTCCTTAACAGACCTAAGTAGGAGCAATAGTAATAGAGATGCTTGCCATAGCAAGATGCAGCCTTGAAGCATGTTGCATTTTTCAAAAAGCCTTAGCTGGCCTTATGAACATTCATTAATTCGTAAACAAGATTACCCATTTAAACTTTAATGTCCCAATAGTCTCTCAGTAACTACAACAGACTGAAGAAGCCCCACAGCACACCGTACAGACAAGAGCAACATTAATTTTGGGCAATGTTCATAGTGTTTAGGGAATGAAAGAGGGGCTGCAATCTGTGTTTGGTGATGTGGTGTCCCAAAACCACATTTGCATAGTGACTTCATATTCTCAGTGCTCCTATTTAGCTCCGCAGAAGCAATTTTACAAATGAATGAAGCCTTAAAGTGCATTCTCTCAATGGCATTGCCATCTGTTGGCAGGGCAGATGTGGATAGTCTTGCACTCCGAAAATAAAAGGGCTGCCAATTTCAGTCTCTTACATGGCATCTAAAGTTCAGTATTCCTGTCTATTTTCTCCATTTTGGACTCTACTTAAGGAAGCCAGTTTGAAACTATAGCTTGCCAAGTTTAAGTTCATAATTTATAGTTCAGCTGCCCTTTGGGATGTTATCTGGCATAAACAAATGAGGATATTAATTAAGGTTACCAAAAAATCAACCATTTTTATCTTATTGGTCAATATTGTAAATTTAATTTGTCTCATACTGTACATTTATATCGTATTACTTAAAATGTTTGACTTTGGAACACGAAAACCCAGTTTTATTTGTTGTTTGTTTGTTTTGTTTTGTTTTTTCATTAAAGTGAACAGTCCTTGTGAAAGATAACTCGACTTCCCAACACAGTTTGGGAGAGAGATAAGTGATTTGGATTATTACTTAGTCAGCTTGCTCAGTTGTTAAAAGTGTAAGCAATCTAGTAGCAATGCTAGTTTTAGTTACTTCCCAACACCTTGCTTCCTAATGGGAGTAATATAGGAGAACGATGGGCCAAACTGCATGTGTGTAAGATTGACAAGGAGGGGAAGAGATCTTTAAAGTCGTTGGGGATTTATCTGTGGCCTTCCTGGAGAGGTGAGTTGGGCCCCATGGGAGCCTTCATCTTCTGACTGCTGAGTAACTGTGAGAAGACTATGGAGTGATTCACCTCAGCAAATTACTTTGTAATAAAAACATGCAGCCGAAAAAAAAAGATGGCTCCCCAGAGGATGCAAACTGCTTAAGGGCTCACAGACTGAGTGCAGAGATAGTTTTTGAGGCTGCCTCCAGGAAGCTTCAGGTAAGCAGCTAAACAGAGGTAATATGACACGAGGACAAAGATCACATATTTGGCACTGAAATAAGAGGAAATGGTGTTCTTGCCATTTTCGGTAGTTTGAAATTATGCATGCTTCTCAGTTGTGGTGCACATGACCAGCTTGTCTTTAAGGGCATAGGGCAGCTTTCAGCAAGTTGGACTGTGGTTGTCCTCATAGAGTCTGCGGTGGTCTGATCCTCTCTTGAAAGCTTTGTAGGCTTGGACAGAGTTTGTCTTTGGATACTTGCAATACTCTTCAGGAACTATCCAAACTACAACTTTGCAACAGATCCTTATTCCTTATTCCAGATCATTGTATTTCAGCTGTTGTGGTTCCTCAAGTCTTGACTTGAAAGCATTCTTCTTTGGAAAGAGTTATACTTGCTTTCAGAAATGCTTTTCCTTGGACCCTAGTCTCCAGCAACCCAATCAGGCACCACAGCAATGTCTTCAGAACAACATGTACTACAGCTGAATTGATTTTGAGGCAATGAGGAGGTCTTGGAAAGAAAGGGCATGTCGAGAGATGGGAGGAACAGGAGTCTGGTGCCTATAGCTGATTGCATCACCATGCTGAGCATGGATCACCGTACAGCATCTCATCAGTGCAGTGTGAAATCTAATCAGTGCAGCTCCCCACTAGGATTCTCTACACCTGTGTGTTGGAGAATGGTTTAGTGGTGCTGATGGAAATTAATTAAATGTATAGGGTAGAAAAACAAGCAGAACTAAGCTGTGCCAACACCCTCGCATAGAACCAAAGCTTGAGAGTCAAGATTGGATAAGATTGATTGAAACAGAAGGTTTCCTTGAAAGGAACGGATGGAGACCAGAGGTCCTGCATCTCAACTAAATGTTCAAGTTTGTGAGTTATACTTTTAGCACATCACAGGCTGCACCCCTAATGACAATCTTAATGTGGACCCTGTCACAGTCTACACTTTTCATGAAGATTTTAACCCATTTAATATCCTGTGATTCTAGAGGGTGTTGGAGAGTGCCAAGCTTGTGGCTTCACTCTTGATGTACCAGCATTTCAAGAACGAACTTGAAAGAGGACTTCATGGTCTGAGGATGTCAGTTGAGACAGGGCTACAAATGTCTTTAATTAAAAAGACTACCAACTCTGTTCTCCGAAAGCAAGTTCCTTTGCCCACTCTCTCTGATTTGCACCTGCCTTGGTGTGTAGTAGCAGAGCTTTGCCCAGTTGGTAGTGTGTATACTTGGAAAACGCCATCAGGCCTCATTAGTCAAAGTGAACATGTCACGCAGGGAGGCTCACTCCAATCTTCACCTGCGTGTCCATTTTTGTGTGTGATATTTATCACAGTGCTCTATCACCTGCTATCTTTCTTAACTCTTTTCTTTCCTGTGTGTCTGCAGTTCAAAATCGATGAGGAGTGGTGGACGTGGATTGACTACGAACGCTTCCAGAAGCTCATTCGGGAATACGAGGAGAGCGGAGGCACCAAGAGCTTCTCAGCGATGGACTATATGGCCAAGACCCCCAGCTGGGCCATATTTGGGGCTCAAGAAAGGGGGTTTGACCCCTCGGACACACGCTTCCAGAGAAAGAATAAGACCAAAGATATCTCAGGGTGTTGATGTTACATTTCCCATCTTACTTTAAGTCTTTAGAATAATTTGTATTTTTAATGAATGGAATAAATGACCTGATTGACCGATTGACCCAAGATTAAAACTTATTTTTATTATTTTAGCCAAGGCTCAGTTTGCTCTGCAAGACTTGCCTTAGGGATGAAATTCGGGTTAACATATTCTTGCAGATAACTTTTCTTCATGCTATTCTAATGAATGTTAGCTGCTGTTGGTATGGTCTCAGTAATAAAGAATTTACTTTCCAAGTCTTGTTCACTCTGAGCTCTGCATGTAATGGGAAAGTCATGGCCTAGTGGTTAGAGAGTTTGACTCCTAATAGGGTTGTGGGTTTGAATCTCGGGCTGGCAATACCACGACTGAGGTGCCCTTGAGCAAGGCACCGAATTCCCTCAACTGTTCCCTGTGCGCCGCAGCATAAATGGTTGTCCACTGCTCTGGGTGTGTGTTTTGCACTTTGGATTGGTTAAATGCAGAGCATGAATTCTGAGTATGGGTTGAATGTCACGTCACGTCACTTTCACTTAATAGCTCTGTTAAGTAGAAGAAAGAACTGAAGAACAAGTGACTCGAATTTAAGGCTTCATTTATTCGTACCACCTTAGGGCCTAAATTTGGAGTGCTCATAGGGAAAGAACTGCAAAAGAAAAATATCACTATAGTTAGCTACATTAATATCATGTCACCTCAAACTGTGATTTGTGTGTTCTTTTAGACGTTTAGAGGGCAGTTGATTCAGATGGGACTTTGAATGGAGAGGTTCTTACAGGTCGGCCCATGATACAGCTGAAATGTATCAAAATTGCAGCTCTTACCTTGTCTTATGCTGTCATCTATGTTTTTGTCTTGGGTATTTCTACACGATGTTGATGTGTATTACATGTGTCACTACAGGCTTTTGATTTTTGTACGTCTTATTTTATCATTCTTTGCTTTTTTTGTCTTCGAAATGTTATCATAATGCAGTTTGTCCTTTATTGGGTTACGCTGATATTGTAAATACACCCAAAAAGGTATCTACACACTGCATTTTTTATTCATGCACATCCAGATGCGTTGCAAATAAAATTGAGTTTTGTCGTATAGCTGCTTTCTTGATGTCTCTTATTAAGGCTTTTTGCTGTTCTGCAGGGGTTTGAATGTTATTGTAAGAGAAAGGAATGTGCTTGGTACTGAGTGAACTAGGTCACAGCCGTTTCACAGCTCTGAATGAAGCTGAAATCTTTGGTCTTGAGTGACAGTTGAGAGGCGTAATATTAAGACCAGACTCAGAGGTCTCTGCTTTCTGTCCCTCTGTTCAACCTAAAGAGTCAACTGGTAATGCTGCGTTTATCTGTAGTCAAATTGGGATATTTCTACTTTACTTGCAAATATATATGTTCACAATGACTGCTCTTGTCTCTCTATTTTGACAAGTTAGCAAAAGTTGGTGTCCTCTGAGAGCACTTACAACGGAAAGTTCACCGAATTTAGATACACTTTTGATCCCAGCCTTTAAAGTGCCTTGTCTCCTAGTTGTTTAAACATAACAGAAAACCGAGAGAGGTGTAACGGTCTGTAACAAGTGACAGAAAATCTATTTCACACCGCTGTGAAAAGGTGCCGTGCTGATCTAGCTTAATGTGACACACTGTCTTTCTCATGTATTTAGTCTGTTTAGGGAATTTACCACCCAAATACACAATTTCTGTGGTCCACGATGGCGTTTTATTCTGAATTTAAGTGGTATTTAAGTTATTTGTGGTTTAAAGGCTTAGAATAGCATTATTGTCTTCAGTTTTCACGCACCGTATGTGTGTAGTATGCATACTGCATGTTGTTTTGTGGAAATTTGGATTTATTCAAGTACATGTTCTTTTTATGTGCCTAAACAAATCTGTAATTTCTCAACTTCCGTTACTAATGGATTTCACCATTATGAGTTCTCTTGGCTACACCAATCTAAACCTCAGTCCTCAGATTGGTTTCACAGAGCGAGAGAAGAGACAAGCTGTACTGGAACAGCATGAGCCTCCAGTCTCATTACCTCTGTCTCAGCTTCTGTTTTAAGCGTCCAGTTTTACTGTCCTCTGAATGTTTTTAAGGGACTGAAACCCAAGATCCTATGCCTAATGGGAGAAAATATTTATATGGACAGTAGGCATTTTTTTTCTTTCTTTTTTTTTTTTTTTTTTTTTACACAAGCAGGAGCAAAGAAAATGGCTTTAAGCTGTGTTTCGATGTGTTGTCATAAGTGGATGGAATGATAACTCAATCGATGGCTCCAAGGCACATGGAAGATCTAAGCCACAAATTCAAGGGCTTTTTGGCCCTTTCATGAAATTTCAGTAGTTTGGCTTGTCATTGGAACTCGATTTCAAGTAAAAATGTTTCATAGGTTCTGCCACAACTTTGATTGTCTCACAGATGTGCACACTAAACGTCTTGCACTGCAAAATGGCAACAATCTGGTCCTTTTTGGTCCCAGAATATTCCAAAATTTTAAAGATAAAAGGACGACAAGCTGTGTGCTGTGCCACAACACTCTGAACCAACTCTGAATAAACAGTTATTCATGGTTAAACACCATTGCCAACAGTTATTTCATCAACTAGGCAAGATGTCTTGTAGTGTGCACTAGTGATAGTTAATGGTTGGCTCTAGGGATTTTAATGTTTGACAGGTATGTTGTTCCATGACCAACAAAAGATGCTGATCCAGGAACATGTCCTACTTGGAAGAATCCCGGCCATCACCACTGCTTTTCTACCTTTCTCTAAATCCAACACTAACCCACTGCCTTAACAACTGAGGCAGGCAGGAGCCAATGGCAGTTCTGTTTTGTGGCTGAGAGGCACAAAGCTCTGGGCTTCTTGTCAAACAGACAGATTTCGTTGGAGCCAAACTGAGCTGTCCTCTGCCAAAAAGGAAGTTGCTTAAAATTACAGAAACAGCTCTCAAAGCTCTCACCTACTATAGATTCGCTCTGAGACGCCAGTGGAGACCCTAATAGAATATGCTTCTGTTTGCTTTCTTTCAAAATATTAAATGAATCTTAAAACTTCTGCTGCTTTTAATTATCATTGTTTGCTTTCTGTAAGAGCAACATCAATACCGTGATAGGAGAATCATCTCTACTAATTCCCTTATTAACTGATACGAGTCAGTTACCGTAACGGCTGCAAGTTACAAAGTTTTGTCTGGCATATGGATGCTTCTTTGCTGGAAGATTTGCATTTAAATTAAAAATCAGCTTAATATATTTATCACACAAATTAAATCAAATGTATCACCCATATTGCATATTATACACTCGCCAGCCACTTTATTACACCTGTTCAACTGCTTTGTAACACAAATTGCTAAATAGCCAATCACATGCCAGCAACTCAATGCATTTAGGCATCTAGATGTGGTGAAGACAACTTGCTGAAGTTCAAACCGAGCATCAGAATGGGGAAGAAAGGGGTTTTAAGTGACTTTGAATGAGGAATGGTTGTTGGTGCTGATCTGAGTATTTCAAAAACTGCTGATCTACCGGGATTTTCACGCACAGCCATCTACCCTAACCCTAACCCTAACCCTAGCGATTACAGAGAATGGTCCGAAAAGAGAAGACCATCAGCAGAAGACCACACGGGGTGCTGCTCCTGTCAGCTAAGAACAGGAAACAGAGGCTACAGTTCACACAGGCTCACCAAAATTAAACAATGGAAGATTGGAAAAAGGTTGCCTGGTCTGATGAGTCTCAATTTCTGCTGCAATATTCAGATGGTAGGGTCAGAATTTGGCGTAAAGAACATGAAAGCATGGATCCATCCTGCCTTGTCTCAACGGTTCAGGCTGGTGGTGCTGGTGTAATGGTGTGGGGGATATTTTCTTGGCACACTTTTTTTTAAACACCACAGCCTACCTGAGTATTGTTGCCGACCAAGTCCATCCCTTTGTACCCATCTTCTGATGGCTACTTCCATCAGGACAATGCACCATGTCACAAAGCTCAATACAAGATAATCTCAGACTGGTTTCTTGAACATGACAGTGAGTTCACTTCACTCAAATGATCTTCAGAGTCACCAGATCTCAATCCAATAGAGCAGCTTTGGGATGTGCTGAAACGGGAGATTTGCATCATGGATGTGCAGTCGACAATCTGCAGCGACTACCTGATGCTATCATGTCAATATTGACCAAAATCTCTGAGGAATGTTTCCAACACATGTTAGTTGAAAAGGGGGTCCAACCTGGTACTAGCAATGTGCACCTAATAAAGTGGCCAGTGAGTGTACATCTTAATGCCTATAAACAAAATGCCAAGTGTGTACATGTCTGGGATCTATTACTGGCCAAAGGTTAATTATATGGCAACCTCTGGTCTTCTTGCCATCACAGGGGTCCTGTGAAAGAGGGCTAAAAAATATGTGAATGACTAAGGATATACACAACACACTGTAGGCACAAGGCCAGCTCACAGCGCTTAGTCATAAAATGGCATAAACTACAAGCACAGTCTTAAAACTAAATCTAAATGATGATGATACTACAGTTTGTTTTGTTCAGTAGTGTTTTGTTCTATTCAGTTAGCAATGCAGTTTTCATTTTATTCTTTTTTATTTTACTTTATTTTTTTATTACATCGGTAAATACATGAATATGATAATATCCAGAGTTAGCCCCTCTCTCTCTCTGTTCGCTGTAATTGCATGGATTGACCAGACTTCAGGATTTCTCCTTTTGTGCTCCACAGAAGAAAAAAAGTCAACATAAATAATGACAAAGTTTTCATTTTTGGATGAACTGTTTCTTTAGGAATGTCTGAATATACTAGCATTTGAAAATGTATAGCTGCTCTTGGGGCAGAGAGGGACAGTTTTTCACTAACCACGCATAACATTTTTTTTCTCAAAAACACAATCATGTACATACATGCTGCTCACATATTATTATAGCCAAGTATGTGCTGATTACAGTACGCTTAGAGTTTAGCCATTTAGGTATTTATAAGAAACTGAAAAAAGTACAAATGTCAGGGCATGACAAAACTTCTCCAGTCCCCAAAAATAACCTTAGACTCCAGAGGGTTAATGCCAGTTGACACAGTGTCACACCTAAATGTGCCATCAAAACCATTATTTTTAATAAAAAGGTATCTGTGTTGCTGTTGATATCAGTGATTATTGGCCTTGATTCTTCATAAAGAATGTAAATTAATCCCTAACTCAGTTTTTGGGATTATTCTGTTAAAATGGGCTTGTTTTAACAAAGATACAGTGTTTTTAACACGGGTTGACACACACAGTGAGAGACCAGTGAGCCTCAGTCGGCAGAGCACCAGCTACTAACCAATATGTAATGAAGAGCTCAGAGACACACCTGTATGTCATTTATCTTCTCTTCAGCCCAATGCATGCCATATTCCATCCATACTTCAGACTTTCTTCCCTAGCAAATATTTTTATCTCTTAGTCCTGTCATGATTCTGCCCTCGTGTCCTTGATTTTCCCTAGTCTTGAGGCAGGATCATGACAGACCCTTGTTTTGTGTACAAGCACATGGCCTTGTCTTTGGGCCATGTGCTTGTGTTGTCTCCTTCCCTTGCCCCGCCCCCCTTGTTATCCTAGTCTTGTCGTGATTGCCTTATCTGTGCCACCTGTTGTGTCTTGATTAGTTCCCCTATTTAGATCCCCTAGTGTGCTCTGTCTTTTGTCGGTTCATTGTTCCACACCGTGACTGTTCCTACTTGTGAGTGTTCCACATATGTGATTGTTTCTACATATGTGATTGTTTCTACATATGTGATTGTTTCTACATATGTGATTGTTTCTACATATGTGATTGTTTCTACATATGTGATTGTTTCTACATATGTGATTGTTTCTACATATGTGATTGTTTCTACATATGTGATTGTTTCTACATATGTGATTGTTTCTACAGATGTGATTGTTTCTACAGATGTGATTGTTTCTACAGATGTGATTGTTTCTACAGATGTGATTGTTTCTACAGATGTGTCTCTATATGTTTCTGTATCCTTGAAGAAGTCTTTGTATTACCGTGAGTGTTTGTTTGTAGTTAGTGTTTGGAGTCCTTGTTTATCTTGTCAGCCCAGTCCTGTTTAGTTATTTAGTCTTTACCCTAGTCGTTGTTTTCCCCCTCGTTGGTTTTGTTTTCCCCTTTTGTATCTAATAAACCCTGCGTGTTGTGATCCTTGTCTGCACTTGAGTTCCTCCTTGCCAAACCCATAACAAGTCCTTCAAAATAATACAATTTCCCTGTGAAAATGCAACATGTTCCACCTGGTTGCCTTAAATTTTGCAAGGTATTAGCTTTGCATTGTTGGATTCAGCTGCGTTCATGAATGTTGTGCATGAACCGTATGAGGAACTGGGTCAGTACTTGTACATTGAAAGGAATAGTTCATCCAACAATGAAAATTGTGCCATTTACTCATCCTATTGTCTTTCCAGACCTGTATGATTTTTGGTCCCCATTCATTTCCATTGCATGGGAAATAGCAGCATGAACTATTACTATTTTGTATTCTTAAGTATATTATGTCACAGCTCTATGTACAAACCCGATTCCAAAAAATTTGGGAGACAGTACAAATTGTGAATAAAGGAATGGAATGATTTGGAAGTTTTAAACTTCAATATTTTATTCAGAATAAAACACAGATGACATATCAAATGTTTAAACAGAAAATGTATAATTTTCAGGGAAAAATAAGTTGATTTTAAATTTCATGGCATCAACATCTCAAAGTTGGGACAAGGCCATCGCTGAGTCCCAATTCGCCTACTTATACTAGGACCTAAAAGTATGTACTTTTTTGTGAGGAAAAAGTACATACTTTTGAGTGTGTAGCAAAAGAGTATGCACATTCGGGGACATACTTCGATGACGTCATGCAACGTGGTTGCCTAGTTACGCACACCACAACTGTTAACGTTTCATTCATTCTGTCCATTAAAATTTTATTTACTATTCCCATCTTTTTTTCTCATCGTTTTTTTTTCACAATACATTTTACAATGTGTTCTTCTACCAAGTTGAGGAGTGAAGAAGCAGGGCTGTGTCGTCGTAGAACCAAACGCAGGTCGTTTGTGAGGCGGCTGGTTCTGACGTTCATGTGCAATGTGTGTAACGAAATAAAATACAACTTTAGTTATTAAAACTTTAATAACATTTGAATTATTACACTTGAAAGCTGAGGGCGCATCTCCGCTGCTGCACCCGGCTGCCATGTTTACATCACCGCAAAGCCATCACAAAGCTCCTCCCTCCCGCATGCAATAGGTTGTGGGCAATATTAGCACTTAGAGTGTGCATTGATCTGCACTTCGAATTCTAACCGGAAATAGTAGACCATCCGGGTATCTTTGGAATACTCTTTTCAACATACTACGATTTGGGACGTACTGATTCTAGTTTTGCATATTATTTAGGACGGATAGTATGCGAATTGGGATTCAGCACGTTTACCACTGTGTGGCATCCCCTCTTCTTTTTATAACAGTCTGCAAACAGTTTTCCACTTTGTCACATTCCATTTTAAATGAGACTTGGCCCAGAGAAAACGCCTGTGCTTCTCGATCATGTTTAGATATGACTTTTTTTTTATAAAAAAAAAAAACGTATAGCGTTTTAGCCGGCAACGGTGAATGGCATCTTGGATTGTGTTCACAGACAATGTTTTCTTGAGCCCATGTTGTGATTTCCATTACAGTAGCATTTCTGTATGTGATGCAGTGCCGTCTAAGGGCCCAAAGATCACAGGCATCCAGGATGGTTTTCCAGCCTTGAGCCTTACGCACAGAGATTGTTCCATATTCTCTGGATGATATTATGCACTGTAGATGATGATACCTTCAAACTCTTTGCAATTTTTCTGTAAGAAAAAACTCCTTTCTGATATTGCTCCACTATTTTTCCCCGCAGCATTGGGAGAATTGGTGATCCTCTGCCCACCTTGACTTCTGAGAGACACTGCCACTCTGAGAGGCTCTTTTTATACCCAATCATGTTGCCAATTGACCTAATGAGATGCAAATTGTCCTCCAGCTGTTCCTTATATGTACATTTAACTTTTTTCCGGCCTCTTATTGCTACCTGTCCAAACTTTTTTGGAATGTGTAGCTCTCATGAAATCCAAAATGAGCCAATATTTGGCATGACATTTAAAAATGTGACATTTGATATGTTATCTATTTTCTATTGTGACAAAAATATGAGTTTATGATATTTGTAAATTATTGCATTTCTTTTTTATTGACAATTTGTACAGTGTCCCAACTTTTTTTTGAAATCAGGTTTGTATAAAGTTAAATATATAGTATATTCAACTTTATATATATTCAACTGCTCCGGGTGTGTGCTCACAGTGTGTGTGTGTGTGTTCACTGCTCTGTGTGTGCATTTCGGATGGGTTAAATGCAGAGCACAAATTCTGAGTATGGGTCACCATACTTGGCTGAATGTCACTTTCACTTTCACTTTGCATACAGAATGCTACCATAAAGCAATATTTGCTATTTAGCTAATATCAACCTCTTGATTGTCAATCACACAGCTCTTTATAAAGGATATATATGTCCAACTTTATCTACATACATACAGTATACTCACATAAAGCAATGTTTACTATAATGAAAATCTCAATGGTATGATTGTTTATATTGTTGAAATATGCTAACTATATTTCAGTAAAGCTGCTTTGACACAATGTGTATTGTGAAAATGCAATATAAATAAACTTTACTTGTTCTATAAAAGAAAGCAATTCAGGTGAGTAAATATTCAAATTTAAATTATATATATATATATATATATATATATATATATATATATATATATATATATATTTATTTATTATTATTATTGTGTAAAACAAGTTACAAGCACACTGCTTTTTTGGCTAGGTTTGGGTACTAGCTGGAGCATAGCAGGTTTCTCTGCTTAGGCTAATCAGAATAAATGAATCGCTTTTTCATTCCTTTCAAAGCATATCCACACACTCTGACACAGACTCACTCTGTGAAGCAAAATTGAGAAGAGCGTTAAACCGGTTAACCGGTTAGCTTCTCATCACTCTGCAGTTACATTTCCAGAGACAGGTAAAAAGCAAGTATGTTTGAGGCGGCTAATGCTTCAGTAAATCTTCACCACCGGCCTGACAGGAGTAACATTGTGAATTCCTTATTTCATAACCAGAGTCATTTTTCAGCTCCAATAAACTCTACCTTTAGTTGCAGTTTCCCGAATCAGCAGCATAATATGACAGGTAATCCAGTATTAAAAATATTCTCTCAGTTTATGATTACGATATCTTTAAAGTTTAAGCTGTACTTTTGAGAAAGTCCATTTTAAAGTGTCATCAATATCAGCCGGGTGTCAGGTTCCTTTCAGGTTTAACTTTGAGGTCAGCTTATCCTGTGCTCCTCTAGTGACTGATGTCTAGAGAAAAATCCCAGCATGCTCCACAAAGTGTGCGTGTGAGTCACTGCTTTAGCCCCTGTGTGTGTGAATCAGCTGGTGGCAGAATTAAGAGGACACTCAGGCCGAGAAATGAGGAGGATTTTAATTATCTCATCATTATATCACTGTGTGTGTTGTGTACATGAGAAAGAGTGAATTGGTTTCTGTTGCATTGTGTTTGATATGTGGCCCAATGTGATGGGTCACAACATGCTCAAGATGTTCAGTGTGAAGAAGGAGCATGAAGGGCTTAGAAATCTTTTAAACAATCAATGGATTGGATAATTTCTCTATGCTAATTGATTGTTGCATGTCCATTTGTGTTGATGACCATATATTGTGTTTCCTGAGCTTCAAAATAAAGGTGCCTGCTAATTTTTTTCAATTTTCTGAAGAACCCCTTTGCTTGTGTAGTATTAAAGGCATAGTTCACATGAAAATCATAAATTTTCAAAACCTGCATGAGATTTTTTTCTTCTGCTGAGCACAAAAAAGGACATTTTGAAGAATACTGATAACTAAAAAGTTGCCATATGCAGTACGCAAAACAAACATGGAAGTCAAGTCAGCAGTTTGAGCTTAACAGAAGAAACAAACTCTTAGACTAATTAAATTAAACTAAAATATTTTGTTATTTATATGTGTGAACTTTTTATATTCTTTTTTTAGACAATGAATAGACAGTGGACAAATAAACATGAAAAAATGAAACATTTATGAAGAGAATGATCTGCTATATTTTATTATTTTCCTATTGTTTAAATTGTAAATTTTGTTTCATTCACTTTTTTGTATTGCTTTGTATTTTATTATACTTTTTTGTATTCTGTTTTTAATATTTTAATATAAGCACTTTGTTAACACTTTTTTTTAAAGTTGATATGAAATGGAAATGGTTTGGTTTATTTTCCAAAATGACTGATCATGTTGTAAATTATTAATTTCATCCATGCATATATATATATATATATATATATATATATATAATATTATTATTTATTTTATTTATTTATTTATTTATTTTTTATTTATTTATTTTTTGGTGGGGAGGGGGGTAATGTTAATTACCTTACCTTAATTTTATATATTTTTTACTGTAATTTTTAATCAAAGTGTCAATAAATCACAAATTTCTCTCTGGTGATGTATGCTTTAACCCCATCCTTTCCTTATAATAGACTGCGAACTATCATTGAGATCTGCCTCTGTCCGATCAACGACAGATGGATTTATCTGTCATTTTTGCTATTTTTGATAATTTGATCATTAAAATATCTGTCACAATTTCAGTCATATTGTAACTAAATGTTTTTAGCGAAATGTGATTTCATCTTTACTTGTAGATGCTTTACTTACTAAATGTAGTCAGATTTTATGGTTTATGGTTGAGTGTTTTTCAGTCATGACCATTATAAAGCATCACAGACTGACCGTTTATATGATCATGTCTGTGACTCAGAATCATGAAGCCCGCTCTTTGATTCTCAATGGTAAACATGATCTCTGTGTGCTTTGATGAATGAGTAGGCTCGCTCCTTTGTCAGTTTTCACAGGGCTGTGAAGGTTCATAATGTGCTGACTGCTTTGCTGCTTAGTGAAATGTTTTCTTGTGTGTTTGTGGTGGTGGTGTTATTTTCTATGCATTTCCTCTTCTTTTTTCTTATCAGCACTTATTAAGTTTCCAGGGTTGAGGTGTGTGCTGGCTTTCCTCTTGCACACACACACACACACACACACACACACACACTAAACAGTTCTGTCTAGGCACAGTTGAAAAAGAGAGATTGCTACAGAAACTGAAAAAAAAAAAAAAGTTAAATAAAACAAATAATAATACATTTTATTCATATAGTATTGTTCATCTTGATTTTATTTCTCATTGTTTGCCATAAAATGGGTGATTTTCATTTTTGTTTGCTCCGTTCAATTCATATAAATATGATTAGATATTTCACTACTCCAGTTTTGTCATTTTAGGATAAAGATCAGGTAGACCTTAAATGGTTAAATATATTCAGTGGCCATTCACAATGAACCTGTGCAGAAACAGACTGTGTGTTGTTGTTCAACAATCAGCATTGTCATGACCTCCTTTCTCTTCATTTTGATACTATAAAAGTGTCTTTCACTTGTCACTGTCTAACTATCAACTATCTGCACAGGGCTTCTAGAAGGCCTCGCTCCTGGCCTGCATTTTATGTCGTTTATGTCTTATTTATTACTATTTTTCCACCCATTTTGTCCTTTGAAAGACTAAAATATTCATAGCTAATAGACTGTATAAGAGTCTGTGTATAAGAATGAGTAAAGCTGTTTGTTGTTAGGATGACAAAAGTTTTAAAAGTTAAATCTATAGGCTGGTCTGCCTCAGTGGTCAAACAGTGCTCATCAATGTCAAAAGGATCGAGATGGCCAATCAAATCAAAGAAGGCGGGTCTTACTAACCAGAGTTAGTGGAAAAATAAGTATTACTGTATTAGAAAACTGTTTTATGACAGAAATGTTCACCGACCGACAGTAATAGACTATCTAGTGATGCAAACTACTCAACAGTTTGAATTGAAAATATGCAATTATGATTCATGTAAATCATAAATACACGTGACGAGATGTTTGGTTTATGTCTATTAGACATAGGCTACAAATAAGAGTGAATGTGCACATTTTAAAATAAAATATTATTTTAAAATATTGTAAATTGATTTCTACTTCATGTGAAGAGTTCATATGCAAAAGCCTTTAAGTGCTGTTTGAAATTTTCTTCTAAAATGAGCATTTTTATCAGGCTCCTACACTGTAAAAAATCAAGCCTCTCCGACTCAAAATTTTCTTGAGACTGGTTACATCTAAATTTTTCAATTGGAATTTAGAAAATTCAATTCGCAATATTTCAATTTGCCCAATGTTTTTTTGCAGTGTATGTGTAGAATCAGTAATTTTACTTTAATGGCAGTGAATAGTTTATTTTCTTCCCCATTCAAGTAAAATATGCGTGAGCCTGAGAAAATAACGCAGGGCAACTTCACACAGGGCCTCGCACCCCCCCTTGCAACGGCCATGGATGGATGGATGGGGGAGGGATTTAATGGATGGATAGATGGGCTAATGAATGGATGGGCGGACCGATGGGAAAATGAATGGTAAAAAATATAGATAGATAGATTTAGGGCTATGTCTGATTGAAAGTCATTGTAGAAGTATTTTCATTGTATGTATAAATAGCAGTCAGGTGGCATGATGGTATATTCCCTAGAGCCTTCACCTGATCCTGCTGACCTGCGGATGAATGACAGTCGAGCTGTAGGATGGACTGGAGCAGCTGACTGATCACTCGAGCGCTCAGTCTGTGTGTTCAATGGGTTAATTCATGCTCTGGGAGGAATCTATCTGCTTCTTTCTCATAGCAACCTGCCATTTCTTGTTTTGTGACCGTTTATGTCCACCAGCAGCTCGTGGAGAACAATGTCTGTAGGCTGCTGCTGCTTTGACAGCGATGTTTATTGATTGTTTTATGAGGCTCGTGTGTGTGTGTGTGTATGTGTGTGTGTGGCAGCCGAACATCTATGAGCAGGATTTTGCGATGTGAATCAATGAGGTCGGGAATTATGAGCTGGAATTCGCTTAAGATCATGGAAGTCCTGAAGAATCCGGGGGCTCATTAGAGCTGATTGGAGTTGGTGGAAAAGTCCAACTGTTTTATTGCTCTCGGCTGGAAGTCGGAAGGTTTTTTTTTTTTTTTTTTTTTTTTTGGATAACAATCGGGATAAGAACCACTGTCCACTGCTATTCGCACCCGATGGCTAAAAATAATAGTGTGTATAATCGTGAATGAGATCTGGAGAATTTCCTCACAATTCGGCGACACACTGTGATCCAGATCTCGGCAGCGGGGTAATCTGGATCCTGTAGCGGCGTCGGCTCGGATCATCTGAGGGATCACTTTCAGAGATCGCCCACCTTCATCACTAAAGGTGAGAGCTTGTGTTTGAGTGTGTGACATGAAGGCTTTGATGGGCAGCGTGATATCATAAACTGCAGCCTGCATTGCTACACTTTAGCACCTGTTGTTTTAATGGCTTTATACTGACTGATCGGGAGGTGCAGCGTGCATGAATTGTGACTTAATCTGTTTACTTGTTTTAAACATCCATTGTTTTAATAATTAAAACATTATAAATCATGGTTATGATATTATTTTTAATAATGAATTACATAACTTTAGAATGGCTTTTTAATTTGAATTAGTTATTATTATTATTATTATTATTAATATATTTAATAGTATGATTATTAATATTTTTATTATTATTATTACTATTATTTAATAGTAATAATAATAATTTCCCGTTTACTTTTAAGGAATTAATTTTATTTAAAAATTATTATTATTATTATTACTGCTATGTTTTTTGGATGTCTATGATGATGTGGATAATACTAATAACTTGCTATAGCTCTTTGCTTTTAATGGTCTTTTTATTTATTTTAAAATGTATTTAAAATGTATTTTATTTTTTTATTGTCGCTGATTTTAAAAAAAATCCCCAAACCCCATATTCACAAAAGCTGTGCAAAACACAATCAACATTATACATAATTCATTGCTGGCACGCAGATGGCATTTTCCGGGCAAATGATTCACCTTAGTCTCATTTTACAAGTCAGGTGGTGCCCAGCCGACACCCCCTTCAGGGAAAAAAGTGATGGACATGCGAACGACTAGAGAACCTGGAAGAGCGTGTGCAGTGTGAGAGAGCAGGACTAGTAGTGTGGTCTAGTCCGGGGGGCTGGTCAGCAGTGTGTGTGTGTGTGTGTGCTCACAACGGAGCTGCAGAGGCAGGACTACTTATGTCACCAAGCCACTGTTATCATGAGCCCACCGATGAGTGTGACATGAGGGAGATACTGACAGGCTGAAGGGATGAATGAACGCTTGAATGAGTGACTACCTGCTCCAGGCTGCTGAAATTTTAACCACTGGGTACTGGACACTCTATGCTGCTCGGGGAGAGGATCAGCACTGGGACGTCGTCAGGCTGTGGCTCTGTGGGACAGCCTGCCGTTGTGCTCCGAGTCCGGAGTGTGCTGTCAGATGGAGGTCACCGATCTGGATCTGGATCCGGACCACAGGGCAGAGGGGTGTGAAGGAGAGGGTCTGTGCATCCCGAGCAGTCCTGGGACAGAGCCTGTTGTGCTCGAGTATCCTGTAGGGTATGATCCGTACGGGTAAGCAACAGGGATACTGCTGTTGTCCCGGGAGCTTGCTGCTTTAACACGCTGACATGTAGGAGATATGTTTTAAACTGCTTTTCTTTTGGTATGTGCTCTGATTTTAATGTTAAACATGTCTTTGCTTTAATGAGAGTGGATAGATGTCCTGCTTTGATTCTTCTGTTTTGGTACAGTATGTGTGTGTGACCACATGGCTTGATTTTTCTTTGTATTGATTTTAATAACTTAATAAAAGGTATTTATGCTCGGGTCTGTCCATCGAACTGTAGGTTGCCTTTGTAAGAGGTTTAGATTATTTTGACATGATGTGGAATGACATTTTGACTTTGTGAAGCACTGCGCCCTGTGATTTGATTAAAGGATGCAGACTTTTTCTTATTTATTTCGTGTTTTAGACTCTTGTGAACATGGTGATATGAGTGCAGTTTTTTTAATGTAATTAATCTATATTTTTTGTCAATTATTGTATTTAAGAAATGCACTTGACGCTTGTATTTTTGACATATTTAATTGCAGTTCATCATTTTCTGGGAATCTTAGAATGTGATGTGGCACTGTTGGATTGGAAAGTTTTGCCCTCAGTTGAACACATTATTCAATCCTGCCTCCAGACACTCCATTATCCCTCCTGAACAGAACACTCTGTTTGCAATGGATAATTATCATTACATGTCAAGCAGTGTCCTATAATGTGACATGCTGTACTTCACATAAAACTATTAATAAAACTGTTACTTTAACTATAAAGCTCCGATCTAATTCTGTATAATCATTATAAATGCAAGTTTTATGACCTTGTATTAAATTAGCGACTACATTGAATATTTATTTTATTCAGTCATTCTTCATGTCAGCACAGGACTATTTAAATGAACTGCAACATTACTTTTACATATATATATCTTATGCTCACCAAGGCTACATTTATTTGATCAAAAATACTGTAAAATTATCAAATATTATTACAATTTAATATCACTGTTTTCTATTTGAAAATAATTTCAAAGCTGAAATCATGCTAATATGCTGATTTACTGCTCAACATTTCTTATTATCTGTTTAAAACAGTTGCTCAATATTTTTGTGGAGCTGTGATACATTATTTAATTATTTTGATGAATAGAAGGTTCAAAATAGCATTTTTTGGAAAGAAATCTTTTGTAACATTATAAATGTTTCGACTGTCACTTTTAATCAGTTTAATGTGTCCTTCTCAGAACTACCTAGTAAATTTCACTAAAATGAAAACATTCAATTGCACATTACTTTTTAAAGAAAGACTGAAATAGTATTTTTGTAAGACATACTCAAGTAATCTTTGCATAACTACAAAAATAATAATAATAATAATTTCACAGTGTTGCTAAATAAAAGTGAGAATTTGTCCTCTTTTTATTCTATTGACCCCCAACCTTTTGAACAGTAAATTATAATATAATATGAATTATTAAATTAAAATCTAGGTGTCTAAATATATCTAAATGTAATGTATATAAATGCAATTGCAGTCCCTTTGACTTTATGCAGTTGTCGTGACACTTGGCAGTTTATCGTGTGAAAAGCATAATAGTGAGATGGCAGATAAATTAGTCACACTTTCCCCCTGGACACACTCAGACTGTCAGGATTTGCCCGAGGGATTCTGAGTTTTATTATATAATAAAAACATGCATAGAGACACGTTTTTGTATAGACAAACTTGTGCTGTTTTTGTTTTTACATGCCAATGTAGAATGTCATATGAACTAAAGAGGAAACCGTTTTGGGCAGCAAAGTTAATTTTGCTTACTAAGATTTTACACTATTTAATGTGTATTCCAGTTAACAAAATTAATTGCATGTGTTGCATGATTTACGAGTTATTTCATGAGCTATTTTAAAAAAGCAAAGTATGCATCAATCATCAACAAAGTGGGACCATTAGAAAACAAGAAGTTGATTTGAATGCTAATGAACCTGAGGCACTGTGATAATTACCTTAATTAACATTGCCAACATAAACAGTTCATCTGTGCTTTATCCCTTTCAGGGACAATGATTTCCTTGGCTAGGTCAGCTCTACTTGTGCAAAGTTTTGACATATTATAGACTTTATAGTCCTTCAGACAGAACCCTGTAAAGATGGAGAAAGAAAAGCGAAATATTTGTTATTAATGAGCTTTCACATCGAAAACAATTGCAGACATTATTTCATTGGCATTAAACATTCCACCAAAGGCTAATTATAATCTTTTATTTTTATTAATCATTTCAGACATTAAACTTTAGGGTAGATTAACGAGAACTCAACTGAAGAAAATATTTTGATAGAAAACATGCCCATCTTTATTATGTTACAGTTTAAAGTGTTAGTAAGATTTATTCATTTATTTATTTATTTTTGCAAGAAATTAATAGTTTTATTCAGCAAGGACAGGAAATAATTTTCTATTTTATGTTTATTTAAAATACATGTTGCTCTTTTGAACTTTCTACTGTTTAAAGATTTTTTTTTTCATTATTATTAATATTGATTACAGACTCTAAATGCTGTAGCCCAAGTGTTAGATGCTTCTAATCTAAGGCAATTACATCTCTACATTTGATGACTTGACTTGAACTAGAGACATTTTAAGCTACTCTCAGGCCATTAAAGGCTTTGCACATCCAATCAACTGCCCCATTAAAGCAAACCCCCAGTTTCCACATTTGTCCCAAGTCAGCATCCATATTTTACAAGGCTGTGCCATCCATCATGGGATATGTCCTTCAGCAGACTGCTACTAGAAACTCAAGCTGTATGTGTTTCACTCTTATTTGGTACCTGGCTGTAGCCCAGCATGTACTGATTGTGGGCTCACGTCCCAAAGCTTCGTCTGTGATCTGGGACCTCCTGCCCCTTCATGCTGACTGCTGCTTCAAGTGGCTTTTCTCTCGCTCTCTCGCTCTCTCGCTCTCTGCTGACAGTGTGGTGCTGGGTGACTACACTCTCTCCATGAGGGTTTTAGGTTCCTTGGCCACCCCACTCACAACTGCTGTTTCGGTCTCTTATTATAATTTTTTTTTGACAAGAATTGCATTTATTTAGGCGCAGAATATCTTTACGACCACATCAAATGGGAGACTTTTTAGATGCACACTTCAACTTCACCTCAGCATTAGCCGCTAGTCAAACGAGCACCAAGTAAAAGCCACAGGTTATGAGGAGCTTCAGTAGAATAACAGTGAACTGTGGTCAGATGAGATGCTGTCAGGTCTAATGTCAGTAAAAAACTGTTTTCCTGTCCGATCAGCCGTTGTAGCCTACTATGCTCGTAGCATGTGCTCTTCAAAGCAAACGCACAAATGCAGCGGCGCACTGTAGCCTGTATCATTTGAAGTTTAATGGAAAATGAAGTTTACAAAAAGGCGATTAAAGCTGCCTCAAAACTGCATGCATGTAAGTTTTTGTTACGAGTCAGATTTAAGAACATGTCTCTAAAATGCAACTAAACTAACACCATCCAACACACTTGTCATGGTCAACCCAGCTACTGTGATGTCTGCTAATCAAAGAATACACAGTAAACATATTGTCATGATGAAACAGGAAACATCCACCCACAATCCTATTAGTTATAAAGGAGAGTCCACTGACCCTGCTTTCTAGATATCATTTATTATCAGCATCAGATATAGAAAAACCCATATCAACATGTACTGTGAAAGTGAAGTTTCACTTTAAATCTAAGGATAAACAATTTGACATTGTTGAAAGCTTGATTTATATTTATTTTTGTATATATTTTAATAACAGCTAGAGCATGGTTGGCGGCTGTCAAATGGGCCATGAGCCAGAAACTACAGTGAAGCCTACAGTGGGTTTGATTGTGGGAGTACTTTGTATGCACAGAATCCATCTTGATCTGTGAAACGATGAGCCTGCTGGATGGAGTGCTGTGCATTATGAGTGGACTTAAGCCCGTTTTCTCAAAGCTCATGTTTTCGAAAGGCTCTAACTTCATGCTAATCAACACAGAGCCCAATTACAGAGAGAAACTCCATCGCACATCTCTATCTGACACAAGTGTATTAAAATGATTCCCATAGCTTTAACTGTGCTGAACAATTAATAAAGAATTTCTGCTCATGCTAACCATGACATCTGAGAAATGAGAGATTTTCATATAAGGAGCAACTCGAGCTTGAATTTTATTGTTGTGTTGACTTCTTGACTCTGCATACACCTGTTTAGTAAAATTACTGTTACTTTGGGAATGCAGAATTATTTTGTTTATATTTCTTGTAGGATTAATATACTATCTATTATTAGCTTTTTTATTCAGATATTTTGGTTGCACTTCATTTAATGGTGTCCTTGTTACAGTGCAGTTATGCAGTACTGAGTAATATTTATTAACAATATGTACTTTTTATAGGGTTGGTGTTTGGTTTAGGGTTAGTTGCTTGTAATTATGCATAATTCACTGTTATTACTGTAGTAAGTAGATGTAACATTTAACGAGGACACTAAAACAAAGTGTTACCAGTTTTCAGTTCATAATGAACACATAAAAAACACACACACACACACACACACACACACACACACACACACACACACACATCTTATTGGCTATATGCTACCATTCAAAAATTTGGGATCAGTAAGATTCCTTTTTTTTAATGATAAAAGCTTTTATTCTCATATTTTAATTACTTTAAGCAAGGACACATTCATTTGCTCAAATATGACAATAAAGACATCTACAATGTTACAAAATATTTTTCTATTTCAAACAAATGTTCTTTTCACAGATTCCACCAAAATATTAAGCAGCATATTTAGCATTGATAAAAGTAAGTGTTTTCTGATCACCAAATATTAGATATTGCATATTAGAATGATTTCTGATGGATCATATGACACTGAAGACCAGAGTAATGCTGCTGGAAATTTAGCTTTTAATCACAGGAAAAAAATGACATTTTATTGTTACATACGTAATAATATTTCACAGCATTACTGTTTTTACTGTATGACAATGGTGACCAATGGTGAGTCATATACACACTTAACAAAAATATTACCACCCCCAAACTTTTGAACAACAGTGTTTATAACATTTATTTTGTATATATCTGCATTATATTGTCCATCATTCCCCCTAGTTTCTCGTTATTGGTATCAGCAATTATAAAACCCATATTAGTAGGCCACTGTCTCGTATATGAGAAAATGCAGCTGTTAAAGGTGAAAACCGCAGTTGTCTGCAGGATTTTAATGGCACTATAATAAACACCTGTAAACAATAAAAATAACTGTGCTCTCATAGACACTGGAGACTCCACCCATATGTTCACTAACACAATGGTTCAGAGAGCCAGTGAACAGTTTCAGCTTTAATACTTATTACATTAGTTTTAAACCTCATATGCACTGAAACAGCCTCCCTATTCTTTTACAACAAGATTTTCACTAAATAATGCAGCAGAACATTGAAAGTATAGTGATATTTGCTGAGCAAAGTGATGCTGGATGAGCCCTCCGTGGAGACAGTAATGGTCATTTTCATATAATCAACTTAAGCGTGCTCTATCATAGTGTAATGTAGATTTGCAGCAATGTTTGATTTGCGTAAACCATTGTCGTGTCTTTTGGTCTGGTTGGTTGAGCTTGTTCTTCTGCTGTCTCTCTCTCAGGGAGAAGATGCCGTTCCACCATGTGACGGCAGGATTGCTGTACAAGGGGAACTTTTTGAGTCGCTCACTCTCTGAACACAGCAACAGCGAACAGCTCGCCAACATCTCAGTGGAGGAACTAGACGGTGAGCCACGACCTTACAGACAAAAACACAAATACTTGACTGTATACTTACTGAAAGTCAAACCTTGGACCACTTTTTTCTTATAAGGGTGACTTAATATTTAAATTGGTTATTCAGTGAATGTTATGGAGGTTATTCACTTCATAATTATTTACATCAAAGGAATAGTTCATTCAGAAATGAATAAATTTTCTTTGTGTCTTTGTGTACTACTTTTAAATTACATTTGGTGTCATGTATTCTATGGAATTACATTTGTTTCAATAATAATGAACGAAACTTTATAAAACTGAATGTAACTTTTTAAAGAAACTATCAAAAATATGCCATTACAAAAGAAGAAAAACACTGTGAAAATGAAAAAAAAATGAACTCAGTCGCACAAATTTAACAGGCTCTTCAAATGTACTTCATTCTTTGTTAATGTTTTTCAAAGATTAGTTTTCGCTAATCGTGGATCATGAATTCATTGCCACAGATTTCGCTTACGTTTCGCAGTTTTTCGTTTCGTTTGGTGTTTTGACACAAACCTCTCGTGGGGGCGGGCTTAACAGTGATCACTCTGATTGGATAGTGAGCTTTTGATGGACATGTGCTCTCTGACCAGGAAGTACACACGCCACCCAGTGGCGCACATATTGGACAGCTCTCGTGATTGTGATTTGTATTACTAAATATGTAAATAATATTTGACCTTCGATCGTCTCAGTCTGTAAAGATGAGCTCTTGTCCTTCAAGGCAGCCTGAATTTAGCTTGTGTTACTGAATTACAATAATAACCCACAACAAACTGTTGCACACTGTAACATGAAAAACTTGTATCAATGTTTTTGGTTACTTCAGTAACACAAGCTTACTTCAAGCTGCCTTGAAGGACAAGAGGAGGAGGAAGACGATGCCGTTCTGTGTCTCCTGAGAGCTCATCCTTACTGAGACGATCGAAGGCCAAATATTATTTCTATATATTAAGTAACACAGGGCACGACGTATTGAACTCGAATAAAAAGAGCATGCAAGATCAATGTCATATTTAAATCTTTGTATACACTTCTTTACAGGGTATAACCTGTGTATGAGCTTAAAATTAATGTCTTTCACTTTGTCTGTGAAAAATATTTTTTACGGTAGAGACCAGATTTAATCACCGCGAGAGTTTTCCAGTATGTGCGCCACTGGGTGGTGTCTGTACTTCCTGGTCAGAGAGCACCTGTCCATCAAAAGCTCACTATCCAATCAGAGTAGATCACTAACACCAAACGAAAAACTGCAAAACGTAAGCGAAATCTGTGGCAATGAATTCAGAATCCATGATTAGCAAAAACAAATCTTTGAAAAACATTAACAAAGAATGAAGCATATTTGAAGAGCCTGCTAAATTTGTGCAACTGAGTTTATTTTTTTTTTTTTTCATTTTCATAGTGTTTTTCTTCTTTTGTAATGACATATTTTTGATAGTTTCTGAAAAAGTTACCTTCAGTTTTATAAAGTTTTGTTCATTATTATTGAAACAAATGTAATTCCATAGAATACATGTATTATTTTATAAAGATGAGGTACAAAATAAAAAAGCAGCAGCAGCAAAAATATATTATATTATATTATATTAGTCATTAATTTTTAAACTTTGTCAGTTAAATTAGATACAGTTCTACTGTACTGTGGGTCAAATGTCTGAATAATGGCAAATATATTGATCCTATTACTGATATAAACCAAATATTTCTGCACACCCAAAACAAAATTAATTTAGCTAATCAATTTAGTTAAAGAAGTCAGTGTGAAGGTGAGAGACTAACATTTTTGAAGGACATTAAGCAAAAAAAAAAAAAAACACACAAAAAAACAGCACAAATATTATATTATATTATTATAAATGTGTTTAAGGGATAATACATTGTGTCAGCTAGTTTTGATTTATGTACTCATCTATATTCATTTCTGAGTGAGAATGAATTACCAATCCCTTAAGAATTATATGTTTTTTGTACTAATAACTTTTTAATGAAGGCTATTACTAAGCATTACCCTGAAGTGTTTTGGTTTTCGCATGTAAATCAGGCATTAAATCATAAATCTAAAAATGAGGATAAAAGCTGTGCATGTCCCCTTCAACACTCTTCATCATGATTCGATGCATGTGAGGCAAAGCGCTAATCAATTAACACTGCTTTTGTCAGCAGAAAGGATGAAGAGAAATGCATCGAACCCTTGAGGCCTGAAAATGAATGTTTAAGTGACATATTAACACCAAAGGGCATCTGCAGATATACAGAGCTGCTACAGGTCATTGCCTTTGTTGGTTTTGCTCTGAAACAGTCCAAACTGTGAAGTGCAGCTGCTGGAGTCCTGCTGATGTTGTATTGATCGTATCAGAAGGGCTCAGCAAATACTCTGTAGCGTCTTCATCACAGAGATACTCTTGCGTAAGAGAAACAGTGGGACTCTGGAGTCCGTGACGATTTATAAAATGCAAGTTAACGGCTACTGTCACTTTCAAAGTAAAAAAAATAAATCATATCAGGCAACACAAATTAATACCTGACTTCTGATGCTATATTGAGGTTTTACAAAACAAAATAATCGTTCTGTGCAAGAAACTGATGTTATTTAAACCATTACCTTTAATCCATCACCTCAGGAAGCCTGATTCTTTTCTGTGAACTTGTTATTTGAGACAGTTTGTTTCAATGAACTGATTCAAATAAACGATTCACCAGTTTTTCATAACCAATTCTCCACTTTGTTTACATAATCACGCAATGACGTAATCAGTAAGAAATTATATTACTAAAGCACCCAATAATGATGTGAAACTTGGATGTTTTACATGCTTAAAGCATATACATAGTTGTGACGAGTGGGGCGGGGCCGAGAGGCGTGGGAACGAGGAGTGAGGCCAGGTGTAGTGATTGGAGATGAGCTACACCTGCGCCCCACCGCCAGTATCGAGTCCCACGTAGGTGATGGAAGGATATAAAACTGGAGCGACTTTAGTGAAGGACGAGAGAGGACCAGGCCTGGAAAATATTTTATGTTTGCTTTTTATTTGTGCGCGTCAGTCGCCGTGAGGGGCTGACGCGCTGTTTTGTTTATTTTCGAATATTAAAATGATTTTGATTGTGCGATGCGATGAATATGGAGATGTGTAAATCGTTACAATAGTGAATAAACTTGTTTTGATCAGCTCACCTTTTTACATAAGCAATGATAAACTATAAAAAAAAATAATAATTCTCCCTTCATTCAAGTGCTCAGTTCATGCCTGTGCAAATCAGCGTCTCATCCATCTTGGGTCTGAGTCAGAGCCGTTTCCTCAGTTCAGTGCATTGCTGGAATAACTAGAGAGATGAATGAGTTTGCCGTTTGATTGAGTAACTTATAGATCTGCGCTGCTCGAGCCGTGAACTGTTTCAGACCGTTCAGTCCGAGATGGTGACCTTATTCAAAAGAATGATTTGTTTGTGAACTGGACATCATTCCAGACTGTTTGCTTGACACTATGGATGAAGGAGGTAAATGAATAGGAAATTTTCATTTTTGGGTGAACTGTCCCTTTAAGAGGAACAATATGCTTACAAACTGCTGAATAATAATTTGCCTTGAATGTAAATGTTCAAAATAGGCCAATCTACTTTCAGAAGATAACTGTGCAGTTGTAAAAGTCTCTGGCCATGTGAAGATCACTTTTTGAGAAAGACATTTCTGTTAAATACTGCCATTTATTCTCACTGCGTCTTCAGGTATTAGATCTGAAAACTGATTATTTCATCATCTGCCATTTTTGTCTCTAAAATGAACAGCATTTGTCAGACGAATAGCCAGAATTGAGAGGACAAAATGTTTCTGAAGGTTGTTTTCAAACAGGCTTTACATCTGCGACAGGCTCCTTATGCATATATTCATGAGTGTGCCTCTACGTACAAAAACAAATCTAATGCTTTACTGTGCAAACACTTTGCCGCACTCCGCAAATCTTCTTGCATGTGTGTTTCTTGTGGAATAACAATTATCAGCCTCCTTTTCCTAAGACAGATGTTCTTTGGCTCTGAAACATAACTGTCAGTGTAAATGTGCAAAACCGTTGATATAAAAGCCATTTGTTTAGCTGTAATTGTGACAGTATATGTAAAACATGTTATGGTTGATAAATATATTTAGAGATGTGTTTTTATGTCCTCCTGACAAAGCTTATTGTTACTTACAGTACTTACTTTGCCCAGTCATGGAAAACCTGTACATTTAGGGAATTTAAATAAGTACGATTCTAAAAATCTTATTAAATTTTTTTATAGTCATGCTCTGCTCTAAAACATAAAAAAATAATAATAATAATCTTTCTTGAGAAGATTTTCAAAATTTTCCATTTTCGGCTGTTTTTCATCTTATTGGAGACTTTTCTACTCTTGATAGTGATCTAAATCTAAGGTTTAAGGATTGCTATAATTTAGTTAGTTAGATATTTATTTTTAGTTCATTTTTAAAAAATTCTGAACAGAATTTTATTCATTTTATTTTTATAACTTCTTATTATCTCATCAAATGTATAAATGAATAATTGACCCTGGTAAAGAATTGGTACCTGAAATTAAAATGAAAAAATCTTCCCCAGAATTCTCTATACATTTCTGTAAAAAAATTAATTAGTCTAAAAATGACTGGAAATATCATGGGACAGTTATGGGAATTCAGTTTTAGGAACTCTAATTTGGTGTTTAAATCAATGGCTTACAAAAATATTATTATTATAATAGAAAAATAACAGTAGCTTGTCAGTAGCTCTGTCCAGGATATGTCAAAAAAGAAAAGGCAAATTAATTCTTATTCATTTTTCAGTTAATGGTAAATATATATATATATAAAAGAAAGAATATAAGAATATTATTATATAATATTATCATATATTGTTTTTAAAATTGCTGTTTCTCTTAAAAAATGTGCCATTGAATATTTGACCCTGACAAAAGCATAATGTTGTGATAATGTGTCATCTTAAAGGGATAGTTCACCTTCAGTTGCTGCTCCCCGTTGACCCACCAAAAAAACACTATGCAAGTCAATGGGGACCAGCAACTGAAGGTGAACTATCCCTTTAAGTCTTGATTCAGATGGATAAGAATAGTACAGCATGTTGTCAAAGCTTATGTTTCCTGTGTGTTAATTCCCAGGTTGCTTGACTTCAAATGGCTTTATACACAGGCAAAATTACCCAATGTACTGCTGTGTGCTCGAGCATGCAGCACAACCGTTGTGCTCTTCAGAGATGTGACACTCACGCTCTATTTTAAAACACCAATCCTTTGCTGCCACAAGTTTTCTCCTCACAGAAGAACCATTTATAAAACATGCATATGATGGAGCCAACTCCTCGTCTCCACTGTTTGAGATATATATATGCATTCCAGAGGCAGAGTCCTCCCCTGTAGAGCAGGTATCAAAAGAAAGAGCCTGGCCTTAAGTTGTGTTTTTGTGGCTGGTTAAAATTCAGATACTTAGTACTGTTAAACTAGTAGTAAAATGAACAGTAAATGAAGAATCTGACAAGCATTTTGAGAAATGAAACAGTGCAGCAGTGTGTGTTGCGCTGCCAAGCAGAGAAGGTGTCAAAATTATTGCAATTATTGCTCGGTGGAGGATGACCGGTGAGATGTCTTCTGATGGGACGGTGTTGAGTCGCACACTTGTTTGTCTTGGCAGAGATCCGGGAGGCATTCAGGGTCCTGGATCGGGATGGCAATGGGTTCATCTCCAAGCAGGAGCTTGGCATGGCCATGCGCTCACTAGGGTACATGCCCAGTGAAGTGGAGCTGGCAATCATCATGCAGAGATTGGACATGGATGGTGAGTGCCTCGACTCACCAACACACACATTTGCATTCCTGTCATTGGTGGGAATTGTCATTGATGCCTATTGGTTTTATACAGCAGTAATGATATTTTCTATCCTCCAACCTTGTATCTCAAGGATAATATTTAGCATGCATGTTCTAACGCTTTAATGCTCAAGAAACATTTCTTATTGTTATCACAACAGTTGCGCTGCTTCATGATTTTGTGGAAACCATGATATCATTTAAGCATTTCCTTGATGAATAGAAAGTTCAAAAGAACAGCATTTGTTTTTAAATAGGAACATCTGTAACATTGTAAATGTCTTTTACTGTCAGTTTTGATCAATTTAAGTCCTTACTGAATAAATGTATTCATTTCTTTATGAAGAACTTTACCAATCCCCAAATGTTTTCAGTTGTAATTATAATTAGGAATACTTTAAAAACACATTTCATTTATTTAATTTTTTTGAGTTGGACATTTTTTAGTTTTGATGTGATCTGATTGTAACTCAAATTCATAATGATTCAGCTATATGAAAGTCTGTCGTTTGCAGACACTGCTGGTTTTTATTCAGTTTCATCTCTTCTAAGCCAGCAGAACTAATCTACAGGCTTTCGGGCCTGACATATTTTGCAGTGAATCCGTAGAGAAGACTCTCTTTTTCTGTGTGAGGAGTTTAAGTGGAAATGAATTAATAAAGCAGTAATATTTTCCTGCTTCATTAGCATATGGTCATAAAACAGTAACAGGACATTACCTTTGATTTCAGACTGTTCACTTTAATTTAGGGGCCCCACATTAATTGTTTAATAAAATTGTCATCAGATTTTAAGATTTTTTTTTTTTTTTTTTTTTGAGAAAGGGCTTTTTGCTTAGTCTTCCAAGGAGGTATTATACAAACATTCCTTTTGTGCTCAAACAGACTCATAATGGTATGGAACAACTTGAATGTGATTAATTATTAAATATTTTTTAAGAACAAAAATTTTTTAAAGGGAAGTTTTTGGCCTTCTTTACTATTCAAACGGCTGCTTATGAAGTTTATTAGATAGTGTGATGGACTGTCATTTAAAATTAAATAATTAAAACCAAAAATTAGAATGGCTCTAATTGATCTTCATCACTTTCAGCACATCTGTACATCATCTCTGGCCATAGTCACCTGCAGTGAGCTGAACTGCCAAACAACAGATGAATGTGGCCAGCAGATGTAATCCGATGTGTAGCAGCGCTTGATGATTCACATCAATGTTCAGATGAAGTTTGTCCCATCTTCAGGAGCGCTACACTGTCTGAGGAAGCCAATACGTAGTTTTCCAAGCACAGGTCACGCTCATTCAAGCACTTTTTGAAAGCAAAACACAATATGTTTGTTCATTTTTATACTGATTGCTCAGAACAGCTGATGTGTTAGTGTGTTTAGCTGTGATGTGTGTTATCGTTACTCTCTTAAAGGTGAAGTGAGTGTGTTTCAGTGTTAAATTACTTCATAATATGCCAGTGTGGCTCTGTTAATGACATGTTAATTTCAGACCAATGATTGAGTCTTCCTGTTCGGCCAACTCTATCTCATCGCCAATTCGTACATCATTTATGAGGTGGCAAGTAAAGTCATATGACCTTACTCATACGATTTTGGATGATTTCTGTGAGGGGTAGGTTTAGGGGTGGTTTAGGGGTGGTATTTTGGACAAATTCCTAAAATTTACCACCTTGATTTTTATGAGGTCATTCGAATTAGCCATCAAAGTGCTTTACATAAAAGAAAGTAACATAATCATGAAGAAAAATAATAACAAAAATAAAAACAAGCAATTGTATAACTTTGGAAATTATAAAAAAATTGACTTATTTAAAATGAATTTAAAACAGTTAAATTGAAAATGATTTTACATAAAATACAGTGCAATCGGTTCGGACATCGCACAGTGCTCATTCAATAAATGCACAGCTAAACAGATGTTTTGAGTTTAAACAGAGTTTTGAGTCTAGATTTACAAAAATGATACATTGCGAATTACTGTGAGATCAGGTTTCAATGAACAGCGTAAGCTCGGCAAGGGAGGTGTTTGGCATTCGTTTTTGTAAATAATGAATACTGATGCTTGTTAAATCAATGATATCACAGATAAGATGATCATGTGTACTCTTTTTCACGTACATGTCCTGACTGGGATTTCTAGATTGCCTAAAATATCTCTTTTGGCTTTGTTTTCCTATTGTCTTCATGCTTGCTTAAGGTAATAATTGTATAGTAGTTTGGCCAAAAGGGATGTAACGATTAACTGCGAGCCAATTAAAAATCGATTTACGTGATGATTCAAATCGGTTGACATACAAAACAAATCCCGATTCAGTTAGGGGTAGGAGGTAGGAGTTTATATTTATGTATGTTTGAGGGGGGAACTTACTATCTTTAGAAAAGCTTAGATGGTATTTTTTATTTTCATCTTGCCTCTGTATAATCCATATTAAAGTTCATAAGTGCAGTGCTGCTTTGTTTACAGCAGAAACCAAGGAAACGCTGTAAGTGCCACCTGCTGGCAGAGAGTGAATCTGCATCTCATTCAGCTCATGCAGATAATTTGAATGTATAGTTTCACAAAACTGAAGTCAAGCCATTCTGTTTTTGGTCAAAATTTCGAAATTATACAATCTTATTTAGATTTAAAACTCAAGCTCATGTTGCATGTATGCAGCATCTTTGTTTGTCCAAGCAATAATAAAAAGGACACATTTATCTCATTTTGTAAAAAAAAAAAACTGTGATG
The DNA here is from genome assembly GCF_023724105.1 of Carassius gibelio. Lineage (NCBI taxonomy): Eukaryota > Metazoa > Chordata > Actinopteri > Cypriniformes > Cyprinidae > Carassius > Carassius gibelio. The sequence continues at coordinate 15,921,964 of NC_068385.1, forward strand.
CCCTCAATTTTAAATATAGCTTTTGGGATTTGCGAGTGGGATTCTGACTTTAATTTGTTTTTCAGGTGATGGACAGGTGGACTTTGATGAGTTCATGACGATACTCGGACCGAAGCTCCTGTCCTCTGAAACACGGGAAGGTTTCCTTGGAAACACAATCGACAGCATATTCTGGCAGGTAAGATGCATTGAAGGATAATTTTTAATATTATATAAGCCTTTTTATTGGTATGATGCTTGTTTTTCTGAATAACAGGAATGAAAGGCATGGTTGAGGGTCTGAACGGTGGTGCATGTCTGGATAATGTTACATTAGTGACATTCGTGTGTTGATTGTGGTTTTCTGGAATGTAATTCAGCTGATTTGATCTGGGTGATAGCAGTGTTTGGCTTTGCTATGCTCTGGCTGAGCGGAGAGGATCCCTGTGGGTTTAGTTTAGTCTCAGGACTGTGATGGAGTGCTGTGTGACGTTATTGGAGAAGATGAAGCAGAGCCCATGCTATTCCAGCTTGGCTGAGACAGGTGCTTATGACCCCGTCGGAGGGACCGTCCCGGAGGAGTTTGACAACTCAGTGTTTACAGAGGCTAGATTGCTCACTCCTAGAACGATTAGGGAGATATGTAATAGACATTAACCCTGACTTTTTTTTAACTGTGATAAATGTCTGTGTAAAGTAATTTGACAGGCACCTTTTGGTTGTATTTTACCAAAACATTAAATAGTCACAAACACCACCATAACAGCAACTGAATCTGCATTGTGAAATGATTTAATATTACACTATTGTAATATAGTGTGATTTATGTAGCTTATTGGAATCACTGAAATGATTGCATATCCTATGATTTATTTATTTATTTTAATGTTTTTAAGAATGTTAACATTTTAATGTTTTTGAAAGAATCATTGAATGTCTCTTATGCTCTCTAATGCTGTATTTATTAAAAACAATAATATCATGAAATGTGTTTACAATTTAAAATATCACGTTTCTATTTGAATATAATTTAACATATAATTTATTCCTGTAATGCAAAGCTGAATTTTCAGCAGTCATTACTCCAGTATTCAGTGCCACATGATCCTTCAGAAATAAGTGTAATATTATTTAATATTATATTTTATATGAGCACATTCTGAATGACTGGCAATAAACTTGTTTTTCAGGTTTCCACACTGCCTGCTGTTATTATAGAGATACATTTGTGAAATATACCTATATATTTGTGTATACAGGTGCATCTCAATAAATTAGAATGTTGTGGAAAAGTTTATTTATTTCAGTAATTGTGAAAAATTTTAGTTGAATAATGCACACCTAAGGTGTAACGGCATCACCACCTCGGGTGTGCATTATTTTACGAATAATTCAATGGCCCCTCGTCAATTATTCCTTACTCAATGCACAAGACTGAAGTAGTTTAAGTATTTTACAGTGTGCACTGAATTTATTTAATACACCAGTTTCACAATTTGAGTTGAATTACTGAAATAAATGTACTTTTCCACGATATTCTAATTTATTAATTAATTTATGCACCTTTACCTTTATAGCGTTGAAATATATAAAATACTTTGAGTTCATGAAATACCAAAAGTGTTTAAGTACAAAAAAATGCTTATTAGTTTGAATATGCACTTAAATATTACTTAAAATATCTTACAGGATCAAAAACGTTTGCATAAAGAGACAAACTTTGATATACGTTACTATATCACTATAGCCCACCTGCCCCAGTGATATTTTAGTTTTATTTTCTGTATGTACTATTGTAGTATTTATTAATATTTTGAATTAGCTATTTAGTTTTTAGTTTAATTTTTACTATTTTTTTGTGATTTTGTGATATACAGGACATGGTTTTTAATCATGTAAACCTGAAAAACTGCTAGCGGAGACGCAGTGTGATGACTCCTTTCACTGCTAATTTAAGTGATATGTGTCCTTTGGTTGCTTTTAGACGTGGAGTGTTTGATCTTGCATTGTTATCTGTCTAAATTAATCTAGTCCCAAGAGTGGCTCATTCCTCCCGGGAGGGGAAATAATCATTGAGACGGCCCATCTATCATCTGTGTGTGAAGTTTAGGATGAATCAACCTTCCCATTATGAAGGACATTTTTCCTGTTATATATCCAGTTCCAGCCAGTGCTGGTGTAGAGTCACTTCCTGTGTGCCTTCACTATTCCTGGTGTATGTCAGCAGAGGACGGGACAGTTCCCCGCAGCAGTGCTCCTCACATGATTTTGCTTTGGGACCAACACTTGACATTGGACAATCAGTGACTAAAATATATGGGAACTGTTTGTTTCTAGCTATGAATTCTATAAGAACTACTGTTATTAAATTCTTATTCAGAAAGGATGCATTAAACTGATTTAAGTAATTACTCCAGTATATATATATTCAAATAAAAACAGCTATTTTATATTGTGATAATATTTCACAATATTACTGTATTTTTGATCTAATCAGTCCCGCTTTGGTAAGACTTCTTTCAAAAACATAAAAAAAAATCTTAGCAACTCCAAACTTTTGAATGGTAGTGTATATATATTTGTCATCTTATATTTGCATGAAAATATGATTGGCTGCATGTTTATATTTGTATTTAGAATAGTTTTTTCCCCCATTGTTATTGACCTTATCAAAACAGATCTGTGGTTGAGCTCCAGAGCTGCTCCCTTCCTGTGGCGTTCCTCAGAAACATGACAACAGAGGTTATCTTGAAACATTCTGCTGCGTGCAGAGCTTTAATTATATTTTATGAATCATTCCCCAGACTTCAAAGAGGACTCTGCTCTGAAGTATTTATTTTCCGCCGTGCTGCTGCGTCAGACTTATTCTATCAGTGTTACGTCGCTTCAGCGTTCTCATGTACTCAGAGTGGCTCTCCAGTTAAAGCTGGGTCATGCTTTACTTACTGGTGTCTCTGTTACAGCAGCTTCGGTTCCTGCAATACTGTGTACTTACATACAGACACACACATTTGGAATTTTTTATTTTTTTAATATAAAATGTTAATATTACGATAGATCGATTTTATATATTATTATATAAATTTTTGGTTGCACTTTATTTTACAGTACGTGTACTTACATGTAGTTATAGTGTACTTCCAGTGTATTTATCTAAGAAAGTTCTGGTAATACAAGGTAACTACATGGGGTAGGGTTAGGTTTAGGGGTAGGTTTAGTACCTAGTTATTACATAGTTATTGTAATTACTATAATAAGTACATAGTATGTACATGGGGAATATTATTGTAAATATGAGATACTTTAAAATATCGCAAATTTAAAATCTGTAAATATTATATACATAGTTTCAAGAAGCATGGTTTGAAAATGCACAGATTTCATATTTTGCCATTTAATGAGAATATTTTGATGATTATCTACACAAGACGCTTGACAGCTTTGCACTAAGCAGAATCTTTCCGTTTACCGTCTGTATTAAAAAACAGTGGCATTGTATCAGTGACTACATTTCCTAATGGCTTCAGGCTACAGCATCATAAAAGACAAATCAGCAGAGATTTATATGAACAAATGGGTACAAGCAAAAATGTTTTAGAGAGCAATAAAGACATTTGGAGAGTAAAAGAGTTCAACAGCTAAGCGCCCACATGCTGCACTTCATCCAAACGTCCAAAATCTCCATCTAAATATTGCACTTTGCATTTGACAGGAATAGTTAATCCAAAAATGGTAATTCTGTCATCATTTACTCACCCTCAGTCGTGTCCAAGCTTCTGTTTTTTTACACACGTGCAAAGTGACTTATAGTGGATAGCTCTTTTCAGAAAAAAGACCATAAAGGTATAATAATAGTTCATAATATGTGTGTGCCATATTAAAGTCTTCTTATTTTAAACTTATTTTAAATCCACCCTACCTCACACTGGCAACTTTATAAGAAAAGTTTAGAATGAATGAATCACTCTTTTGAGTCAACAGTCAGTCAGTTTGTAAACAGTCAGTCAGATTTGTTATGTTTTTTGCAGTAGTGGCATAGAAGAATCATTTTTGGTTCCCCAAAGAACCTTTCAGCCAACAGATCTTAAAAGAACCATGTTTTTCTTCATGTTCATCTAGATCCTTTTTCCATTGTAAAGAACCTTCTGTGGAGTGCAAGGGTTCCATGGATGTTAAAGGTTCTTCACGGATCCATCAAAACCAACACTCTCAGGAAAAAAGGTACAAAAGCTGTCACTTGGGTGGTACTGTACCTTTTTAAAATGGTACTCTTTTGTAACTAAATGGTGCATATTGGAATCTTAAAGATACATATTATGTGTCCATATCAGTACCTTATGTGTCCATATCAGTACCTAAAAGGAACAAAAGTGTACCTTTTTTTGAAAAGATGTGGCCTCAGTGACAGCTTTTTTTTCTGAGAGTGAACAAAGAGCCTTTATTTTGAAGAAGTACATTTATTTTACCAGCATACCTCAACCACAAAGCACCGGCATTGGGAAGACTCGACAGACACAGAGCAAACATATCAATCTATCAACACTAAAATGGCTTTTCTCAAACTACTTAACCAAGACATAGGGATTTAAAAACATCTCAATTACAGTAGATTCGCTTAAAAGACAAAGATCACTACTCTCACAACACAAAACGACAATATCACTTCAGACAATAGACAATAAATGAAAGAAACCACCCTTGACCTCCAATCCCAAAGTATGTGTGATCATTTATTATTATTATGTATTCAATTTATATTTGTTTTTCACTAAAGCCTATTGTATACACCCAGAAAACTTGGATTATATGATGTGTCACGTGGGAGCTTTCTGTGATAGTTTTGCATTTAAAAAATGAAAAAAAGCTTGATGCTCATTGCTATTCATTATAGGGAACAACTTTAAAAAAATAAATAAAACATAAAGCATCACAGAATAACAGATGGGGGATGATGACTTTATTTTCATTTTTGGGTGAACTATCCCTTTAAAGCCAAAAGCCCTTTGTTTTCATATTCTCTGTACCTCTCTATGAGATGGCATAAAAAACCTTTGCTTTGAAAGCACGAATGCAGACTCTTCTGTGTGTCACAGCATGAAGCCTCTGAAACTCCGGACATCTATCGATACGAGAGACTCAGCCCAAAGCCTTTATTCCTCACAGATCTGAGAGGATGAAGATGATATTCACACAGGACTTGCCCTTAAACTGGCAAACAGTGTAAAAGTCCAAAAAAAAAAAAAAAAAAAATTACTCAGATTAGTGAATTAATGTGAATTAATGTCTGGCTTTTAATTATCAGCGTGTGTCAGGTTTGTTAATCTGCCCCGGAGCGGGAGACCACACTACTTCTTGCTAATGAGACAAGGGTTTTGTCGAAGAGATGCCGAAGGATAATGACGGATCATCGTGAGCACTCAATGAGAAATGATGAGAAAATTAAAGGCGTTAAAAAATCTGTTCCCAAAGCCCACTTCAAATCGTAACTACACAATTGCTCAGTGTGTCACAACTAATGTCTGAAAAATGTCTGAAATCTGAAAGACTGAGGCGTTCGATTCCTGTTGGCAGCACACCAGCTGCAATCTTCAGATGTGATCATGTGTTGATATTACTGTGCAAGCGAACGAGTTTATAGCAAATGATCATTCACTCCCCATCCAGTTTTGCTCAGGCTAAACCTTATATTAGGGCTGTCAAAAATGCAGTTGATTGTAAACCAAGAATAGAGTCATGATGAATAAACTCTAAATAAAACAAGAAAATATGTTGACATATAAAGCTACTTTTTGTTTTATTCAGTGATTTACTGCACAATCATTTCTAAATTATGTTAAATTAGGGAAATTTTATTAATTCATTAAAATGAATACGCATTGCTTAATTTGATTTTAATATAGATTTTAAGTAATTGGCTATTTATTTAATTATTTATAATTTTTATATTATTATTATTATTGTTATTACTAATTTAATTTAATTTAATTTCCAGGACTGCCAGGAAAATGTTAAATAAATAAAATAAATAAAACACATCAAAAGCTTTATTCCTCGGAGATCTAAAAGGATGAAAACGGATGCTGCCTCAGAGGACTTTGGGTGTTTCTGAGTAAAATATCCAATTTTTTGGATGCGCTAAACCCCTGCCAAGTGTGCACGTTGACTTGTGCCTTCTTTATTGTTATAATAATCCCAAAATTTAAATAATCTTATTGTTTATGCATGAGGAGCTTTCTGGACCCTAATCTTTTCTGAAATATTAAAATAAATGATCTATAGCTGTAACTGCAGGCGCTGTGATTTAGTAGCCGACATGATTTGTAAATGGAAATGGAAAAAGGGTTTCACATCAAGAAAAATAGCTTATGATAGAGCCATTTTCTTTCGCCAGGCTTTCGTCAGAAGTAGAGTATGCATTTGATTCAGATTTGTTGATCCCTATTATATATTAAAGAGATTTATTTAGCTAAATATGCATGTATTAGATTTTCTATCAGAATGGCAACAGCTTTGAAAAGCAGACCAGATAGGATCTGTAGTTGCTGGCATTTAGAAGGTTTTTATTCATTCATTAATTTTGCCTTTCTTTCAAAGTCAAGTTGTCAATTATTGATGTGAAAGACACAAAGTTGAAAGAACTGAGGTTTTAAAGAGTGTCACATCCAGTTGCATGCTGAAATATTATTACATTATTAAGTATTTTCATATATTAAAAAACTTACATCACAATTTTCTTTTTTATACATGGATTGATCCTTGCATTGGCCTTTTTGAAATAAGTCCAGAAGTTGAATGATGCAAAGAAATCCATTTATCATCTGTATAAAACGTTAATTGGTGGACTGGAGTGGTGTGATTTAGTTGTGGATTATTGTAATGTTTTTATCAGCTGTTTGGACTCTCATTCTGACGGCACCCATTCACTGATGTAATTCTAATTTCTCGGAGTCTGTCCCTATGAAAAAACAAAATCATCTACATCTTGGATGGCCCTAGAGTGAGTACATTTCAATTTTGGGTTGAAGAATTCCTTTAAGCCACATTTAAACTGTCATTTCAGATGGCACCTGCGAAAAAATAATAAGAGACTTTTGTTTTTATATGTCACATATAATATATGCATGACAGCTATTGTAAATGTCTCCACTCAGTGCATTTTGCCTCTTTTGTCTCATCTAAAGATGCTGACCTTGTTGTGCTGGAGTTGGCGGTGTGTGAACATGTTAATTTGTGTAAGTGTAATTGTTTTGTGCTTGTACACTGACTCCTCTTGTAAAGTTATACAAGTAAGGTCACGGGCCATCAGCTGTAGTCGAGCTCAGCACTTCTGAAACACTCAATAACCCAAAGACTTGCTGTTGTGCAGCTACATTATAACACCAGACACTTCTGAAGATCTTGGACTGACTTCCATAAATTAACAACCGATTAATCTTTCATGATTTCTTTTTCATGAAATGTGGTAACAAGGTTTGTTCATTTATTTATTTATTTGTTCCCTTAACCATTTAAATGAAGTCAATACTGCAGAAAACACATTGATTTGTTTGGTAATGATTGGAGAACTCTTCTAGGTGTTTTTTTTTTCAACATTAAGTGACTACAGGAAACAGGTGTTCATTAGATCATTATTCATTATGGTAGCGGTGCACTGATATCGGTTAATGGTCACATGAGGTAGAAATAAACAAATATATTTTTATGAATATTTTATTTTGATCTTTGAGTTCCAGTCTTTGAATGATCCAGTCATTGTGATATATAATGACATATTAAACGTCTTGTACTGGTGAAGTTAATGAAGCCTATATTTGGATTTTGTCTATTCAAAATCATCTGTATTGAAATGGAGTTGAAAGGTTTGCCCGCTGGATTCAGCACTTATTCCGACCCATACTTGGCTGTCAAGTGCTGACTTTGATAACAGTCTAGTGTAGCTTACAAAAAGCCTGTGTTTGACCCCAGTATCTAGTAAAAAAATGTTTTGCCATAACCTGAGTGCTGCATTATACACTACAAAATCCTGAGCGATAACTGCCTCTTGTACTATTTGCATTTGGCTAGCTAAACAAACCCTTAAAAGGTCTGTTCCAGCAGTGTATCTCCAAGAACAAAGGCAGCGAAATCAAAGGCATCGCACAGACAGAGCTTTTCTAACTTCATGATGCTCAACATCATATTCTTGTTATGACAGTCTTCAAGAACAACATTATCTGGGACCAAGATTAACCTTTCAGTTAATTTTCCCGACCGATAACCGCTGGTCGTTATCTGAACATTAACAATTAATTGATCAAATTAGATTATTAAAGTAGCATTAATTAAAAATAGTTATGGTCGAGTGTCTGTGAAACATAAATATATATATATATATATTTTTTACTTGATGCATGTTAATATATATATATATATATATATATATATATATATATATATATATATATATATATATATATATATATATATATATATATATTAACATGCATCAAGTAAAAAAGAGAAAAACAGAATAATATAAATAGAAAAGAACCAGATAAATAGGTCTACACAAAAATGTTCAACTTAAATAATTAACAAATTAAGATGACAAAACGGAAAACATACCGAATCCTTCTATGCAATTTGAAGAACCACAAGTTTTTATAAAAAAAAACAAAAAAATAACGTGTTTAACGTGCTGTGGGGCATAGTCTGGAGCGCAGATTGAAACTGTGTTTTAGGAAGTGAACAGGTTCCATTTCAAATTTTTTATTTTATATAGAAATGATGCAGGTTTGCTCTATAAGCAAAGGTTATAAGTTTGAAACATGGCAATGGCCTGCAGTCACTCACCATGACATGGCTCTCTCCTTTCCTGACAGACTGGCACAAGGGGGTAATTGTGCTTCTGAGCTGCCTACCTGCAAGAAGAAAGGTCTTAGTAATAATCTTGTGTCAAACGCGCCCCACATATGAATGTAAAATGTCAGTGACAATCTTCTATAGTCTTTCAGCTCTGCATGAGATGATGTAATGCGCCGACTTCAATGTATGACAAATGACATCGTCTGCATAATGTCTGAATGGGGCTGATTATAAAAAAAAGTATATAGAAAGTGAGTGAATATGGTTCTTTTCTTCTTTTGAAAGAATTGACCAGGAATCAAAACCCACATGGTTCTTTTTGAACCTAAGCCTAAAAACTATACAGGCATTCAGAGACATATGTGGGCTTTGTCATAAAGTGTATTTTGTATACTGACCACAACTAAATGTCATAACATGCGTCTAACATATGGATTAGTCCATGCTACATATTTCACCTTAAAATTAATTTCATCAGCCTTTTTGTATTTTTTACATTCCGTCATTTATCCATAAAAAAGTTGTCATATCTGAATCAGTAGAGAATTATGCACAGATTAATCACAGTTTACAAGCAAAAACAGTCCAAAATAGTTCTAAACAAATAAGTCAGTGGATTTTGATGGGAGAGGACAACAGAGGATGGACTTTTTCACTGGAGAAGCATTATTATGGACTCTGGACTTTTGGTTTTAAGGATTATTGTGATGTTTTTTTTATTTGTTATAGACTCTCATTCTGATGTCATTCAATTTAGAGGATCCATTGATGAGCAAGTCATGTAATTGTTACACTTTTCAAAGATGAGGCGGTGCTCTTCCTTTTTGCAACACATTTATTTTCTGTATGAAAGTATGAAAAAGACAGTTTAGATTGGGAACACTCTCGGTAGCGTGTGCACTCAAACTCACTCGTTACATACTGATCGCTCTTTCACTCTACTAGCGTCAGTATTCTTAACAGTATCAAAAATAATGTCTCAAAGTGCAAGCATTTATGCATATTCATGACACTGACTGGGACACACCAATACAATATCCTTAAAGTTACATTTTCTAAACCGATTAACACTGTAACACAATAAATCTAAACATCTTCAATACCCAATCTTACACTGTGCAGAAGCAAGTATAGTAAATAACATTCAAGTATCACATTAGACTCTGGTAACAATTACAGGTAAGTACAGTGAAACTCTATACTCAAACGCTGAAAATCACAATTCAGTATATAACTGCATTACTCCAGCATTTATAAATTGTATAAACTTTTCTTATTGCTCTTTTTATCATTTTATTAATTATTTTAATCACAGTTTTAACCCAAATAATGGTTTCTGTATTTTAACATTACATTCTCAGCAAATGGATTCTAAAATTATTAACACAGAGAATCTGATTTCTGATTAATAATACACCATGAAATGCTCTTTCTCACAGTTAATGGCTTATGATGAAATGACTCTCAATAAAGTTAACACGTGAGTGGGATGACTACAGGCCTACTCACACGTGTGCATTTTAGCTTAACTTCTTTAACACTACATGACTACTTCAGGTTCTTTAACATCGATTTAGTGTATCACCTATCTGACATTTTTATGTGAATCATGGTATTTTTACACACTTACTACTCATTTTCACTCATGCAGAAAGTTATGATCTTTTATCAGGATTGTTAATCTGATCGTCAGCCATTTTAGGTGCAAAAACTCTGAACCAGTGTAACATTGAACATCTCAATATGTTTCTCGCAAGAACTACAGTTTTAGAAGCACATAATACCGCTGTGAATTACTACAAGGTGAATTTCGTCAGCTTACCTGTATGAAAGTATGAAAAAGACAGTTTAGATTGGGAACACTCTCGGTAGCGTGTGCACTCAAACTCACTCGTTACATACTGATCGCTCTTTCACTCTACTAGCGTCAGTTACCAATCCTCAGCTGAGTGTACAGCTTAGGGTGCCCTCTATCGGTGAAGCTGAGTTTCACAACAGTAACACTTTTTCTAAAATACATCACAACAGTATTATCACCAAATGTCAACGTAATTCTTATCATTAGATGTCAGTTACTGAAATCAAAATTTAAAGGGGCAATGTTTATATGTGTCTCTTAAAGGGGCAATAAACACTCAGGGCTACACTCTCCCCCACAAAATTAAATGTCTCCGGACATTTCCGTGAACAAGGAAAACATCACTTTAGAACACCTCAGCCATCCAAGGCCTCCAGTAACCATTAGTATGTGTTACTTGAGTCTCTGTTACCTTACAGTTTCTTTGTACCAAGGACGGTTGACCCAATGTATCATAGCTCAGTACCACAGGCTGGTGTCTCAGTCTCTGGGGTCGCTGTCTTACCACCTGTTTCTCCCTTTGCATCAGAACCAGAGAGTCGGCTCCGGATTCACCATGCTCAGGCCTATCAGGACTTAAGTCAGGTCTCTGAGATTGTAGTGGCATATCCTCTTCGCTTTGTAGTGGCAAATCCTCTTCGCTTTGTAGTGGCAAATCCTCTTCGCTTTGTACTGGCAAATCCTCTTCGCTTTGTAGTGGCACATCCTCTTCGCTTTGTAGTGGCACATCCTCTTCGTGATGCTGAGGACTCTGCTGAGGCTGAAAAGGCTCTGCTAGAGGATTCAATGAACCCTGTCTTTGCCGTGTCCCTCGGCCAGGTCTGAGATGCCACTGGTAGTTGCCGCTGCATTCGTCGCTGGAGGTGTCACTCTGCTCTAGCTGTTGCCAATGCTGTCGTTCTGGCTTGTTTCTTCCCTTTGAATAGCTCTGGGACTCGTGTTGCTGACGAATCTCTGCTGGTGGCTGATCAACGGGAAGGAAATCACAGGGCAGCAGAAGATTTCTATGAACCACTCTGTCTCTTCCTTTACCATTTTCTGGACTGATCTCATAAACGGGACTACCATCGCCTTTTCTCCCCTTCACTTTGTACACTTGACCCTCCCAGTAGGACTGGATCTTTCCAGGACCCCCTCTGGGAGTGAGGTTTCTGAGGAGAACTCTGTCGCCGGGGTGGAGGTCTCTCCCCTGAACTTTTCTGTCATAGAGGACTTTTCCCCGAACTGCTCCCTTGACAGCTGTTTTTGCCGCAATCTTGTATGCCTCCTGCATTCTCGTCTTCCAATGACTCACGTAGTCATCATAGGTGTCACGGGCCTCATCCTTTTCCAGATTAAATAACAGATCAATAGGCAGGCGAGGAGAACGTCCAAAGATAAGGTAATAGGGCGCGTAACCTGTTGCCTCATTCTTTGTGCAGTTGTACGCGTGGACAACTTTAGCGAGGTATTCCTTCCAATCCTCCTTCTCCTTGTCCTCCAGGGTACGCAGCATGGACAACAGGGTACGGTTAAACCTCTCCACCTGCCCGTTACCCTGGGGGTGGTATGGTGTCGTGTGCGAGCCCTGGATGCCAGAGAGTTTCTTCAAGCTGGCCATCAATCTGTTCTCAAACTCTTTACCCATATCGTGATGTAGTCGGCTGGGAAACCCGAACTTAAGGGCAAAATCGTTGAAAATCTTGTCAGCTACAGTCTTGGCCGCTTTGTTCCTAGTTGCATAGGCCTGCGCGAATCTTGTAAAATGGTCCATGACCACCAATATATACTCATACCCATGCTTACATTTCTCCAAATGCAGAAAATCTATGGAAACGAGCTGGAATGGATATGTGGTCTGGATTGACACCAGAGGTGCACGGGTCTGCTTACTCGGTTTCTTCTTCTTGAGGCATTCACACACTTTACTGACAAAATGTTCAACGTCCCTACTCATCTGTGGCCAGTAGAACCGTTCTCGAATCAGGTCAAGCGTTCTTTCGACCCCCAAGTGACCCATGTCCTGGTGAAGTTCTTTGAAGACCAGCGGATGATAAACTTTGGGGAGCAGCAGTTGTTCTCGATAGGAAGTTCTACGGCGCAGAACACCATCTTGACCAACATGAACCTTTAGCCACTGTTTCAGCAGTATGGACACTGCAGGGTTTTCTGCTTTCACTTCAGCTCTACTTGGCCTCCTGCTCTGTGACTTGTACCAGAGGACTCTCGACAGGATTTCATCCTCCTCCTGTGCTTTGCGGATTTGATCTGTGGTGAGAGGTTGGCTGGTCTCACTGTCCTTCACCATGCTCAAAGCACTGACCTGAATCAACCCCACACCCTGGCAAGGGTTTATCCTTTCCGTTATGACCCTCTCCATGGATGCACTGATTACATCTTGACTGGCCTCAGCCGTACAGCAACGCATGTAGTCCTCAATATCCAAGGGCATCCGTGACAACCCATCTGCATCGGAATTGTTCTTGCCTGGGCGGGTACCGGATAGTAAAGTTATAATCGGCCAACTCCGCCACCCATCTGTGTCCTGTTGCGTTGAGTTTTGCGGTGGTGAGCACATACGTTAGTGGATTGTTATCCGTGTATACCACGAACGATGTGGCATGGTAAAGGTAATCCCGGAAACGTTCGCAGATGGCCCACTTCAATGCTAAAAACTCTAATTTTCCAGAGTGCAGATGGTACCTCTTTTCTGATGGACTCAGCGTGCGGGAGCCATAGGCGATCACTCTCATCTTTCCCTGCTGTTTCTGATATAACACTGCACCAAGGCCAACTTGGGATGCATCACAATGTAATACGAACGCCTGGGTGAAATCCGGATATCCAAGGACAGGGGGCTTTGTCAGTGCATCTATTAGCTGGTTCAACACTTCCTGGTGGGAGTTAGTCCACTGTACAGGTGTCTGTGATGGTAAGTGACCCTTGTTTTTCTTTCCTGTTTTACAGAGCTTCTTCACGGTTGGGTCTGGAGTGCACTTCTCGATGTTCGGGACAGTGAGCAAGTTATACAGTGGGTGGGCCACACGGGAGAAATTTGGGATGAATGATCTGTAGTAGGAGAGGAACCCAAGGATCTGGCGTACATCACCCACTGTAACAGGGGTCTTCTCCTTTAACGCCTGCACTGGAGCCATCTCTGCAGGGTCCATTGTGTAACCCTCTCCTGTCACCAACTTGCCAAGAAACCTCACACTCGATTTAAACAGCTCACATTTCTTTGGGGTCAGCTTCACACCATGTTTCTTATAACGCTGGAGAACAAGACGGATGTGCTCCACGTGCTCCTCGAAGCTACAACTGTGTACCAGGTTGTCATCGAGGTATGGGAGACAACTTGTGTCTCTCAGCCCAGTCAAACAATGCTCCATGCTCCTCTGAAACTCTGCGGGTGCCGAACTCAGGCCAAAGGGTATGCGCACCCATTCATAGAGCCCCCAGGGTGTGATGAAAGCTGTGAGAGGACGGCTCTCCTCATCCAGATAACCCTGGTGGTACGCTTTACCCTGATCTAAGACTGAGAACCAGGAGCTCCCACCTAGAGCATCCAACATGTCTTGAATCCTCGGAATCGGATGGCGGTCAGGGACCGACTTACGATTTAGTTCTCTGAAGTCAACACAGAGACGAAGACTACCATCCTTCTTCCGGACACACACCACTGGCGATGAATAAGGGGATCGAGAAGGTGTGATCCATCCTCTTCTCAACAAATCCTGTAGATACTCCTTAACTTCATTGTGAAGAGGCTTTGGAACGGACATGTAGGTCTTTTGAACAGGGCTCGTATCATGGAGGGTAATATGCATCTTGAGTGATGGTATACACCCCACATCGTCACTGTCAAAGGAAAATGCCTCACATTCCTCCCGCAACATCCTCCTCACCACCTCTTGCTGTCCTTCTGAGAGATGGCAGAGATCCACAGGAGGGTCCCATGAGGTTGGTCTACGGGCTTGAGTGTTATCTGGGTGTGGTGTGCTACTTGCTTCACTAGGCTTTGTCACTGTGCTGTCCTTCATTTCAGCTCCTGTATCATCCTCATTTATTTGTATAGGTGCTGTGTATACGGTCTTGACTGGTTCCAGATATCCAATCACACTGTGACGGTCCAGACAGATGGTGTGATCAGTCGTGTTGGTCATGGAGACGGGTATGTATGGAACTCTCCTTTCTGGGATCTGCACCAGTACATCATTGTAAATAATGCCTTCTGGGGGAGGATTAAGTAAGTCAGGTGAAAAGAACATATGTTGACCTTGGGCTCGTGAACTCACATGTGCTCTTATATAGACAGTGGTGACTTGGTTAGCTGGTAATGGAACACTTTTTCCACCGGTACGAACTACACCAATCTCTGAATTTGAATCACCATTATGCATCAACTTGACTACACGATGAGCAGTTTTCACTGTTATTGCAAGGGCTCTACTCACTTTCTGTGCCAACTGCTTTCTTTCCCTTTTTGTCTTTTCCTCATTTCTGTTAATGATTGCCTCAATGACGTTGTAGCCGATGATGGGGTCACTGGCAACTGCTGGGTCACTTGACACAAGCATTGGGACTTGTAGTTCATTCATTTTGGTGGGGTCACTACCTAATCTGAAACTGACTTCAATCCAGCCGATATATGGAATGGGCGTGTCATTGGCAGCAAAGACTGTCAGTGTCTCATCCCCCAACAACTCTGAGATGGGTTTTACAACGGTGTGGGGGAGGTGGTTCAGTCGCCAGGGTTCATTCACTATGCTGGACTGTGCTCCTGTGTCCCACAGGGCTCTAACTGGGCGATTGTCCATGACACAGTCCACTATACATCGGCTTCCTACAAGGCTTACTAACTGTGGCTGGTATCGAGGTGGAATATAGTTAACTACACTTACAGTTGATGAGGCACCAGATGCTCTCTTTCCAAGGGCTGTTATAGGTTGAATGACTGGGCTGGGTGATGGCTGCTTGTTTTGGAGCGCTGTTTCTTGGACTACTGCTGGCCCCATCTCAGTAGTCCCTGCCCGTTTCCCGACGATGCTCTGCATCCGCGAGAGAAATGGCCTTCCTGCCCACATTTGAAACAGTGTGAACAGCTCTCACCTATCCCCTCATCCCTGCATTTCTTGCAGCCTTTCGCTCTCTGCTTTTGTTCAGGAGGACGGGGGCTTGCTTCCATTACAGCCAGAAACATTTGCTTCATCTCTTTGCGAAGTTCTTCCATCATCTGATGCACATTCATGCTGTCAGGCTTAGTGTCGTTTCCTTTTACTGTTTTGATCGCTGCTGTTGGGTTGGACTCCTTAAGTTTAGAGGGGCTCTGGGCAGGTGTGGATTTGACCCGAGTATCTGCTTGAAGCTCCTGCACTTTGGGTGTTTTACCAGCAGTGGATCTTTTCCGTTTTTCTTGTCTCTCACTTTCGACTTTGGCCGCCTCATCCACTTTCTGTATAAGTTCTTCATCTGATATACTCACATCACTGAGGTAGGGTAGAATTTGGAATTTCACAGAATCACTTAAAAGTCCAGTTTCTATTGAGCGGAGGAACTTGCGTTGAATGACGGCTCTGCTGTACTGTTCATCTGTGTCCTCATTCGCTGCTTTCCATAACAGCTTCTCTTTCAGCTCAATTGCACGGAATACAAAGTTCAGAGCAGTTTCTTTGGGCTCTTGAGAGATGTTAAGCAGCTGGTGGTAAAGTTCAGTGGAGCTATCTACCCGATAGTGACCTTTCAGGATGGTGAGAAGTGAACTAAGGGTCAGACCACGCTTGATTTCTAGCATGTCTCTCAAAGGCAGCCCTGGACTGACAGCCCTGATTACAGCTTCTACTACTTCCGTCTGTGTGTGCCCTTTTTCTATTCCCAGCTCAATCTGACGGACTAAACTGAGATATGACAATTTATCCCTCTGACCACTCTCTCCAATTTGACCACAGATTTTAAACTCTCTTCGCAATGTTACCTCAGGCAAAGGGTGAGTTGGTTCTAATCGACTCTTGAGCGGGGAATCGTTTTTCTTTACATGAGAGCTGTATGGTGAAAAATCTTTTTTCTGTTCTTCTTTTGGAGCTGGCTTCTCTGATGGGTACACTTCATCTTGTTGACGACACTCTTTACTTTGTCTTTCAATGAACATTAATAAATCAGCACAGTACTGTTTAACTTCATCACACTCTTGTTTCTCCTCAAGCTCATCCAATACACACTCAGCCATCTTGATAAGTGCCCTCCGTGTCCTGCTGCGGGACTCTCCACTGTCCAGGCCATCACATTTCAGGTACCTGCAGACATCCCAGAGAGACTCTTCCCCAAGCTGCCACAGAACTGCACTCACTTGATCACGCAGGATCTGACTGGTGTCCATGTTGTTGAAGGCTCAACTCGTTAGGAAGGAGGGGGGGTTAATGATGCTGATCACTTTGTCGCCTCCTCCTGGCTCTGGCTCGCCAAAATATGTTACACTTTTCAAAGATGAGGCGGTGCTCTTCCTTTTTGCAACACATTTATTTTCTGTATGAAAGTATGAAAAAGACAGTTTAGATTGGGAACACTCTCGGTAGCGTGTGCACTCAAACTCACTCGTTACATACTGATCGCTCTTTCACTCTACTAGCGTCAGTATTCTTAACAGTATCAAAAATAATGTCTCAAAGTGCAAGCATTTATGCATATTCATGACACTGACTGGGACACACCAATACAATATCCTTAAAGTTACATTTTCTAAACCGATTAACACTGTAACACAATAAATCTAAACATCTTCAATACCCAATCTTACACTGTGCAGAAGCAAGTATAGTAAATAACATTCAAGTATCACATTAGACTCTGGTAACAATTACAGGTAAGTACAGTGAAACTCTATACTCAAACGCTGAAAATCACAATTCAGTATATAACTGCATTACTCCAGCATTTATAAATTGTATAAACTTTTCTTATTGCTCTTTTTATCATTTTATTAATTATTTTAATCACAGTTTTAACCCAAATAATGGTTTCTGTATTTTAACATTACATTCTCAGCAAATGGATTCTAAAATTATTAACACAGAGAATCTGATTTCTGATTAATAATACACCATGAAATGCTCTTTCTCACAGTTAATGGCTTATGATGAAATGACTCTCAATAAAGTTAACACGTGAGTGGGATGACTACAGGCCTACTCACACGTGTGCATTTTAGCTTAACTTCTTTAACACTACATGACTACTTCAGGTTCTTTAACATCGATTTAGTGTATCACCTATCTGACATTTTTATGTGAATCATGGTATTTTTACACACTTACTACTCATTTTCACTCATGCAGAAAGTTATGATCTTTTATCAGGATTGTTAATCTGATCGTCAGCCATTTTAGGTGCAAAAACTCTGAACCAGTGTAACATTGAACATCTCAATATGTTTCTCGCAAGAACTACAGTTTTAGAAGCACATAATACCGCTGTGAATTACTACAAGGTGAATTTCGTCAGCTTACCTGTATGAAAGTATGAAAAAGACAGTTTAGATTGGGAACACTCTCGGTAGCGTGTGCACTCAAACTCACTCGTTACATACTGATCGCTCTTTCACTCTACTAGCGTCAGTATTCTTAACAGTATCAAAAATAATGTCTCAAAGTGCAAGCATTTATGCATATTCATGACACTGACTGGGACACACCAATACAATATCCTTAAAGTTACATTTTCTAAACCGATTAACACTGTAACACAATAAATCTAAACATCTTCAATACCCAATCTTACACTGTGCAGAAGCAAGTATAGTAAATAACATTCAAGTATCACATTAGACTCTGGTAACAATTACAGGTAAGTACAGTGAAACTCTATACTCAAACGCTGAAAATCACAATTCAGTATATAACTGCATTACTCCAGCATTTATAAATTGTATAAACTTTTCTTATTGCTCTTTTTATCATTTTATTAATTATTTTAATCACAGTTTTAACCCAAATAATGGTTTCTGTATTTTAACATTACATTCTCAGCAAATGGATTCTAAAATTATTAACACAGAGAATCTGATTTCTGATTAATAATACACCATGAAATGCTCTTTCTCACAGTTAATGGCTTATGATGAAATGACTCTCAATAAAGTTAACACGTGAGTGGGATGACTACAGGCCTACTCACACGTGTGCATTTTAGCTTAACTTCTTTAACACTACATGACTACTTCAGGTTCTTTAACATCGATTTAGTGTATCACCTATCTGACATTTTTATGTGAATCATGGTATTTTTACACACTTACTACTCATTTTCACTCATGCAGAAAGTTATGATCTTTTATCAGGATTGTTAATCTGATCGTCAGCCATTTTAGGTGCAAAAACTCTGAACCAGTGTAACATTGAACATCTCAATATGTTTCTCGCAAGAACTACAGTTTTAGAAGCACATAATACCGCTGTGAATTACTACAAGGTGAATTTCGTCAGCTTACCTGTATGAAAGTATGAAAAAGACAGTTTAGATTGGGAACACTCTCGGTAGCGTGTGCACTCAAACTCACTCGTTACATACTGATCGCTCTTTCACTCTACTAGCGTCAGTTACCAATCCTCAGCTGAGTGTACAGCTTAGGGTGCCCTCTATCGGTGAAGCTGAGTTTCACAACAGTAACACTTTTTCTAAAATACATCACAACAGTATTATCACCAAATGTCAACGTAATTCTTATCATTAGATGTCAGTTACTGAAATCAAAATTTAAAGGGGCAATGTTTATATGTGTCTCTTAAAGGGGCAATAAACACTCAGGGCTACATAATGCAAAATTTCTCCATATCTATGCAATTCAAGGAACAAACTAATCTACTTAATTTTGGGGTAAACTGTAACATTCATGTTGTTCCAAACCTGTAACCTGACCTGTGAAACACAAAAGGGGATATTTTAATGAACTGAAGTTTTTCTGGCTATAGAATGGCTATAGGTGACTTGAAATAAAGTTTACAAGGACTACTTTCATGACACTTTTATGGTGCTTTTTTGGATCTGTATAGTCCCATTTATTTTGTATATGGAAAAGAGCAGCATGGAAACTTTCAAATCTTTACATGAGAAAAAAAGTCATGAAACGACATTAGGGTGAATAAATGATGACAGATGATGGGAATTTCTCTTGAATAATTAGGGTCATCTTTCAGGGCTGCTAATGGTACCTGGCAGTTTTGTTTCTTTAATGCATTAATTTAGCTCAGAAACGTCTGATTATTCTTACGGTCTGATGCTAAATGCCATATTGAATATCCAAAAAAGCTCAACATCAGTAGAGGCATTATATGCTTCATTATCTCCTTCACACTCTTTCTCTTTCTTTTTTTCCTCATCGTTTTCATTTCAAATGGGTCCATGTGTCCTCTTCAGTATTTCATTTTGATTCCTTCGCTCTCTGAAATGGAGGCAAGTGTTGAGAAGGGGCTGAGATCTTTTCCTTCTGCAATCAGCAAACCTCTCCTACTTCTGCCTGTTTTCACAACCCCAGTGCGGCAGCTGTCACTCACACACACAGAGAAAATTACAGCACTGCACTCACACACACACACACACACACACACACACACACATAATCAGGTGCGCACAAGCACAGACCTACACAAAGCCTTCCCCAGCAGGACAGAGTGCATGGCAGAAATAACCACAATTTTAATTGGTTATTATTAGATACGATTATCTCTTTAAGTTGGAGAACATTCCCATTTGAACATTTCAGTATTCTAAGCAAGCTTGACAAAGCCTGGGCATATTGAATGCTGGGAATAGTGTGCCAGTGGTGTAGGGAGAATTGAGGTGTTTTTCTGTGAAATCGGTCCGACATTCAGCAGATTAGGTGATTGTCTTGCCATTGTATGAGTAATGTTCTAATGCTTTTGGTATATTAATGTCCAGATTTCATGATATTCATTAAAACCTGATAAGTCTGTCATTATTTACTCTCCCTCAGTCGCTGCCGCCTGTGTGAATTTCTTTCTTTAACAAAGGAGATGTTCAGCTAAATGTGACCAGTAAGACTGCCCATATCACTGTGAACATACTGAAATTGATTTCATTATTCACTGAAAATCTTCCGTTTGAGAGCGGTTGGTTGTGAATCATTGATATTAAGTTAATTTGACCCAAGAGCCACATGGGTAATGAATTAATTCTGTGAATGTGGTGACTTCTGGTTCATTAGCCGCTGTAGGGAAACAACGAAAAGAATAACAAAGTGCAGTAAACAGTAAAACTGTTTGCACTACAAAACAGTTTGTTCGTAATTAAGATGTAATGTAAGACACCAATCTGCAACATCAAGCAGCAAAATGAGCTGTTTTGTGCAGCTAAAAATAGCTGGAAGCGGATGAGACCGGAAGCCATGCCCATAAAATTACCAAAATTACCAAAGGGCTGTGCCCACTCTTATGGGAACAACAAACAAATGTAGAAAATGATTTCTGATCAAGATCATGTGACACTGATAACTGGAGTAATGATGCTGATAATTCAGCTGTGCCTTCACAGGATTCAGTTACATTTTAATATATATATTCAAAACAGTTATAATAAATGTAGCTTTAGTGAGCAGGAGAGACTTTTTAAAACAAGAAAGTCATACAGATTTGAACGACATGGGGATGAGTAAATGAGAATTTTCATTGGTGGATGAAATATTCCTTTAATATTGTGTGGCTGATGAATTTTTCATGTCATGGCAGAACATACTTGTGTTTGTATATCACATAGTTCATTATTTTTGAAATGCTGTTCAGTACGCAAGACAGTTGTCGAGTGTGTATAAACGGTGTATTGTATTGGTGCAATGTATTTGTTCTTTATTGCATGCAGCAGGGTGTGCATATTAAAACAGTGTGTCAAAGGGACACTGGTATTTCTGTGGAGCTCATTTTAATTTCAGATATGGAAATGGGACGACGTTTGTGCTCTGAAAAATGCTTCTCTGCTGCCGGAGAGATTTGCTGAGTGCTGCGTCCTGAATCCGGTTGTAATTCTCCACCAAAAGATTTGGTTGAAAAACAAGAGAAGTGACAGTTACATACTGTTTTCATCTGCGTACTGGATTTGTTTGTGACACTTTGTGGACATCTCTGTCTGGTTTATTTAAAGCAGGGATTTTCTAACTTTGGAAAGTTTTTATTAGAACGCTTCACTTGAATGTAGTTGCAAATACATCATTAATTATTTCTTAAACGATGTTGCTTTTGAATCTTACTAAACAATATTTTCATTGCTAATTGTTTCATAGCTCGTAAAACAAAATGAAGTTCTCAGTTATGTTTTATTTAATTATCAAATGTATCTCAATGTTTCCTCTAAATTAAAAATAGATTGACTAATACAGTAAAATAAAATATTAAGACAATATTCAACCTCTGTTGTGGTTTATGATTAAAGCTTTTGCAAAGTAGTTAATTTAATAGGACAAATAAATAAAATAAAAACCTGAAAATGTACATAATATCAAAGTAAAATGGGAGATTGAGTAAAATAATAAAATAAAGCTATTCTTAAAGCCAGGCAATCACCATTTTGGAAAGAATATGCTTGGAAAATTAACTTATATATTTCACAAAACTAGAAATAAAATCTAAATGTAATCAGTCATCTTTAGGAGGTTGGAGAGGCTGTCAAATGTACTGTATTTAAAGTACATTATACACACATTCTGTAAATATTTTGGACCGAAGTAATTAATAGAACAAATCTTTAGAAAACCAAATATAGTAAATATTCTATCAAATGAATGTGGATAGCAGTTTTGGAGATATTTTATGATGCATGTTCATACTGAAAACTTTCTTTAGAAGAGCAGAACACTTAAGATCTACAATTTGCTTTCTCTTCATCTCATTGCTATAGAAGAAGAAATCGAGATATTAAAGAGATCTAATTAATGACTTTGCTTTCGTTCAGGTTTCCATTTTGAAAGCCCTTCTATGGCTCATAACCATCTGAATAGTTGCGCAGCACAAAGAAACAGTGGTTTAGAGCCTTGATATGCTTTATCACTGGCTTATAATGCTTTTGTGACAAAGCTTTTCCTCTTCGTTATGGTCTCACTGACAACACACATATTGAAATACAATAAGAAGATGATGATTCAGTTACTCCTGTCTGTGATCCTTTATGAAGCCGCTATAATGTATGCTATAGAAATCTCCTGCATTTTTTCCCCATTTCAGACAATAATACCACAGAAAGAGGAATCTTTGTGGTTAGAATAAATTGCTCTGCCAAATAGACTTTATTACCAAGGTAACAAGGCCGGGTTACGTTTGCAAAGACAGCTCCAGAACTTAGTTTAGCACTCACATATAAACACGCCTTGATGCTGTTCAAAAGATTCCATACATGCACCTTTGCATTGCATTGCAAGGGTTTTTACCATATATGGGCTCCTGAAAAGTGATTAATAACATGTAATAACACTTTAATTCTAGCTCCTGTATTTAGGGACAAGGCCATTTAAATATTTCGCTCTAAGCACACTGCATTCTCACGCACACAGCCAAATACATAATAGTATAATTGTTTTCTATTATATATATATATATATATTAATGAAAATATTTCATAAAAGGAATGTGTTTACTGTGGTAAAAACTTAAAGTCATGTTTGTTCTTGTATGTATCGCGTGGCTTTTTAGTTTCGGTTTGCTAAGTAGTAAGGCGTGGCCTGCTGAATTTAATAAGGAGGTATCAAGCAGGTATAGATTTGATTAGTACATTGCAGCAGCGGTCACAGCAGCCCCTGTGTGAAGACCGAGGAGTTTAAAGACCAGCAACTCTACCTGCATGCTTCCGATGAGCAAGAACACAGATAGGGCATTTGAGTATTGCTTTTCTCCCCTTCTTTACTTGTTTTAGTCACTATGTTCTCACTACTGAATATGCTTTCAAATCTCTACTATTACTACTAAAGCTCGTAAATCACGCTCTGTCCATTGGAGATAGCGCAATCCTAACAATCTGCGTATTGTCTCCATGTCCTCCACTACTTTACTCTCTATTCCGTTTGGTCTCTGGAACTTCCAGTCTGCTGTAAACAACATTTTTTCCATCTATTGCTACTCATTCAAGTCTCAACCTCATGGCCCTAACTGAGACCTGGAACTTGATGACACTGCCACTCCTGCAAGCCTCTCCACTAATTTTACTTTCTCCTCACACCTCTCGCCCAAGGGGTGGATGTACTGATCTATTTATCTCAAATGAATAGAAATTAGATCCTTTACCTTCTCTTACTGGCAACAGTTCATTTGAATCACATGCAATTACTTTTACCCAACCTGTTAAAATCCAATTTGTAGTAGTTTATTGTCTCCAGAGTCAACTGGGTAACTTCTTGAAGCAGTTGTATGTGGTAATCTCAAACTTCCCTGAGAAAGGTACCCCTTCGGTACTACTCAGTGACTTCAACATCCACCTATAAAAACCCCAGGCTGCTGACTTCAACACACTTCTTGCCCCAATTGACCTCAAGTGAGTGTCTACTCACAAATCAGGAAACCAATTTTACCTTATCTACACATGCTAATGCTCCACTACAAAACGTTAGTTACTGCGTTGCAAACGTCAGGCCACTTCTTAATCACTTTAAACCTCAAACTGACTCCTGGCACAACACGCAATTCTCTGTAGGTCACATTTGGTGTAACCAATTCTCACTCTATCCCTCTTGCCTATCCTCTATGATCCTATCCCACTCACCTCCTTCAGGCTATTTCTTCTTCACTTATACCTGTACCCACTCACATTATCAACACCTGTCTTCACACTGGTACATTTCCCACTGCATAAGAAACCCTCTTTAAATTCAGATCTTTTATAAAAATACAAACCGGCATCCCTTCTTCACACTTGAGCAAGTTTTGTTAAACCAACTCTCTATGTTACTGACTTAGAACAACCTCATGGACAACAACCAGTCTGGCTTCAGAAGTGGCCACTCAACTGAGACTGCTCTCAGTTACTAAAGCCCTGAGACCGGCAAGAGCAGCTTCCAAATTCTCAGTACTCATATTGCAGTATCTGTCTGCTGCTTTTGACACAGTTAACCACCAAATCCTCCAGTCCACCCTCATGAAGTTGGGCCTCTCAGGAATTGCACTCCATTGGTACAAATCTTACCTCTCAGATAGGTCCTTCAGGACGTCTTAGAGGGGTGAAGTTTCTAAGTCACAAATTCTTACTACTGGGGTTCCTCAGGGCTTAGTGCTTGGACCACTTCTCTTCTCCATCTTCATTTCATCGTTAGGTTTAGGCATTTAGAAACAAAACCTTTTCCTATCACTGCTATTCTGATAACATTTAACTCTATTTCTCATTTCCATCCAGATGATCTAATGGTAGCTGTTCACATTGCAGCCTGTCAGACATTTCTGGCTGGATGAAGGAAAATCACCTTTAACTCAACCTTGCTAAGACATAACTGCTTGTGGTCTCAGTCAACCCAGCACTTCATCGCAACTTCTCTATACAGCTAGGTTCATCAACCATAACTCCTTCCATAACAGCCAGGAACATTGGAGTTGTGATTGAAGATCAGCTAAGCTCCACAGATCATATTGCTACAACAGCCCGGTCCTGCAGATTTGCCTTTTACAACATTAGGAGATTAGACCCTTCCTATCAGAGCAGGCCACGCAACTCCTTGTCCAAGCTCTTGTTCTCTCCAGACTGGACTATTTTAATGCTCTCTTGGTGTGTCTTTACACACCTACTATCAAGCCTCTGCAACTGATCCAGAATGCAGCAGCGAGGCTGGTCTTCAGCATATCAAAGAAAGCCCACATCACACCTCGCTTCATCATGTGCACTGGCCACCAATAGCCACTCGCATAAAATACAAGGAACTGATGTTTGCTACAAGTATTTTTCACCAGCAACTAATCAATAAATACTATAAAAAAAAATTATTAATTTAATTTATATTTATAAAATGTATTAATTTATAAAAAATTACAAAAAAACTTGCTAGACTAATTAAGACTTGTCACATAACTTGTATTGTCAAGGTTACTGAGGGAGAGGACCCAAATGCAGAATAAGCAAGGGAAGTTTACTGATAATTTAGACGAGGCATAACAGGAGGGAGTGGTGGGTACGGGCCCTGGGTGACAATCGGGTGGAGGACCGTGAAGGAGGCAGCACTAAAGACCAGACCACAGCACCAGGAACCAGGAGCACTTGGCTATGGAGTTAAATTTGCACCCGTCCGACCTCCAGGCAGAAAGCCCCAGTGGCCAGGGAGAATGCAGGACAGGAACAGACAGAACTCACAAAACGCAAGACATGACATGACAAGAGAACAAAGAAATATACAGTATATATTATATTAAGTTAATAGAAAATAATATCTAGAAATAACTGGAAAGACTAGTCAAAGAAATATAACTCAAAGGAAAAAAATAGACTTGAAAGATACAAGAAAGGAGCACATGGCCAACATAGACAAAGACAAAGCCATGTGGTCATACACAGGACAAACAGAGAAACACTAAACAAAGACAAAACAGACAAAGCTGCCAGGGCAGAACCCTGACATGTGTAGTATACTATTGCTCTCTTGTTGGTCTGATTGCTTATGTTGTTCGCCTTTTATTTGGATAAAAGCATCTGCTAAATGATTAAATGTGAATCATTTGCATTCTGGTCAGCACAGACTCATGGGGCAGCGGCAGAAGACTTGTGGTGGATGTCTGACAGTAAAAAGGGCTGGTGGCCAAGAAGAGAGCTAGATGATATCCTAAAAACCTCGATTAATACATCAAGAGATTTTTAATGTGATGTTTTTGTCATCTTTTCCATCACTGACACAAACCATGCGTCCAGTCAATTTCCAGCAGAACCGTAGCTTCCGGCCGAAGCAGGGATTCTGGGCGAGGTCCTGACTAATGGCTGCCGTTGGCTGAATAGTGTACACATCGAATGGGGCCACGTCACTTTGCTGTCAAACAGCCGGAGGCATTGCCAGTAACCCATACACCAGTCAACAAAAGTAAAGGTTTTTGGTGCTCCGTGTTTATTCACACATGCTGAATCCTTTTGAACATATGAATGCTGTTAGCTTTGATATGTCAATAGAATTTGATTAATTTAATAACCAATGCGGCAACATGGTCAGGCTGCTGAGAGATAGATACTGTTTGCCAAGCTTTTGTTTCAACAACAAGGACAGTCTAATCACTTTTACCCAATGCTAGTAATCACTGCATGGCATATCATAACTCTTTTGTATCTATAGCTACTTTCAAGGCTTGTCCTCTCAGATTAAATTGACTCTCTGCTATAAATATAATTGGGTTCATTATTCATGTACAATGCCTCATGGATAACTATTTTGCTGAGTCATCAGTTCATTCTCATATACTTTAAGTACTGTCATATACGTATAAAATATAACCTGATTAAAAGCCATTTCAAAATCTTAAAGCATAGAACTGAAGTTATTGAGTACTAGCTAAAAGAGATAGTTCACCCAAAAATGAACATTTTGTATTTACTCATCCTTATGTCAGTTCAAATTAAAATGAATTCATTTCTACTTAAAGAATAAAAGAAAAAGTGTAATTTTTGTTCACACAATAACAGTCAATGGCATCTAAATGTCATTATGGACCCCAATCAGTTTTATTAGAAGGACAAACACATTGAAAATGCAGAAAAGTCTGCTGATAAACCTGGAGCTATGAACTAATGTACTGATACTTGTCCATACCAGGAATGATAAATCACACTGTGTCTGGAAGACGACATCCATCATGTGACTTTCATGGACAAATGCGTGCGGTGCCAGGGCTCAAATGTTGACAGTCTCAGCAGGACAGATAAAAGACAGGTTACAGGCTGGACATGAAATGTGTCCCTCTCTTCATTATTTGTCCTCAAAAACTCCCTTGGGCTTAAGAATGTAAGTGTTGTAATATTTTACTGACATTCCCCTGAAGTGGGACTTGAGGATGGGTGGAAATGAAATGGCTGTCAGACAAGGTCAAGTTACTGGCCAATGAGTCCAATTGCAGATGTTTACAGTTTTAAAAGAAGAATTGTTGGTGTTTTGCTAACATTTGCCTTCAATACAACTTCCAGTTTTCTTAGAATCATTTCACTCAACTTTTAAACTTTTAATCTTCAGTTTAATGTTGTCTATAAAATAAATGCCAGAAAAACCTTTAAAGACGTTGGAAGAGGAAATCAGCTTCTCATTCTTCTCTTCAAAACTGTCCACAATGATTTGACAGTATTCAAGTAAGGTGATTTATCTGGCCAAGGCAGAAGTTCAGTTTTGTGCTCCAAATGTCCATTTTCTTCCTTGCCGTTGAAGTCTTGCCACACAGTCAGAACTGTAGAGACACAATTAGGCTATTAATGTTACAGACACTCCTGCTTAATGGTCTTCCACGATTTTCCCTTTTTGGGAGTCTGACAAGTTCTATATTTTCACCCACACCTTTTACTAAACACTGCTGAACACAACTTATACTACACTGATATACAACCTAGAGAGTACAGATACCATCATTGCAGCATTTGTTTTCTCACTGTAGCCTGCAAAAAAATTATATGAACACCTATAATAATGGGTGATCACATTATTTTGTCCAACCCCTGTATATTGTTTCATGCTGGAGCACCGGATGAATGACCACAGCTCTCCGTTCCCTGCAGCAGCGAGGAGATTCCATTAATGTGTTACTAAGAGGCCTGATGTTTGGAAGAACAGAGGCTGTCGATATTCCTGCGCTAGTATATATATATATATATATATATATATATATATATATATATATATATATATATATATATATATATATATATATATATATATATATATATATATATATATATATATATATATATATATATATATATACTTCATCCCACCACAGGACACAACATCCCCTCATCTGTCTGTCTATCAGTCAGTCAGTCAGTCATTTTATCATTCTACCTACCATTAAATCTATTGTTCTATAAATCTAACTCTGGTTTTCTAAATACTGCCAAGCTGTGGATGTTTCTCTTAACCTATAGGTGTCGTTTCATACTTTAAAACAAAGAGCTCAAGTGACCTATAAGTCAGCGGGTATCAGCCTGTCTCCAAATTGCCATCAAACACACACACACACACACACACACCATCCTGACAAAGATTAGTCCAGTCTTCAGCACAGCCAGTCAACCTTGAAGGTCATTCCGGCCACCATTACTGATATATAAATACTCACAGCAAAGAGAGAGTGTTCAAAAGAAAAAAGAAAACGGGATTTGTTATCTAGCACGAGGGCTCTTAATAAGCTCCTCTGCTGCCCACTCTCATGGCCTCCAGTGAAAACAGATGGATCTGATGCCCTCAGGCGACTCCATCTCTGTGGCTGTGGGTTGTCCGAAGGTTACATCAGTTCAGTTAATGCTCTTTCTCTCTTAACCAGATGCTAAAGGGATGGTTTGCATGAAAGTCCCTAGATGACTTTCCCTTTCAATTAGATTGTTTACCCTATTTTTTATTAGGATTCCACACTTTGCAAGTTCATTGTTATTGAGCTTAAAAATTTATAAAAATGAAATCTATTACTCACCGTGCAGTTTATTTTATGCGCATGAATACTGTATGTATTCAGAAATCATGTGGCATATTGTAGAAGTTTATTAAATTACATTACATGCTTAATGGGATAGTTCACCCAAAAAAGCTACGCCTATGACAGGGTTCCTCAATAGGAAGCAGAAAAATGTTTGGCCCATGCTAATTTCAAATAATGTGGCATGAAAATTCAAGTCATTTCTTTATGATGATGCAACAAAATACAATAGAACTTTTTACGTAAGTTTGCTTTACCTTAATTTATTTTCAAGATCTGAGGTAAAATATCTGTTGTTGTCACTATGGCTATAAAGATCATGCAAAATAATATTCAAACTCACATTAGACACTTTTAACATTGAATAAAGCACATAATCATTACCTGATATTATCTTTGTCATATTTCATATGTTTTTCCTGCTGCAATGTCATAGAAAATAAAAACTATTTCTAAAATAGAATCCTGTGTTGCTGTCCCAGGTGGTCAGGAAAAAACCGACATGGAAAAGATACTTTTTTTGGCTTTGTGTCACGTCTAGTAGGGACAGACAGTGTCGCAATTTGACCCCCCTCAAAAAAAATCTAAGCATAAAAATGTTAATGCTGACAGATCTAATAATACAATCTGCAATTATGGAGTGTGTAGAGAAGAGATCCAGTCTGGAGAAGGCAAGGAACCGTTGATTTGCATTGCAGACATGGAGATCCAGGTTTTTTGTTAGTTCGTTTGTTTTTAATATTCAACAGGCAAATGTATATATTTCGGCCCTCTGCGAAATCTAATTGAGGAACCCTGACCTACGTCATCCACTGAATACCACTCTCTCGTGAACATGAGTATGGCAGGTAGCTTTAGCTAAAGATTGCGGTTTATAAAGTTTTAAATATAGATATTTTTCTTACACAAACGCATTGCTTCCACTCAGGCGGCTTTAGTGTGGAGCACTTTTAATGATGGATGGATGCACTTTATTTTCCTTCTAAATCTCGACCCCCATTCACTCCCATTATAAAGCTTGCAAGAGCCAGGACATTTTTTTATATAGCTCAGATTGTATTCATTTGAAAGAAGAAAGTCATATACACCTGGGATGGCTCAAGGGTTCGTAAACCATGGGGTAATTTTCACTTTTGGGTGAACTACCTCTTTAATAAAAGCAAACTGGTATTTATGGTCATATTATTCATTATTAATTCATTGTCATAATCTTAAACACACTGGTTTGTAGCACAAATAGTGTTATTCTACTAGTTATTTAAGCGGTTATAAATTAATCAAGATTCTCACACAAAGGAAAATAGCTTATGTTGCAAAATAAGGCTGGATATATCATGCCATATAAACCGTGGACACAATACTGTAGGTCAATATTCATGGGAATTAAATGCCTGTATAAAATGCTCAGTTTGTGCTTTCTCAGGTTTAAACAGAAATATAAAATCATTTATTGGCCCGTTCTGCAGTGTTTACTGCATCATGCATGCAGTATTACAAAGCACCATTTTGC
This sequence comes from Carassius gibelio, assembly GCF_023724105.1. NCBI lineage: Eukaryota > Metazoa > Chordata > Actinopteri > Cypriniformes > Cyprinidae > Carassius > Carassius gibelio. The sequence continues at coordinate 15,952,754 of NC_068385.1, forward strand.
TCTCATTCTTACTGACTCACTAAAGTGGAGTGAAATGACAAGTTACTGTGGAGGTGAGCATACTGAGGCTGTAATACTTAATGGCTTGTCAAATTTATTAGCTTGCCAGCTATTGTAATATCCTGCTGTCTCTCCTCATGAGCTGCAATGGCAGCACATCCTGTCAAGCGTCTCTCTCCAGAGCCACAGAAGTGCACTGTGAGCTTCCCGTCACAAAGTCAGAGGTTTCCATTCTGTATTTTATCACAATGTTTAAATAAAAAAAGTGAAGTTAGATTTAAACTATGCATGTTTTGCTTTCTTAAAACATTTACAAAAGTACTAGCAATATCATAATAATGTGTTTTGGACATCTGTAGTGGTAATTAGATTAATGAAATCTTGAATATGATTATTTCAGTAAAGGTACGACAGTATTAACTATACTGTTTTATAAGGGAAGGCTGAATGATTTAGTGGAGTATTAATATGTAGCCGACTGTAATGACTGTTTGTTCTCTAATCTGACAGCTTTGCAAATAAGGCATTAAGCTGGTGCGCCAGTTTCTTTTTCGTCTTCCTGAAAAATCAATCTGTTGGGCTAATGTTGCCCGGAAAATTAAAGGGATGGAGCTCATAAACGCCCTCTGGATACGAGTTATGAAAATCAACTTACTGAACATGAGTTACAGCCCCCATGACAGTTTTCCTCAGATGTCTTATGAATTTCGTGCAGTTAATTGTGTTATGTCCATTTATCAAATGCCATGCAAAACTGTTGATTATTTTGATTATAACTATTGATTTTGTTTTGTGCTGCACTCAACTGCAAAATTCATTTTAATGTGGCATTTGAAAACTGAACAAATGTAAAGCATAAAGTTAAAAAAATAAAACAATTAGGTGACCTATGACTTGATAGAAACATACACAAACATGAAGAGTTTTTGAAGAGTAACTCTCTGTGTTATTTGTCTTTGTAGTTTGACATGCAGCGGATTACGCTGGAGGAACTGAAACACATCCTTTTTCATGCCTTCCGGGACCACCTGACGATGAAGGACATAGAGAACATCATCATCAATGAGGAGGAGAGCTTGAACGAGAACTCGGGGAACTGTCAAACAGAGTTTGAAGGAGGTGAGTGTAAACATCGCTGCTTTGTGTGTCCGTGGAGTTGCTGTAATAAAAACGGCAAAGTTTTTCCTTTGTGTTTTTGAAAAATGTTGCGTATAAGATAATAGTCAAAACGATCCCCATTCACATAGATCTGCGAAAACGACTAAAATGGTGCAATTTACAGGCCAGGCCAGTAGTTGGCGATGTCACTTTAAGCCTGAACTCTTGGGACAATACTTGATGCGTTTCCACCACAGGAACCAGGATCTAAATAAGGTTCCAGGGAATAACGTTCCCCTCAGAAAGTCCCCTGCTCATGAGGTAGTACTTTTAAAAAGGTCCAGAACTTTCTGGGTTAAGATTGAGTGCTGAATATGCTGATTGGTTGAGTTCACGCAGCATAAAGAAACAGTACACAGCTGCACACATACCAATAGACTGGTTGCATAAGAAGCAAATGCAAGAATCACCATTTCCACAGATTTGTATTTTTGTACTTTACGCTGAGACAATAATGGTATTGTTTTCAAAACTTGCGCTTTGAAACACAAACCCTAAATGCTGTTGTCATGTAAATGAATGGAAAAAAATGCATAAAAAGAAAAGAAAATGTCTTGTAAACAGCCTCCTAGCCTCTTAACAGCTGGTTGTGATGTCATTGTATAAGGAAGGCTAGGCTCATGAATATTAATTAGCCCTAGATAATTTCCTTGACTTTCCAGGATGCAACAGGAATTCTAATACATTTAGTCCTTAAAACATCAGTACAATAATCAACATGACAGAGAGGGGTTTTTTCTTATAAAAACAAAATGCAGATGGTGGCCCTTGTGAAAATAAAGTAGACTTGTATAGTTACAAAGAGTAGCCAACTTATTAGTATGAACACATAACTGCATTTAAAAATTAAATTCAGTCAGGGAGTGCTTTCTCGTCCATTTGTGAAGTGAAGTGACATTCAGCCAAGTATGGTGACCCATACTCAGAATTTGTGCTCTGCATTTAACCCATCCGAAATGCACACACACAGAGCAGTGAACACACACACACACTGTGAGCACACACCCGGAGCAGTGGGCAGCCATTTATGCTGCAGCACCCAGGGAGCAGTTGGGGGTTCGATGCCTTGCTCAAGGGCACCTAAGTCATGGAGAGGTGGAGAGAGCACTGTACATGCACTCCCCCCCACCTACACTTCCTGCCAGCCCGGGACTCGAAATCACAACCTTTCGATTGGGAGTCCGACTCTCTAACCATTAGGCCACGACTTCCCCTGTTTTAAGTACTAATAAAAATAAAAATAATATATCAGTAAGTCATGGCAACTCGTCAAAATCAGTTTTTGAAATCATTATTTGTTATATGAAATTCAACTTGATTTTAAGTCAAGGTTTTTAACGTAGCCCCGCACATGACATGCAGGAAAAAAATATTAGGCTAAAACGTGCACACAATTACTATTTCGTTCACTCGATTTATAAATTGTGCACACAATTTACTAATTCGTTCCTTAGATTTGCTAAATCGTGCGCACGATTTAGCAAATCGATGGAACGAATTAGTAAATCAAGGGAACGCAATAGTAATCGTGTGCACGTTTTAGTTCATTGAGGGAACTAATTAGTAAATCGGGCGCACTATTGATTTACTTTTTCTTGCATGTCATGTGCAGGGCTATGTATGTTTTCTATTGCATTTAAAAAATAAAATTAAAAAATAAATAGAAAGGCACATAAGATAAAAGATGCAAATAATTGTAGCAGTGTTTGTAATAATGTGTGGGTGCTTCTCTAGTTCAGCTTCTCTGCTTCAGTCTCTCTGCTTTAATTTGAGCTGGTGTTAACATTGTTTCATGCATGATAATACTCCTGTTACTGTACCTCTATTGGCTCATCTCATCTCATCCTGTGATGAATAACACAACATTCCTCATGGTAATACACAGGAGGGTTAATGCTTTTTTACAGTTTGTGATATTCACAGCCTATTGAAATCAGGTGCTATTTTAGTGGGTTTTTGGTTATTAAAATCAGAGGAGTGAATTAAAGATGGAAGTTTGGTTTTTGAGTGGGTGTCATCCCTGCTCCTCTCTCTTCCTTCACTGTCGTCGCTCCTCTTTTGTATCCTTCCAATCTCCTCCGTGGGACGCGAGACCGGCAAGTGGAGCAGGTATTGCTCATTTCCAAATCACTCCACCTGAGTGCACCTGAGTGCACCTGCGCCGTGCGCCTTACACTTTGCATTTAGATTGTTAAAATAGGGCCCTTTGAGTGCTGACCCTTTAAAAGTTTTAAATCTAAGACCATTAAAAACGGCATTGATGACGTTTCCCTACTTTCTGTGTTTACTGTTATACAGTAGGGGGCACTATTACACATCTTCTAAAATGGCTCAGTAAAGTACTATTTCACTAAAAAATTAAAATAATCTGAAGATTTACTCATCCTTAGGTCATCCAAGATGTTTGTTTCTTGAACTAAACTGGTGAAATTCAGCATCACATAATCTTGCTCACCAATGTTTCTTCTGCAGTGAATGGGTGCCATCAAAGTGAGAGTCCAAACAGCTGATATAAACATCACAATAATACACAAGTAATCTACGTGACGCCTGTCCATCTATTAATGTCTTGTGAAGTGAAAAACAAATCCATCATTAAGGTGTTTTTATATTCAAACCATTGCCTCAAGCTAAAATATGCTTTCTTTAGTAAAAAAGTCGTCTCGTCTGAATCAGGAGAGAAATATGCACAGATCAAGCACTGTTTATGAGCAAAACAGCAAACAAATATATGCAAAATCACTGTTCTATCAAGTAGTAGATAAGTAAAAGCCATAGCCATACTAGTATTCTATCGTTTCTCCCATATATGTAATAATCCCTATCTTTAGTATCTCTAATATCACCCATGATTTAAATTTTTAATTAGTACATATTATGCAACAATAAGCATTAGAAGGAACTGTGTACCACAGCTTTGAAGCTACTTAGTGAGTGATTTCAGAGTATGACTGTTCAGTATGGACCACGCTAGCAGTGTTAGCATTGCAGGGGTCAAGCACATCCCATAATGCCAACGGCGTAAGTCTCTGTCCAACCAGCAGTGACGGTTGTCCACAGCACTAAAGCAACACTCATCCACACCTTCTGTTGAGCCCTCCCGTGTCTTTATGAATCATTAATGGTGGCACCTGGGCTGAGCTTAGGTTGTCAACAGACCACACACTGAGACTATGTTAATTAATCTAGAGACATAACACAATTTAACACAAAATCTAAATCAAACTAGCCAAGCAACTGCCACTGAGATGCGTACAGATTTAGCATTTCATTTGATGATGCTAGCAAAAGAGAATTGACATAAGGTTTCTGTCCCAGACATCGCAATAGCAAAAAAGTGCCTACATTTTTTGCTCAGCAGTGCTGTCGAGACTTTTTGAAGTTCAAAACATGCTGGGCACGCTGCAAGACGTTTTATCTCCACTTTTATCTGCTGCAATTTGAAAGGCGAGAGAGGGGCAAAAATGAATGTTCTCCTCAGCAACAAACACTCAGGCAGAAGAGTAGCTACGTTCGCTCATTATCGCGCTTCCTCTCTGCTGTAACCAGGCCAGGGACTGGCTGCAGGGGGCGGGACTTGCTGACTAGCGCTCGGTGCCGGATGGAGGACTGGAGCGGAAAATGATATCAAGGGGTGAGGCTGGCACACAATCTGTCTCGCTGTGTGTTCCAGAAGCTCCTAATAACTGCCTCTATTCTTAGCCCAGACGCTCGTGAGCCGAGCAGCCACATGTGCTCAGGTGAACCTCAAGTCCTGCACGAGAAACCGTGCTTTATTTAGACAGGTCAGATTGGCAGATGAAAGGCTGTGGGCTAGAATGCAAATCGACACCTACACAATCAGACACAAGTAGAAAATGCATCCAGATCAGCACATATGCTACTCACTTGTTTTCCTCAGTCTAAATTGCTGTTTTTGTGTCATTGCAGTTCATCCCAAAAAGAAGAATCGGCAGACGTGTGTGCGCAAGAGCCTGATATGCGCGTTCGCCATGGCCTTCATCATCAGCGTCATGCTCATCGCGGCCAATCAGATGCTGCGCAACGGAATGGAGTAGTGACATCACTGTGAGCGCGGCGGAGCCTGCATGTGCATGTCGGTCGATGAAGTTGTCAAAAAATGACCAAGAAACTCGAGAGACAAAACCAAACACCTCACTACTGAAAAGAGGAGCTTTTTATTCTTTTTTTTAATTTGTATTCTCCCGTTAGTTTTCCACGCGGACAGGCGAGCCAAGCCAGCATGTTACACGGGGGCCTCATCTCTCAGGCAGGGACTTTAAAGGGCTGACTTTCTGCTTTTCGTGCCACCTCTGTTCCCTAATGCAATAACACGCAGGAGTTCATAAGCCGTCACTGTCTCCTCCGTGGCGTCAGATATTTCCACAGGGATTCGCTGATGAGCTTCTGCTGGGTTCGGGTCTCCTGTCGATGTAGGAAGGCAAAAGTAATTGGCAACTCATTACACCTTGGTGGAGGGAGAGTTACAGCATCTACTCCGGAGACTATTTATGTCTGCTCTTCTGGCTCGAGGGATGGTGGGAGGCCAGGGGAGAAGCGCTCGTTGTAGTCCATATTTAAACCCATAGTCGTCAGCTCCAAAAATCCATGAGCCTGATTCATAGTTTTAATCATTTCTGCGATTCGATTGTTCCTGTTTCTGCTTTTTCTGAATTGGTTTGTAATGAGCATGCCCACACAAAATATTGAAACACAACAGAAAGTTGAGCAGATTTCCGCAGCATTACCATCATTCATAAGTTATATTTCTATGTTTTTGTCCAACAGTTGTTTTGTTCAAACTGGCGACACGCACTCAAGTATTTCTTGAATGCACTGTAGGTTACTATGGATAAAATTATCCGCCATATAGAGTGCTGTGCAGCCGTAACATCAAAACCCACAAGAGTAATTCGCCATGGGCTTCCTCAAGATTTTCCTATGGGTTTTTATAATCGAGTTTTAAAATTTTGAGAGAAAAAAAGTGTTATAAATCGAAATTGACAATACTTGGACATTTTACTCTACTCTACAACATAAATTACACACAATCATACTGAAAAGTTAATTTTGAAGCTGTTATGCTTATTTAAAAAAATTAATGTTTGTAAAAAGTAACTACATAGTAACCCTATACAAGAATGTTGTGTGCAGTTCATGTTGTACAACAAAACGTTCATGTGTCTTCCAAGTTACCTTATTTTACTCAATAATTGAAAATTTGAAAATAAAAATAATAAAAAACGATATATATAAATGTGTGTGGGTGTGTGTGTGTGTGTGTAAAGCTCAAGAAAACCATGGCAAATTTGTTTTCTGTGTTTTAATGTTACGCAGCAACTGCAGTGCTCTATACATCAATGCCTTTGAATTTTTATTTTTGTTTGCAATTACTTAAGCACTTTTCTTTATCAGTCATTTTGTTTGTTTACCAATAAAATTCTATATTTAAATAATGATATATTATATAAATAATTTAAATATTATAAAAATCACTTACACAACTGTGTGACCTTTAAGAAATGACAAATTGCTTCTGAAGTTTTTTTTTTTTAGGTTTTATAAAATGTAAAACAACAAAAGATTCTGATAAAAATGAGTAAAAGAAAATATGTTTATCTGAGAAGATACATTTTAAATTATTAAGAAATGTATATTGTAAATTATATATATATATATATATATATATATATATATATATATATAATTGTATAATATTAATAAACTCTAAGATAAGACAAAATACTGATAAGATTTTAACTAATTTGATTATGTTTTCAGCTACCATTAATACTGCTATACTCTCAGGTCTGTTTAACACATTTTACCATATTTAAATCCATTAAAATCTTCTGTGACAAAATTAAAGCTGGAACATGTCTGCAGGTTCCCTCTAGGCCCTCTATGAGTGGAGAACAAGATGTTTTTGCTTGGGTTTTACAGTACTTAAGATGCTTAATGTGGCTTAATGGTACTTTATGGGCCGTCATTACTGGGTTATACCTGTTACGACACACAATTTCAACATTTCTGAAAGGTTTATGATGGCTCTCAGATGTTAGTGGATGAGTTCAGGTTGTTTTGCACTGCTTTACTCCCATAAACCATACGCACAAACTTTCTTTTTGTTTTGCCAAACTTATTTTTTGAGCTGCGTTAAAGATGTCCTTCACTTTAGCCAGAATCCTGTTATGGTTATTTGTGTGGTGAATGTTCATTTCTCTGTCTGCATTAAAGCCACGGTAGCACTGCACTTTGTGTTTCAATAGATGTATGTTAAGACGATGCTTCACATCTTCAATACTGGGATTGTAACAAGAAAACGAATGATACTGGAAGATGATTGTATCTTTCTCATAGGTGCGATGGTTAAAACTCTGTGCCTCATTCAGCTGTTCTCTGTTTCATGTCTCCTCTGGACACCTGTAGAAAACACACTGGTATATGTCCTCCACCATGTTTCCTGAGGTCTGCTTCTACTTTATTATGCATGTGAATGAGCAGAACTCTGTAAATAGAGCTTTACATGTGTTTCTGTTTCGTGCATGATAGTTTAAAATGGTACATTCTTCACAGATCGTGTCTGAGATACTGAGGGGTTGATGAAATCAATACATGTCTGCGAGCACTCCGATCTCCCCCAAGACCCCTGACTAAAGCCATATTTGCTGTACAGATGTACTGAAGAGAATAAAGGTGTATACATTAAAATTATAAAGGTATAATGTTGCTAGTCCAACCCCTTTTCCTCAGTCAAATGTTGATCCATGTGAGGTTGGAGCGAGAGGATTATAGTTGATTCTGGGACGATGGCGACACCTGGTGGTTGGAGTAATTTATTCATTCACTGTGTTTGTCCTCGTGCTGTCCTTTCTGATCCAGAATGTAACATTAGCTTGTAGCATTCAGCTAAAGATCTGGATGGGTTGATAAAATGATATAGACTTCGTGTTTAGATTATTTTGATCTCCACAATTATGTGGTGAATGTGAAGAGTTAAACAATATGTTTTGGGATTGGTAGGTTGGGTGGGATTTTAGAAATTGCAGAATGTTGTACCGAACAATGTTAATAATACATACACAGTCAATTACTTCAGTTTATTTAAGGGACAATATTGCCAAAAAATTCCCTTTTTATTCATTGGGACAATAATGTTGTGAACAAAATAGCGCATGAAATCAAACTGAACATGGTTCTGTATTTAAAGTGGACTGTATTTCTAAACTTTAGGGTTTAGAAAACAAGGGTCATATGGTGGTGCAGTACTTTAAAATGAACTGTAAAAAATGTAAATAACCATATTTACAGTTATTCACTTAATGATAGATCTGTACACTCTGCATGCAGAATATTTAGCTATGTATTTGAGACCAGCTTGCTGCAAGCTGCCCATAGAGGATTTTAATATACATATTCAAATATGTACAGGACAAATGCATAGAGTTTATGCAATAAAGCATTTTTCTAATATTTATGGCATCTTTTCTGTTTCCTGAGAAAAAAATACATTAAGACATTACATTGTTAATCTGTTATTGATGAGGTGTATTAGTGACAGTTTAATACTGTTTTATTGCTCTGCTTATGATTGAGAAAATGCTCTGGTTACTTTCGTAATCTCAGTTCCCTGAGAGAAGGGAATGAGCTTTGCGTTGTACGCTTATGGATATACTGATACTGATTTAATCTGATACTGAAGCCTGATGTGTTCACATTTATGTAGGTGCATGAACAAATGGTGCATTGACCTGTCTAAAGGGGTGGAGCTGATTGAGACAGTGTATGGAGTGCAGAACACTTTAGGCACATAACCATGTTTTGGTTTATTCTCACCATATTATAAGTCAATGTACCATCATAATGATTTTCAAATTGATTTTTGAAGGTAAATTTTTGACCTACATTTGCTTTAGTAGGCCGTATTTATCACACAAGCAAAATCAACTTTGTTCAACTGTCACAAGATAATTCTGAGTATTGTAGACATTAACATCGCCAATTACTTCACAGTTGTCTATTTTGTAGATCCACTATCAACACATGGCAGCAGGGTTTTGGTCCTAAATGATTAACATTTTGAAATAATTTGAAAGGGTGAGGGAGTCATTCAGTGACTCATTTATATAGTAAAAAAAACAACAACAATTGGAACTTTTTTCCTTGCAATTCTAATTTTTTATCTCACAACTCCGACTTTTTTGTGAGAAAAAAAGTTGGATTGTGAGAAATGAACTCGCAATGGCAAGAAAAAGGTGAGAATTGTTAGATAAAAGGCACAATTACTTTTTTTCTTAAACTGTAAGACAAAGTTATAGTTACCTTTTTTTTTGTTTTTCAATCCCATCCCGGAAAACAGCTTTCATAGAACTGACTAGAATTTGGCTGCAAAAATTTGGAGAAGTAAATTTAACAAGTACAAATAAAACAAGTACAACAGTAATTGTGACACATTGCTTGGCATCTGCATAATCGTGAATTTGGCATGAGGGCAAAAAAGTCCCCCTAGCAGATTTAGTTCTTTTTTCAATTTGTTCAGGCAAATTTGTGGCATTAACCAACAGAAATTCACTCGGTTTGATAGTGACTCCTTGTGATAAAGGACCTTCTCAGCCCGTGAAATTTCACTATTGTGACCGTGCCATAACACAAAATCTCACTGCAGTTAGACTCTACATCCGTTTTTGGGTGATGAGATGCAGAGCACAAAAAAAAAACTGAAAGTAATTTTTTTTAGCCTAAATATAACGCCATTCTTTACTTATTCACAATCACACATCATCCATGTCTGTAAGCTCTTAGGGTGAATAACAAAGTTAATGAGCCAGTAATGAAACTATCAATGGTGATGAACTATGGGGGCGTTTCATCTAATTATTTACTCTTGTACTATGAACTACAAAGTCATGATGTGTATTCGAGAGCTATGAACCGCTACGATTACTCACTGCTTCACAGCTTACCATAAAATGAAACAAGCCTCCTATAAAATGTGAGAGCCTCTACAACAAAGTTGCAAATGCATAATAAACAGCGGTTGAATATTTAACAGCATACATGACTGTGAGTTGTCAGTCACACAGAGTCTGAAGCATCCCAGCAGGAGGTTTGGTTCAGTGCTGGGAGGTCCTCAGAGGGTCCATTAGTATGTTCCTATGGTAAAGTAACAAGTGAGGTACTTATATAGGGCATTTCATTTGCTTTTTAGATTCAGGACACCGAGCACTACAACGCTGCAGTTCATTGTTTTATTCAAATCAGTCCTAGTCAAAATGGAAGACGGTAAGACGGGTGCAACAACATCTGAGGAGACCGTAGTTACATGTGCGGTTTATGACTCATGTAACGTGTGTTCTTATATAACTCAGTCGACAATCCCTGATGATCATTTTTCCTTATTCCTTTCGCCTACATGCTGGCCTTGTTGCTATAGAGTGTGGTTTAAAGTAACAGTAGGACTACTACAGGATCCATTCAACAGCAGATAGAGCTCAATAACCTTAGAAACTGTAAAACTGCACACATATCATCATGTCATTCTATAGTGAAAATAACAATAATGCAATAAATAACATTTGTCCAGAGCAGACAGCTTATTTAAACAGAAAACGTACTGAGATCCATAGCTGCTAACAGTGGGAACTTAAAACTACAGAATGTAGGAGAAATACAGATATTCAATATTAACTCTAAATAAAGCTATGAACACCTGAACCTGTTGTTTTTTTTTTTCAGAATAAACACTAAATTTGTATTGACTAACGTTATGAGTACAGTGGTGTACAGAGTATGTGCAGTACAGCAGCTGATCATCTACAATGTTTAAAAGTCATTTTGGTTTCAAGATTTGAGTCAGGTTGCTCTAACGGTTGAACATCAAATATTGCAAACTTAAGGAACTTCAACATACAGTTTATGTGCTTCAAAACCTTTCATTACTGGAGGAACCGTTGGAGGTTTTAACAGTTCTTGCAGGAACTCACGGGCTCCAATGATCCTCAGAAAACTGTCCTTTTATTTTGGAAAGGATGTCTAGAGATTCTCGAGAACCTGCTGTATGTGGTGCTTCTAGTGTCTTTTTGTTTACTTTTTTGAATTGTGGACTGTAGTAAGACCGAAAGCCCAATGCAAAAATGAAAACATGAACCGCACCCCTTGAGTTCAACAAAACTGGATCCATTTTCCAGTTCCTAAACTTGTTATGGAGGCCAAAAGAGATTAGCAACTCTCTAAGGTCACTGACTCACTACCATTAGTCTCGTTTCATCAAATTCTTGACCGTCCACTTCTGGCCAGTGCAGGGGCGCAGGACCAGAGCATAGCCGAAGTAGACATTAGCCGGCACTACCTCGAGACAGCGTCCTGTAGCTCGGTTGATGATTGCTTTATTCTTCAGGGAGCGAAAATAAAAAGAATCATTTTAGTGAGCAAAGGCAAAAGGACAACAAAGTGCTCTATATAAAAAGTGATCCATTCACCTGTGCAAAGTGCCAAGTTTTCTGCCGTACACTTGAGACTTTCTCACAATTCAGGAGCTGCGGGTAGCCGCTGATTTTATCGTCCACCACACACCGAGTATCTTCGCCCGTGCTTCCCAGAGGACCCAGGAAAAGATATCCCTCCTTAGTATAGCGACCCAGCTACAAAAGAGACCACGGAGGGGATCATGTGAATGCATTTTATTCAGTGATTTGGTAACTGGGTCACTGAGTCATTCAGGGGCTTTCTGGCACCCTAAGCTGAAGATGTTCGCCAGATAGTTTTTGGCAGTAATGGCTACTTCCATAATGACCATTAATCTATTATAATTATTAGCTGAGGCAAGCTCAAGTGCAGATTTGTAAACTGGTGAAGACTAGATCTAGATTTGATGGTCTCCAGATCGAATTCGATATTAGGAAATAGAGTTTTGTTCTTATTTTGTGACATCTTGTTATTTCATCGTTTAGTTGGCACTGATGAAGCGAATGCGGAGAACTGTGTCATGGAGAGACTCCCTCTAGACGTAACCTATTTGCTGTGTGCAGAGCGAGTAGAGGTTTAGTGGAGGTTAGGTCTGTGGAGATGTGTAGCTGCGAGGAGCTGCGGCTCTACCTGAGGGCCCCAGCCATGGCAGGGGTGCAGAGCTGCCGTGTGGTTTTCCTTTACCCCCTGGTCCACACACAGATGGGTCACATTGGTATTGCGAATCTAGAACACATTCAAAAGAGTTAAAGAGCTGATAGTTTGGCCTGCTTTTTGTTGCATAATAAGTTATTCTCTTAATATAAAACCTGATTTTTTTTTATTATAAGGACCTAAATAAGGATGCAGTGCCTCTCTAAAGTTATGGCATCATTCAAGTCATCATTTACTCAACCTCACTTTCTTTGTACATTATGAATATCATTGGCACTGACTTTGTTCCTATTTTGTTTTTGCTTTGGATAAAAGCATCTGCTAAATGTATATATGTAAATGTTTCTTCTGTGAAATAGAAAAGAAGTCATTGTGAAGAATGTTTGCAGTGTTCTTTTCGATTCAATGGAAGTGAATGGAAAATAACTGGTGCTGTTAATCTCCAAAATAATAAAAAAGCATCCTAAAAATCTCACAAAAGTGGCCGTACAATAGCTTTGTGTAAAGAAGAGATTGAAATTTGTTGACTCTAAACACCATAGGTTATGGCGTCGAAACGGTCACTAAAATGAAATCAATGCATGAGTTAATAATATTTTTGAATGAATGCATTGAAAACTTGAGAGCTCACACTATACTATTGGTTTCAGAAGATATGGAAGAGTCTTACTGATCACTTATGTGACGCTTTTACATTAAATGCATCCACTTTTTGGAGTTTGACAGCCCTAGTCCGCATTCACTAGTGTGTTCAAGGCCTTTTTCAAAATTGTTTTTTTTTTCATTGAAGAAAGTCAGACAGGTTTGGAAAGACATGAGGGTGAGGAATTGATTTTTGGGTGAAATAACCATTTCACAATAAATAATATAATAATTCTTCTAAAAAAAACTTCTATTTAAAGCTGCAGAAGGTAACTTTTGTCAAAATATATTTTTTTTTACATATTTGTTAAACCTGTCATTATGTCCTGACAGTAGAATATGAGACAGATAATCTGTGAAAAAATCAAGCTCCTCTGGCTCCTCCCAGTGGTCCTATTGTCATTTGCATAAATTCATCCGCTCCCGGTAAAAAATAACCAATCAGAGCTGCGGTCCGTAACTTTGTTTGTGTTCAAAATGTAGAAAAATGTATATAATAAGCGAGTACACCATGAATCCGTGTTTTTAGCTTGTCCTGAATCACTAGGGTGCACCTAAAATAAGTGTTTATATTCGGACTAATTTAGATTGCTTAGGGGTACCGCGGCGGAGTAACCCAGTACCTTTGTGATTCTTCATAGACATAAACAGAGAGAAGTAGTTCCGGCTACGATGTTCTTCCGCAAGACGCAAGCAGTTCTGTTCTGTGACCGCACCTTTAGTCATTTAATGTGGCACTCACCTCTCCGTAAAAGAGAGTGTTGTTGTATCTCCTCATCTCTGGATAGATATTGTCAAGGTACCACTCAAAGCTTTTGCACTGGAGTCTTTTCCTGAGCGCTAGTCTCTGGGATATGTCTCCATAATCAATGCCATGGTTCTGTATAGACAAAGAAAGGGAATTTACAAAGTGGTATACTAATTATTATTATAATACTGCAAATATATCAAGTGCTTACCTTCACTGGGAGGTTCCATGCCAAATAGACATTAGATTTGTATTGGTCCATCCAGACTTCTGCCACCCGAAGTGCATTGCGTCTAGTGTGAAAGGCGATGTTACTGTGGTAGGGCTTTTTTGTTCTAGCAATATGGGCCACTCTGGAACAAGGCAGAACCTCCATGCTTCCCCCACACAGCCAAACCTGGGATTTGAAAATACACATACACCTATCAAACTTCAGTTCTGGCAATATTTTAGAAGAGAATTCAAATGAAGGCTCTGTGCACTGAGCGCAGGGAGGCTCAGTTATGAATGCTCTACTTTAGCGGAGGGATGTGGGTGGCATACTAACCCTGATTCCCAGCTCTATATTTTCGCCTCCATACACGTCCATCCCTGCGTCCAGTAGGCCCAACTCCCCAAAGTATTCCCGGTTTACCACAAAAGAGCAGCCTATCATTGCAGGCGTCCTAAAATACAGATTTTACATTTTCACAAGTTTCCTCTGTGATATACTGAATAATTAATGAAAAAATAATGAGTGTCAATATTGAAAAAATAATTATTAATAGCTGAAAATAATTTAATATATTGAAATTAGTGGCACTGTAAAATATATATTTTAACTAAATAATGTATTTTACTTTTATATTTTATATATGTTTTTATGTTGAAACTGTACTGTACACTTTGCATCAAGCAACATTTTAACATTTCATAGATTTCATAGATTTAAATTGAAATGTTTTCTCAGTTTTCTTTTTTTTTCATAACCATGCAAATGGTCATAGTGCAGTGCACAGCAATGCCAAATGTGCACAGTGTGAAACAATGCTGTGCTAGAATATTATGGAGAGTTGTTTAGCAACACAAAACCAATCACAAACCAAACAATGCCAACATCATTAAATATGAATATACTTTACTGTACAGTCGCATACACTTTCAGTGAACTCTAGCTTCAGCCTTTGAGTGAAACATTTAAAAATGATCCTGTGTATTTCCCTCCAATTCTTTTTTGTATGTTTCAGAGGATCGAAGACAACCAGATCAGATACACAGGTCCTTCTCAGAATATTAGCATATTGATAAAAGCTCATTATTTTCCATAATGTAATGATAAAAATTAAACTTTCATATATTTTAGATTCATTTTACACCAACTTATGTTTCAGGTCTTTTATTGTTTTAATACTGATGATTTTGGCACACAGCTCATGAAAACCCAAAATTCTCAAAAAATTAGCATATCATGAAAAGGTTCTCTAAACGAGCTATTAACCTAATCATCTGAATCAACTAATTAACTCTAAACACCTGCAAAAGATTCCTGAGGCTTTTAAAATCTCCCAGCCTGGTTCATTACTCAAAACCGCAATCATGGGTAAGACTGCCGACCTGACTGCTGTCCAGAAGGCTATCATTGACACCCCCAAGCGAGAGGGTAAGACACAGAAAGACATTTCTGAATGAATAGGCTGTTCCCAGAGTGCTGTATCAAGGCACCTCAGTGGGAAGTCTGTGGGAAGGAAAAAGTGTGGCAAAAAACGCTGCACAACGAGAAGAGGTGACCGGACCCTGAGGAAGATTGTGGAGAAGGACTGATTCCAGACCTTGGGGAACCTGCGGAAGCAATGGACTGAGTCTGGAGTAGAAACATCCAGAGCCAACGTGCACAGGCGTGTGCAGGAAATGGGCTACAGAGAAGCAGCACTTGACTGTTGCTCAGTGGTCCAAAGTACTTTTTGCAAATTTTGCATGTCATTCGGAAATCAAGGTGCCAGAGTCTGGAGGAAGACTGGGGAGAAAGAAATGCCAAAATGCCTGAAGTCCAGTGTCAAGGACCCACAGTCAGTGATGGTCTGGGGTGCCATGTCAGCTGCTGGTGTTGGTCCACTGTGTTTTATCAAGGGCAGGGTCAATGCAGCTAGCTATCAGGAGATTTTGGAGCACTTCATGCTTCCATCTGCTGAAAAGCTTTATGAAGATGAAGATTTTGTTTTTCAGCACGACCTGGCACCTACTCACAGTGCCAAAACCACTGGTAAATGGTTTACTGACCATGGTATTATTGTGATCAATTGGCCTGCCAACTCTCCTGACCTGAACCCCATAGAGAATCTGTGGGATATTGTGAAGAGAAAGTTGAGAGACGCAAGACCCAACACTCTGGATGAGCTTAAGGCCGCTATCGAAGCATCCTGGGCCTCCGTAACACCTCAGCAGTGCCACAGGCTGATTGCCTCCATGCCACGCCACATTGAAGCAGTCATTTCTGCAAAAGGATTCCCGACCAAGTATTGAGTGCATAACTGAACATAATTATTTGAAGGTTGACTTTTTTGTATATAAAACACTTTTCTTTTATTGGTTGAAATATGCAAATTTTTTGAGATTTTGGGTTTTTCATGAGCTGTGTGCCAAAATCATCAGTATTAAAACAATAAAAGACCTGAAATATTTCATTTGGTGTGCAATGAATCTAAAATATATGAAAGTTTAATTTTTATCATTACATTATGGAAAATAATGAACTTTTATCACAATATGCTCATTTTTTTAGAAGGACCTGTATAATGTGACAATCAAATCCTGCTATAAAGAGGGTCTCTCTGTGTGCTGTACATATCCTATCAGTGTTATGAACCTTGTAAATATGTATATATTTGTGGCTTATGTTAAAGTTCACAAGTAGAGTGTGAAATCTTGGCTACCCAAAGTGAATGAAAAACATTAAAACCCGGAACTGCTTTCAGAATGGATGAAGGTTCAGTAGGATCCTACCTGATAGGTGCAGAAGTGTCTCCTTCATCCCACCACTGTTTCGGTGGGCTGATATACATACACCACAGCTCCCAGTTAAAGCCGTGGCCTGAGTTTTCATAGCGTTCCAGCTCAAACGTCTCGTCTTTAATGTTATCTATGGAGGGCAGTATGATCCTCTTGTGGTTCTCCTTGATTCTAGACAAAACTGGTTCAGCCCTGACAAGGGGATGTAGAGGTTAGATTTCATTATACAATCAATCCTAGCTGTATTGCACAGTGCTAATAACACTACTTCAGCTCTGCTGTGGTGCTAAAGCTAATCCTGGCTTGTGAATCTTTAGGCTAGTTTCTCACCTCATAAATACTAAATACTTTAATTAAACTTTATACATGCTAGTTTCCTTGAAAGTGTTCAAGATATATATTTTTATTAATACTGGAGCTGCCAGTTTGCTAAGTTTCAAATCTTAATCAAAGTTTTCAGTCACTCCTTCAACTAGACTATATCCGTGGACTTATGTAGGGAATAGTGAATGAGGTTATAATGGGCGATTACAAACGATTACAGGTGTATACAGTCATGCACCTCGACTGAACACTTGTGATAAGATCACTGAAAATGCATCTTAATACCATCAACAGAGCCAAAAACATTAATTTTGCCATGATTTTCACTCATTTAAGCTTATTGCTATCATTGTTTTTGACCCATGTCATCTTGTATTCTAATACATAGGCTTTTATGATACCACAATTAAAAAAATTAAAAACAGTTACATTTTAAAATTAAAAATGTCCAATTTCAATTTCAAACATTAACAGTCTGTAATTAAGAACAATGAAGAAATGACAAGAAATAGCACAAATACATTAAAATAATAAATTAAAATTAGTATGTGTTCAGGTGAAGAAATTAAAAATCAAATGTTAGATAGCATTGCATATTCTTCAGAATATAATTTAATATAGATTAATCTTTGTGCAAATGTTATTCAGTCAAAAGCAGTAATTTAATTTGTCTCTCACTCTCTCTCTCTTTACTGGATTAAGGACAGCAGCTGGTAAATTAGATGCTGTCTCTTTAAGAGACAATGCATGGATCCAGTATAACGATACACATCTGATTTCTTTCTCAATTGTTTAAGTTCACTTAAGACATAATCAACCATTTTTGAGAATACTCTCTCACGATGGGTATCGCAACATACCTTTGTATGTATTTGTCTGTTCAAGTGCAAGAAGACGTGGAAAGAAACGCAATCCAAGGCTCGCATGTTACATGAGATGTGGCTTTCTGTGTACAGAGGGCCGATCGGGACAGTGACAAATCCGACAACTTTCCCTAACATTTTTCCTGACTTTAACACCTGACATAGTGATTAATGTATGAAATCACATATTTACAGACCCTCCACTTGAAATCCAATGTCACAAGAGACATATCTGAGACACATATGATTTTATTGGCTATAAACCGCTATCTGTCTCAGCTAAACAGTTCAGTTTAAATCACCCAAGACGGAGGTTACAGTAGGTGTAAACAAGGCCTGAGGAGTCGAGGTGTGACCCTCTATAAAACAGGCAGCATAGTGTAGCAAGTGCTAGATTCTCACCATGCAGGCGTGAACTCAACATGGGCATCAAAGAAGCCAGTCACCTCCCCAGTGGCCGCTTTCCAACCCTCGATGCGAGCACGGATGAGGCCCTCTCTCTTCTGATTGCGCACTATTTTGATAAGACCCGGGTAGCGCTTGTTGACATACTCCTCCAGTGGCCCTTTCAGTTGTACTGTCATGCATAAACACACACATAAACGGTAAAGAGGGAGAAATCTTGTTTCATGGTGCACGAGTGCTCGTCGCTGTGTTTAAACCAGACCAGAGGGAACGTGTCTCCTATGCCAAAACTCTTCCGTGCCTTTGATGTGTGCTACAGGGATCTACACCATCCCCCTGGAAAACACGTACTTGGAAAGTGTTCCCTATCCCCGTGTTAAACACTGTCGTCTACATTCCCGAATGACAAACCGTGAATCACTGACATTATGAGGACAGAAATGGGTGTGCTGCTCGCCTGCCCCCTCATTTTAGCAAATGCAGGACTGTTGGTCCTCAGCCACTGGCTCATGCGAACAATGCGATGGAAATTGAACTGTCTCTCTGGGAAGGCCTGAGCACACCCTTTGATACAATAGACAAGCATGGCCATGCGCAACGTGAGCAAAGAGTGCTTGGTAAACTATACAGGTTATCAGTGTTGACACTCACGCTCAAATACAACACAATGGATTAAACCCTGCCAGAATGGTTTATAAAACTAGATTTTTGCATTTTATTTGGCTCTGTGGTTTCTAAGGTGTTCTGAGTGGGGTTTAGTCCATTGTTATGCGACTGCTGTGCGTTTGGGATGAGTATTTAATGGTTTCTTACAGGTCTAAGGCCAAAGAACCCACCCATCTAATGGTATGTTCAAGTCCACTAGGAAAGATAATATTTGTAGGTTTAATGCACATCTAAATATGATTTTGTACAGTGTAATTTAGAGACAAACTTCTCTTGTTTCTCACCGTCATCGCTGTTGTCATCCACCAAGATGATTTCCTTTAGGAGATGAGCTGGTGTGTGGTTGACAGCTGAATGGACTGAACGTAGGATGACAGACATTGCCTCATTTACAAAGATGAAGATGATGGAGATCTGGGGCAGGTCACGGGAATAAAAGGCCTTTTTGCATCTATAAAAACACACATTCGTGGATACACACAGAGCCTCTAATAGCTTTGAAGCTATAGGTTTTTGTATAGATATTTTTGGGTTAAAAATAAAAAAGGCCAGTGACACTCACTTGCTGGGGCGATAATCTGGAATAGATCTATCCAGAGAGATTTTGTCACTCAAAAATGCATTGTAGCCATATTTCTCCCTCAGGTATTTGGCCTCCTTTTCTTCCTCTGGGGTAAGTGTTGCTGGTAGACCTCCTCTACCTCGACCTCCAAAACCTTCAATGAGTCCAAGAGACTTGGACAAACCTATTCAACACAAATGACTCCATTAAATGGCTATTTTGTTCTGTAAAAGGGCATTTTAGTGAATAATACTACATCATTCTTTACATATTTTTTAGTATTTCTATTTTGTGGGGTATGCAGCAATAAAAAGTTACCATTCAGTTGTCTGTACACCACATCTTCCAATGATCCCAGTCTTTTTAAGAGCACATCATTAGTGATGCTGGTCTCCTGTGCAGATCTATTCAGATGCATCTGTCCTCTCACATCAGCAGCTGCTGCCAGTTGACCAACAACTTTGGTTGTGCGTAAATTGCACTTGCCCCAAAAAGTGATGAAGCCGGCCACCGTTAAAGCATTCAGCACCAGTAAGATTTTCCATCTTCTCATCACAAAGGCCATGAAAGATTTCGGTGTTCGGAATCCAGCGAGTCGCATCTTAAAAACATTCAATAAATGTAACTTGTGATGTGCACTGAACTGATGGAAACTGTAAGCTGTTAGCTGTAAGCTGCTCTAATTTTATTGATAGATACAGTAATACAGACAGGAAATCAACAGGATGCATAGGGGACTAGATTATTACATGGGCTGGATTTATACCCAGGTCTACCAAGTTGGTCCAAATGTTATAATTGATTCATCATCAACGAAATAAATGTACATTTACGCCGTTAAACAGACTGCGAAATACCATATCATAAATGCCGGCACTACTTTCGTGTGTCTCGTATCACTCCGCCGTCTCTCACTCTCTCTCTCTGGTCATTCAAGCGCAAATTTGAATAATTAAGGGACTTTATCTTTCGACTTGTAACGGTTAATAACTAGTTATGCTAAATTGGTCTCGGAGTACTTCAGTAGGCTATTACTTTCACAGTGAACATAAAACTTTTGATAGGCTACATGACTAGATGTTCAGATCCACGAACCGGACTTGAAGTTAAGAAATATTCGGTATGACTTTAGGTCATTATATTATGAATAATAATATATACGTTCATATTTAAATATATAAAAAAATATCTTATCTGATTTTAATCTACAAATAACAAAATAATTGAACTAAGATCAATATTTCCATTGCCCATTGCACTGTACAGTATAGCCTAGCTGTCGCAAAATGTTAGTTGATATGACCGACTGACCGTATACATTCATTTTTCATATATATACATATTTCTTTTTTTTTCCTTTTTTATAATTCTCTACATCTTTAGATTTTTCTATAGCTTATTCATAATTTCACATTTTATTTCCTAAAATAATTTCTGCTATATTTTTCTTTCAAAAAAATGCTTTTATGCCGCCAGTATAGGCGCCTTTTCGTGTCACCCAAAAATATGTTCAAGGTAGCTGGCAGCTCACTAGGTTTTGAGACACAACAGATTCTGGAAATCAGACATACATTTTATGAATCATAACCAACTTACCACCAGCA
Source organism: Carassius gibelio (assembly GCF_023724105.1). Classification (NCBI taxonomy): domain Eukaryota; kingdom Metazoa; phylum Chordata; class Actinopteri; order Cypriniformes; family Cyprinidae; genus Carassius; species Carassius gibelio. The sequence goes on from NC_068385.1 coordinate 15,973,829, forward strand.
AATATCACTGACAACTTGAATCAGCCTGCGTAGGCTATGTTTGATGCTTGTCATTTGATCTAGGCTATTTTATTTAAACATTTACCACAACAACTTACCATTTTGGACCGGTAAAATGCATTCTGAACATAGAGTCCTCCTTTGCGCTTTCATCCGTATTCATATGTTCTTATGAATAAACTCCACATGGGAAATTGGTTTACATACTTCAAAGACTCAAAGCAAAGGATCCCAAACTGCAGTCATTCATCACAAGACATCTGCCAGTCAAATCTAAGAGGTCTTCAGTGACTAACACAGCTGTTCTTGGCTGGAAATGATGTCAGGAGAGGTTTCGAGAAGTCGGACTTAACGGGTGTGTTTGCCCTGGATGAGCAGAAGTATGTGAGATGCCTCCACACGCAACATCATCTCCAGCCGGATTCATCCACAGCACGCGCAGTGCTTATTATAAACCATATTTCATATCCTGCTGTCATGTGACGCTGATCGTTGATCCACGAGCATCCCGCATCTCGTGCCATCCACACTGTTTTCTGCAGTTATTCTGCCCTGTGAGATCGTTTTGTCCACATAATGCTGGATAGCGCCTCGGCTGAGACTGATGGAAAACGCGGAGTGGATGCAGCACGTGGAGCAGATGCGTGGGATTAAAGAGCTGCTCACGCGCACGCCACTTAACTCTGTTCACCTACTTGGACGATACCAAAACATCATATATATGCAAAGTAGACACAGAAATACTTAGAGACTTAATATAATGTGTGTTTCTATAGTATGTTAGTTAATATGATTTTTACGACAGATTATAGGATTGAAAGGGATAGTAGCCAACACCCAACAATGTACAAATGAAAATAGCTAATTTGAGGCACCATTTGGGGCAACCCTCGGGAGAACCTCTATGCACCTTTATGGATTATGGTTTGGTTCGCTTCCCTGGACAGCCTGAAATTGAAAACAATAGATCTCATTCACTAACCATGCCTATTCATAAATTTGTGTTTGAAGCCAGCATACAAACATTTCCAGAGATGAGATATAATCAATTCAATGATTAATGAATGAGAGCCATTTTGCCTAAATATAGATTTCTAATCTCATTTGCACTACACATCACCCAAACTCTACCTCAATGACATTAAATGTTATTGCATCTTGTGAATGTTATTAAAGCTTCTGCAATGTGTATCTTGACGCATAATGATTAAATATATGCAAGCCAGAATGAAAATTGAGAGCTGTGAGGGTGAGTAAACGATGACCAGTATTGCAAGATCTATTTTTGCTTAATTTGAAAAAGCAAGTAACTTAAAAAAAAAAACTAATAAGTGAAAATTAAAAACAAAATGTAATGAAACTTGTTTTTTTTTTTTTTTTGATTTTTTTTTTTTTAGACCTGGTTATTCATTTCTTATTCAAGATTTGGCAAGATTGATGATAACAGAATTTTGATTTTTGGATAAACTATTCCTTTAGAACAAGTTTAGGCAAGCATGCTTTATTTGTGGCACAGCAGGGATCGTTTTATTCACAGAGGAGGAGATGGGGCTTAATTTTGCATTTTTGAAGTTGTTATAGGAGCATCACATCTGATAATCACGTTTTTTGAATATCCATTTTGCCCTTCACTCATAAGCATTGTATTACAACGTTAGCCCAAAATACCAAGATACTTTTACAGTACCACTGAAATCTGACCCTAATTCTATGCCTAAAATAACCATAAAATGTTTATGGTTCATAGTATTTGCTCGTATGAAAATTCTGAAGGTTTATTTGAGGCTGCCACTATCAATGTACATTACTCATTGCTATATGGGTTCAGTGGCTTTCCTCTCTGTTGTACCTTTACATTTCGTGAGTTTAGGAGGAAATAGGTCACCCAGATAGCCCAAGGAACTGATGTGCCGGGACGCATAGTGATAACTTGGTAGATCTCACCACACTCACATTATTCCCTCTCTGCATGTCGAGTCCTCGCACAACTGCATCATTGGACCCCCGGCTCTTCTACAGGATTGACATTCTTGTTCTTGATTATTCGATAAACAGGAAGTGGCATAATGAGGTTAAATATGGAATACAAAGATGAAAGTAAGGAACCAAATACATGACAACTAAAAATAATTCAGGGAGCCACACCCATAACAACATTATCATCTGGCTGCATGCATGGTTTGATGAGAATATTGTGTTTTATGCTTACGTTTATAAGTTAACATGAAATCAAAATTTATCATATTCATCTTCTGGTCTTATTGGAAGTGATTTATCAGCGTACATTATTCCAAGGCATGATGTGGGGGAAAAAAACAAGACATCATGGTCACATTAATTAAGAATTCATCTTAAATTAAGTAAATCGTAACAATATTAAAGGGGAAATCAATTAGAACAATGTCACCACTGTACAACTACGAGAAAACAAATAAGTACAATATGTCCATGATTTAACTAGAACTATATATTTTTTTTAATAAAACTTAAAAAATGCTGAATACCTCGATCCAATGGATCCTCTGCAGTGAACGGGTGCCGTCAAAATGAGAGTGCAAACAGCTGATAAAAACATCATAATAATCCACAAGTAATCCACACCATGTAAAGAGTCAAGAGGCATTTATTTATCATTTGCATAGTTAACACTGGGGAAAACTGGCCATTGAAATGAGACAATAACATGACCATACATAAAAAAACACCACTCCAGTCCATCAATTTATATCTTATAAAATGAAAATCTGCATGTTTATAATAAATAAATCCATCAAGAAATTTTAATTTTAAACTGTTGCTTCCAGTCCATAATCCATAATTAATGCTTCCTCCAGTGAAAAAGTTCATACCCTGTTGTATGAATCCACACATTGTTTACAAATGTTTTGGGCTGTTTTTACTACGGTGCATATTTCTCTCCTGATTCAGATAAAAAAAATCTTTTTCACTGGAGAAAGCATTTTTATGGATAGAGGACTTGTATTTTAGCTGGAAGTGATCATATGAAGTTAAAACGCCTTGATAGATTTGTTCATAATAAACGTAGATTTTTGCTTCACAAGATGATAATTGATAGACTGGAGTGGTGTGGATTATTGTGTTGTTTTTATCAGCTCATTCGGGCGGCACCCATTCACTGCAGGGGATCCATTGGTGAGCAAGTGATGTAAAATACATTTTCATCTTTTTAATTTTGAACATTTTCTAAACAGAAATATGGTGTTAATCAGTGACTGTATTAACACCAAGGAAAACCAAAATTCAAATATTAGCCAAATTTCTGCTCATAAAAGACTGAAATACCATTTCAAGCAATGTTATTAGTCTGATATCACCAAGTACAACATGTTCCTGGATCAACATCTTTGTTGATCCTGGAACAACATTCCAATCAGCCAATCAGAACTGAGATATAACTTTTCAGGAAATATCTATTTTACAATCAGGGTTAGGTGCTTCTACACTCTTGTTATTTATCATTTCCCACTGATTTTAGAAATACATTATGGGTAGGGTTAGGTTTAGGGGGGTAGGGATTGGGTTAAGTCTATATTTTTGGACAATAATATTGATCCAGGATCATGAAAAGATGTTGATCCAGGATCATGTCTTACTTGGCAAAATCACAATGACCGTTGTTAAACACCCCTGGGGTCATTTACAGAGAACACGACATACATAGCTCTGAGGAATGGAAAAAAATGCCTCAAGAGACATTTTAAGTGTTTTTAAACGCCGTTTAACTTTACAGTGTCTTAAAATGTGACGCTCAATTGTTATGCACATTACACTGAAAAAACACAATACACTGAAGTGATAAAAGATGCACGTCTAAAGTCTAAAAGCGTATTTAAAAGCAGCATGATTAGCGCAAAAACACATTCTGTGTGAAACGCGTTATTCTCATCGCTGTAGTGTTTTGCTGTTGAAGCAACCTGGTGGACTATTTGTGGGGTTTAACAGTCATGTGCTCAGCTGTGGATCTGAATGACGCAATAGCTCCATGAAAATAGAGCTCTTAAAGGAGAGGGAAGGGAATGGGATTGAGAGGCAGGTGTTCATTTGTAAATAGTGAGTTTTTTCCTAATCTGGGACTGTCTCAAATGAGGTCAGCAGCAAGTTGGTGGTAAAATTGGGCAATGGTTTGTGAAAATGAGATGCTGATAGCTGCTACTTTCTTCTCAAAGTAGGTGATGAAGTTCACAGTGGTACGTGATGAAAGCAAAACAGCAGATGGTTTGGCAGAGAAAAGATAAGATTGTATAGGAACAAAAGGGTCTGGAAAAAGAGTTCCATTAATCATTCTTATTTCTGTTCAATGTCATGTCATACAAAACAACAACAACAACAAAAATGTCCTGAAATTGGATTTCTACAAAAATGAATCATTTAATTTGAATTATTAATGTTTTAATTTATTCAATTTTTAATGTGCTATTCCTTTATATAATATTTAATATAACATTTTTTATTAAGTAATAGGCTATATTTAACTGTGTTGCAGAAGTAAGTATTTCAGTGCACTTCTTTCACAGCCTCACACATTCACACTTATGTCCTAGAGACTATGTTTGTGTCTAAAGTTTGTTTCAGTCTGACTCTGCCAGCTTGTCAGTCACAACAGCCTAAATATGTACAATAATATGCTGCCAGGGAACAGCTTCAAAATCTGGGCGTCTAATTCAGTATTCCAAGCATGCATCTCCTTCAACATAGAGTTCACTTCTTAAATTGACAACAAAATCAGTTTGCTTGCCATAATATTTAAGGTAATACAATAGTCTATTATAGTGCTCTGTGAACCTAATGTGATCGTCAAAAAGTATGTTTTTTTTTTATTATTATTATTATTATTCAGTTGATGTGTTTTGACCGAGTTTCAGTGTTTGTAGGTAGCTCCAGCTTTCAGCCTCAAGTAATGTAGCCTATGTGCGGTTATTTTACCTTGAAATAGCAGTTTAAAAATCACTCTGATGGTACATTGACTTCTAATAAGGCTAGTGTTTCTTTTCCATGTTTCCCCACACCAAAGTCTCTTCTGTTATTATATACATTTGGCGATGGGTTGCTTTATGGCAGCAACAAATGCACGTGTACAGCGATCTACTGTGCAGTGATATATTCACGACAGTGCATTACAATCATTTAACTCTAGTAGGCTCTAAAGTCGCAAAAAATTCACAAAACCATACATTAAAGAGTAACTAAACCCTATTTTAGCATCTATTTAGCATAGCATTTATAAAGTTATTTAGATTATTTTGTGTAGCCTATGTAGTAAATTAGCATAGTTGTTAGTGTAACGTTAGTATTGTTAGAAGCATAGTTAGTTAGTAGCATAGTATTGCATCAGTTAGGATAGCTTCAAGCTAGCGTAGATTTATTTACAGTGGTCAGGATGGTACGTAGGTGTAGTGTTGAAAGTATTCTCCTTGGAAACATTATTGGCAGAGCCCAGGTCAGGAAGCATAAATAGCTCTATAGTAGCATTCATCAAAGATACACAGTTAGCATGTAGGATTTAGAATTTTTTTTTTTTTCCTTTATTCAGTTTCTTTAAAAACCCAAAATGAACTGCACCTCAGTCCAGCAGATGGCGGTAATACACTTTGTTTGTAAACTGCCATAAAACTCAACAGAAGAAGAAGAAGACATATCACCTCGAGCCGCTGGCTCAAACTGCGGTCTTAACTTCCACATCGCAATCAGCATCCTACGATGCTAGCGATGCTGCCGCGCAAGACAGAATGGGGCCAGTCTCTGAGTAAGGCACTGTGTCGCTTTTCAGCGTGAGCTGTGTGGAGAAGCCCATTTCCACCTCCATTGTGTTGGAGAAGCAATCCCGCGTAAAATGCAGTTTGCACACTCCAGCTCTAGACGGGAACTCACGGTCTTCCAGGCCAAGTGCATGCAACCACTGTCGCCTAATTTTCAAGTCTGCTGGAAAACTATGCAGTCCAGCAGTGCTGTTGCAACCAGCAACACTACACTTACGTACCATCCTGACCACTGTAAATACAGATAAATCTATGCTAACTTGAAGCTATCCTAAACGATGCAATACTTTGCTACTAACTATGCTTCTAACAATTCTAACGTTACACTAACAACTATGCTAATTAACTACATAGGCTACACAAAATAATCTAAATAACTAGATGCTAAAATACTCTATCCTGATCGTTATCAATACTCGCAATTCCAACTGACTCGCTACAGTGATTTTGACAACAAGATGGTTTTATACTGCCAAGAGCAAGGTGAGCTGGAAACTGCTTACGTCACCTGCCACCGCTTACATTACGTACCACCGCAAACAACCAATAGGAAAAATCAACTGCAGTGGCCACCGTTTAACCTGAAGAGGGCAGCACTCAGACATTTTTACAACATATATTGTAGAATTAAAACACTTTATACTCAAATGTCAAAAAAGTTACTTGAATCAATGACCAGCACTAATGAAACCCCATTCTTACAGATCATTAACTAAAAAAAGTTGGTTTAGGGTTTAGTTACTCTTTAATGACATCTCACAAACCCCATTTCGTGTTCTGTCCAATTTTTTAAGCATTTCCCCGAAATGTAAAAATTTGAGCCATCTGGACCGTAAAGAGGGAATTTTAGGGAATGGGAAAAATGCACCTCCTCACCATCTCTCCTTTCACGTGCTGTCTCGCAAACACACAGGCTATGGCAAGCCTGTTTACTGTCAGTTGGAGGGTGTGGTTACAGATGTGAAGCAGACACCCAAACTGTCAAACCTACGTCATCAGGGAAGGTCCTCCAATGCAGAGGGGAGGGGTATTTTCAGATTTTGATTAAAGATTACAAAAGCCAAAAAGTTTTTTTGTGTGTATTGACTTGCATAGATGAATTGTTCACTACAAAACGATCAATTTAGGCAAACAAAGTAAATAGGGTCAATTTTGATTTCAGTTGGTCTTTAAGGTGAAAGTTGCATTTTTGCTATAAAAGGAGGCTTTTTTCCCACCACTTCGAATTTTATCATACAATTTGGAATATTCTTATTTATTTTTTTAGCATATAGTTTAGGCCTACATATCGCACTTCTGGCAGTGTTTCTCTGAATTCACATTTTGTACACGTTTTTCAATTCTAACTTTTATTTCACAATACTGGCATCTTCACACATTTAGAAATTTATATCTCACAATTCTGACTTTTTGTCCTTCACAGTTCTGAAAAACTGTGAGATATAAACTCAGAATTGTGAAAAAAAGTCTGATTTGTAAAAAGTAGCATTTACCTTTTATTATTCTGTGGTGGAAATGGGCTGTATTAGGATTAATTATTATGATTTGTATCATTATATATTGTAGCTGGAAAGGGTTAATCAATAACACTAAAATGTAAATAACTGAAATAAAATTAAATACATTTAAAAAAACCTTCAACATTTCTCAAATGTATGAAATGTATGTAATAAACATTAATAAAACCTACACGTATATGTTTTTTACAAAATCAATAACACTGACAAAAACACTCAAAACAGTTGAATTAAAGTAAAGTATTTGAGCCAGTGGGACTAGATCAGACTCCATGTAGTTTTCTTCAGAGCTCCAGCACACCTCCTCTCCTCGTTCTGAGGCGGTCACAGCATTAATTCTGCTTCAGACTTTAATGCAGCTGTCAGGTTTCTCAGCATCTGTAAGATGACAGTAGTTCTCCACTCACAGCAGCTGACTGTCAGGCGGTTTATTATCATGTTTTGCTGTCACTGCATCCTAATCCCAGCACTCTGTGACTCATCTACTTCTCTGACAGATCAATCATTTCATCACTTCTCTTTCCCACCTAAAGCATGATGCAGCTAAGTGGTTAAGCTCTTAATTTGCCTTTTTAGAAGGGATCTTCAGACTTAAATTCAATAAAACCATTGGCTAAGTCTCTTAGTCACCAAGTTAATGTTAAAACCCCTAGGACTAGCATGAAGATGAGCAACAGCACTGCAGTTACACACATCAGCTCTCCACTCAAGTCCTGTGTGGCTGAAACTTACAATGATGAGGAATAACATGATTATACAAGTGTAACAATCCAAACTTTGTACTCATCGGGAAGAAGGAGGCCGGAACCGGCGCACAGTCAAAATCATTTTAATATCCAAAATAAACAAAACAGCGCGTCAGCCCCTCACGGCGACTGACGCGCACAAATAAAAAGCAAACATAAAATAATGTCCCAGGCCTGGTCCTCTCTCGTCCTTCACGGTCGTCACTCCAGTTTTATATCCTTCCATCTCCTACGTGGGACTCAAGACCGGCGGTGGGGCGCAGGTGTAGCTCATCTCCAATCACTACACCTGACCTCACTCCTCGTTCCCACGCCTCTCGGCCCCACCCCACTCGCCACAACAAGCATTTATTACAAAGATGTTTCTTACTTTTATGGGTTTTCCTTTTTTTATATATTGGTAATGAGTAAAACAAATTTATATTTAAAGAATTATGTTTTAAATGTTAAAATGTATTAACTTAATATATTCATTCATTCATTTTTTTTTTTTTTGAATAGTTTTGTGTTTCATATTTTTTACTGTTTTAAAAAAAGTGGTTCCATTGTGAAAACATTAAGGTAGGCAATGTAAACCTTCCCTGCAAAATAAAAAGTGTGAGAGTGAAGTGACAACTAACCTTGGTCTCCCCGCTGTGGAAAGGAAAAGGAATACAAAAAGAAACAATATAATTAATAAAAATGCTCAGTGTTAAATATGATTAAGTGTTTTATGTAAGATTAATATGAAATAAATTAATTAAATTTATGTTTATATTTCTATTGATAACATTTTTTTATATTTTAATGTTTACCATTTTAATATTAGTCCAATAAATTATTTATTTTTTTGAAATGTTATGTATTTACTGTCTGACTGACTGATGTACTAAGAAGCTCAGGCTCCCTGAATGCAAAAATAAACCCTATATATAATAAACACTTGTCCAAGAAACTAGAAAAGGTAGTATGCTCACAATTATATCCCTTCTTAGAGATAAATGGTATCTGTGAGGATTTCCAGTCAGGATTTAGACCGTATCATAGTACTGACATTACACTTAGAGTTACAAATGACCTGCTCTTATCATCTGATCATGGTTGTACCTCTCTATTAGTGCTATTGGATCTAAGTGCTGTGTTCGACACTAACTGCATTTTCCTATCTCCAAAATATATTGAAATTTCGGCCTATGCTCTCAATGTCAAATGCAGAAATGTTAATGACCTCAAGGTTAGATTACTGTAATGCCTTATTGGGTGTTGTTCTGCACCAAAATGCAGCAGCAAGAGTTCTTACTAGAACCAGGAAGTAAGACCATATTAGTCCGGTCCTGTCAACACTGCACTGGCTCCCTATCAAACATCGTATGGATTTTAAAATCTTGCTAATTACTTACTGTATGAAGCCCTGAATGGTTTAGCACCTCAGTATTTGAACGAGCTCTTGTTACATTATACTCCTCTACGTCCGCTACGTTCTCAAAACTCAGGCAATTTGATAATACCTAGAATATCAAAATCAACTGCGGGCGACAGGTCCTTTTCCTATTTAGCAACTAAACTCTGGAATAACCTACCTAAACATTGTTCGGGAGGTAGACACACTCTTTCAGTTAAAATCTAGATTAAAGACCAATCTCTTTAACCTGGCTTACACATATAACACACTAATACGCTTCTAATATCCAAATCCGTTAAAGGATTTTTAGGCTGCATTAATTAGGTAAACTGGAACCGGGAACACTTCCCATAACACACAATGTACTTGCCACATCATTAGAAGAACGGCATCTACGCTAATATTTGTCTGTTTCTCTCTACTTCCGAGGTCACTGTAGCCACCAGATCCAGTCTGTATCCAGATCAGAGGGTCACTGCAGTCACCCGGATCCAGTACGTATCCAAACCAGATGGTGGATCAGCACATAGAAAGGACCTCTACTGCCCTGAAAGATAGCGGAGACCAGGACAACTAGAGCCCCAGATACAGATCCCCTGTAAAGACCTTGTCTCAGAGGAGCACCAGGACAAGACCACAGGAAACAGATGATTCTTCTGCACAATCTGACTTTGACTTGACGAAACCAGTAGTTAAATTCCAGGCTGCAGCAGAGGAGAACTGGCCCCCCGACTGAGCCTGGTTTCTCCCAAGGTTTTTTTCTTCATTCTGTCACTGATGGAGTTTCGGTTCCTTGCCGCTGTCGCCTCTGGCTTGCTTAGTTGGGGTCACTTCATCTACAGCGATATCGTTGACTTGATTGCAAATGATTGCACAGACACTATTTAAACTGAACTGAGCTGGATGATGACAAACACTGTTTTCCTAATGAATGTTGTTCAGTTGCTTTGACGCAATGTATTTTGTTTAAAGCGCTATATATATAAAGGTGACTTGACTTGACTTGTACTGATTGTTAAATATGATTGAGCATTTAATGTCAATTTTAAATAAATACATGAAGTAACTAAATTTATTTATTATAATAATTTATATTAATATCATTTTAATGAATAAATTAAATTAAATTAAATGTTTTACTATTGTAATATTATGTCAATAAATTGTTTCATTTTGGAAATATTTGTCTTCAATGTGAAAAATGAATTAAAAAATAAACCAGAAATACCAATAAAAAAATAACAAATATAATTAATAAAGAATTAAATAATATATAACATGCTCGTCATTAAATATGATTAAAAGTAATCATAAAGCAAATGTAATAATTCAAGTAATATTGAAAAAAGCACATCTTAAAATTGAATGTTAATTGTTTGTAATAGTTAAAATTGTAAGAAATATTAAAATTAAATAATATGAATGATACACAATCTGTTTAAATATATACAATTGTCTTGTAAATAACTAACAAATGTTATTAATAATTAAAACATAGAAATAAAGTAATGATTATTAAGATATTTTCATTACCCTCAGATGTTGGCATGAGAGTATATGATTGCGGTTACACTTGATGCTGTTAGGAGACCGAGAGCACAGTGAGGCTTTATCCTCAGGACTTCTCACTCACCTTCTCCAGGAGTCAAGACTCAGACACTTACACAGCCAGAGAAGACAAAGAAGTTCTCCTCCTCTCTCAAGTGCTGCATGCAAAGTTATTTTAATGCCTTGCCTGGAGGATGTGTGTTCAGTTCTGGATTAATGTGGTGGAACAGGCTCCTGGTGGGATGCAGAGTCCTCCACACTCGCTGGCAGATTAAATATTGAGAGGATTAGAAGAAAAAGCTGACATCTAAGCATTTAGGCTTAATTATGCAGACTATTTCTTGTGCATTGAATGTCTTCACTATGACATTAAAGAGTAAAGACTATAGTCACCCAGCAGAAAAATGTGGATTGTTGAGAAACTCTTAATATTCCAGTTATGATGGAAAAGCAGTTAAATGTGTTTTCCGCTTGTTATGATGTTATTATGAGGCTTAGACACCTGATGCTGGACAATGGCCCCATGTGCTTTAAGAAGTGTTAAATATAATGTGTTTCTCTGGAGATTCCAGATTATTTCACACAAACTGGAAGCCTGAAAAAGATTGTAGATTTCACAGCAAAATTATACTATACTTTTACTTGTTAAAACCCCATATCAATCAGATAACAGATGGCTAGAAGTTTGTGTACAACAGCTTTACAGCTAACGTTTGATCAAGTTCATCACTTTGAAGCCTTAGTGATGTGCGCATTAAGATTAACTGCAAATTTTTAAACACATTTTAAACCTGGTATTTTAATGCATTCAATTGTAATGGTGATGAATGGGGACATACGAGGGTATACGTTATTTTAAATATTGCTTTATATTGAAATAAAAGCCTTATACAGTGCAACAAGTATGTGTGTGTGGCTGGATCAGACAGGCTAAATGTCGAAATATGCACTTTGCAAGACTCTCAGAATGTTTCGTTTACATCTCGCAGTTCTGTGTTTGTATCTAAACAAAGTCTGAACTGAGATATAAACTCAGAATCGTGAGGTAAAAAGTCACAATTATCTTCTATACAAGGTTTTGGAATGTTGTGTTCTGGTCACTTTGACCCAAAAATTCTAGTTTATGTTCTTGCATTGGACTTTACTCACACAAGGTACAGCAATAACAATTTAGCAGTTTTGTTTGATCATTTTTGTACTATTTTGTACTATATTTTCCCCACCTTGTTACACTTCTGGTGTTCTCAGTCTACAAAAAAATAAATTCAAAGTTTCTCGTTGCATTTTCTTTCAATTAGCACAGGTTTTGTATTTCTTTCTCGACTGATCGATCTAAGCTTATCCACCTTAGTTTGAATAAACTTTTCCAAAATGATCGACTAATAATGCTTTTTTTTTACTCAAAAAAACTGAGGCGCATTAAAGTGAAAGTAACATGACATACAGCCAAGTATGGTGACCCATACTCAGAATTTGTGCTCTTCATTTAACCCATCCAAAGTGCACACACAGCATGAACACATACACCCAGAGCATGCTGCAGTTCAATGCCTTGCTCAAGGGCACCTAAGTCATGGTACTGCCAGCCCAAGACTCGAACCCACAACCATAGGGTTAGGAGTCAAACTTTCTAACCCCTAGGGAACAACTTCATTAACTCAAATTGAAGCCTATGATCAAACAGTTTCAAAAATAAATAAAAAACATTTTGTCAACTGAAAGAAAGCAAGTTGACAAAAAGATTGATTCCAAGATTTGGTAATCATATAGCATAATGAGTGATCATCTTTGACTGGGAACACCAAATTAGGTAATTAGTACAATTTTAACTAATTTCAGCACAGCACAAGGGTTATAAGGTTTAAACTTCCTAAAACGTGAGCCTGGCCTTTTTACAGTGCCGTGTCATGCTCTGACAGAGGTCTATCTAGCGTGTTTACACAGAAAACCACTGTCTGTGTGCACGAGCGCTCACTGTGTTATTGATCATGTTTAGAAGCCAGATTCACCTTCTGTTTAATCCCTTTTCTTTCGTGCTCTGAAACACAGCTGAGAAAGAGTATTTATATAAAACACCAGTAGTGATTTCACGGAGGCGTTTGCTCGATTAGTCTTTATCCTGCACTGCACATCTTAACCACACGGTGTCAGTGTTTCGTAACAAACACCCTCTGCACGCTAATTGATCCGTGACTTCAGTAATTCATATTTCGTTAAAGGAGACATTACTTACAAAAAGTGGACACAGTTTATATGAGCACTTTAATGGAATGAAAGAACATCGAGAGAAACAGGATCACATTACATTTATTACATTTGGAAATACATGCACCATAAACATGCTCAGATAATTCTGTGTAAAGAGTATGTATAAAACTACCAAATAATCCCCACATCGTCAATGGCATATTTGGGGTTAATTTGTGTATCTTTTGTCCCACTAAAGAAAAGCGCATCTGAGCTTTATCCTGCCATACAATTCTAGAGTTCCTATAATGTTTGTCCAATACACAGTATAGTACATTGCATACAAAAGCACATAACTAGTCTATGATGCTCTAAACTTGTCATGACATGGCTTTAATAGTTCTGAATTAATCAAACATAAAAATTATAGAGTTAAAAAATAAATAAATAATAATAAAACAAAATACTAAAATTACTTTTTGATTGAATATAAACAGTCTATGAGCAAACAGAAGTGTCAGGGGCATTTTACTCATACTTGAATGAAATAAACAATAAATCAGTAAAAACTATTAATGAAATCTTTACATCACAAAGATGAGTGCGATCTCTTGGCTTTGGTGGTTTCATTAGCATGACAAATAAAAAAGGGAAAGTGACTTTGCCCCTTCACAGCACTACTGAACCCAGCAGAATAAATGTACAAACATGTCAAACTCTACTTGCTATGAACCGAATGAGGAAAACGAGGTAATATAACTTTCACAGTGACAAAAGAATACACAATCTAGATTAACCACTACAGAGCAGAATGTTAATGTCCATAAAGGGTGATTTTTAAATTCATCTCATGTGTTAATGTGTAGAAAGATTTTGTTAGGAATAGATGTCAAATACAACTATACAAAACTGTTTTAAAAATGGCTCAACTCTGTTGTCATGAAACTATATCAAAAGCATCGGATTGGTTGGATATCCAGACATGAGTTCGCTAACAGCCAATGATATATCTCCAATAACATAAACAAAAAAAGCACACTTACAATCAAAATCTACCGGCAAAAAAAGTGATCTGAACGATTGTTGAGCTCAGGCGACTTGCACGGTCATTCAGAAGATGGATCGGTGTCTGAAAGCCATGTTTGTTTATGTGTCAGCAACATTTAAACAGAAGAGGAGCACTTGGTATGATTCTACCGAAGATGACACTGATTTTTACCCGTAAGGCTATGGTTTTGCCCAAGAGCTTAGTATACTGACTGCTACTCACAACTCTACATCAGTGGCAGACTTCCTGGATGTTAGAAATCATGGTAGGATCTGAAAGGTAAAGTCGCCTTGTTTTAGTAAGAAATATGACTTAACGTAAGTGACGCTTGACTTTGGATAGATAAACAGATTTGATTGTAATCTAAAGCTGACTCACCATTGAGTGTTAAAGTGTCCGAGTAGTGTAGAGATGAAAATAAAGTGTATAAAATAGTTAAGAATAAAGTGTGATAGGCTGAGTTTTGTATGACGACACTACAAAACTATATAACAAAACAAAACAACAATCATTAGTGGTTGTCCTGATGGTCTCTGATGTATGCGATGCACGATGATTTAAAAATTGAAGTGGACTGCAGAACGTGGGAGCAGCAGTGCATGCAGAAATTCTGGTCCTATGAAACATTAAGGCACCAGAGGTATCAAAATCTACTTGTTTTTGTTTTGTTTTTTTAATTAAAATCTTCTAAAGGCAGTTTCTGTGAGTGCATACGACACATCATGAAGGAGACGCAACTGATTGACTTCATGCTTGAGCACCCGTCATCTTCTGCAACAGAGGCATCTGTAAAAGTAGACACACATCAAGAAGATAATTATTAAATATGGCATGTCATATAAAAATATGCTATATAGCGGCTGTAGGAATGGAACTGCATTTTTTAGCCTGATTTGCAAAATATATATCGTAGAGATTTTTTATTTGGGTTTATTAATATATTTATTTCAAAATTTGATCAGTATTGATTGCTATTAAAGCATGAACAGCTTTTTTTATTTTGTACTGCTCTGAGGTCCACTTATAATGTTATCAAGATTTTTTACATCAAAATACATGTTGCGAGACATTACTGTCAGAGCCAATAAAGCCACACAGCATGGTCTCTTAATTTCAGTCTTTCTGAAAATCCTGCTTCAAATTATGCCTTGCTTGTAAACGAATCTGCGGTGAAATGAAGTGTACAAAGAACGAGTTCTTACTGACGCGATCTTAAAAATAGCTCATCCACTCTTTCCTAAAGTTGGGATCAAAAGGAAGGTGATGCAAAGACTGTGTTTTTCTACAACTTGGCACAAATCTTTATCGTTTGATTTCAGGGTAGACCTGCATTTGCCTCTCTCGTTTTTTAATGCTCAAAATGGTGGGCGGGGCTAAACAGGCAGTGATGTAGAAGCAGGCGTTGATCTTCATCTGCGGAGGCGGGGTTTAGCCACACTATTACATCATAAAGTGACACATTCCACAAGCTACCATTCTGGCAGATTGGCTTCAATAGAAGACTATTGAGAGAGTTTTGAGTTCTGAAGCTTGCAGAATGTTTTTTATAGTGCAATGACCTCTTATATGTCAAAAGGTCAAGGGGATTTAGATGTCTCCGTTCGTGACCCCTTTAAATATAATTCAGCTGATAATGGATATTTAATAATTCATTTAGCAGACCCTTATAGCCAAAGGTTGAAAACAAGATTACCTTAGATATTCAATTATGCACACTGATTTCCTTTATTTGTACATTTATATTATATTGTTATCATCTAACATTCACTTAAAGTCTTAAAAAACACTAATAATTTAATAACAATGTTATTCTAATAGTATAATCTTAAAATTATTATACATTTTCATACTGTACATTATAACGTTGTGATGCCTAAATTCAACTGATTTAAAATAAGTGATTTTAGTGTTAAGCGTTTTGTTTTATTATTTATGTAGTTCAAATAAGTGACATTTACCATCTCTACTAACCTGGGCATGAGAAGCCAAATTTTACATTTACAATTGGTGTCCATCATTTAAAATAATTTATGAACATGTTATCTTTTTGTGGGTTATTCATCCACTCAGGATACAGGAAATAATAGATTATCCATCAATTATTAATAAATCAATATTCAAATATTGATTCATTATTCATTATTTTATCTTGAAGGCCTGATTAACTTCATGGTTTTGTTTCTTGATTAACTTCACGCCCAGTCGTCTCACCTTGGACAGGTCCACACCCGTGAGTGCATTAATAGACACGGGCAGCTCGGCGAGGAGGCGGTTCACCTCTCCGGTCACACGGCTTCCATCCCCACTCAGAATAACAATCTCATTGGTCCTGGCCAGAGGAGCCGCTACCTTTCCAGCAATCTGTAGGTGATGGACATTAGAAAATCAAAATACGAAAACCAGGCTCATCCTACAGTACTCCTAGTGACCATGTGCAATTCCAGTGGCGACCTCAATCACCGAAACAACATAGGAGAAAAGTGAATTCACCTTGGGCAGTGCTTCTAGGACGAGCGCAGTCTTGGCGGCCTCTCCGTACTGCTGGTAGGCCTCTGCCTTCAGCCTCATACTCTCGGCCTCGGCCTTCCCCACAGATGAGATAGAGATGGCCTCTGCCTCTCCGATCTTCCTGATCTTCTCTGACTCGGCCTGAGCGATCAGCACTTTCTTCAACCTGTTCAGTGTCACCAATATAGCACAATTCATCTTGGTGTGTGTCAAAGATCAGTTTCTCAAATACATAATTAATACATGATTAAAGGGATACTCCAGCCCAAAATGAATACACACAGAAGAGTGTACGCTGCTTGCGGTCAGCTCATATTTTTCAAAATGGCACTAATGTGATGGCGAGAGATACAGAGGAGATATAATTGAATAGAGTCGCTATTTATATAATAAGTTTTCAAAATGATCCATTGTCTAATGTCAATAATGTAAGGATTTATCAAGCACAGCTCACAATGAAGTCACTTCCAAACCACGCAGGCTTCTGTTGGTCAACACGGCGAAAATTACATGACCAACTTAATCACGAGCAAAATCAGCCTCATGCGGAAAAGTCAATTGCATGGATTCACACATGAGATCTCTCAGAGCAACGGTAAATGTGACAACACCTTAATACAGTGTTTTTTTTTTTATAATATAGGCTTCCTTTTCTTTCGTAAACTGTATTTTTATATAGTAGATAATTTAGGGCTGCCCTCGACTAGATTTTTCTGGTTGACTAGAAGTCGTTCATTTTAAGCATTAGTCGACTAATTGCAGGTTTATTAATAAACCATTTAAGTCATGCTAATGAGCAGAGCCGGATTATCCATAAGGGCACTTGGGCCAGTGCCCAGGGGCACCAACCATTCACAACAACTAGGGGGGCACCACATGACACAAGCTTTAAAAATATTTTTCGTAAATTGTTTTATTATTAACTTGAAATTCTTAAAAGACCATACATAACTTGTTTATGAACACTAACTTAACAACAACAATAATAATAATAAATTATAAATAAATAAAGATTACATGACCACTATCAGTCCCCCCCCTTCCGTCCCTGTCAGAGTTGAGTTGGTCCACAACAAGTATGCGCAAATGTCTTTTTTTTAACGGCTACAGAAAATGAATCAAAATGGACAGACGTCAATGGAGTGGTTTTGCAAAAAGAAAGTTAAAGAAAGACAAAGGACGCTAGACGTTTAGCTACAATTCAAAATGTTCCAGGGATCTAAAGTTTTTTTTAAAACGAGTGAAGAATGAACTCAGGACGACAATGACACAGAAGCGATTGACTGCACTCTCGCTTGCTCTCCCTGTTTACCATTGAAGTTAAAGTTAAAACATTACCGTCTACATCCGCGAGAGGGCGCTATATGCTGCTCAGTGCTCCTGTAGTCTACACTGACGACATAGAGCGCCCTCTCGCGGCTGTAGACTGTACTGTTTTCTTTTGGTTCTAAATAAATGCGACTTTTAGTCCAGTGTGACTTATATATGTTTTTTTCCTTGTCAGGACGTATTTTTGGACTGATGCGACTTAAACTTAGGTGCGACTTGTAGTCCGAAAAATACAGTAGTTGGACAAGTTAATAAATTACATTTGATATGAAAAATCACCTTAATTATGTCTTGGGGGGGGCATTTGAGGTATAGTGCCCAGGGGCACCACACTGTCTTAATACGGCCCTGCTAATGAGCCTTTACTTACATAGTCTAATAAGCACTCAAGCGCATGCATAAAGCTGGCCACGGCACACTGGCAGAAGTGATGATGATGAATGTGTCAGGGAAAAACAGTAAGATTAAACTGCATTAATAATATTAATAATCTATTGATAAACTAGTGTTATCGTCTTAAGAGATGAAGTTGGCATGTGCCTACATGCAAGTTTCATACGGATTTCATAATCTGAGAATTATTTTCAGATTTGAATTGTTTCGTTTGCTTTCATTATTTTACAAAAGCACAATGTTTTGTCGTTATAGTGAGAGCACACAAATAAATGTGGAGGCTTTACAGATTGGAAAGATGTACCACTCTTATCTCTTTGATTAAAATGACACGTATTTTAAGAGCAAGTGAGAGCACCGGCGCCTCCATCTATCCATCTGACACTTGAATAGAGCACATTTTCTAGGTTAACATTAGATTAAGCAGCCATGTAAAGTTGCTACTACTTACATATTTCAGATGATAAGCCATCTGAGGTCGATGAATGTTTATTAAAAATTGTAATCATCGACGATTAAAAATCGTGAGTGTTTGGATGTACTATATTATCACAAAATCCAGCCGTTAGCGTTCTGTCCATCATGGACTGCGTGACCTCACCACTTCATGTGCATTTTTAGTTTTTTCTGCGACTGAGCAACTAACTAATTTTTGGTCGACCAAGTCTCTTCTTGTCAACTAAAGGTTAGTCAACTATTAGATGGCAGACCATATATATTTATATATATATATAAATTTTTATTATATATTTAGTTTACTATATATTTTTTTAATATATTATTTATAATGTCTATTTGTCTAATTTATGCCTATTTTTTTATTTTTTTATTAAATGATTAATTTTATTTTATTACTTTGAACTGTTTTATTATTAAATACATACAATAAAACATACACAAAACAATAAAAAAACATCATAAGATTGTATTAAAATAAAATCGACATAAAGACAGACAGATGTACAAAATGTATTCAGAGGTCACACTCACTTTTGTCCTTCAGCCAGTTGCTGCATCTTGTAAGCCTCTGCTTCAGCAGGACGCTTGACCGTCGCAATCAGCTCCTTCTCTGTCCTCTCAATCTCTTTCTCCTCGATGGAGATCTGTTTTTTCCTCTGCACAACCTCGATTTCAATCTCCTCCAATCTGATCTTCTGCTGCTCTTTTGCTGCCTGTAGTTCATAGGCAAGCTGAGACTCGGCTTTCTGTGTACAAGAGACACAAATATCACATGATTACTATCACTCTTATCTGAGACTGATAAATGTGAATGTATAAGATCACATCTGTCCAGCTAACAAGATGACAGTGATTAAAGATGATGACCCTGGATTGAAATGAAACTGAATCCAACCTTAGTGTTCACTTCCTGATTGAAAGCAGCTTTCTGCAGCTCCAGCTCTCGTTTGGAGTCGGCCATTCTAGTGTCTGCCAAGAACTTCACATCCATCATTTCTTTCTTGCACTCAGCTTCCTGATCAGGGAGGTGGGAGAAAACAGAAGCTAATGAATGCCACACATCTAATGGATAATGCATTAGTAATAAAGGCAGTGAAGCCAGAAGCCTCTTACTCTAATCCCAGCATCCCTCTCTGCCTCGGCCACTCCGATGTCCGCGTCCCTTTGTACAGCCGCTGTCTGAGTTTTTCCAAGAGAGCTCAGGTAGTCCAGTTTATCATAGACATCCTGTTAAGAAAAAACATGTGTCAATAAATATATATATATATATTTTTTTTTTATTATTATTATTATTACATGTTAATGCTTATTTATTATAGTTTTAATTATAATAATTGATTATGCCTTATGCCTTAAAATCAGATGCGAAAAAGTTTTCATTAACTAAAATAAAGCTGAAGTAAAATAAAATATGAAATATGAAAATACTGAAAATTAGTAGATGAAAATTCGAAGTTGGCAATGAAGTGAAATCAAGTTTAAGTTGAAGTATTAAAATGACTAAAACTCAAAACACAGAACACATAACAGTTACTTTTACTAACAATTTCACTTTACTAAATTTAATTTACTTACTCAAATTAATTGATTTTTATTAAAATGAACTGAAAATAAATAAAACAAATGTAAACGTAAAAAGATAAAGATGAAAATGAAAATGAACTGAAAATATAAAAATAAAAGATAATTCAACTATTAATAAATGCTATAATAGTACTTTAGTATTATTATATAAGAAATCAATTTGGTTTCCTTAATTTAATATTTATTCTCCATGTATACTGTTTCAAGATGTCACTGAAGTCTACAATGGAGACAGCACTCACCTCATCCATCAGATTGATTGTGCATTAAGAAACAGACATATCTTACTTTTATAGTGAAGCTGAGGATCTCAATGCCCATCCGGCCCACATCAGGAGCTGCCACCTCCCTCACCAGCCGAGCAAACTCATCTCTGTCCTGATAGATCTGCTCCACCGTCAAAGTACCTGTCATGAGAACAGCAACAGAACATCAGCTTCACACACTCACACCCGTCAGCACTGTGTTTTACTGAGGTTACTGTAATAGTTAGTAAACTATTAACCTAAGATAGAACGCAAATGTCCTTCTAGGGTTTGCAGAACCACAGCCTTGATTTCCATGACAGACTTCCCCAGAAACTGCTCACAGGCAACCGCCAGCAAGTCTTGGTCAGTCATAACCTTGACCTGACAAAAACACAAGGCAGGAGCATACATAGACATTCATTTAGAAACAATATAAACTAATGAAAATGACAAAAACCCGCACAACTAAATCAATGACGAACAGTTGTACTGAGTAATATATTTGTGCTAATGTGATACATTTTTTTTATGAATATAAAGTTAAAAAACAGCATGTATTTTAAATACAAATCTTCTGTAACGTTATTATTGTATTTACTGTCACTTTTAATCAATTTAATGCATCCTTACTCAATAACAGTGGTAATTTGTTTTCCGAAAAATAACAAATATTACAAACTTTTGATCGATAGTGTATACTTTCAAGACCCGGAAAAACTATGTACGGATACTAAGCTTTAATAATGACTGCAGTAATGGTGGAAATATATGAATAATTGTAATAAAACAACAGTAAATGATCTGTGAGTGGCCCATGAGAGAGTGTTTACTTGAGCGACTCCTGTCACGGTAATAGCGACTCCCTCCGCTGTCTCCACGTCTTCACACTTAGGCTGTAGTGTCATAATCTCTAGTGTAATTCTGGGGATGGGAAATATCAAAAGATAACCACAACCTTTAAACAATGCCTAAGACAAGAAAAGCCTGATTTTCCAATGTTTTTCAGCATCGCAGAATTCATGAAATGGGGACAGGAGTGTCAAAGACAACAGCAGCTTCTGACAGGAAGCTTTAGACAAACCTGACCAGGTGGGCCTCTGAGTTTTCTAAGGTCAGGCATTACAGTTACTGCTAAACATTGTCTCTGTGTTGTTATAGTGAACTTTGAGTACATTTACTGCACTGCACAGTGAAATGCGATCCTCATTTCTTTGACTGGCATTACCTCTGTGTGTCTGATATAAGCCACCATGCCCACGCCCAGCCTCCCACCACATACGTCTTTGCATCTGACCCACAACAGGCACCTAGAAGAGACAAAACACTTGTGATTACAGTGATGATCTCTAAAGATGAGGACAGGATCTGTGTGAACCGAGTCCAGTGCTGATTCATACTCTGAATGAACTAGAAGATGCTATGAAAGATGCCCTTACAAAAAACTCATACTATAGTCCTCTGATTGAATACTACCATCACTGTTATTTTAGCATCACTGAGATCCTATTATAGATTTAGAACTTTTTGTCTTTTTTTTTTTTTTTTACATTTAATTTGAAAGTTTTTAGTTATTTTGTTGTGTTTTTTTGTTTCATTTATATTATTATTATTATTATTTCAAAATATGTCTATACAGTTTTAATTTAAAAAATAACATTTATTTCAGTTTAAGTATTAGTTATTTTGGTTAAACAATTTTTTTTTAAGTTAAACTAAATGAAAATAAGACATTTCACTTTGGCAACAAACTGAACTTTAAGTTTATTGTAATTCAAGTTTCTTTTAAATGGTTTTACTTTGGGAAATGTCTTAATTTTATCTTTTTGTACTGGCTTTCAGTGAGTGCTAGATGGTCTGTGGAAAGCAAAACAGCATATATATTTTTTTTATATATAAAATAATATTTAAGGAACTAAATGAATAAATAATTTGAATAGAATAAATAGAAAATTATATTTGAGTAATATTTTATAATCTTATTTTTTTCACAATATAAATTTGGTCTTTATACATAAAATAAAAGATTACAACCCCTGTACTATTGCATTAAAATGGTACCACATGGTAATAGGCAGTACTTTTACTACAAGACCATAGTACTAAAGGCAAAAAATATGGGTAGCACTTTATTTTACAGTCCTGTTCCTCATGTACATAGTATGTACTTATTATAGTAATTACAATAACTATAACCTAACCCTTGCCCATGAACTTTTTTAAGATAAATGCACTGTAAGTACACTATAAGTACATGTAAGTACACGTACTATAAAATAAAGTGCAACCAAAATATGTCCATGCAAAATTGCAAGGCATAAAGTTTGACGTTGGACATTTGAGAGTCTCAAATTTAGGGACCGTCTCTAAAGTTACATGTGATATTGTTATACACTTTTCTAATGTCACTAGCATTTGAGGAGAATGGCTTACAGTCATAAAAACAACTGTAATTGTTCATCTTAGGTGTCAGCTATAATGCACAATTGAATTGAATGTTTGATATTTATTAAAATAAACTGTAAATCATTTGTAAATTATGCTACTTTTTCACATGGGCTCAAACGCAAATTTGAAGCTCAGTAGCATTTGAGGAGAAAGACTTGCAGTCATAAAACAATTGTAATGTGTTCATTTAGATGTCAGCTACAATGCACACCTTACACATTTTTTATATATATTAAAATAAATTATAAATCATTTAGGTAAAAACGAGGCCCGTTTATCAATTTCAGGCACATTCCTGTGAAAGTTTTTTTTTTCAGGTTCCTTTACGAAAATGACCCATGGTTTTAACAATAACACCACAAAGCATCATTCTTGTAGCCATGGTAACTGCAAATTAACCATTGTTTTGTTACTTCAAATAATAATTTAAAAAGAAGCATTAATATATTGTAATTTTGTTGTAGTTATTGCTATAAAACAGACCAAAGCCATCAATAGACTTTAAAATGACTTAAAATGCACTATATATAAAAAAAACCTATGAGGCAATAATGATAATTTAATAATAACACTGTTAAAATACATAATGTAGGCACATACAAAATAAACTATTTATGTACATGTTATAACAAATGCCTGCAAAGGAGCCAAATGCCATGTAACTGCTACTGTTACACTTACAGGACGATCAAATCCTTGTTTAGGCTACTGACCAAACATTTAATTCAAATATTGACTTAATCTTTCATTTTTGGCCACCTTTTTGCTATAGAGGACACAGCCTTTATCATTTCTTCAACAACAACAACAACAAAAAAAAAACGTGCATATCACAACCCTTACAAAAATAAACCATGGTTTTATCATAGTAAAACTGCTCAATTTCCTTTTGCATGACTTCTGAATGCTTGAGACTATAAAATAAATTAGAGTCATAATAAAGTTATAGCCATAGGTAAATGTCAAGAGCTACAATTGTAATTTGTAAATAATAAAATTTATTAATTTACTTTTTATATTTGATTAAAGTTCTGTTTTCACCCCTATTGTAGTTTTTATTCATCATATTTGAGGAAGGCGGGGCACAAAAATACAATCCTGCTTAGGGCACCCAATTTGGCCAGCAGTGGCCCTGATACCATGGTATTATTATCTGATACCATCACTATAGCAAAAAATTGTAAAATAATATTTGTTTATATAGCTATGGTAAATGCTCAAAAACATTGTATTTTACGTTGCCATTTCTTAAAACAGCCTTTTTTTTTTCTTTTTTTTTAAGAAATCTGCATAAATTCAGCACAATAAAGCCACAAATTATCACTATTAAGCATCAAAGTTGCCGTTTCGAGAATATAAATCATATTAAGGTATAATTAGTTATGAATTAATGTAAAGGGATATTGAATATTAAATCACGGTTAAAGCGTAATGGGATGCGCCTAGCAAACATAATAATATACAGAAGAGAAATAAATAGCAAAAATTGAGTTTCACAGTTGAAAACCCTCCAATTTATCATTAGTTTGGGAAATATTATAAGTTAAAAACGACTAGCGTTAAAATAGTTTAAAACAGTCGATGATGAGCTGAGCTAACGTAGCAGCTGTAACGTTAGCTAGCTAATGCACGACTAGATGATATTATTCACCACATAATTCATAGTACTTGCGAAAACAAACACTGATATGCACACTTCATTAACGAATGACTGCAATAATTGCATACAAATGATAAATTCCTGATTTAATAAGCTGTAGTAAAACACATGACGATACCTGACACAACGAGCGCTTCGTTTGGTCCAACAGTCAGGCAGCAACCCATACTTGCGTTTAAACCCAAACAATAATCCTTTCGTGTCTATTCCTATCTATTAAACAAAGCGTTTATTTAGCAGATTTTTGACCCGTAAAATGAACAAATCTCGGCCCTAGTGAGAGAATAATTGTTTGTCCACACAGGCGACTCTACCCATCACAGGAAGGAAGAAGGGTGGTGCGTGACAGTGTTTGTCTGTGTTTGTCAAACCTAGCGAGTGTCCTAACTAGACAGCACCTTTGAGCATTCGAACCATAGTCTGTGATGGCCCAAACATGCTGTCTAGGTAGGCAGCACACTAGGTTTTGACACACAGACTCTGTGTTGTCATGTTTACTGTAAATGCTGACTGCATTTATGTCTCCACAGTACGTGCTTTAAATGATGAGTTACATGGATATAATCTATTTTATGTGATATTATGTTTTATTAGCTTTTAAATGTGTATTCCCATTCTGTCGCCATGCACTTTTTATTTTATTTTAGTGGCATCAGGGGTAGATTTTTTGCATATATACATTTTATAATTGATAAAGAAAGACTTACTATTGTGGTACTATGGTGCACTGATGGTGTCAGATGTTGAAAAAGACCTTAATATTATTATTTTTTTAGATATATAAATGATAAACCATGAAAATTATGATATATAAAAATTGTTTTTAAAAGTCTATTTTAAGTCCCCTAATATATATATATATATATATATATATATATATATATATATATATATATATATATATATATATATATACATACACATACATACATACATACATACATACATACATACATACATACACATACATACATACACATACATACATACATACATACATACATACACATACATACATACATACATATACATATATATATATATATATATATATATATATATATATATATATATATATATATATATATAGGTCACATAATAACAACAAAAAAAACACTCAAGATTCTTAAAATTAGGCATTGTTTTCTTTATATAATATAATATAATATAATAATCAGTGTAAACATGTGCCCTAGTGTAATTCCAATTCAGTAGGTGGCGCGTTGTGCCCAAATTACCTTCGCGTCTCCCAGACCTCAGCGAGGAAGACACGTGGGAAACGCTTACTGCGCATGCGCGGATACAGGCTGCAGCAGTGGGCACTGGGCAGCAGCAGTGACTAGACAAGCGCTTTATCCGACACAAGCAGAGCACAGGTGGCGAATAACCTAGCAAAATGCTCTTTTAAATAATCGCACGTCTCATCCCGAAACCAGAGAGTAAGTTTCGCTTTCGACACCTCCCATCTGATCGTTTTAATGCGGTTTTAAGAAGCTGTGAGATGAAAGCCGGGCAGTGGCTCGCACAAAGAAGACACAGGCTATATGCTAGTGGTTGTAGCAAGTGTAGAGACAGAGGGACCAAGACAGGTTGAGATCTCACTCTG
The DNA here is from genome assembly GCF_023724105.1 of Carassius gibelio. Taxonomy (NCBI): domain Eukaryota; kingdom Metazoa; phylum Chordata; class Actinopteri; order Cypriniformes; family Cyprinidae; genus Carassius; species Carassius gibelio. Next base: position 16,000,265 of record NC_068385.1, read on the forward strand.
ATCAGGTTTAGATTGGTTGGTAGTTTGCTTGGCATTAAATGAGCACGACAACCCTTCAGCCAGCTGGATACATCTTATATACAAGGACAGATGTGTGCTACAGTGACCCTAAATTGTGTAAGTGTCTCTGTGTTGATCTGGGATAATTGTAATGCATGTAGCTTGTGGCTAAGCAGAGTTTGGTAACTAGAAGGTTTATTATAGGGTGGATGAAATGGCAACCACAATTTGTACTTTAAACTCAAAGTGCTTTGGTTTTAGGCTTGGCTAATTGTGTTTTTATATTTCACAATGTAGCTCAGCTCTTCCAAAGCTCCTGTTGTTTTTAATTAGGACCGTAAATGTGTGTCAGCTTAAATGTAAGCCAAAAATCCTGCTTGGCTGTACAGTATTTGCTTTTAAGAGCCCGTTTAGAGATTGAACTCGGTTCAAAGGTTTTCTTTCTTTTTTTTTTTTTGTCTTGTAGAGCACCACCTAAATAAACAATGTCCTCAGACCAGTGGTCCATTTTGGGGATGATGTAACAGGACGTTCATGGGTCATCATCTCTGATTCTAAACAAATCTAATATGTTTTAGGCATTGTGAGACTCGGCTTTAAAACAGTGTCAAATTAAAGCAGCTCCCTGATGAAAATAGCTGGGGGTTGGGTGCTCAGGACGTGTCAGGCTCTGTCTCGACTGCACTTTCTGACACCTGCAAATCTCAGATTGGAGGAGTCAGCTGGGAGCAAGTGGCCTGTGGTCGTGTTGCCGCATCCCCTGCCGTGCCCCTGGGCACCTGCCAGGCAGACGTTTGCATCGCACTCCTGACACTCAAACGGCAGGGTGTGCACCATGGGTCCTGACACCAGCTGTTTCAGAGAGCTATTTAAAAAGGTCATGCTTGAATGCATGATATTTAAATAAAAGGCTACAGTGAGGCAATTACAGAGATCTATAGCTATAGTGTTTGATGGATGTTCAGGTGAATTAGCAAGGGTAGGGCCTTTGTACACTTCTGTGATTGCCATTTACTTGCGACCAGCTGTAAATCATGTCATTGGTTGACTAGCATGCTCTATTTAATATCACTTACTTAGCTTGCAGGGATATTCACTGTGTGCTGATTTTCAGTCTGTAGGTCTTTTAATCGAAGACATTCGGTATTGGTGCTACTGCTTTGTTGCAGAAAACCACCACTTATTATACTAGAAATTTCCTCGTAATAATTTATTACTCTCATTAAATCCCATTGCACCGTGTGTTCCATTTAAACCTGCATCTACACACAAAATGTAATCTCTTTAACGACGCCCTCAGAGGATAAAATAGCCAGTTTCTTTTTTTGAATCCATTTTTATTTCTGACGTGACTGTTTCCTTTGCAGTGTGATGAGGAGTAAGAGTCCAATGTTGCATTAGTCTCATTGTGACATGCTGGCCTGTCTGCCGGTATCAAACCCCTCTCTCCAGCTTCTCTCGCACACGCAGATGAACACTGGACTCCAGAAATGTAAGCAGCCGTTAACCGAAATGAGCTTTGTTCTGATTAGACTGCATGTACGTTTTACCTAGTTTATCCCTTTGTTAGTGAAACTCATGCTCTGCCTCTTGACCCTGCTCTGTCAGAGGCCTGATAAGCAGTTGCTATCACATGAGCTCCACATTTCTCACATTACCCTTCACGTTTGGCCTTCTCTTGCTCACAGGGGACACTACACAGAGGATGAGATCAGCACACTATCCTACCCCAGCGGAATTGGATGCCTATGCTAAGAAAGTTGCCAATAATCCACTGACAATAAAAATCTTCCCCAATAGTGTGAAAGTACCTCAGAGGAAGCATATTCGCCGTACCGTCAACGGTCTCGACACCTCCAGCCAGCGCTACAGCCCTTACCCACCTCAGGTCAACACCCGGACGGGCCTCTTGGCCATCGTCAAAGTCCCCGTCAAAGGGATCCTCAAGGACATCGAAGGCGGCCGAGCCCGGTTTCTCCCTAAGCTCATCATGAACCCGCACAGTGGGCTTTACGCCAATCCCAGCACTTTAAATGTTCCTCACACTGTTCCACACCTTCAGACTCCTTTAGGCCAGAAGAGTCTCGCTCATTCTCAGACCTTGCAGCAGAAGAGCAGTTTACAACCACAGCAGAGCCTGGCCCACCAGGAGGCTTTACATCAGAGCCAGTCTCACCAACCGCCAGTACCACACCACGCCCTAAACCACCAACAGACTCTCATGCAGCAGCAGCCACAATTGGCTGGTCCGCAAGGACTCCGGCATCTGCCTGATATGGCGCAGTCGGTGAACCTGCAGCACTCCCAGGGTTTCTCTCAATCCCAGCCCATGCCACAGGCTTCTTGCGCTGGCCCTCCGGCCCCCGGCGTCTCACAGCCCCCCCTGGCAGGCTTACAGATGCCACGCAAGCTGCCCGATGCCGACGCCCCTCCCAATGTGACTGTGTCTACCTCAACCATCCCGCTGTCCATGGCTGCCAGCTTACACCAGAACCGGCCTAGTGACCTGAGCAGCATCGTCAATCAGATCAACCAGTTCTGCCAGGCTCGGGCTGGCATGGGCTCTACCTCCATGTGCGAAGGACAGATCGCCAACCCCAGTCCCATCAGCCGCAACCAACTCATCAATGCGAGCTCTCGGGTGTGCACCCATCCCAGTGTGGGTCCTCCGCCTTCTTGCGTCTTTGGTAACTCTGACAAAGGCGGTCCTGCTCCCACTCTGGCACTGCCCAACATCTCTGCCATGAACAGGATGCCTCTTTACCACAGTGATATGAAGCAGCAGCAGCAATCCCAGCAACAACGGCAGCAGGGCACTTGGGGGCAACACCAGTTGGCGCACCTTCAGCACCTTCCGGAGGGAGCGGCTCACCAGGGCAAGAATCTCCCCAGAGACGGACTAGTTGGACCAGGGTTCCTCACTAAGAATATGGGCTACCCGCAGGAGGTGTGCATGGCACAGCCCTTCAACTTGAAGTCCTCTACTGATAAACCAACTCCATCTCCTCCGGTCAACGGGATGCCCATGAGTTACAGTAACAGCCACTACTTGCAGCCACCCTGGAACAACATCCTGCCCACCCCAAACAGTGATAGCTCAGGGTCTCAAGACCTGGTGGGCTCGTTCCACGGGGGCCTCTCAGGGGCCTCCATAGACTGCACCCCCGGAGCACAGTATAGGACCGGGGCAGCCATTTCCAGCCAGACAAACCTGATACAGACCATGGAGTATTTGGGTGGCGACTTCCAGGCGCCCTGCTTCCGAGCACAGAATCCTGGCACAATGGCAAAGATGCACAGAGCCTCCGTGAGCAGGGCCACAGATTCAGGTGAAAGTAGAAATGTGCACATCCACCACCCAGGGTACAGATGAGCTGCGGCCAGTTGACGCTAGTCAGTGTTAGTCTGAGCGCAAGGAAAAGATCCCCCCCTTCCCTTGCAAGTAATCTACTGAATGTTTCCTGTACAATGATCTACGTGGGTACCACAAAGTTAAACCCCCATGTGCCACTTGGATTTTTTTTGTTTTTTGTTAAATAAGTAGATATTGGAAAACACTGTAGGCATGTATTTATTTTAGTTTATTTTAATATTTTTTTCTTTCTAGAAAACAGCCAAAACAGCTTCAGTTTATGAGATCAGCACTGTTTTTTCCATTCCTATCTGGCCTGTATTATGTAAATGAAAAATGTACCACACAACACGCATATCTTCACTTTATCTTTTTGATTCGCAGATGTCCATTATTTAAAAAGCTGGGAAGACATTCTCGGCAAATGCCATCTGTATGTAGTTTAGGCCTACTTGAGATTTGAAGTACTAACACAATGAAGACATTTAAGGGGTGCCATGATACTGAAATATTTGGCTGTTCCATCAAAGCTAACAGCTTGTACAATGTATAGAGGTTGATTTTATTTTTGTTCCTCTCAATGTTTACATATTGTGCTTTTTGTAACTAATTCTGAATCGATATGAAAGTGCAAACTGATACTGGGATATGCACATATGACAAGACTGTTTCTTTTCCAGACTGTTGAACACGAATCAGGTTAAAGTCTTAGATGGAAATGTAACACTAGGGCTGAGTCATGCCACATTGTGTACAATGTTTATCCTTCCCTTGAAGTGTCAGCTAATGCACTATCCTTTTACTCTCATTTTTTTTCCTGTGTATCCTATTAGATTTCAGTTTAAATGAAGACTGCTGTAGACTGAAATTACTTCGGGACTTGTGCTGTGCCCTAATTGCATAGCTTAGGGGTTTTATTTTGTCTTTCAACTTAATTGTTGCTACTTGAATTCCATTGGAAAGAGATGGTAACGGCAGGCCTCGAATCACTACAGGACCGTCGTTTGGCAGCCGACCCAAAGCTACCTTTGGGAAGAGTGTCGTCATCCACTTGTTCATTAGTTCATCGTTAAAGGAAAGACGTCCTTGGCCGTAATTGGATGACGGAAGTGTGTTGATGTAAGCGCAATATAAATGAGCACCACGGGCTAGCCTGTGGCTTCACTGCTGTGTTACTGTAACTGAGAGGTGTGATTAGCCGATGTGAATGCTGTGTGTCGGGGCAGATTGGCTCCCTGCTTTTGCTCCATCATTAACACCATACCGCTCTTTCCTGGCGGGATCACTTCCATCTCCGTCACACGCTGTTGTGTCAGCTGAAGCCTGCCACTGCATTTTCCACCCACCTTAGGCACTTGATGTGTCATGTCGGTCTTATCTAAAATAGCTGAAATGCACCACCGGTGACAGTCTGGGTCTGTTTGACGGGAAATGACATAAACATAGGATGCATTTAAAGTCGAGTTGTTCTGTGAATTCGATAATTGATCCATTGCATGCTATACCATGGAGAGTTTCTCTCTTTCTCAGGTCTACCTGTGCCTCTTCTCGCATTCTCCCTCGACTTTTGTGTCAAAAGAGTCTCTCTACCTTTATCAGGGCAGGCCATCTGGCAGTGGAGTATGGGTAATGTCAGTCTTTGGTGGAGCAACTGCAGATGAGCAGATGGGTGGAGCTGTGACACCCAGTATCATAACCTCCCTGTTTGCCCCTCAGAAGCCTTAAATATTTGATCCTTGAACTGTCCTTGATAGGCATGGTGTAGAATACAAATTAATGATATTTAGCTAAATTAGTTTTTGTGAAACCATGAATCGGGGGAGCGAACTAGCAAACTCCTTAAAGGTTTTTTGTATTTAGCAATGTGTATAGTACTGGGCTGTAACAGTTGTTGCATTCACACCACATCATGTTATGTTTTCCACACTAGTATCTTTATTTGCTCTGTTCAGCATTGCAGAAAAACCTGTTCCAGTCCTTTCCTGTATTGGGCGAACACATTAGCTTGACTAAAAGGTTTGCTCCCAGGCTGATGTTTTTCAATAACAGCAGGCCTAGTTTAAGCTTTCACGTTCGGATACGTTGCCCATGAAGCTGCTATTTTGCTGCAACTACAAAAAAGTTGTTTCTTTTAAATGTTGTGAGGATAGAGTTCAGATCTAATTTATATTACGCCTTTTTTTGCAATGCAATATCGTTAATAGGTTGAGACGTAATAATAATTTATTCCATTTGCCTGTCAACCATGTCATTTTAAAGCTTGGACTTCTTGTATTTCTTTCGATCCTCTTTTCATGCTTTGTTACAGCTCAAGAGTACAAAGTCAGGTTGCTCTTTTAATAGTTACTATCTCTATGTGAAGTGCCTCCTCTGGGCTGATGTGGACCGTGTGTATGTGACCGTTGGGATGGAAAAATGGACCGGCCCTAGTGCACATACTGTGGAAGTCGTGCACTGCTCACGAACAGGGGACCGAGCTACTAAAACTACTGATATTGTTCAAAAATAAAGAACACTGTGTGCTGCTGCAGGTGCAAGATCTGTTCGGATGTGAATAGTTGCTGCTGAATCACTAGTTTAGGTGGCGAGAGCTACGCTGCTGAGCTCCCTAGTGTCCTTGAAACATTCGAAGGAATGCTCTTTGAAAGTTCTTTGTCTTTTGGAGCACATGCACTCCTGCCCCCATTACCCCCCTCCCTCCCCGCACCCCACTTCCCTAAACAACACAATGGCAGTTTTGGACCACAGGAGTGTGTGTTAGGACTCGGAGTTGAGTGTGTCTCATCTTGTTCCACCAAAGAACAAAATGTCACTTGAATGGTAGCAGTGCGCACCTGTTTTGTTTAACCGAAAAACTGTCATTCCAGATACACATTTTTTCAGGAACGTGTTGCACAAACATTCCCCTCTAACCAAAATAAAGTTTGAATTGCATTTGCAAAGTGTGTCGTGTCTGTTTTTGTCCTCTTGCACAGTTGAACATATAATTGATTCTTGGATACTGGAATAAAAGGTTACTAAAGTTTTATTTGGCAAGAAATTATTTTGGATTAATATGTTTAGATATGGTCATCTCTATTTGAGAGCAATCTCCTTTTAGTTTACATTTCTTAAAATGTGTTTTCCTTGTCTCTTAATCCATACCGTTAAATATTTATATTATAATATAAATATCTCCAATGGGACTACATGACTTGGGACTGATTTTTAGGTCAGTCTATTGAATTTCCAGTCAGAAAATCTAAAAACGCCATTTTGTTTGGCTTTTGTTTTTAGCTACTTCAAATGAGGGAAATTAGATTTTTAAGGACTATATTTAGTTTCTTCAAATTATTCTATACTCACCAGAGCATGTGTTACTACTAGCCTGGAAACGGATGCTTGAGGATCAGGTCAGGAGGAACATAAATTATGCGAGATCTTTAAAATGTTTTAGTAAATGCTAGAGAAGTAGTTCTGGTCGTGACTTGTGAGTCCATTAGCGCTGGGACTTTTCCTTCTTTGTATCACTGCGCAGTCTAACTGCGGCACAGATATGGTTCGGGTCGGTGGTTACTTTGAGTGAGTTTTTCTGCAGTTAACATCGACTTGTTAAGTAAATAACAACAAGTGATTTTTTTTATAAATCAACAATTTAATTTAGTTATTCTTTTGAGGCAAACGCCTCAAAATGGTTAATATGGTTGATTCGTTTGGAACTATTTTCTTTGGCGGAGCAATAATAGACAAAATAACTAGCAATATTTATTCTAACGTGGTAATTTATTCAGTAAAAGTAAAATCACGCGCAGCTGTGCTTTTGATAACAAGGCTGTGATTACCAGCAGAGAATCTATATAAGGCTAGGCTATATATTTATTATATATGGAGTATACTGAGTACAGTTGGTTCTAAGGTTGGTGAGGAATAATTTAATGCCATCATTTTGATAGAATCTCGATATTTTACATATATATATCGATATATATATATATATATATATATATATATATATATATATATATATATATATATATATATATATATATATATATATAATTATGTGTTTGAATTAAGAATATTCCATAAAATAAATAGTTGTAAACACCAATGGCAGATAAAATGGTTGTCCCATATCTTAATCAGTGATTACACTTTTCCCCAATTGTCAGTTAAGGATCAATTGCATCTGCAAATCTAAACACTGACTCATTCTAACATTAATTGCTATAGCAGTGTGTTATTCATTGGTCTTGGGGGCTCAATAATAATCTTGTCAATGGGGTTTAGAAGTGTCTGGGGAAAAAAAAACTTTATTTTTAACATGGATTACCACCCACAGGATTTTGAAAGATCTGGCACTTGTGTCGGAGCTCAGCTAACCTCGGGGCATTTATGTGACACAGCTCTAATTGGCTTTGTACAAGACTGTGCCATGATGCCATCTTCAAGAATACAGGAGTTAACTGAGGATACTCAAAAACTCTACAGCATGGATGGGCAGCTGGTGGATGGGGGGTTACTGAAGCTTTCAGTCCTGATAGATTCTGATAATGAAATATAATGTAATATACACTCTATTATTGTACATTTAACAGGCAACAGGAATGAAATGGGTCATTAAATGTGTAATTAGTCAGGAGATGTGACACATTGAGAGTGAATGGATGGATGGATTGGTGATGGGTTGCACAAATGCTTCATGTTTTATCAGGATCTCAAATTGTATCTCTCTGGAAATGTCTATTGCTTTATCACGGACTGTAGTGCAGATCTAAACACCCCCGGGAAATATTTTAAATGAGTCATTTTAAGCTAAATAACATTTTTGAGTTGCGTGATACTATGACATCTTCTGGTAATTTTGTGTCACTACAACTAACTGATACTTTCAATGCTTTATGTGCAAGACATTTTAAGCATAATTGATCATATGTTATGTTTATGAAAGCCCTATTATCATACAGCAGAAAATTAATTATTAAATCACATTTCTCAACAACAACAACAGAAAATTCAAGAGAGAAAAAAATAGTCATATATGATTCATCCATTGAATCAGTTTAATGTCTAAAATCAAATATTAACTCATCTGTGTTAACAGCCCTCTTCTTCATCGTGTTCAGTAGCATAATTTCACTGAAGTAAGAACCCTTAAATTAAAAACAAACTCATTATATACACTGAAATGGATGATATTTACATACTTACAGCAGCCATTATAGTCAGAGCAGAGGCTATGTTGACAATCGCAGGAATAATAGTACATTTCCTTGCCTGGAAAAGACTCATATTTAGATATATATTAAAAGCATGTATTATATCACTTGCACTGATGTCTTTAGCATGTGAGTCTCATACCGTTCCGAACAAAATGATGTTCAAATGAACTCCATGCACTCAGTAAAGTGTTCTTCACTTCTGTTCTGCAGCATCAGTGGAACAGGAAGCTGATCTGAGAAGAAATTTATTTGCAATATTAAGCATAACAACATTCTGTGTCAAATTGACCTTATTCTGAATACTTCCCCAGCTCAAATATTTGATTTTGTTAATGTTTATGGTAACACTTTATTTTAAGGTGTCCTTGTTACTATTATAATAACAAGTAATTATGCATTATTACATCCAAGTAACCCTAAATTAAACCCTAATCCTAACCCTAACCATATAATAAGTACATATTACTCAGTACTTAAATATATAATTACACACTAACAAGGACACCTTAAAATAAACTGTATAACCATGTTTTGTTTTTCTTTCGAAGAAAGACTAACATACATAGTGATGAAAGCCTAAATATTCAAAGCCATTAATGAATATTTACTGAGTTAGACAAGACTGTTGTGTAGAAGGGGTCAAAATGACAATTTTCACCTGAGATTTGGAGCCAGATTACAGGGGGAAATTATTGTTTTGGCATGCAGACAGGTGCATTCTATGCAACTATTTTAACAGAGGAAAACAAGATACATTTCAAGATTCAACGTTATTTGTTCTTCAGACATTCCTCTTAAAAAGAAAAAAAAGGTATGCAACGTGACCCACGTGTAGTTTTTTAACCATTGCAAATACAATTTGCTCATGGAGCCACATTGTGATCTCTTTATCTCAGGAACTGAACCATATTGGACCTTAAAACAAGATTTCACAAGACACTTTGCTTAAGAAACCAAATCTAAAAGGATGTAAGCTATACTGGTAACACTTTACAAATAAAGTTCATTACTTTAGTTAACATGAGCTAAGCAAAATCAAAAGTTGTGATTGTTATCATTAGTTAAAGCACTGTGCATTAATATGAACAAAAAAAAAACATTTGAGATAAAATAGTAGTAATACAGGAAATAAATGTACAGTGTAAAGGTTTTTGTGTTTTATTTATTTCTTTTTGATGTAAAAACAGCCAGGGTTTTCTACTTACCCATGGAGAAGTTCTTATGTGGAGAAGCTTAACTGGGAAAATGTAATGAAGTTTTCAGTCTCACAATAGTGGCTATATATATATATATATATGTGTTAGGGTGACATTTCCTTCTATTTTAAACTTGATATTGACAATTACTTTATTTATTTTATACTCTGAGGTGGAAATAACACTGTCTAGATTGAACATTGTAACTGTACTTTAAGAGTGAGAGAAAATATTCTTACTCCGGCTCCTGGCGTGTTTGACACCAGCCATATATTTCAAATCTGCCATTAGAATAGCTGTCTGTTTTCAAACAAAGGCCGGTTTTAATTCCTCAGGATAATTAAACAATGTAGTAGGTTTTTGCATATTTATGAACAAAAAAAATTACAGATGGCAAATATTTATTATGGGTTACACTGTATTTCAATTATTCTTGTTACAGTGTAATTATGCATTTAAGTACTGAGTAATATGAATTAACTACATATAGTTATTATATGGCTAGGGTTAGGATTAGGGTTTGGCTTGGGGTTACTTGCATGTAATTATTATGAATAATTAATTGTTATTATAATAGTAAGTACATGTAACCTGTGTAACAATGACACTTTAAAATAAAGTGTTACATTATTATGAAGCATGTTTTTATCATGCTAGCATTTATACACAATATATATATACAATATATAGTAGCGACTTAAACAGCACCCAAGTGTCTCCAAATGCCCTGAGTCCTATGTTTTTAAACACAAAAACTTGTTCTGTATTCATGGCCCTTGAGACTCATAAAATATAAAAAATGATGGTATGGAAATCTTTAAACCAGCAAGCCTATTAAATCATATCTGCCTTATAATGGGGAAGTAAAAGCACTGTAGCAGTTCATTCAAATAACCACAGTGCTTTTACACTGTTAATGGCCTGAATGGAACAAGACATGGACAGGACCAAGCTGAATGTGACCAACTACTAATGTTACTAATTAGCTTAAGAGAGTAAAGGCATAGAATATACTGAACGACATCAAAAAATATCATTGTTTTTTCTTCAAGAATGTTTCACTGTATAAAAATCAAATGTGCTTGAGTGGACATGCAGCAGATGTGTTAAATTTGTTGTTGAAAGTGCAGATGTGATCTTAAAAGTTTGAAAAAATGGTGAAAGGAATATATTTTTCTCATCTCTGGACAGTTGCTTAATGTTTGGTTTGGCTTCTGGATGAAATTGGTTATTGTAAGAAAATTCTCACCCTGGAAACAGATTTAAAGACTTATTGTTGAAGCAATATATAAAGCAAATAATATTACTTATTAATATTTGACACAGAACTGATTTTTTTTATCAATTAACTCAAACTTTTTATTCTACCATGTGGTTTGACTCACCAGGTTGGGGAAAACATCCTCTGTTCCCCAGAAATCTATATCTGCTGCATTGACGTGTGCAACTCCTTTAACTTTAGTTACCACAGAACTCTTGATAGTGTCATCTCTTTCAATATCTGTTTCAAAATTCTATTTAGAATTGTACCCGTTTCATAGCTGGCATCATCACATAAGATGACTTTACCTGAAGCTCAAGCAAAACTTTTGGTTGTGGTTAGACCAAATGAGCTCTTACACAATGAGATATCCTGACAGTGTGTTGAAATATTCTGTACAGAAGCCTGATTTTCTTTTTCTGTGTGTCCTCATACCTAACTGTTGTATATTCAAAGAGAAATAGTAATCGATTTTGACTGTTCCACCAACCCTAAGAGACATGTCATGATGTGCATCAAGTCATCTTGCAGTTTACATGCCCTCCATAATCTACTTGATTTTCTTGTTTATAATGTAAATTCATAAACCCATGTCCATTAGACCTATTGAAATTGGCTTGAAAAACTAAATAATTGTTTACATATATCGTGCAGATGTCAATTTCTGAATACATTTTTGGTTTAGTAAACATTTCGCATTAAGTAGATATAATGTGAACGTTTAGATTTAAGATTAAAAGACTGTTATATAAATATATATGCATATATAGAAATACATATAGGCCTTTATATAATATAAAATATACAATAACATACAATTATATATATACTACTATTTGTTTTCTATTGGTTTCTGGAATTGTTAGTCTGTAGTGAAAAAAAGAAGATTTCATTACTTCTATTACTATTCATTCAAGACTAAACCTCACGGCCCTGATAGAGACGTGGATCGAACCAGAGGACACTGCTACTCCTGCAGCACTTTTCAATAACTTCTCATTTTCCCACTTCCACAGTTGAAATGGAAGAGGTGGAGGTATTAGTCTGCTTATCTCTAATGATTGGAAATGTATTAATTTACCTTCTCTGGGTATTAACAGGTCCTGTGAATCACATACAGTTACTATGACCCACCCTTTTAAGAGGGGTCCTATTATGCTCTTTCACAATGTATTTGGGGGTGTACTAGAACTAGGTTGTTCGAAAAACACATTATTTTTCACATATTTGATATTATTACAACACCTCTCTTCCCAGTCTGGCATGAATGGCTCGGATCCAGGTAGGCACATCAACGTCATTCAACATCAAGATCAAGCCCTTTCTTTCAGAACATGCTGCAGAACTCCTTGTTCAAGCTCTTGTTCTGTCCAGGCTGGACTTTTGCAATGCTCTCTTGGCAGGTCTTCCAGCCAGTTCTATCAAACCTTTACAATTAAATTAGAATGCAGTGGCAGGATTCATTTAACCCCTTAATGTGTTTAAAATGATGCATGAGTCATGACATACATCTGTTTATCAATTTGCACTGGATATCAAGAGCCGCATAAAATTCAATGCATTGATGTTTGCCTACAAAACCACTACTGGCTCTGCACCGCTTTACCTAAATTCATTACTTCAGACGTATGTGCCATCTAGAGGCTTGCGTTCTGCAAGTGAACGTCACTTTATTGTCCAAAAAAGCACAGTCACTTTCACAGACTTTTAAATTAAATGTTCCTTCCTGGTGGAATGACCTGCCCAACTCAGTCCATATTCCACTAAAAACACATCTCTTCCATCTTTTTTGAACCTCTAACTCTAGAACTCTCTATGATAAATACGGGCGCATATCAATAAATTAGAATGTTGTTGAAAAGTTCATTTATTTCAGTAATTCACCTCACATTATGAAACTGGTGTATTAAATAAATTCAGTGTACACAGACTGAAGTAGTTTAAGTCTTTGATTCTTTTAATTGTGATGATTTTGGCTCACATTTAACAACAAATTAGAATACTTCATAAGACCAACAAAAAACAACAACCTTTTTAGTGATTTTTTTGGCCTTCTGTAAAGTGTGTTAATTTACTGTACATTTACTCAATAATTGGTAAGGACTCCTTTTGCTGTAATTACTGCCTCAATGTTGCATGGCATGGAGGTGATCAGTTTGTGGCACTGCTGAGGTGGTATGGAAGCCAGGTTTCTATGACAGTGGCTTTCAGCTCATCTGTATTTTTTGGTCTCTTGTTTCTCATTTTCCTCTTGACAATAGCCCATAGAGTCTCTCTGGGGTTCTGGTCTGGTGAGTTTGCTGGCCAGTCAAGCACACCAACACCTGGTCATTTAACCAACTTTCGGTGTTTTTGGCAGTGTGGGCAGGAGCCAAATCCTGCTGGAAAATGAAATCAGCATCTTCAAAAAGCTGGTCAGCAGAAGGAAGTATGAAGTGCTCCAAAATTTCTTGGTAAATGGCTGCAGTGACTTTGGTTTTCAAACAACACAATGGACCAACACCAGCATGACATTGCATCCCAAATCATCCAAGACTGTGGAAACTTAACACGATTAACTTCCTCCAGACTCTAGGACATGGGTTTCCAAATGAAATACAAAACTTGCTCTCATCTGAAAAGAGGACTTTGGATCACTGGGCAACAGTCCAGTACTTCTTCTCCTTAGCCCAGGTAAGACGCCTCTGACGTTGTCTGTGGTTCAGCAAATTCCTTGACACGTCTGTGCATGGCTCTTGATGCCTTGATCCCAGCATCAGTCCATTTCTTGTGAAGTTCACTCAAATTCTTGAATCGATTTTGCTTGACAATTCTGATAAGGCTGCAGTTCTCTCGGTTGGTTGTGCATCTTTTTCCTCCACACTTTTTCCTTCCACTCAACTTTCTGTTAACATACTTGGATACAGCACTCTGTGAACAGCCAGCTTCTTTGACAATGAATGTTTGTGACTTACCTCCTTGTGAAGGGTGTCAATGATTGTCTTCCGGACAACTATCAGATCAGCAGTCTTCCCCATGATTGTGTAGCCTAGTGAACCAAACTGAGAGACCATTTTGAAGGCTCAGGAAACCTTTGCAGGTGTTTTGAGTTGATTAGCTGATTGGCATATCACCATATTCTAATTTGTTGAGATAGTGAATTGGTGGGTTTTTGTTAAATGTGAGCCAAAATCATCACAATTAAAAGAACCAAAGACTTAAACTAATTCAGTCTGTGTGAACTGAATTTATTTAATACAAAGGATACACAATATTTGAACTGAACTTTTCCATGACATTCTAATTTATTTTATATGAAATATATTATATATGTAAAAAATATAATAAATAATATTTCTGTTATAATACATGTGTTAGAAATGGTCAGTTGTGGTGCAACTACTGTTTAAAAAAAAATCCAGACTTTTATTTTAAAATAGTCCACTCTTATTTTAGCAGAAGTACAAGCGCATTTCTTCACCCTTCACACACCGCTGTTATCGTAAGGTTTTACAGTCAGCTGATTTAGAGTTGGACTTAGTCATTGAACAACTGATTCCTAGTAAACACTAAATAGTAAATAAACCATGACTAAATACGAGAACGTTGCTGTTCATGGCTACGAGGAATTTTGTAAAGCTGTGTCTGAAAGAAAAGGAAAAGATATATTCGCTTACTTCTCTGGAGATAAAGATGACCAGGGCAAGAGCTGGTGTCCGGACTGTGTGGAAGGTACAGTACCATAATACAGCAGCTGCTGTTTCACAAAAGACATATTTATTATTTATTTATTTATGTATTTTTCGCTCATGCAGCTGAGCCAGTGGTTAGAGGAGAGCTGTCTTATCTGCCGGAGGGATCTGTCTTCATTTACTGCCAAGTAGGAGATAGACCTTAGTAGGTGCAAAAACATTCTTATAATTAGATTGGCTATATAAACAGACATATTTAATGTATGTTGCTGCAGTGCATACAGTATACAAGATTGTTTTGACCTATATTACATTTTATAGTTCACTAAGAAATTAAAATTAGTTGAAAATGTACCAACCATCATGCCATCCAAGATGTATTTGAGTTTGTTTCTTCATCAGAACAGGATTGGAAAATTTTACCATTACATCACTTGCTCACCAATGAATCCTGTGCAGTCAATGGGTGCCATCAGAGTGAGAGTCCAAACCACTGATAAAAACATCACCGTGATCGTCAAGTAATCCACATGAATCCAGTTCATCAATTCATGTCTTGTGAACTGAAGACCTGTGTGTTTGTAAGAAACAAAATCATCTTTTTTAACTTCACAACATTGCTTTAGACTATAGTAAGAGTCCTCTCCACTGAAAAAAATCATCTCCTTTGAATCAGGAGAGAAGTATGCACAGATCAAGTACAGTTTACAAGCGAAAACAGTTATAAACTGATATGTCGGTGGATTTCACACGCAGCTATTCACTTTGTAAGACTTTAATTGTTGGACTGAAGTCGTGTGGATTATTGTAATGTTTGGACTCTTATTCTGACGGCACCCATTCACTGCAGAGGATTCATTGGTGCTCAAGTGATGCTAAATTTCTCCAAATCTGTTCCGATGAATAAACAAACTCATCGGCATCTTGGATGTCCTGAGGGTGAGTACATTTTGAGCAATTTTATATATATATATAGATACATATATATAGATATAGATATATAAAAATATATATCTATATTTATATATATAGATATAGATATAGATAATTTTTTTTATTATCTATATCTATATATATATCTATATATATATATCTATATATCTATATATCTATATATATATATATATATATATATATATATATATTGGTTAAGTGTTGACCTCTAATTTCACTGTTGTTCTTGCCAGCTGGAAGAACCCAAATAATGACTTCAAGAAGAATCTGAAGCTGACTGGAGTACCCACACTACTGCGCTACGGGACGGTAAAGATCAGTAAATGTTCTTTGATGAGTGGATTTAACAGTTTAAATTTGTATGCGTCTCGCAAATGTTCTACAAACATGAATCCACAGTGTAGTCTAGATATAAATGTAAATGCATATAATATGTTTTGTCTGTTTTAAGCCCCAGAAGCTGGTTGAAGAGGAGTGTTTTAAGGCTGACCTGGTTCGAATGTTGTTCACGGAGGATTAATGTCCTGTCACGTACTGCTGGATGACAACAGCATATCAAACATTTCCTTTGAATGATTTTTCTGCTATTCATTTTGTCATTTGTAATCTGTGCTTCTGCTCTGCAATGTTCCGCAAAGCAAATTGTGGCCTGGAGTTATTCTGTGGTGACTGTATAAGTCTGGAAAGCATTCGTGCAAATTAAACTCTGTATACTAGACATTTCAAGTTTACTATCTAGAGATTTTCAAAAAAGGGACCGACTACAATTTTAAGGGATAGTTCAGCCCAAAAATGTAAATCTTCATCATTTACTCACCGTCGAGTGGTTCCAAACCTGTATGAATTTCTTTGAGCTGAACACAAAAGAATATATTTTGAAGAATGTTGGTAAACATTTGATGGTAGCCATTGACTTCCATAGTATAAAAAAAATACTTTTGTATTCAGCAGAAGAATGAAACTCATACAGGTTCGGAACAAGAGGAGAGTGAATAAATGATGACACAATATTCATTTTAAAAGAATGAAATCAATTCAAATTCAGTAAAAATGTATAATGAAAACTGATATGGAATTATGGCTGTTGCCATTTTAATTGTTTGTTAATAATCAGAATAAAAAAACATCTGCAAGTGTTATTTACATTTTTCAAGGAGTTTTGCATGTGTAACTGTTTGTCCTGTCCAATAAATATGATTAATAAGCTATTGTACGTTTTTGTTGTTATTCCTAACTTGAGCTATCTTATTATCAAACAGTACAGTTTTCTGCTAAGTAAATGGGTGTTTATTGAACAGAATCTGGGTTCAGTTTCCTGTACACCATTATTCTGCTTAAAGTAGTGCAGTTTTCATCCTTCTGTTGTTTTTCTTTTGCTTTTAGTTGTAATTGAAACGTAGACGGGATTAATAAGGTAAAACTCAAAGAAATGAAAGAAGTGAATACCTAAAAAAACATGACATGCACTGACACTCTGAGAATGTTTCTATATATTCACCTATACAAAAGAGAGAGAGAAAAAGTTATCTTTTTATGCAGAGATTACGGAAGTCCAAAGAGGCCATGGAATTTTTTTTCTTGTTTTCTCGTGATCACGACTTAACAAAAGTTATCTAAGTTACGTTTCTTATTTTATCTTGTTATTCATTAAATGTATATTGAGATTTATACAGTATGTAAAGTATTTAGGCAAATTTAATTCAGTGATGCTCTACAGGAAACCACACAGACACACATACTTTTCAAACAGCATCAGTCACAGCATATTCTACATGACTAAAAACTACAAATATATGATTTAGAATAGCTCTGCATCTTTCTGAAAGCCTGTGTTTGCGGTGTTGCTTTGGCCATTCAAGCATGTTAATTACACAAACAAAATGTTTAGTGTACTGTCTCTGAAAAAACAACAACAACAACAACAGTGATTGATTAGCCTTTATTTGTGTGTATTGTAGACGTAATTACTAAGCGAAGCTAAATTTGCTGGAATATCCACAACATACTGTAAGAGCGCGCGGTTTATCTCTCGATCAGATGCGCGTCGTCGCGTGCGTTACTATAGCAACAGTGGATCAAACAAAACAAACGATCAGTGTAAAAATAAAACAACGTTCGCTATGTCTATATCACGAGAAAACACGATAGAACAAGACTTCCGTAAGAGATAGAAACGGTGTGATTTTGATTTGCTTGACTCCCTGGACCGAGTATCCCGAGGTGCAATTGCACAATCTGGCCACTAGATGTCGTGAAAGTCTCGCAGCGGGAGTCGGCGCTGTCGCTGAGGGCCGCTCTATAACCGTCTGGAGCGCATTCCTCAACACCGCTGACGGTGGAGACACACGACGAGCCCGCGCGGCGACTCCGGGACTGCCAAACTGGGCACCAGGGCCTGGGTATCCATCAAGCACTTTGGCTTTACCTTAAAATCGCCCGAATAAACCGACAAAACCAAAGCCAGTCCGTTTCGAGAGCTCAGCAGCGATGTCGGAGTTTCTGGTGAATCTGCTCGGAGAGCGGCTCGTGAACGGGGAGAAAGCCGAGGTGGATGTTCACGCGCTGGGCAGCAAGCTGTCTCTGCTCGGGCTCTACTTCGGATGCAGTTTAAACGGTCCCTGCAAGCAGTTCAACGCGAGTCTGTGCGAGTTTTACAGCAAGTTTAAAAAATCGTCGGAGCACAAGGATAAATTAGAAATCGTCTTCGTCTCATCGGATCAGGACCAGAAAGAGTGGCAGGACTTCTTGCAGGAGATGCAATGGCCGGCGTTGCCTTTTAAAGACCGACACAAAAAGGTAAAACGAGCCACTAGATTTAATAGATGACATAAGACTGGTAATGTATATTATGTAATATAATTGTCTTTATTTTTTAAACGACAAACGTACTAAGAGTATGTGTGTGTGCAGGTGTAAAGGATAAAAATGAGTCTGATCTAACTTACTATTTTAAACCCTTTGACCTCTTATTGTCAGTTGACAAATGATCAGTTTCATTACTATATTTTTTTCTCAATGGTTGGGAACTAATTAAACTAGCTTTTTTAGTAGTATAAACCCGCAGTCTTGCTTTCAAAACTGAAAGTTATTTTTTTTAAGAGGTAGCAAGACATTTCCAGCGTCCATCTAATGCATTTTTATTCCTCAGCCTTAACTCTAAAAAGTCTGCTTTATTGTCAATTCTGTACCTCTTGTATGTGCTGTACGTAACATGTGGAAGAATTGACAATAAAGCAGACTTTGCCATTACAAGTGTAAAAAAGCTTGGCATATTTTCATTACAAGATTATAAGAAAAGCAGCCACGCTTGAACTTTATAATTTGACTCCCACTTAACAATATATGGATTACCTGTAATCCCAGGAAATAATCAAGCATTCGTTGTGGGCAGGAGTCTTTTTATTACTGCTGGAGGCTGTATGCTGCTGCGTGCTGTAAAGGTGAAAACACATCCTTTACAAACCACAATATACACACACCAACCCTAAACCATTACACAACCATTGTCTGAATGACTGCCAACCTAAACACTTTTATTTTTGTTGTTTGCAGTTGCCTGTACAGTCAAAAATGCAGGCCAGGTTGCTGGTTAGTTTTTAAGGCACATTTAGTGTAGACGAAATGAAAAAGCATTGTTCAGGATAACCCTATTTACTAAAATTACAGTCATCATTAAATACAGAATTAGACTGTAAAATGTTATTATAGAAAATTATAGAAATGATTAGTTGCTAAATGCTTCTTTACACAAAATATTTTTGTAATTGTTAAAAGAAAATGGCAAGGTTGTACAATAACACATAAATTGTTATAATATATCTAGAATATTTACTACTTTTATTAGTCTATAAATATTTTTGCTAAGACCTAAACGAAACGCATTTCATTATTGCAAGCACATTTGTTGGGCAGATTTTTAACAGGCCCGTTTTATGTCATTTATTAAAACAAATCTGGAAATTATTACTGCATCTCAGAGCACTTTTGATTGAGTTATCCTGTTGCGTTTTTTCAAATGGGATCCTGTGGTTGTGAATATTTCAGCTCTGGTATACCACTGATGAGAAACAACCTTTATTAAATTTGGATTACTGCCAGAAACGTTAATTAATTTATCACAAACTTGCCTTTGCGTACATTGCCTCTTAAATAATGTTGTGTGTTACTGTGGGGTTTTCCCCAGTATGTTTACTGCTGCATCTTTAGGTTGATATTTTAGTGCAGTATTTTATTTTGGGTTTGAGTGTTTGTTTTAATGGATGATACTATTTGGATCATGCTCAGATTTGCCCCTGTGTGCTTGTATCCATTTTGGTCCCCTGCACCAGCTCCTCCTCCTGCAGCATGCCTTGGCACGTCTCACTGATGAGCAAATGATGTGCATTTAATGGCTCATACCGGTTTACAGTGGCGTCCGTGGCAGCCATATGAATATTTAAGATAAAATCTGCCTCCATGCTGATTGTACTGCATGCTGTGTTTAAATAATACACATTAAACACTGAGAAATGTGGTGTGTGTGGTGAGAAGAGAAAAATGGTGTTGTGTGTGTGTTTTAAGGAAGGATAATTCAACTTTGATTCGTGTTTGGTGTTGTGTTGAGATTTGTTTAGATGTTCAGTGGAAAATGCATCTTGTAGTTTCCTATTTAGATGCCATTATTTGTTGAAGAGCAAGGCCTAGGTTTCTTTTAATTGTTTTATTTGTTAACATGCTGACATGGTGTTGTGCAAACTTTGCAGGAGGGTTTTTTCATAAGCTTTGAATCTTGTGTTTTGGCATGTTTGCTGTTTTATTGAATGTTTTGCCTTGTATCTTAAGCTTACAAATATGCCTTGTTGTGAACATGTCATGGAAGTTAAAATAATCTTAACATCCAGCTATTTATGTATATGTCTACATCTCTGCTTCGGCACAATTATGATCTCATGCCATTACTTTATTTAATTAATTTTAATGTTTTTTCACACTCTCTTCTCATAATAGTTTTTACGTTAGATTAAACTTTGTTAGCTTGTGTTTTTCTACATTTGTAAGTCTGGATAAAAACATCTGATCAAAGAATCAGTATTTTGTAAAAGTTTTTTTTGTTCTTTGTATGGAAAACTAATAATAATGATTAATGAATACGTATTAAAATAATTATTGTGTATATATATATATATATATATATATATATATATATAATGATGTAGATGATAATAGTAGAAATAATATCAATTTACATATAAATATATACACACACACACACACACACAAATATATACAGAGCCTAAAGATATAGCCTATATACACACACACACACACACACACTGAGCCTATACATATATCCTACACACACACACACACACACACACACACAAATAGAGCCTATAGATATAGCCTACACACACACACACACTACACACACTCACACAAATAGAGCCTATAGATATAGCCTACACACACACACACACTACACACACTCACACAAATAGAGCCTATAGATATAGCCTACACACACACAAATATATACAGAGACTAAAGATATAGCCTATATAAACAAACACACACAAATGGAGCCTATAGATGTAGCCTATAGATAAAGCCTACACACACATACAGACACATAGAGCCTATAGATATAGCCTACACACACACACACACACACAGAGAGAGCCTATAGATATAGCCTTTACAGTACACACACACACACACACACACACACACACACACACACACACACACACACACACACACACACTCACTTTAGCCTACACTATATATTTCCTATATGTTACAGTATGTATATTGTAATGGTGGTAATAATACTCTCTCTTTTTCTATATTATTTCAAATAATTAGTGTATTTATGAATGTATTCATACAATTTTGTCCCCCATATGCTTGCATAAATATTACAGCATATTCAGTGACTTATTTCAGCTCATTAGGAACACTTTTACATTGCATGCCAAACTGCTTTTGCCATTAGCAACACAGTCTAAGCTGTAACACAGTATTAAGCCATAAATAATCCGAACTCATTGTAGCTTGCTGTTACGTGGTTTACAGATCTTTGACTTGAGGCTTATTTGGCTCGCTCTGAAGGGGAGATGTAAATGGCTCGGGCTGATCCAGATAAGAGTGTTTGTTTTGAAGGAATAACATCTTGCATCCTGCAGAGAGTCTGAGCCGTAAAGGCTTTGACCGGCCAATGTCACGTTCCTGTTTGCAGCCCCAGCATGAGGATGAATCGTCCTTCCTCTCTTCATGGGAGAGTGAATATAGTGGCTCTTTTGTGTCTGTGCTCTTTGAAGGCTTTAATAGCTGTGTGCTGTTGGCCTGCTGCAGAGCAGAGTTGGGGTTGTGGTACGGCGGGGTATTAAGAGGCTCATTTCCCTCTCTCTCCTGGGGCAGAAGAGAGGCAGCTCTGTGTATCGCTGCAGGACTCGGCAGTCATGAAGACTCGGACCATGCCTGTGCTTGGAATGAAATACTAGCTTACTACTCACTCAGTAGTGTGCAATGTACACTGTATTCTGCATACCATTCATTTATTTATTTTTGAACAATAAGTGAATTACTTTTCTTGGTCATCAATTTGCACTGTATGCATGCTATTTACTGCAGAAATAGTAGGTAGTATGCAATTCCAAGTATATTTCCTGATCTTTTCAGTTGCCTTTTTTCAATCTGCTCTATCCCCTGGACTGTGTCGTCCTCTTTCTCTTCACTTCTCCTGTCCTGCTTCCCATCAGCCAGAGATTTGCTTACCCAGTCATGCAGAGATAAGCCCTCCACACCAAAACAAAGCTTCTGAACATGTTACGACTCTTTTACAAGCTGTGGATTCAGAGTTGACCTGGTAACATATACAACATGCAGACTGGTGAGAGATACGATAACCCGCAGCATATTTATAGTATATTTAGTTACGCTTTATAGCATGTAATCATGTAGCATGATTGTAATCCATATGCATTTCAACTTTTTAAAGTGTAAACTCGAGAATGCAGGTGTCCAGCTTAAACATTCTTGTAAATGCCTGCTTTTTTTTAGAAAGAAAGAAAGTTACCATCAACAAATGACATGAGGTAAGAAATAAACTTTTAGATGAACTAGTCCTTTAATAGAAAAACAAATTTGACAATTTTCTTCTTTTGAAAATGAACCATATTTCTAAGTGGATATGGTTACCCTTAATGACTTCTGTTTTAACCTCTGACTGGACTTAATCATTAATGTCTGCAGCCGGTGAGCCGTAGCATATTTATTTAGTTTTTTTTCCAGTCATGTTTCTTATATAAGGGTCAGAGGAGTTGGGTTTGGTGGTTGGCGTCTGCAGGATATCAAGGGAAGTCTGTGCTGGCACTGCCTTACAAGGAAACTCTCATCAGACGGAGTGGGGAAAGCTGCTCGTAAATCAGTTAAAAGTTCGGCCTAGTTACTGCCAAAGCCTAGATCAGATCTGCCAGCATTGTAAAGTAAATGGAGAGCCGGCGGTCTCGCATCCGAGTGAAAGAGGAGGAGGCCTTCTGGAGCTTGGCTGTGCCACCGTCTCTGCAGATTCAGAGACAGCTGCTCGGAGCTTTTGAGATTGCTAAGGGCTGCTGTCATCACATATCAGTGATCTGATGAAAAACCTGGCGTTCCCCGTTCATCACGTATCCTAGAGTCGTTCCCCTCTGAGCGGCTTTGATTTCAGGACTGGCGGCTAGAAAAAGACAGTCTTATCTGCAGGTGTTAATACCGGCTTCACTATCAGTGAACGGTACATTTGGTTCAGTGTGACGAACACAGATTTTCTCTCTGCTGAGTGACGCTGTGTGCTGATAATGCTGCTCTGTGGGAAACCTTGAGCTCGGGTTAATTGAGATGGTTTTTCTTTTCAAACCCCAAAGTATCCCAGGTAACAGTGCCGGCCCGAGCTTCTTGAGGGCTCTAAGCAGAATTTGATTTGGGGGCCCTCTTCCCACCATGCTCCTGTCACCACAGTCACCTGTGCTTGAAGATTATTGACACAAATGTCACGCTTATAATGTTACATTATAAATGAAGGCCCCGTCCACACGGAGATGCGTTTCTGTGAATACGCACACATTTTTTATCGGATAGGCGTTTCGTCCACACGGATCTGGCGTTTTCGTAAGGTGAAACCGCTATTTTTTGAAACCGGGTCCCAGAGTGGATACATTTGAAAACGCTGTCTTTGCGGTTTCGTCTGGACGGCTAATCCGTATATTTTCTGAAATGATGACGTCATCAGACCACGTCTCCCCCCTAGTCAGACACCAACAAACGTAACCGTCACGTAACAGCAACAAAAACATGAACAAACACTGAACGATTGTCTTTTTATTAACTAACATTAACCATGATTAATAAATGTATTGTTCCATGTTCGTTTGTGTATCACGCACAAGGTTTATGAGCATAGTCCAAGTCTTCTTCTCTGTTCTTAGTGTATCTCTGTGGCAGAATTACAGCGCCATATACTGGTCTGGCATGTATACTACATCATTATGCGGTTTCGTGTTGACGCGGATATCTCTTGAGACGAGGAAAAAAAAGATCGGATTGGGATAAGCTCCATCTCCGTGTGAACGGGGCCTAATACAGTGAGGTTATGTATTAATACTAGGGGTGGTTAATCTGTCTGATTTCCCGATTCGATTCGATTACGATTATTGAAGTCCCGATTCGATTACAGTCGATTTTCGATTATTAACGATTCTCGATTAACGATTATTGATTTTCCATTTCACAACAGTAAGTAGTAAACAAACTGTGTAAATCATTACTAATAAATGGTAGAAACAAACCGAATGCATGTAGCGGTTGGGATTTTCAGTTTACTACATGCAGCAGACACTCTGATTCCATGTATGGGGCACATATATATTATTCATATGACACACAAACACAAGTAGACAAGACCTTTTTAGTTCAAAATCTATGCCCCGTGTCACATCGCCTCTGCTTCTGCTGTGAGCAGCGCGGCCAGATCTGCCTCGCGCACGCGCCGAGTGTGCACAGCTCGGACTACTGTCAGGGTCATTGCGACTCCCCACCTTGCCTCCTAACTGTCCTATGAATACTTCGACCTCGTCTAACATACCCAGAGGCATTAGACAAAGTTTCCACTACAATACTGTCACCGCGATTGCGGAGAGGTGCGGTCAGAAGACAAATATACATGTCTAGCGCGGAAAAAATCTCCCGCTTCGTCCCCGCTACACTAACACGCCTGCTAATTTCGCAATGAACACTCCGACCCCTGCAAACATTGTTCACACCTCTGACATTTGGCAAAGGACCATTTACATTGGGCAAAGGATTCACCGTTTGTGCTTGGTGTACTTTCACTTTCAATATCACCGTCATCTTCTGGATACAGATATTCCCCTTCAGAATCAGTGTCCGCGAATAGAAGTCCCAACACTTCATTGCGGGTTTATTGAAGCCTTATTGATGCCATTAGATAATAATAAAAATAATAATGATAATAATAATCTAATGCCAATACTCGCTGACGTTGACAACATTGGTAAGATAAAATGGCTCACTCTCACAGTAGCTCCGCTTTTTTTTCGCACTGATTCAATGCGCTCTCGAATATTTTGTTAAGGAGCATTATGTTTTTTTGAGTCAGAGATATAGTATTACATGTCTGCTATCTGGTGCAGGGGAGGTCGCGTGAAATTTGACACCCTATTTGACAAAATCGGCCGTTTTATTCAGTGCCGTATCTTGTCGAGTAAACTCGACCATGGCGCCAAGAGGGTTAGAGCTCCTGCCATGAAAACCAAAATAAATCCACACGCTTGCTTTGAGCCCAGATGGAGCTGGGTGGTTCGGTTGGTTGCTCGCTCCTGGTTTTTCCATTTTACACACCTGTTCTGGCTTCTTGCTAACTGGAACTGGGCGCGTTCGTGACGTTCAACTCCCGGTATAATTTTTTTTTACAAAATAAAATAGTGCAAAAAAAAAAAAAAAAAAAAATCGATTTTTGAAAATTTAATAATCGATTCATACTCGTCCATATCATTCATACTCGTCCATTCACCACCCCTAATTAATACAAAATAAATAATAAAAAATAGGGATGCACGATATTGGATTTTGGCCGATATTCGATATGCCGATATTTTCAAAATAATTTTGGCCTATACCGATACCGATATATATAAACATTTTCGCCTGATATATTTAAACTTTTATTTTACTGAATAGAAATCCATGTATCTCTTCTGTACTGATTCTACCATAAATGTATTATTTTACAAATGTAGACAGACATTCACACCTGAAAAACAGGTCAATTAATTCATTTGGAGAATATCGGTTTGGCTCATCGGCAGAAATATTCATACCGATGTTGTGCCGATATTATCGTGCATCCCTAATAAAAAAATCAATACTTAAAATACTTTACTCTTAAACTAGGTTTAACTTTTTTTAATTTACGTTAAATCGCAGCAATGGTAATGTAAATGTCATGTTAACGTAGCCTTGAGTTACACTGGCAGTTACCTAAGTCCTTTTAAGACAAGTCATCCCACTCAATGGCCATCTTTGAAATGCCTCTCGGCATGCAAGTGCAACTCCTATCTCTTTGAATGGGAAAGCAATTTCATTTTTGAAATCGCCAAAGAAATTTGACAACAACTGTCATAAATGTTGTTACTTTTGCTCAAATAGAGTTATTAAAAGCTTATTTTTCAGGCTGGATCAGCCAGTGCGCATGTTCAGTCTTAAGAGCACATCTCAGAATG
The DNA here is from genome assembly GCF_023724105.1 of Carassius gibelio. Taxonomy (NCBI): domain Eukaryota; kingdom Metazoa; phylum Chordata; class Actinopteri; order Cypriniformes; family Cyprinidae; genus Carassius; species Carassius gibelio. The sequence goes on from NC_068385.1 coordinate 16,026,657, forward strand.
CTGACTGTTTCTAATGGTAGCTGCAGTGATGCGCTGACTTTACCTATTAGCAATAGGCTCTTTCGTCAAGACAGGGCTTCCTGCGATTGAGTGGCCATATTGAGCATTGCATTTTTCCCCATAGTGCCATGTCTTGGGTATTTTGTTGTCTTTGCTGTTACACACAGAGAAGTGTGAATGTCTGTCTGTGACCCTGTTGAACCTACATATGTGTGTGTTTAGTTGCTAGCGAGACTCTGCAGAGCTTGCCACAACAGACAAGATTTACACCTCTTTTCAGTCTCCATTGTGTCTTTCTCTAAGGAAGTAGTGTAATGTTGTGAATGGTTACAATGGGAGTGTGGACGTGGTGAATCTTAGTGGAGGACTGGTTTCTTAGGTTTTTAGTTACCTATTGAGACTAGAAAACAGGCAGGGACAGGACAGCCAGGGAAAAGGGCTTAATCACAGGCAATGTGAGACCATCCTGTTCCCAGCAGTTTGTAGAGGGAAAATAAAACAATAGCTGTCGGGATATGACCATGGACAAGTTTGTCTTCCAAGTACAAGTTTCAGATGATAGTCCAGATTGACTGAAACAGGTATTTCTTTTGCAAGGGTACAATATTTGCCAGGAAACCGAGATGAACCTCACAGAAATGTGCAGATTTCATCTTCAACACAACATCTGATTAAAATCTGGAACAATTAATTGAGCCAGATTTATTACCAGGTTCATTTAGAGTCTGCAGTCACACTCATACAATAAAAAGTTTAATATTGTGAAATATTATTACAACTGATTTTTTTTTTCTTTTTGAATAGGTTTTAAAATGCAATTTATGCAAATCAGAGTTTTCAGCATCATTATTCCAGTCACATTATCCTAAAAAAGTTTTTTTTAATATGCTGAAGATAATATAAGAAATTTATTATTTCTTACATATTGTTTTTGTGCAAAACCATTGATCTTTGAATAGAAAGTTCAAAAGAACAGCACTTATTTGAAATATCTATTTGAAAAAATCTTTTTTTTGTAGCATTAGAAGTATTTTTATTCTCACTTTTGATCATTTGACATGCCAGTCATCGACTTTACCAAGAAAATCATAAAAAAGACAATTTATGCTAGGAATGCTTAATATGGCGCCTCTTGTAGCAATGCTGGAAAGCAGCTTCATTCTTTGTGTATTTGCAAAACATGTTTCAAGTCTGAGCAGCTTGTGAGAAAAACTTGAGGGAAATACATTTATTATTTATAAGTTAACTTCTGAGCTTCAGTACAACAGAGCTATGGAGTCACACTGTGCTCATATTGCCAAAAAAAGTTTAATTTGGTAGACACTGCGTGTTATTTAACACTCCTCTCTCATCTTTCATTGTGTCATGTAATAACTCCAGAGTGCCTGGAAACTTTAGCGGTGATTGATTCTTATTCCCTTCCTTTTTTTTTTTTTTTTGATTGATGCTTGAGACTTTCATTTCTCTGTTCCTCAGAAGTGAGCATACTGTCATGGGAGAAGATTGTTGAAAAGATGCACAAATGACTCTTTTATGTGGATGAAATAAGTATCAGATGCAGCTGAACCAGAGACATTGACTGTACCCATCCCAGCATGTTTGAGGACCGCTTTAATGTGGAATCATCCTGTAGTGCTTGGACATCCGTCTATGGCTGTGTTCCCACAATGTGCCGTTATCTCATTGAGTCTGTGTCAGTGATTCAGTGATGGTGTGTGGTAGAGGTCGACCGATATATCGCTCGGCCGATATATCGGGCCGATATTTGTCATTTTTTAATATATCGGCATCGGCCGATATCCGTGTTTAGTAGCGCCGATTTAAAGTCAGGCACGTCGGCGGGCAGCCCCGCGTTATTGGCGCGGTGGAAAGTGCTGCTGCAGCCACTGCATGTGAAGCACCCAGAGCCAAAACTTTTGGAAGATTCAAAAACAGACCTGCGAGATAAAGGTAGTCAAAGAATTTCACTCTGTAAATGGGGTGGAGAAGTTGTCAGCTCTTACAAACACTGCAGGGTGATTGAGGGCTCCGTTACTCCGCCCCGCTCACAGACAGCACCGCGCTCGGAGAGACAGCTGTCCTGCAGCTGCCCAGAACGGTGAATGACATTTGTTCGGAAGCATGGTTTGATGCAGACAATAACCAGTTTTCCCTCCAACTCATTTGTATTTAGGGATGTCAATATTTGATAATTTTCATGATCGATCGTCGTTTAAATTAACGATCAAGTAATAACCTTAATGCTGCAAAATGCGTCTGCAGCAGTATTATTATTATGTGCAAAAGCCACTTGGAAAAAAAGCTTTCTCACCTGAATTAAAGGGGTTTTAGTATGAATAAAATGCTAGTAGCAGGACTGTAAAATGAATAAATGTGATTATGATCGTTTGATAAAATGAAGAGAGTGCGCCATACGTTTGAGATCATTTTACTTTGCTGAATGTTTTCTGTCAAGGAGACCGCTGAATGCGCCTCTTTAAATGGTTTCGTGGTGCTTGTTGTTGTATTTTGAAATGCAACTGCAATGTTTTCAAATGACACTATAGTAGTGGTGCAACGGATCATCATTGATCCGTGATCCGTTCCGATCAATATCTTCAGTTCGGCATACGCGCGACCCGCGGATTGATTTATGAAAAAAAAAAAAAGTTGCGCATGTTCAGTCCACACTCAGTGATAATGCCGAGCGGAGGAGCTTGAACGCCCCGCGCATTTTGGCTTGCCTGTCAGATATAATGATGAAGGAAAGAGGTTAGAGTGAAAAGATTGTGCCAGATCTTTATGAACAGGAGAAAAAAAAAGTTGTGGATGAGCTATCCCGATCATCCTCTGTTGCGCTCACGACAGACGGGTGGACGTCCAGGGGGACGGAGAGCTCTGTGACGATAACTGCTCACTTCATCACAGCAGACTGGGAGATGAGAAGTCCTTATTATTATGTTAAAAAGAAGATATACGAGGACGAGCGAGCGCGGGTTTGACTAGATGTATTTGGAGGTTATTGCTCACGTCTTGTTCTGCACATATCGAAATGTTTCCATATTCGCAATGTATCGAATGTTAAACTATAATATTTATTTTAATGTAAACTAGATGGAAAAAATCATCCTCTTCACATGAGCAAAAACGTCCTTGGCATAACAGCAGAGAGGACCGGTATAGGGTGTATTTAAACTGACCAGTGTAACTTTTTAAATGTTTGGTTGACTCTACTTTATTTTAATAATGAACAGACTGCGATGTAAGTTCAAAATTAGAATGCACTTTAGATGTTCTGTGTCATTTATACCAAACACAAATGTTGCTGGTTGCTAGTGTCTTCGCAGCACTACTGTTATTTATTTTTTATATATTTATTTTTTTATATTTTTCAGTTTAATTGATTTTTATTTCTAAAATTGTATTTATTTAAATGTATATTTAAGTTTACATTTATGTTCCAACAAACTTGAAAAATTCTACTTGATACATGTAAATGCTCTAAAACTTTTATGTAAATGATTGACACACACACACACACACACACATCAGTGCTCAATAAATTATGATAGGTTTAGAAAAAATGTGTTGTGCATCCACTTATTATTAGTGTGACATTTTAGCATGCAAATCAAGGGGAAAACTCCAAGATATCGGCCCTTAAAATCGGCATCACATATCAGCCATCGGCTGACCCTGACCTCTAAACATCGGCATCGGCTATAGAAAAACCCATATCGGTCGATCTCTAGTGTGTGGTGGCTGCTTGACGGATGGTTTAGTGTTGAAGGGCAGCACAAACATGTCGACTGTCTTTCCTTGCAGTCTGGCACCCTCACAAACTGGCCCCGACCCTGCTGTGAATCTGCTGTTGACTTGAGTGTACGTGGAGAAATGAACTTGGTTCTTTTTTTCTTTTTTTCTTTTTACCACAAAGTGAGAAATCCTATCACAGTGTTGCTGTGGAATCAGACTCAACCTGTTGCTAACATTTACTAGAATGACATTCTTCTTGGTTTCACTTTGCTATTTGTCATATTTCTTCGGTGAAACACCAAAAATGAAGATATTTTTGAAAAAGCTGAGGTTAAAATTTTTGTCCATACCATTATCGTACCAAAATGAGTCCATAGCAGACACCAGGGAACTTTTGGGACCCCGTAATATTCTGTTCCCACCACGCTGAAGTATAAAGACAGCTAAACATTTTCAACATTTTTGTGTAATTATAAATATTTATGTATTTTGTTAAAGATATTTATGTAAGTATTAACTTCTATTTATTTATTTGAACTTAAGTTAAATAGCTTTAATAAAATAAATACGTGAGCTTATATTTTAAGTAAACATAACTTATTTATTTTTTTATTTGTTTAAAAAAGTTTAAGTTAATTAACTTTTACGTTATTATTTTGTTACATTTAAGTAGACATTAACTTTTTTATTTATTTGTTTAAACATATCTGTTTAATGTTTAACAAAATAATAACAAGTTAATATTTTTAGTAAACAACTTAATTTTTAATTTAAACATTTAAATGAATAGTATGTTTCACAATTATTTTCTTCATCATATTGAAAGTAAACAGTAACTTTTTTTATTAAAGTGATCATATCTAAGTTTAATGTTCAACAAAATAAATACGTTAATAAGTAAACAACTTTTTATTTTTCATTAATAAATGCAAAAGTTTAAGCTAATTTCAAGTTTTGCATTTTTTTTTAATAAACAATAAACAGATGTTTTTTTATATATTTTGTTAAATATTTAAGCTATTAATTTTTATGTATTTATTTTTCTTAAACAAGGTTTTATGTATTTGTTTAATTATTCTGTTAAACATATTTACCATGTTGTTTATTCATTTATTAAGTTAAACACATTTAAATACAACTCTGTGCAGCCCAGTCAATTTTGAGATGTGAAGAGCTTTCTTGTACTGTTTTAATATACAAAAAATATTATTATTATTATTATTATTATTAATTTTTTTTTCAAGTATTGCCTGTTTCCAGCCATCATTCTGCTGGAGGAAATGGAAGTTGAGGCAAAAGAGAGTGAATATCTTAGAACTCCAAAACCACTGACGTTTTAATTAAGGGTCTTGACGCCTTGGTTGAGGATCTTCATTTTCTGGCCTTGAGATCAAACGACCCAACAGTGGAAATATGTAATTAAGGGTTTTATTATAGTTTACCCTCTGCTAAATTTCCTCAAAGTATTAATCTAGTTGGCCTTTTTCTTGTCAGAGATGCCCAAAGCTATAAAAACTGGAGTACATTTGTGATTAACAAGAACCAAAGTGAGTCATGGGGGTTGATGAAACGTTATATAACCATAGTGCACGAACTCTGGCACATAGCCTGGGGAATGAACCGGGACCGTGTTTCGTCTGTGCTAAGTGGGAAGATTTGGGGCCTCGCCAAATCTTTCAAATCGCTTCATCTCAAGTGGATTATAGCCGATAAGTGCTTTTGAAGTCATTAGAGTGACCCCTCGATCCGGATGGTTCTGCTTGTCCCTTCACCTCTGAGGGACCCGCTCTGACCTGAAGTGAATCCTCTGTGTCAGTCGGTCTCCACCAGCTTTGCTGGGCTTTGCTCCTGTTGACTTAGACAGATGTTAGATTTGGAGGGAAGCTGCTAAGCCGTGTACAGCGTGGAAATTAACTCCAGCTAAATGCAATTTTGTCACAGTGGCAGGTACTTTTGTAGGCAACATGTTTCTCATATTCATTTGACAAAAAGGAATTCGAAACAATGGTTTTTAGAAACCATGTTGTGATTTTGTTGAAGTAAAATATTATATTTAGAAGCTTATTTGACTGTCCGTCCCAATCTTCTTGGGCGTTCATGGCTGTCAGTGGTTTATTTATTTTTTGATCTATCTATCTGTCTGTCTGTGTGTCTGTCTGTCCGTCGTTCTATCTGTCTGTCATTCTATCTGTCTCTCTGTCTGTGTGTCTGTCTGTCCATCATTTTATCTGTCTGTCTGTCTATCTATCTGTCTGTCTTTCTGTCTGTCTGTCATTCTATCTGTCTCTCTGTCTGTGTGTCTGTCTGTCCATCATTTTATCTGTCTGTCTGTCTGTCATTCTATCTGTCTCTGTCTGTGTGTCTGTCTGTCCGTCGTTCTATCTATCTATCTGTCTGTCTGTCTGTCATTCTATCTGTCTGTCTGTCCATCGCTCTGTCTGTCTGTCTGTATGTCTATCTGTCTGTCTATCTATCTGTTTGTCTGTCTGTCGTTCTATCTGTCTGTCATTCTATCTGGCAGTAGAAACTATGATTTTTTTGGGGGGGATTCTTGAATAAAACAGTTCAGAAGAACAATACTGGATAATGAAATAGAAAATTCTTCATTTTTTTGTCACTTTTTTCACTGAATGCATACTTGCTAATTAAAAGTATTTATTTCTTTAAAATAAAAAATAAAATATTAAAACTTAAAAACGTTTTTCAACCTATTTTTCTGGTTTGAGGGGTGTGTGTGTGTATGTGTGTGTGTGTGTGTGTGTGTGTATATATATATATATATATATATATATATATATATATATATATATATATATATATATATATATATATATATATATATATATATATATATATATATATATATATTGCTTGTTTGCAATGGTCTCCAAAAGGGTCATAATCCAGATTCTATCCACTTTATCAAAAGAGACAGTGTGAATGCAAAGACAATACAGTAATCAAACCTATCAGGAATTGCTCACACTTGTGTTATTGACTAGCTGTACAAAAATTGCTTAATTAGTGAGGCAGAGTAATTTTTCTATATATGTATTTATGGGAAAATGTGTCTGTTAAATTTCACATTTACTGTAGCCAATATGGTGAGTTGGGTTAGAGCCTATATTTGAGTTGAAAAATTCTTCATTCTTCAATGAGGCTGATGGGCACACTCATGGTAAAGTAAATTTTTCAATCTGGTTATGTAGTAGTGTGACTATATCTAACGGAATCAGAGTAAGTTGTCTTTGTCATGCCTCTGTATCATAATACCAAATGTTCCTTGCATTCATGTGCTGTTGAAACTCAGCCAATAAACTGAAGATATTGAGTGCTAGCTTCCGAAGGCTATAAGTCTGTTTGTGTGGGTTTTATTTGCTAGGGGTTATTGCTAGTCCTGCACGCTTCTCCTGTTTCAGCTTTAATGGTTGGAGGGGCTTTATGTGCAGACCGAAAGCTGTTGATTGATTAAAGGTGCAGGTGTGGATAATAACAGGACCGGAGTGCTGCCCTACAGCATGTACATTAGCTTTAACAGATGTGAAGCATGGGGGAAATGGGACATCGTGCCACTGACCCTGAAATTATCTCCGTTTTATAATGTTTCAGTGTCCGAGTACAAAACTTTCCAATAAACGAAAAGATTAAAGCATGTTTCCACACTCTGTCATTGCTTTTTTCCCCTTTTTATTAGTATATCATCTGCAAATGTGTTTTTGACATTTGTGCAGAAAGTGCTTGCAGCCGCTGGAACCTGGAAGTATTTCCCGCTGGCTGCTTTTGCTGTATCGTGTCAAATAAAATTCCATCTGCTTTTTATTGACCTTATTATGTGTCTGGTGTTTCGACAAAGGATGTCATACAATCCTTGTGGCTTGTGCGCCCATTACGCACTCAAAAATCCACTGTCCTGAGCTCTCTTTGGGAAAATCCTCTTTATTTTTGAAGCAAAAGAAAGCAATGCAAATCCTCTTGTGTAGTGCATCTTGTTTCTTTGGGATTGATGTTATCGAATTCCACATGAATGCAGGGCTATCGTTACTGTGTGTTGGCACAGCCGAGCAAGAGCCTCATAATTGAGTTTTCTTGCAGTGTGGTTTGGAACTGTGAGCTTTCAGTACTTGACAATTGGTGTCTTGTGATTGAATTGTGGGAAACGACGAAGAATTTCCAGAATGCAGGGCCGTAAGTGTGTGCTAAAATGAAAAGTTAGGAACAGAGAGTTTTAGTAGAAGGTTGTTTAAGGGTATTCTGGGTGAGTCGAAGAGGCGATCACAGTGAATGACAGAAAGTTGTTCAATTTCGATGAGAGTTGTTGATCTCCATCGACATGGAGTCTTCAAAAAGTTGAGAAAAGTTTGACTTTATGGAAATGAGCGTCAATGATCGAAGCAGTTTTTGAAGCACTTCAAAATGAAATATCATATTTGTCAAGGCATTAAAAGGAATAGTTCACCCAATAATGAACAGCCAAGGTCAGCCAAGATGTAGATGAGATTGTTTCTTCATTGCAACAGATTTGGAGAAATTTAGCATCTCTTGCTCGCCAACCACTGCAGTGAATGGGTGCCATCAGAATTAGAGTCCAAACAGCTGATAAAAACATCACAATAATCCACAAGCGACATGACTCCAGTCCATCAATTAACATCTTGTCAAGTGAAGAGCTGTGTGTTTATAAGAAACAAATCCATCAGGATGTTTTAACTTTAAAAGTTTGTCCAACACTTCCTCTAGTAAAAAAATGTCAATACCCTGTTTTCCTCTCACATTACAATCCACTGACATATATATTCGGGCAGCAACAGTTTGAACATTTTGTTTATTATAAATGCATAGCTTTTCACCTCACGTGATGTTATTAATGTGATCCACTGTTGATCAAGTGATGAAATGCTAAATTTCTCCAAATCTGTTCTGATGAAGAAACAAATACATATTTTATAAATTTCAGTATGCCCATTTGTAATTTGATTTTAGATTTTTTTTAAAGTTATGCTGAATAAACTTACTGTGTGTGTAAACAGGGCTTGAAAACTACCAAATGTGTTTCACAAGCTTGAAATAATGGGCTGCAGGAGATGAATTGTCTCCCTCCAGCTGTTGTTCTATTGAGGAGTTGCTGGATTGAGGATCATGAAGTAACACTGAGAAATGATAGTTTCCAAACACATAATTGTATGCCTAAAGCACTTTAGATTCATGTGCCACTAATATTCAGATAATAATAATAATAAGAAATATTTTTTTACATTTAAATATTTTATTATATTCCAGTTCTAAATGATGTAAAAAATGTATGAATATGGCTGTATTAACATTTTGCTATGAATCACAAAGTTATCATATTTAGCCCAGTCGAGTATTAACATAAACATGCTGCTTGCTAAAATGAATTCTGAATAAAATATAACTTTTTCTGGCATTACCATGCAATCATTTATTCAGCATTTCTGGTTTGTGGTAAACTGGAAAATGGATTCATCTGGTATTCCAGAAATAATTTTGCATGAATTTTGCGTAATAGTTTCTGTTGTAAATGAAGCAAAGGATTTACAGGCTTTTTCCATGAGAGCTGCCGCAATAGTCGGCGGTCGCGTCCTGCTGAGAGCGAACAGTGGGGAGTCTGTGTGACTTTGTGGATGGCCGTTAACGCTGTTTTGATTAATCATTTTCTCTGCAGCCTTTGAAACTGAGGGGGAATTGATCCCGAGGCTGGAAGAAATGAAAGGGTTTATCAGCTTAAGTTGCTTGTATGAGCACGAGAGGTGGCATCTTTTGAGGACGTTCTGGATTGATGTGTCCAGGCAATTAGAGACGCTTCATACCGCCTGTGAAGTTACTGCTGTGGAAAAGCGTAGCATGTCCCATTTCCTTGTTTAGCATTGTTGGGGCAGGTTAACCATTAAGCCGGATGTCGATGCATGCTTGTGTTCAGTGTATGTAGTTCACAAGCAGATATGCTGAAGTGGAAGTTATACAGTTAGTCATTGTTGATTAAATTTTTTTATTATATTTGCCTAGTTCATTTAAAGAGCTTCTCACTGCTTTGTAAAATACATAAACTTGACATTTATTTTCTTATAGGCAGATGATTTTTCTCATTTTATTTTAGAAAGCATGTATATTTATCTGTGTAGATCTGTCGGCCTTCCTTTAGATAGAAAATAATGTCTGACTAATCTGTATCTTAAGTAAAATCAAAATTAAAGTTCAACATGGGGGAACCACAGGGCTCGATTAACTCACCTGGCATAAGTTGATTTTATTTATTTTTTAAAGGGACTAATGAAAGAGAATTTTCTTGCCCGACCAGACAAGAAGCCTGATTAAAATGTCAATAACAAAAAATATCCAAGAAAGCACTGAAATTTAGCCACCAAAAATGTTTGCGCGGAAATGATTGTGATTTTATTGCATTCAGTGTAAATGGTGATTGATACTATTTTTATGTCAGCCAGATGAGGCTCTCGCAGCCTGTCTGAGTGACAGAGAATCGTGTAATAATCAAAACAAATGAGCACAACAGCACTCAAAGTAATTCACAGAAAGTTATAGATACATCGATAGACAAAAATTATATTTATGATGTATGATTTAGGTTAGCAACATTACTCAACCAAGATGTTTCCCTGTATATCAACACGATTGCAATGTGACACTGATTTTAGTAGTTCAATAAATAAGAAGTTAAAATTAAGTGAGTTACACTTTAGGCACGGTATTGGCGGTTTTGCTTAATTTTGCACTGTTGTGTGTCCGAGCAACACAGCTGTGTTTTACTGAATGAATCCATGTTATTGAACGAATCGAGTGAGTCAGTGATTCAGTAACCCATTCATACCCGTTCACTGCCTCATTTCCGAATGAATCAGCTGTTTGAACAAATCTATTGAATTAATGACTTTACGACAGAATCATTAAAGATGTTGAGTGTTTTGAGCCAACTTTCTAGGTCTTTCATATTTCTAAATCTGTCTGTCTAGGTCAATCTAGATCTGTTTATTTATATCCGTCTGTCTCTCTAAAAGCATTTCTGAATTTCAAGTTCTAAAAGTGTATTTTGAGCCATCAATTGTTATCTTGTAAACATCAGTCGGCAGAATCATAACTAAAGGCGGGGCAACAGCAGGCCTCTCATTAACCCCTCGGCTCCTCCACCCAGCACAGGTGAGCCTGTCCTTCACCACCTGTTCATTCCTCCAGTAGCTTTAAAACGCTCCTCAGACCAGGCACTTTTGGCCCTGAATGCTGCTTCTGCCTCTCTGCCTTGGATGCCTTTCATTCAGCCGTGCTGTTCTGTTTCTGTATGCATCACTAGCTGCTGATGGAGCGAAGGTTCGTCTCTGGAAGGGGTGGATGTGCAGCTTGTTTGCTTATAGAAGGGAGGGCATGTGTAAGGACCGCCTGTTCGATTGCCAAGTTTGCCTCTTCTGCCTCCAGTAGTTCATGGGAGGGTTTGCTTGTGGCTTTAATAGCATAATATGAGCAACATCTGCTATTGGGATTGAAAGCCAGCTAGAAACTTATGTTCATAAGGAAGTGATGACTGATGTTCAAAAGGAAAGTGTTATTTCTGAAGGGGCGGTATAGAGATAATTGTTAGGTGTAAAAGGAAAGTTCCCTCAAAAATGATAATTCTGTCTTATACCATATGACTTTAGTTCATCCGTCAAACACAAAAAGAGTGTTTCTGAGAATGTCTTTCACAAAAGCATGCAGTAACTTTAAAGCTCCAAAAAAGACAAGAGTTGTGTGCTATATTCTAGTTCTTCTAAATATGATAGTTGTGCATCTCCAGTAAATTTGAGTTTTTTTTTTTTGATCTTTTATATTTTTGTATGATATAACCCTTTAAGGTAAAGACTATCAATCCAACGAGTAACAACGACATTTGAATCGGTTCAATTTAATTTTAGTTTGAGCAGACCCACAACTATGTTGTAGCATCCGTCTATATAGTATGTTTAAGATTTGCTGCTATCTGTGTTGTTATTGTTAACTAAACCCAAAACAACTATTAAAAATTTAGTCAATTTAAGTAAAGCTGGGAAAAAACTATTCAATGGAAATTAAAAATATTGTTTTAGTTAACTGAAATGAAATGTGCTAAAATTACTAAATAAATGTGAAATAAATACAGTATACAATAACAATATATTAAAGGAAAATAAAACAAAAAAATAATAATACAAATAAAAACCGTACATAACAAAAATTACTAAAACCACAATAAATGTAACAAAACTGAAAATACAAAAATAAAAGCTTATTTAAAATATTACTTGGTAAATTTAACAAATCACTAAGTCAAAATATTACGCTACTATGTCACTTGGTCATGTTGAATGTGGTTCTTAATAAGCTGCTTGCATCTACTTAAAAGAGAACATTTCCCAGCATATAACCTTGAATTACTGTCCTTTCATTAAAGCCAAGCTTCCAAGGGCTTTACAGACCGAACCGTTTCACCATTTTCTGTCGCAGAAATGATGTCACAGGGATGTTCCATGGAGAATACTGTCTGCCTGGAGAGTACGGGTTACTGAAACATGGCATCTTCTACAAACCACATCCTTATTACTGAGCAATGTCCTGCAGTGACTCAAGCTCCTCTAGAAGATCTCTGTGCAATCGCTGCACTCAGAAGGTTGCATCAAATAGAGTCCAGACGAGTGCTGCTTGACTGCGTGGGTGGCGTTATATGGGGGGTGGGTGGTTGAGCATTAGTAAAATGCCTCAAATCCTCACTTTAATAACCCATAAGCCCCTTAACACTAATTACAGCTTGATACACTAATCAGTGTCTGTTTATGTTCCTCTGCTGCAGAGTAGTATAAATATTAAAGAAATCCTCTCAGATGGGAACAAGGCGCCAAACTATTGTACATATAGTTGCAGTCTTATATAGTCGTAAACAGAGATTCTTATCCAAGATCATATCTCCTGTTTCTTGTCCCTGCAGAGCTCTGTTAGATGAAATATCGCAGAGGTCAGGACTTGTACACTTGAAGACTGACCTGAATTGCTCAAGTCTGCTGGGAATGGATTCGTAACTATTGTTTTGAGTCCTCCTGGAAGTACAGAGCTCCGGGGAAAGCCCACCATACGTCATTTGATTTCATAAGCTTATCATATATTTATGGTCAAAAATAAATAAATAATAATTTTTGCAGTTTTGCCTTTAAAGATAATGTATTAAAATGATACATTTTGTGAGACGGTTGATATGAGTGTGTTGTGCTTTAAGCATGATCCAAAGGTCTTTTTTGGTAAGGAAATTTATAGCTAACCTTTTTAATTTGTTGAATATCTGTCTGTTTAATGTACACTACTATTCAAAAGGTTGGGGTCAGTAAGGTTTAGTTGGAAGTGAATAATTTTATTCGACAAGAACACATTAAAGTGACAGTTGTAATGTTACAAATGTTTTTTTTTTCTTTTCAAATAAATGCTGCTTTTTAAAGAGGATTGTATCACTGCTCCACAAAAATATTGGTTGTACCTATAGTAAGAAATGTTTATTGAGCACCAAATCTGCACATTAGAATAATTTGTGAAGGATCATTTGACAGTGATAATTCAGCTTTGCAATCACAAGAAGTAATGACATTTACTGAATTTTTTATTTTTTTTTATCAAACAAATGCAGCCTTGGTGAGTATAAGAGACTTCTTATAAAAACACCTTTAAAAGAAAATCTTACCAACCCAAACATTTTGTGTATGACCATAAACCCTGTGACCAGTGAGGAGGTTTGGCTATATATTAATTTTGGGTTGAATCTAAAATTCTCCATCTGGAAAGTTTGCTGTCATGTTTTAATGCACCCAGTTGAATGGTGTCTTTTGTGCTAATGTGTGTATGAGAGGGAGAGTCTGTAGTCCAGAGAGGTGGGTGTAGAAGGTAGTGTGTAGATGGAAACAAAGGCATCCCCTCGAGTGAATGACCAGCCATTCTTCATTCTGCCTCAATTCATTTTATTATGTTGGCTTGGCAACAAGCCAACATACTGTTATGCTATTTAAACTTATTTTTATTTTTATTATTATTATTCTTCTGAGAAAAAAATTCTGAACGCTACTCCTCCTAGGGCTTTAAAGCCACAAGCCCCAAACTCGGCAGACACCTGCGGGATAGAGGGGTGGTGTGTGCTATATCTTTTCAGAGTGATCAGACTTAAAGTTTTTTTTTTATTAATTTTTAAATGTAAAAAAAAATAAAAAAAATTGCGCCCCTACAGTTGCAATGACATTTAGGGGCGGAGTCGGGTTTCGTTTCACTTTTAAACTGGTTAAAAATACTGCTGCTCAGCCCAGGCTGTCTACACGGAGCCGAGAACTAGCGAATTCATTCTTATTTAAGACCTTTTAAAAACGCGATTACACGCAATCCACACGTTAGAACACACCAAGAGCTAAATTCAGATGTTTCTGAACTGTTTAAAGTAATAACATTATATATTCGCGGCAGCCAACTGCTCGCGAGCTGGCAATGTATTTCTCTGAACACTTGAAGTCCACAGAGAATTTACAGCCTTTCACATTAAAACACTGCAGCGAAACGGCACAAAACAATTAGAATAATATATTAAATGGTTTTAAAGTAGTTTTGGCCACTGTCACGCTGGTCTTAGCTGGTTTCTAACTGAATCATCAGGCTGAACATCACAGCGAGCTCGCCATGTATTTCTCTGAACACTTGAAGTACACATTTACAGCCTTTCACATTAAAACACTGCAGCGAAACGGCACAAAACAATTTGAATAATATATTAAATGGTTTTAAAGTAGTTTTGGCCACTGTCACGCTGGTCTTAGCTGGTTTCTAACTGAATCATCAGGCGGAACGTCACAGTGAGCTCGCGCGTCAGCCCCGCGCTCCGGGAAACAACTGAGCAGCTGATGGCGCGTGTGCACGAGAGAGAGCCGCGCGTATCGCGGACAGGGACAGCAACACTGAACAGAGCTGCCGTTCAGGACGTTCACTTCCTCCTGGACCTGAACGAACAAATTCAAATCGCAGTTTAAATAAACAGAAAAAAGAGCGAAAAGCAAAAGAGCTCAATTCAGCAGCGCGGTGTTCTGGTGTTCAGGGAGCAAGCAGAGACGCGTCTCAAAGTCTTCTTGCTTTTGTACCGACAACAAATACATACAAAATATGTCGAAATACCCGTGTTGGAAAGTGTGTTCGAATAAATATGTGGTTATGTCTTAAGTGAAAGTAAAGATTTGCAAAAAAAAAAAATCGGATGTGTATCATCATAATGGATGCGTTTGTCTCTTAAAGGGACCGCGCCTAATTTACTAGCTCTGCTGTCAGAGTCTTTAATGTATGAAAATGAAAGTAAATCACTCACTGCTCTTGACTGAATTACCTTGTAGTACAAGAATTTATCCAAAGTCAATCCAAAAATCAGATAGAATTGTTTTACTAGTGGGTGCAGGCCACTAGTTCATTTATGTAAGTGAGTATGGCAAAATAGTGATCTGTGAAATATTATACCCACTAATTCTTCATACAGTAGGCTACCAGTGAAATTTATTTAAAAAAATAATAATTAAGGACCTGCCCATGTTTTGCTTAAGTGTTTCTTTCTTTACTTGTTAATGCAACCTTTTCACACCACAGACTGAACCAAATTAAGCATTTCTTGCTTGGTAACTGTTCAACAAAGTATTGATAGTTGTGTAAATATTGTCATACTGACAGTCTGAAGTTTTGGTTGATTCCATTACATATCTTTTTATCAAAGTTATCCGAAATTATCAATATGAATTTGTTCTGAGTTATTGTCATATATTATTACCAGTTTCTAAACTACAGCAAATAAACTGTGATTATGTGAGAAATGTTGAAGGTGTCTGAATACATTTTGGTTTGATTGTGTATTTTATCTTACAGTGAAGACTATGCAGTGCTATTTTACATTAACAAAAACAAACTTAAAAAAAGTAAACATTATGTAAATAGCACAAATAAATAAATAGAATGAACATACAGTACAAATTAAACAATTTTAAACAGTGTGTAACTGCATCATCTATACAAACCATTGTGCTTGGACCCCTTATGATCTCCTTGATTTAAAATGCATTGTTTCAGTAATCTTGTGTGTCGTTGCCCACAACGCGACGGTGGCAGGACTGTGAAATACATACACGAGAAAAATAGGCATGACTTATTTCACATCCAGCTAGACAACCCTGTCATAGCTGTTATCATAGCCCAGGCTTTTTATAAAAAAAATAAAACAGCAAGGGAGCATGGAAAAGACTGTTGCAGGTGTATTTTTTTATGGCATTATTATTTGTATTAATTTTGCAGCGGGGCAACTCAATGTTGGGCACACAAGTACTTTGGCTCTTTTGCTCCATGGCCAAGATGGCCAAGCCAACATCAAAGTTAGTTCACTAACTTTTAATTCTAGTTCTATCTGTTGTCCCCCGGCTGTGAGCGCAGCCAAACTAAATATCTGGCTTGGCCTCAGCACATGGAATGTTTCTAAAGGGAAAAAGCAAAGTGGCTTATGTAAGTGCAGGGATGGATATATATGCAGCAAACTGCCTTTTGTTGCAGTGTTACATTGAATTAGTGTTATTAGTGCATCTGTTTTTTGAGAATGACTTAAATAGTTGTCCTTTCACAAGGAATGGGGGGAATTACTAGAATACTTTGGTATGAGTTTTTTTCTTTTTTTTTTACATCACAGTGATTGTGCATATATGTATTAATGTAGATCTTTAATAATCTGATGAGTTTAAAAGAAAAGGACTTCTTATTTTAAATTGTTTTATTTTTTAATTTAATTAAATTTAATACCATTTTATTTTATTTCTGGAGGCATGTCACAAACAGAACAAAACATTTGTGCGTCAGTTTGATCTTTCACACTACAAACTGCAGGTGTTGCCTGTTCTGTTTCCTCCGGCGGTGAACTCAACAATAAAAGTTTCAGCGGTATGGTTTTGGTTTCCAGACTCTTGCTGTGCCATTCCTTTCGCTCTCTTCCCTGTTCCCATTAGTTTCTCCCCAAGCCACCCCCCGCCACTTGTTGAAAAGATAGGCGAGCTTGAAAGGCAAGCTGGCTGACCTACAGTAGTATTTAATTGGGCTACCACTGCCTCATTACTATATTTCATGCATGCATCTATGGGAAAAATTCAAATCAGAGGTGACTGACTGAGGAAGTCTACACCAGTTTACACACTGAAGTTTACACTAAGTGGTGGAATTTGGGTTGTGGGTTCAGGTTTTTGTGGTCTGGGATTGCATCCTTTTGAATCAACGGTGCAGTAAAGGACTTGAAAAGAAAGTCCTATGAAGCCGATAATTTCCCCACTTCCACCTTGGCTCTTAAATCTCAGTTAGGTATTTGCATTTTCAATCTAAGAATGTCAACATGCATCACTCTAGGTTTCATGTCAATGGCACTAAACACCATTTGCTACTAATTGCTTTCATCATATGGGGAAGAGCGGCATGAACAGTCCTCAACACACTGGGTCATGACGGAAATCCATTCTTGTACTGCATTTTTATGTCTGTTTCTTTTGTGTGTCTTGTGAAGAACGATGTCTGAGGCTCTCATTCTCTGTTGTTGTTCCTGGGGGTCTGTGCCATTTGAAACATAAATACTTTTAAAGTTTAATGGTCTGCAGGGGTGAGTATCCAAGAGTGAGAACAGACACTTAAGTGTGGAGAGAGCCACTTAAAAGTTTACTACGCATGAGTGAGGAGAAAAGGGAAATGGGGGAGACCTGAAAACACACTTTGTGTTTTCTCGCTTACCGACTGATCAGTCTCCCAAGAGTGTCTCCTTTAGCATGGAAACAAAGGAGTTTAAGGTGGCCTCTTTGTCCCAGTGCTTTTCCTTATTTTCTAATCATTTCTTTCAAGTCTTCTTTTCTTTTCCTGTGTCTACCTTTTGCTGTTTTTCTCATTTTTATTTTCTATTCCCAATTCTTTTGCAGGAATTTTTATGAAAATTAATTTAAGTAATTAACCAGTCTAGTTCCCACTCTCCTGCTGGTCCAGCTTCATTCCAGAATGACAAGATGAATTAGCTTTCTTTCCTTGTAAAAACACTGGTATGATTATGATGACAACATGTATTTGCTATAAGTGGAAGGAGCTCAAGGCCTGTGAGATAATTGCATTCACAGATTGGAAGGATTTGCTTCTTAGTTGCTGTTCTCTGGTCTAGGGCCCTGTCCCAAATGTTGTCCTAAGACCTTGTGGTCCTCTGCTTATTGGTGACGTAATACCGCATAGACTGTCTGGTGGAAGTCTGCACCAATTTGGGTTCAGCAAAAAGCCTATAGTGACAGCACCCTGAGCACCCTTAAGAATCATAAAATGACACATGGGTTATGTTGAGGTCTTTACAGTGGCCACCGCAAGCCTGCTAAAAGGTATACATCATGTCTTTTACAACCTATCCTAGTAGCCAGAAACTCATAACTGAAACCAACCTTTCCAACACAAAGTCATCGCTTTACCACAATGGCCTAATCCCTGTGAAAGACAAGTTTCCTGGACTTTTAATAGACTGTTGAGAGTGCTCTGCTAGACTCTACTAACCCACCCTTCATTGCTGGAAGGTTTCCCGTCGCTCAGAGGAGTTGATGTTCTCTTATGCTTTGAATGCAGCTATGCAACCATTACACAATTTCTCAGGCTTGAACAATAGACCATCACGACCGGCCCCCATAATCCCCATTTCTTCCATCTAATTCATTCACCACTAAACCCTAAAGGCCAGGCCCCCTGCAGTCCCATCAACTCCAGTGGATACCTGCATTTGTAACCAGCCGCAGTGACCTTAAATTTCACATTTTGGCTACTCCATTCTGTGCATTTGGCTGCATGTCAGGTTCAAAGTCAGGGGGAGGTGGATGAGTGTCTTGAAGTGAAAATCTGGTGTGTGGAAACAATTATGTCTCCTTGCCAGTTTATTGATCCAAGCAGCAAGCCATTTGGTTTGCAGGTTTGGAGGATGGACACAAGGATTGTTTGAGGGGAACTTTGGGCGGAATGCCAGTTGTATTCCATGTCAACTCTCGGTGGGGGAACCACACCATGTTTGACCAAGACTCGATGCATCCTGCTGGCATGCGTGCACATTATGCATGTTAACAATTTTTTTTACCTGCCATTCCTTCTATACCTTCCATTTTACCAAATTTTCAATGCACCTGCTACTGTTCTCTTAAACTTAACTTTTAAATATCATTCTTGAATGCTTTCTTATGCCTGATGTGTCCTGCATTAAAATTGGTTTCTGTTTGACTGAGCACCCTGCAGAGTTTGCAAAAGAGTGTGGGAAGTGTGCGGTGTAATCTTAGTGCACCTCAGACAGATGTGTTATTGAACAGAAGGAGTGTATCTTCAGTTGTGTGTGGATTACCTCTTGGGTTAAGCCTTTCTGTTTAACCACAGCCTTCAATGAACCGTGGGGGTCTGCGCTGTCTGAGCACTTTGACAGGTGTCAGGGATTAAACTTGCATTCTGGACACAGGCAGATTGCTCTCTCACTTTTTCCCCACCACCCCAGTCAGGCTGTTTCCAGACTTCATTAAAAATGTAATTATTCACTCATTAAGTGACTCAGTTTATAAGTGTTATATTTGCTTTTTTTCTGTGAAAATGGAGAGTTGGCAGTGATAATTATAGATTAAGGCAAGGGGCAGGGGGTTATGGGAATTGGAGCGTTGAAGAAAGGTGTGGGATGCACTATTCTGATTGGCTGCTGGAATAGTTGGTTCACTGGTACACAGTGATGGTGGCCAGTTTATTGGGCTGAAAGACTCAAAGATTGTCTTGTTCCCACTGTGGATGTTCCAATGTCATGACAACATTCTTATTGGTAGTACATTGAGTGCTGGACAGTGCTGAAGCTGGCATAACTGTCAATCAATAGGAGAGTGCTTTATGCTCTTTTCCACTAACTGGGAATAGGCTGTCCAGCAATCTAGCTTTTTGCCATCTAGTTTTGTTTTTAGTGGCAGTGTAGCCAAATTGCATCACTGTTTTGAAAACTTTGTGGTGAGGACATTATTGGCTTGACTTTAGTGGTTCCTGGTTCGAGACCAGCAGGTTTGAGTTGTCATTCACACTGCCAGGAAATATTTTACCTCACGTTACCAAGTCATTGAGCTGATTGGACGCTTGTAGGCATTTCTGGTTCTAGTTTCTGTTGTAACAGTTCTATATGTAACTCGGATATTATTCCATATTGACACTAATTTTTATCTTACCAAAAATTAGGGCTGCCCTCGGATAAAGATTTTTCTAGTTGACTAGTAGTTTGTTCATTTTAAGCAATTAGTCGACTAATTGCATGTTTATTAAATAAACCATATAATTCACAATAATGAGCCTTTAATTTCCTATGTGCCTATGTGCCAGATTTGTAATGTATCTATCAGCCATTAACTATAACATAATTGGAGAGTTATGTTCCTATGAATAAGTTTTTCTCATCCTGATTTTGTCCCTTTTAAGATAAAATAAACTCATGATAAAGAGACATCCTCTGAAAAGGGTGTCAGGACAGATGAGGACCCAAGAGCGGAATGAGGCTGGAGAACAGAGTTTTATTTCAGAGGACGACTTAACGTCAAAAAACAAAATAAAACAAAAACCCCTCAAGGAGGGGAGAAAAAGTCTTGACTTCACGCTGCTCAGCGGGCAGGTCGAGCGCTCAGCCTCCGCGAACGCCAGGAGAGAGGGAGCAACAAATCCAACAATGGCAGGCAGGAGAATAGTCGGGCAGACAAGGGGTCAAGCGAGGTGCAGACAGGGCTGAGAACGGCGGGCAGTATCAGAGTCAAAAACAGTCCAGATCGATAACCAGAAGAGCGGTCCGAAATCCTCTGAGGGCAAAACACAGGTTACACTAACTGGGCAGACAAACCAACCAGCAAACTGACCAGAACAGGACAGAACCGAAGCCAAAAGGTCACAGAACACACTGACAAGGAAGGGTGAAAACCAAGCAGAATAAATAGGGTGAGTAATGAGATAAAGGGAACAGGTGAGTAATGAGATAGAGGGGGAACAGGTGCATCAGAAAAGCCGCAGCCTAGATTGCAAAGCGAGATCAGCTGGCGCTAGGGCGAAGGGAAGAAAATCCAGAAAAATATAAAAAATCAGAGAGAAAGAAAAAAAAGTAAAGAAAATGAAAACAAGTGTAGAAAAATGAGTAGAAACGAAAAAATAAATATAAAAACGAACGAAGTAAGAAAAAGGAAGAAAAAAGGACAGATCATACCCGAGTCCTGACAGTACCCCCTCCCCCAGGAGCGCCTCCCGGCGCTCCCGAGGAAGGGCGGCGTTGGTGAAACTGGTCGATGAGCGAGCGGTCCAGGACGTCCCGGGCTGGAACCCAGCATCTCTCCTCCGGACCGTACCCCTCCCAGTCCACTAGGTACTGATATCCCCGCCCACGGCGTCTGGAGTCTAAGATTCTCCTAACCCTATATGCAGGAGAACCGTCAACCATAACAGGGGGAGGGGGGGCGACAGGGGAAGACACAGTAGGAGAATGGGGGGAACGCAAGACAGGCTTAACTTTGGACACATGGAAGACAGGGTGCACACGACGAAGAGAATTGGGCAACCGGAGACAGACCGTCACCGGGTTGACGACCTTGGCAATGCGGTACGGCCCCACGAACTTAGGTGCCAACTTTCGTGATGGGACTCTCAGTGGCAAATCCTTGGTGGAGAGCCACACGCGTTGTCCGCAGACATAACGGGGCGTCAACCTTCGGTGGCGGTCTGCGGCAGCTTTAACGCGTCCCCTAGCTCGGAGAAGCGCCTCCCTGGCCCTCCTCCAGGTGCGGCGACAACGCTGAACAAAAGCCTGAACCGAGGGGACAGCTGCCTCGGAGCCCTGGGAAGAAAACAGAGGAGGTTGATAACCCAGACTACACATGAACGGGGACATACCTGTAGACGTCACCGGTAGCGAGTTGTGAGCATATTCTGCCCAGGTGAGTTGATCACTCCAGGAGGAGGGGTTATGGGATGCCAGGCAGCGGAGCATCCGACCGAGATCCTGGTTGGCGCGCTCGGTCTGGCCGTTGGTCTGTGGATGAAAGCCTGACGACAGACTCGCAGAGGCTCCAATCTGTCGACAGAACTCTCTCCAAAAATGTGAAACGAACTGGGGCCCCCTGTCAGAAACCACGTCCTCCGGAAGGCCGTGAATCCGGAAGACGTGATCAATGACCACCCGGGCCGTTTCTTTAGCCGAGGGGAGTTTAGGAAGAGGAACGAAGTGGACCGCTTTGGAAAAGCGATCCACCACAGTGAGAACCACAGTATTGCCACTGGATGGAGGGAGTCCAACTACAAAATCCAGGGCAATATGGGACCAGGGGCGGGATGGGATGGGAAGCGGCATTAACAGACCAGCGGGAGGAGAATTAGAGGATTTATTCTGAGCACAGACCGGGCACGCCCCCACGAACCGGCGAACATCCTCCGCCATGGCAGGCCACCAAAACCGCTGGCGAATGGCTGCCAGCGACCTCCTCACACCTGGATGGCACATGATTTTGGAGGAGTGACCCCACTGGAGAACGGCGGAGCGAACTGACCTGGGCACGAAGAGCAGGCCGATGGGACACCCCGCGGGCACTCCGACTCCCCCCTGCGCTCGTCTGACGAGCTTCTCGATTCCCCAGGTAAGCGCCCCCAGCACGCACCGCGGAGGTATAATAGTGTCAGGGGGCGGGTCGCCTGGAGAAGCGAAAAGACGAGACAGCGCATCGGGTTTAACGTTCTTGAACCCGGGTCGATAAGAGAGGGTGAAGTCAAAGCGCCCGAAGAAGAGCGCCCACCGAGCCTGTCTGGCATTTAGCCGGCGTGCAGACCGAATGTATTCCAAATTCTTGTGGTCAGTCCACACCAGAAATGGAACGGCTGCTCCCTCCAGCCAGTGGCGCCACTCCCCCAAAGCCAGTCGAACAGCCAACAACTCGCGATCACCGATGTCGTAGTTTCGTTCTGTGGGAGACAAACGGTGTGAAAAAAAAGCACAAGGATGTAATTTGTTATCCAGGGGGGATACCTGGGAGAGCACGGCACCGACACCAACCTCTGACGCATCCACCTCCACCACGAACTGCCGGGAAGTCTCTGGAGTTACCAGGATGGGAGCTGAAGTAAATCTGCGTTTTAATTCATCGAACGCCGCTTTGGCATCCGCTGACCAACGGAAGTTGATCCTGGTGGAGGTTAGCGCGGTCAGAGGGGCCGCCACCTGCCCGAAGTTCCTGATGAATCGCCTATAGAAATTGGCGAAACCCAGGAACCGCTGTAACGCCTTGCGGGAATCAGGAGTCGGCCATTCGGAGACGGCTCTCACCTTCGCAGGGTCCATGCGAATCCCCCCTACCGAGATGATGTGGCCCAAGAACGAAACTGACTGAACGTGGAACTCGCACTTCTCCGCCTTAACGAACAGCCGATTCTCTAACAGCCGCTGAAGCACCTGTCTGACGTGCTGGACATGATCCTGAACAGAAGAGGAGAAAATTAAGATGTCATCTAAATAAACAAAAACGAACCTGTCGATCATGTCCCTCAGCACGTCGTTGACAAGTGCTTGAAAGACAGCTGGAGCGTTGGATAAGCCGAAGGGAAGAACCCGGTATTCAAAGTGCCCGCGAGGCGTGTTAAACGCGGTATTCCATTCGTCCCCCTCCCTGATCCGCACTAGATGGTAAGCATTGCGAAGATCCAATTTCGTGAAGAACTCGGCCCCCTGCAAGAGATCGAAGGCCGAAGACATCAGCGGCAGAGGGTACCGGTTCTTAACTGTGATGTCATTCAACCCCCGATAGTCTATACAGGGGCGCAGAGAGCCATCCTTCTTCTTCACAAAAAAGAACCCCGCACCGGCCGGAGAAGAAGAGGGACGAATAATACCGGCTGCCAGAGAATCACTTAAATACTTCTCCATCGCTTCGCGTTCTGGCGCGGAGAGAGAATACAGCCGCCCGCGAGGCGGAGAAGCCCCAGGGAGGAGATCGATGGCACAGTCTTACGGTCGGTGAGGAGGAAGAGATACAGCCCGGGACCTGCTGAAGACCGCCCGCAGATCATGGTAGCAAGCAGGAACTCGAGAAAGATCCGCCTCCTCCTCCTGTAGGGAAACAGAAACAGAGACCGGGGAGAAAGCAGACTGGAGACAATGTGTATGACAATACTGACTCCATGACAAAACTACATTGTCTGCCCAGTTAATGTTCGGCCGTGGCGAACGAGCCAAGGATGACCCAATACCAAAGGGACAGATGGAGAGTCACAGACTAGGAATCTAAGGTCCTCCCGGTGGTTCCCGGAGGCAAGAAGACTCACCGAATCAGTGATCCGCGAGATCTGCATAAGTGGCCTGCCATTGAGTCCATGAGCGACTATAGGTGACTGCAGGGATTGGATGGGTATATCCCGAACGCGAGCCCACTCCTCATCGATGAAGTTGCCCTCTGCTCCTGAATCAACGAGTGCTGAAGCCTTAAACAGAGTGTGTTTAGTAAACAGAGGCACAGACAGAAAAGTGCGTGACCTGTGAGCAGGGGAAATGGCAGTACCACTCAGATTAACGCTCTGTGGCGAACGAGCCGCCTTAGCTGGACAGGAGTGAGCTCGGTGCCCTTGAGCCACGCAATACAGACAGAGACCCTCCAACAGGCGGCGCTGTTTCTCCTTGGGCGTGAGGCGCAAGCGATCCACCTGCATAGGCTCACACTCCTCGGTAGTCTGGGATGGAGGGACGAACGTAACAGGCTCGGAGTCGGCTCGAACTCGACGGCGAAGCTCTCTCCTGGCGTCTATGCGGAGGGACAGGCTGATAACATCGTCCAATCGTTCTGGAACCTCGCGGGAGAACAGTTCATCCTTGACTGAGTCATTGAGACCCTCTAAAAAGCGAGCGATAAGGGCCTCGGCGTTCCATCCACAGGTAGCGGCCAGGGTACGGAACTGCACGGAGTAGTCTGCCACTGAACGCCTGCCCTGTTGAAGGCGCGCTAACAGTTGGGATGCCTCCTTGCCGAAAACAGACTGATCAAAGGTCTTGACCATCTCCTCCTTAAAGGAACTGAAGTCCGAACAGCACGCGGCCTGTGACTCCCATACCGCAGTCCCCCAATCACGTGCTCTACCAGAAAGCAGGGATATGACATACGCCACCTTGGAGACATCTGACGCGTAGGTTCGAGCTTGAAGGGAAAACACCACCTCGCACTGAATAAGGAAAGCTTTGCAACTAGTAGGCTCACCGGAATACACGGGGGGGTTGTTCACTCTCGGCTCAGAGGAGGAAGCGGACGGGAGAGGCCCGGGAGGCGGAGAAGGGAATTCCTGACGAGTGAGACGATCGAGACGACCCACTAGATCCGTGATCTGAGCCGACAAGGCATCCACAGAGTGACGGGTGGAAGAGAGTTCCATCTCATGACGGCCCAGCATCGCTCCTTGATGCTCCAAAGCCGCCTGCCAAGTCGGGTTCTCCGCTGGGTCCATTCTTGGTCAGTGTGTGGTGTCAGGACAGATGAGGACCCAAGAGCGGAATGAGGCTGGAGAACAGAGTTTTATTTCAGAGGACGACTTAACGTCAAAAAACAAAACAAAATAAAACAAAAACCCCTCAAGGAGGGGAGAAAAAGTCTTGACTTCACGCTGCTCAGCGGGCAGGTCGAGCGCTCAGCCTCCGCGAACGCCAGGAGAGAGGGAGCAACAAATCCAACAACGGCAGGCAGGAGAATAGTCGGGCAGACAAGGGGTCAAGCGAGGTGCAGACAGGGCTGAGAACGGCGGGCAGTATCAGAGTCAAAAACAGTCCAGATCGATAACCAGAAGAGCGGTCCGAAATCCTCTGAGGGCAAAACACAGGTTACACTAACTGGGCAGACAAACCAACCAGCAAACTGACCAGAACAGGACAGAACCGAAGCCAAAAGGTCACAGAACACACTGACAAGGAAGGGTGAAAACCAAGCAGAATAAATAGGGTGAGTAATGAGATAAAGGGAACAGGTGAGTAATGAGATAGAGGGGGAACAGGTGCATCAGACAAGCCGCAGCCTAGATTGCAAAGCGAGATCAGCTGGCGCTAGGGCGAAGGGAAGAAAATCCAGAAAAATATAAAAAATCAGAGAGAAAGAAAAAAAAGTAAAGAAAATGAAAACAAGTGTAGAAAAATGAGTAGAAACGAAAAAATAAATATAAAAACGAACGAAGTAAGAAAAAGGAAGAAAAAAGGACAGATCATACCCGAGTCCTGACAAAGGGATTCTATCTTATACAGTGCCTTTGCTCCTAACCCTTTGTTGCATTAGGTCTCTGGCGGTATAAACAAGTCTTAAAGGACTTGGTGCAGAGACCACACACTTTTCTGGTGTAAAAGTGTAGATTGTTTATGCTTTCGTGCTGGTGAGGGTGTTCTTGTATTAATCTACATCAAACAAAGTCATTTACAACAGGCTGATCTGTTTACAGTGTAGGATAGTGAGAGCCTTTCATCATAATTACATGCTATTGATTGCTTGCCGAGCTGACATTGGACTGCCTCAAAGAATGTGGTTGTCAAGAAAAAGAAAGAACTTGGGTACTCACAGTATTGTTTTCTTCTGGTTAGGAAGCGATGTGATGTTGGCCTGTGGGTATGTGATAAAATTGTAACCTGGCAAGTGGCAAGATAATTCTGGGTATTCAAAGCTTCGAATTGGAGATAAAGTATTACCATTTTATTAGGTTTCCCTAGCTTAAGCAAGTGTATTGTTCCTTGTCCTTCTGCTGTCAGGACGTACAATGGCCCACATCATCCGTCTAACAGAAACCAGAATCACTCAGACTTCATTGCAGGAATGCTGGTTATGACCAAAATAATTGTATTACAAATCCTCTGTCTTTCTCTTTGGCTATCTTATATTCTCCGATATAAAGCCACAGGGATGCTAAAAGGCCCAGGGAAGGAGCAGATCTCTACGGTAAGCTCCAAATGAATAGCTACGGTTTTAATTTGGAGAGGATCGTGTCTTGGCTTGGTGTCTGTTTGTGAAGGGTGGGGGAAAGAAGTCTTGGGTTATCTGAGTTCAGAACTAATCTCTCTTATGATAATCACAAACTCCCTGAAAATATGAACCGGGTCTCATATGGTTGTAATTTAGACAGAGAGAAAATGATTTTGCACTGCTGTGCTGCTAGCTCACTTAGATACTTTACTTACATAAAAATGACTGTTTAAATAAATCCGAATGGCTGTAGTGGCTGAATTGGTTGTAGTGGGTTAAACAGCATGTTTTATGGTCGGACCAGTGCCTCTTGCTATCCCTATTCATGAAAGCACAAAGGGGGGGGATTTACAGGGGATGACCGCTGTTAGCAAACATCCTGTCGAATTATCCCTGGAGACCAAAACCAAAAAAATTAAATATTAGCACATGAGACTGGTGTTCAGGTGAAGGAAATGGTGGAAGAACTGTTGACTTACAGACAAAGAAAGCACAGCATGAATGAGCAGTGATGAACCTGATCCAGTGAGCTGTTTATGTGAGGGAAGGCTCAATCAAAGTTCGTGAAGATCGAGCGAACATGTCTTCTGTACGTGCCTGCAATGGTCCTTTGTGAGTTTTGTTGTTAGGCTTGTGCAGTCAGCTGAGTTTCTCCGTTAAACTGCCAGGCCGTTTGCATTGTCTGTGAGCTCATTACAGGGATACACTGTGCTTTGTTTTGTAGTGAAGGCTTTTTCTTTTCTAGTAAACTTGGCAGATGGAAGCGAAACCCCTTAAGAGTCCCTTGTGAAGTCCGGTTTGAACTGAACCAGTCCAGATCAACCCATTAGCTGCTGCAACTGCATACAATGAAAAAGACCACCCAGAATCATTTCAGGGAACAATGTTGCACAAGTGAACATTGTACCGCTCAAAAAAAAAAAAAAAAATCCACATCCACATGCTTTTCAGCTGTCTTGTTGGCTGAGATAAAACCACATACAAGCCAGAGAGCAGAAGATGACAATTGGATGCCTGATGACGACAGTTGCTGGGCTGGCTGACTGGATGAACAAAATGAAACAGAATTGATATATTTGATAGATTTTAGGGCTGCCAAAGTTAATATGCTCATTTTTCACAATTGCGATACTTTCAGCATTATCAAACATTAACTTTTTAAATTACTTGTCAATTATCATTAAATAAATTACTAATTATATTGATATATTGACAACCCAAATGTATCCGTGATATGTCCTAAATAAATGCATCTGGACTCAAGACTACTTGAAATGTAATCGTTCCTGCTTTTGTGTTGGTGCAACAGCAACCCCTTCCCCCTCTTACTCCAGCATGTCCCACAATCCCCTGGGAACAATATAAAGCCAGTCTTCATGTACGTACAGATGTCGGTTTCGCTTCTGTCTGACGGTGCATATGTATAGAAGGAAATGTTTCATCCCGTGGCTGCTCGTGTGCATTACGGTAAATGCCATTTTAAAAGCTTTTTGGGGGCAGTACACAGGAAATGGTTAGTTGACTCAATCCTGTTAGTGTGGAACAGCATTTAATTAGATCCGCTTGAAGCAGATGAGGCTGACACTTCTAGTTAAATAGGACCTGCATGTGATACACGATACAACATGTCTTTAGGTCTTCAGATTTAGGTATAAAACAATAAATGAGAAGCAGATCAGTTCTACTTTTGTGACTGTTCCGACTGGCTGTTTGTAAATGTTTACATTTTGATTAAAGATTTACATCATAATAAATAATACAGTTGCATTTAGCGATTAAAGTAATACAGT
Organism: Carassius gibelio; assembly: GCF_023724105.1. Classification (NCBI taxonomy): domain Eukaryota; kingdom Metazoa; phylum Chordata; class Actinopteri; order Cypriniformes; family Cyprinidae; genus Carassius; species Carassius gibelio. Next base: position 16,055,212 of record NC_068385.1, read on the forward strand.
AGTTCACCTAAAAAATGCCATTTAAGTTGAGTAAATGAGTAAATGAGTTTGTTTCTTTCATTGCAACAGATTTGGAGAAATTTAGCATTGCATCACTTCCTTACCGGTGAGTCCTCTGCAGTGAATGGGTGCCGTCAGAATGAGAGTCCAAACAGCTGTTAAAAATGTCCAAATAATCCACAAGTAATCCACATAGACTCATATTTTGGCCAGAAGTGACAGTTTACTGTTAAAATTACTTGGTGATGCATTTGTTTCTTACAAACATGCAGCTTTTCCTTTTATAAGACCTTAATTGATGGACTGGGGTCGTGTGGAATACTTGTGGTTCATTGTGATGTTTTTATCAGCTGTCTGGAGTCTCATTCTGACGGCACCCATTCACTGCAGAGGATCCATTGATGAGCAAGTGATGTGATGCTAAATTTCTCCAAACCTGTTCTGCTAAAGAGACAAAATCTCCACATTTTGACCATAGTATTTTTAATTGATTCATTACAAATAATTATTTGCAAATGGGACTACACTTAGTGTTTTCTGTCTGCAGGTCACAGCCTCACTGATTCATCTTTCATCTCGCTGGTTTGTGAGGGCAGCAGTTTTGGCAAATTGAAGCATGTTTCTTGCTGATCCAACACTGCAATCTGGTGTTCTGCACCGTAACAAATTAAACATAACTGCCTTTCGTACTATCATTCCCCCAATCCAAAAGGGTTTCATTGTCTGGTCACAGTGTGGTTTAGCAGATTAAGGTGTATGTGTGGAGAGGCAGGTGGCAGTGATTTGGTACTGTATGTGAATCAGAGCTTTAAACAACAGAGATTTCACTCTGGCAGTCAGACACCTTATCTTGTTTGTTTTGTGTGTGTTTTCACTATATATAATAATAGTATTTATTTACACTATAAATGTTATTTATTAATGATGCACCAACATTTTGGCAACCAGAAATGTTCACCAGAAAATGTATTTTCGGTTTCAGGGGGTATAAGTCATTGACGAAAACGGTGACTTTTAATTTGCACTTCTCAGATGTCGTGTTTGGACTCAAGTTTATCAATTTGAACTGATCTTTGTTATGATGAACTGTGAGCTTTTAGTCTGCTGCTTCAGTTCAGATGTGTGAACAAAACTTTACTAAAACATTATTTGTAATGGGCCTGCTTTTCAAAAATTTAAATCAATTTTTTTTTTTTGCGTCTTTGTTTCACATCATTAGTAACAAAATGTGTATATTTCAACAACAAATTGAAGTAGAAACATTTTAATTAATAAATTAAAAACTTGTGTGCAATTTAAATGTCTATATACAACTTTTTATTTGAATGCTGATAATTACATATATTTATAAGTTATTAAAAACCACAAGCTAAATAAACTTAACCTTCAATTTCTGTAAAAAGATATTTTAGTGCATCAGAAGTATTTATAATTTAGAATACAAAAATAAGTTGTAGTTAAAAATTTAATTTTTTTATATATAATTTTATATATTTTTTTTTATATAAAAAAAAGCATTATTTTACTAATTTAAGTAGCCCTTATTCTTACATATACGGTATATACATTAAAAAAAAACTGTTTTCTACTCAGTTTTTCTTTTACCCCCCACTATGATAGTGTTCAATCAGAATAATAAGGGAAAACTGGATCATTTGAAGCTGGCAATTCCATGAATTTATGCCTTATTTTATACTTTTTTTTTATAAATCTTTTTCAATTGCTGCAGGCAATGCCCTCTTCCTCTCTATCTTTGTCTCTCTCTCTTTGTCTCTCTCTCAGCACACACACAGCATTTTTTATTGGCAGCATGGCTGCCTTGACATTCTCTGATTTGTTGGCAACGCCAGCTGCTGGCACTTCCCAAGTTAAAGGCTGTATGACAAGACCGAAGCCGCTTTGCTCGGTGGAGGGGCTGAAAAGCATTGGCTTTTGTGTCTGACTCTTTCTGATGGTTATTTATAAATTGTGTCAACCTGCAGTGCATTCCAGGCCTTCTCTGAAAGAGCTTTGCCGCACTGATGTGTGCTGCTTTTGTGCTTGACATGGTTCCTCTGGGGACTCCAGCTGTGAAACACATTTTTGTCCTGGAAGTGGATTATTAAAGGTCTGTCACAGTCGTACAGGGGTTAACAGTTGTTCGATTGCACCTCATATCCATTGCTTGTTTTTATTTCTTGTATTCCTGGGAAACAAATAACTTGTTTGGGGTGGAGCATGAGGCATTGCAGTGTTTATCTATGGTGTGTCCAGAACATTCGTTCTAAATTTTGATTGGCCATCTCAAAATGTAATGTTACGATTGACTTTCCCACAAATTAGAGGTGGGAGTTCAGTAAAAAAATTAAATTAAATAAAAAACCATAATACAAAATACATAATACAAAACGCGTTGTTCCTGTTGTCAGGTCCAAGGACTCTCCTGTGTTCCGTATTTTATTTTGCTCCCCATGTGCTCCCCATTACCCAATTTCTTTCGTGTTTTGATTGTTTATCGATTTCAGGTGTGTCCCATTACATTCTATGTGTAAGCCCTGTGTTTCCTGTGTCCAATATTGTTCATCTATTCCCTTTGCTATGTTCCTTGGTTAAATGAAGGAACTGTTGTTGTTTTTTTTGGGGTTTTTTTTTTAATAATAATTGCAAATTTGTCTATACAGCTAAAGACATTTTCAGCTTCCTGAAATTTGTATGTATTATTGCAGTTTAACAAGGATCACTTGTGGTCATCTTGAATTGTGACCTTCAAACATGTCTACAGCAGAGGTTTTGGCAACGCAGGCAGAATTTCAGATCTACTTTTTATGTCTTAACACACATTTTGTGGGCCAAAAGCCACAGTATTCTTCACTCTCTCTCTCTCTTTTAACTTCCTCCCTTGTTTTGTTCTCTTTTTCATTCCTCTCTCCAGGGAGTCCTTTATCTCCAGCAGTGGAAAACATTAATCACACCTCTCTGATATGAGTTTAGGCCCAGTGTTACAGTTGCACCCTGTGCTGCTTAACTACTATACACACATCTTCCATGCAGATTAGGCATAGGAAAAAAGAACCTTTTGTAAACAATTGGTGGGAGATCATGGTTTATGGTTTAATTACATTTTACACAGTGCATAAGACATCATAAAACACTATGAAAGGGAAACGCACTGTAAAAGAGTTATGTTAGAGCATTCAGATAATAGTTGGCTTGTAGTTTTTGGTATCTGCTCTCATGGAAGGAATTCTGGAACCAAGTTGGACCGGAGCATGCGGCGCTCCCCTTCCTTCCTGTCTTAATAGTGTACCGCTCAACAAGGTTCACAGAGCAAATACACAATGCCTGAAGGAACAAGGAGGCAAAACAATTGAGCTTGTTTATCGGTGCCTATTTGCTCACATTAAAAGAACTGGTACTCGGCCACACCACTTCAAGGAAACTACTTCCAATCCACTTCAGAAGGATAATAAACACACCAAATGCTGACCTCTTTTGCTCAACCACACCACATGATTCATTCTTTCCATTTTCCCATTACTTTTTCAGGTCACTGGTTCAGATTTCTCATGAGAATTCCCCCGATTACAGATATACATCCATTCTTAAAAAGTAAAGGATCTATTCCATCTGTGGTTTCGTGAAGAACCTTTAACATCCTAAAAACGTCTCCAGTGCTTCACATGATTAAAGTGTTTTAGAAAAAAAAAGGTAATAGTTAAATAATTAGTTAATTATAATAGATAGATAATAAATAAAACGAACATATAGAAACTATACACATTTTTTAATAAAAAAAAAAATTCAGTTTATTACTATTAATCTAATCATTATTATTAGAAATAATTTCTGCTGCCCTTACATGTCAGTTACTACATTTGTCCATGTGACAGCTTTCACGCAGAGGTTATGTCAGCTATCCAGATGTATTGGGGCACTCTGACAAACACAACTCCATCAAGCACTGCTTTTCTACTGAACTGCTCTATATTGTTGAGTTGAGAGCAAAGGTGATTTATAGGGAAAAGGGCCAGTAAGTCAACTTTAGTACTCAAGAGGAAACTTAAAGGGTAACTTTGGCTCTCCCAGCCGTGAAAGCAAGGGGAAAAAAGCCCCTGTTGTGAGTATCTCATTTCACATGGCCATTGGCTATAAAAGCTACAGAGCAGGTTTGTTTAACGGCACCTTCTACCCATTAGAATGGAGTTTAAATTCAGCAACAGAAAAGAGAATGTTTTTTTGTGAGGCCCTATTAATAAGCTCTTTTGAAAATGTTTGTCAGTAAGTCTGTCCCAATTTGATAAATGTGAATAGTACTATAATTAAATAATTTAGATGGGTTAAAATACTACTTTTTCTTTTCTTTTTCATTTAGTTTTGTTTTAGTTTGTTTTTGTTTTGGGTTGTGTTGAGTTTGTGTTGTTTTAGTTGGGCTGGTGTTGTTTTATGTTATTTTTTTTGGTTTAAGTTGTTTTGTTTAGCTTTTTGTTTTGGGTTGGTGTTTTGTTTTTGTGTCTCATTTGTGTTTGTTTAAAACAATGTTGTTAATCTTTAATCTTAAATCTTTAAATTATTATTATTATTAAAGGTGCGATGCAAAAAATGCGGACAGAATTGCGGAATCCAGTTATATAAATGGAATTCACAGTTTAACGTGGAATGTCATGGAATTTGTAAAATTTTTAATGAATTAATAAAAAGTAGGTAATTAAATTTAAATCAAATCATGATATGGACTAGTATCTGTAAATATTAAGCTGGAAGAGTTAAATATGCATCCAGCATGTTCCGTGTGTCTCTGTTGATGAATGTTGCAGAAGCGCGGTTTCTTCTATTACACACACAGAAGCACGCATGACACTCGCAGTGATTTCAGTGTCTGCTGTCTCACTAAATAATGACATGAACACATGAGGAACATCTCCAGAACTGTTCTGAGAGTGACTTCATAAGCATTTGACCGTTTGATTTGAGTAAAACTAGCATCAAATCACATACATAGAGCTGTAAAGGTTCACGGCGACCCATCAAAATAAAAGTCTGGTTTAGTTAAAGGAAAAGTATTTGCCAGAAGTGTATTAACTGTTGTTCAGCAGAATGTACATAGCCTATTACTACTAAAAGAAACAAACATTATTTTTAATGAATAATCACACAACATTTCTTCCATGTTTTAATTTTAATAGTAAATCCCCTTTGTTTACCACAAAATAATGTTTGCTTAATTTTCAGTAATTAAAAGATAAATTAAATTAATGTTTTATGCTTTCTTTCGATGACTAGAAAAGTTTAAAAACACAACAAGATTTCTGAGGGGAAAAAACATCTCATAAGGCTACTTTTAAGATTTTTTTATAAATTAAAATAATTAGACATGCTATAACACAGAATTAGGTAAAAATGAAACATGGTGAAGAAAAAACATTTCATAGGGCTGTAAACATGATTTTTGTTCAACTTTTAATAAATTGATGTGAATGTATATGTTTCCTGATTTAAATTAATTAGAGATGCTTTATTAATATTTATATAACATTTAATTTAACCATTAAAAAAAAAAAAGAGTAGAGAAAAATTAAAATGAAAAAAATTTAATAAAAAATAAAACTGATTTCATGGGACCTATTATTATTATTATTATTATTATTATTATTATTTACAATATGTATTAAAATTTGTTATTAATAATTTAACTATATTTTTTCATTTTACGATATAATTTGTAATCACAATTAGCCAAATCAACCAAACTTTCATGATTGTAATGGCCCTACAGTGCTTGGTCTCCCTGGGCGTCCCTCTGCTGCTGACCTCTGACCCCTGCTGTAGGTGACGAGATGTCCATCACGCTGAGAGCCCGTCTTCACCATGCCACGCTGCACTTGATCTCCTCCCTTTTCAAGCACATTTCAGTGCTGCTCATGTTTCCTTGATGAAGACTATTTGCTTCAACAGTAGATCTTCTTACAGCTGAGTGCAGAACAGGGCGGCTGATCTTCAAAGGCTGCTGTTTATTTAAAGATGCCTTCAGTTACATACTCTCCAGGTACTCGTGGGTCACCGGAGTGCAGGGGTTCAATGGAGGAGGTGACTGGTGTGTATGTTTCAAGGTCAGACCATCCCTTCGACCACTTTTTTAGCAATGACCTTTGACCACTCCCCCATCACTGCCCACTGTGTCTTCCGGCCAACAGCTGCCCCGTGTGCCGAAGTGACCCTGAAAGTCTGACTCTCAGCTGTCTACATCCTTCTTATAACGCATGTTGAACACTTCGCTCCTTTATATACCAACTGATGCTCGTAAATCTCTCTGAGTGACGTTTAGCATTGCTTTGGTACTTTTTAAGCATTGCTTACCCAACGCAGACGTCCGTTTGCATGTGGCATCCTGAGCAGAGTCAAAACTAGGTCAAGAGGTTGAGGGGTTTAATGATTTGGAAATTCAGTGTGCTGTAAGCCAATAACCCTATGAAAGTTGTCGGTATAATCAGATCTGAAAATGCCCAGCCCCTGCTTTTCTGATGTAACAGCATTTAATGCTATTCTGGGATCGGTGAGCGAAAGCACATTGGCGTGTTTGTACGCATTAAATAAGACAAAGTCTGGTCAGAATCAGCAGTTACCCTGCAGCTGCAGAAAACAGATGTGCTTTCTAATGAGCAAAAGAAGAGAAGAGGAAATGGGTTAATAGACAGATAGTGTTCCTACATGCCACAGTCACACGGTTACCATCCCTGGTCTCATTAAAAGCATACACGATTCATCGTCTTACATTATAAAGATGTAGCCTAGTTTATGACATTGTCAGAAATATGATGTGTGAAACACTTAATTCATCCGTCAGTAGCATTTGTCGAAGTATAATGTTGTTGCAGTTTCCTCTGAAGTAGCACTTGGAGGCAAAGGTTTGGAGTTGTCCTGCTGTCAGGCTTCTATGATAGCTTTATGAAGCTGTGCAGCCCACCGAAAAACTCCAGAGATTTACAATGCCCTGGGGAGTCTGAGAGAGCCCATATGCTGAAGATGTTCAGCTTTAGTGAATTTAGGGAGGAACCTAAAAATAAAACTGTCTCTTTAAGATGGATGGGTGTTTGGGTTTCCTCAAGAACTGTGCTACTATGTAGAGATGGGTCAATGACATGACACCCAATTATTATAATTAATTTGACAATTTTCCTAAATTGATGCTTTGATTTAGAAAGGAAGTATTCAGTACAGTCAAAAAAAAAATAAATAAAAAAATTTCAATTTCCAATGATTGATGATATATTAACTTATTATATTATACAAAATATGTTAACATGGAAAACAGGTATAAATAAATAAACATTTTTATGATGTACATATTATTATCTTTTGTCTTAAATTTGTATATTTCTGTTAAAAAAAAAAAAAATTTTAATTAAAAGTATAAAAATGTATTTTTTAAAAAATTAAGGAATTTTTTTATGTATTTTTTTTACATTACATTTTTATAATCATTAAATTAAAAATGTTATTAAATAGTTTCAAAACCAACATGAACACAAAGTACATTTTTAAGAACTTTCAAACTAGATTTTTACTTTTATTTTGAATGCCAACAATATGACGCTTTTCTGCCAAGTGTCATTTACCACTTCCTGTATGTCATTTTTGGAAGTAGCTTGTTCTCTTGGAAGTTTCCTGACATGGGAACCCATACGTTTTTGTTTCTTGTTTAAGACGTAAGATCCACATGCCATCTACGCCACAATGGGTTGCTGTCGGATCAGCCCCAGTACCCCAAATCAGTGTCAATAGCTCTTGCGGTCGTAATTTCCTAATGCCCATCAGGCGGTCCGAGTGGCTCTGTGGCAGGATATTAGACCTGATGTTTTCACTGAGTGATCGCATTGAGGGCAGCTGATGAGAATTCTTTGTGGTGCAGCAATGCTTAAGTGCATAATCACTGCCTCTCTCATTCTTTCCCTTTCTCTGTTCTTCCTCCCAGTGTGACTGAGTGGGTGTTCAATGATAGTTCAGGATGGGGTGACAAAAGGAGGGAAAGGAATGAATGATCCCACCCCCTCATAAACCTCTTCTGCGAAGCTTCTAGATTCCTTGGTTCTTGAAGGGGATGAACATGTAGGAGGCTTAAGCTCTTGTTTCTGTGGGTCTTTGCCACCCACCTCATCATACAGTATTGCCTTTCCTTTTCTGCAGAGTTGTGATGTGAATCACTGTTAGCAGGAAGCAGCAGCTATGAAAAACGTTCTCTGAGTGAACCTCTCCTCGCCGTGAGAGGGGGTTATTGTGATGCAGACCGCTGTGCTCTGTGCCTCAGTCTGGTCTGGTTGGTGCTGTGCCAGTTTACCCTACCAGAAGATGTTCAGAGCTGAAAGTGCCCAAAGGAAGGGCCACTGCTGACACTGCATTGTTTCCTCACAGTCCATTTGAGTAAGCACCAAAGTTCATGTGAAAACTGGAGAATGGTCATGTGGACTCCAGGATATTTCTCAATTGGTATGAAAACAATCTGTCCTGGTTTACACAAGTGAACCGCTACTGATGACTGTACTTGCATTCTCTGCATCTTAAACATCCATAGCAGGATGATAAAAGTGCTCAGTTGCAAACGGTTTCAGTTCCAAACCAGTTCTGACATCTACAGTATGGGATAATTTACATTCAGCCACTGATCGCAGATTAAACTCCAGACAGCGTGATCTGGATCTTGTATTATCTCTTTATCACTCTGTTTATTCTGCAATATCATTAGCCCAATTATTACATGGATACCTGATAGGTAGATAGATAAATAAATGGATATGAAATATTGAGTTGAAATATTTTATTAGCTGAAAACTCAAAACCTCCACGAGAAAAAGCGTCCCTTTCAAGTGGCTTTGAGCCTAAACAAATTAACAAGTTCAAACAAGACAAACATTTTATGGGATAATGTACAGTCATACCCCTTATTACAAAGCTTTCCACCAAATAAATAATTAAGTTGCGATTAAAATAGTTATTGAGTTAAAATGGTTTTCAAATCTTACCTTTTTATGCTTTAATTCATTATTGGGGGATAACGGATTTCAGAATGTTGAGACTGACCAATCAGAATCGAGCATTTCAAAGAGCTGTGTAATAGCATGATTTACTGCTCCATAGTGTTTGTGATATACACTAAGATCAAAATAAATATTATTACTTATTATAATAAAGTATTTTTATCATAATATTTAAGTATTTTTTTTAATTGTTACATGGCTATATAGTACAATGTACACATTATGTAAAGATTACTATCTAAAATATTTTGACAATTTTCAGAGTAATCATAGAGCCATCAGAAATGTGATAATAAATATACTTAAAAATATATATAATAAAAAAACTTAAAAAAAAAACTTAATACAGTCATATTCAAACTTTAAATTCACATTCTAACTTTGATAAAATATGATTTCTTTTACCATGCACAGCAGATTTTGTATTTGTTGTTGCTTAAACAAGCATGTTTGTAATGCAGTCCTCATTGCAGTGTTTTGAATAATGACTCTTAGTTGCCAATACTTTGCCTGAGTGTAAGAACAGCCCCAATTCTGTGCATGTTCCTACCAAAAGTTAGCAAGCAGTTCAGTGCTAGAGCTTTGATTATTTCTGGGCCTGGTAAAGGCACAGGGGATGGAAAGCACCTCCACACCACTTTGACTTCTAACCCTGTTCCTCAGAGGCCCAGTAGCAAATGGGATTTGTCGTAGACAATGCTGCGGATCATGTAAAGCCTGGCATTTTACGCTCCTACAATCCCCTGCTTTTAGCCAGTAAAATCTTGCACTCAAGACCCCTGCCATAGAGAGCGCAAGTCAGGATTAATCCTGCTTTCAGAATATAGCTTTTGTACGGCCAGGGCTAAAGCTGGAGGAAGACCCCGCACTCTTTAAAAAAATAAATAAATTATTGTCTCCATCTGTGTCACTCTATCTCACTTTTTCCCCTCAGTCTCTTTTTGTTGTTTCCCTCTTCTAAACTCTCTTGTGATACTGTGGCACCTGTTTTCCTCACTAAATCATTCATTTATCACTGAATTATTACCCGGGATCCCACAATGTGCCTGCCACTCTATGACTTGTCCTGACTGGGAAGTTTTCCATGGCAACCAAACCCCTCTATCCAAAAGCAATTTAGCCGGCCAGGCACGTGCAGAGGGGTGGGGGTGGGGGGTTGGTGGTTCAAGCCCCTGCCCTTTTTCAAAATTATTAAAAAGAGCCCCTCTCAGACAAATATCAATGATATTGTGGTCAATAAAACAAAATGCATTTAAATGATAATTAACATGACATTGTGTACAGAACAGTAGTTAATCACTCAGAAGTCTGTAAATCCCTGTTATGTTCTGTTTTTACAGCCTGCACTGAAATGTTTCATTCATCCAATTGAAAAGGTTTAGGGTAATGATTCACATCTATATTTTTTAACTTTTAAAAAAAATTATATATATAAAACCTTGGCAAAGTATATTTTTCTTGTTGAAGAAAATCAATCAATTGAAGTTATATTTTGGATCGAAACAAAAAAAATTGATTTAATCAAAACAAAAGTTCTCATTTAAGAAATGTATTTTTATAGTTTTCATATTCGACATAGAAAATACTGTTTAGGGCAAGTTATCTATTTTTCATTGGCTCAAATTTAACAAACTAACATAAAAACAGTTAATCTCACTTGCAACAAACGGCATCAAAACGATATGGTTTTATTCCTCTCTGAGTTCACAGTATTGGCAGCACGGAATTTTAGGTGCTAATTCACCTTTTCCGAGGTCGAATATTACGTGCTGAATAAAATACAAAAAGCTTTTCAAACACTTCGTCCAAGTGCAGGGCATAAATCAGTCTGAAAAAATGGACAATAAAGGCCTGAGATCAGTCGGTTCATACAAAGTTTTCTTCCAGGATTCCCACTCTAGATGGGTTAGATGTGGACTTGATCAACGCTGAGGATTCTTCCTGGAGTCTGATTTGTCAGCTTCATCCTAACAGAGGGAGAAACACATTGATAAAGACATTATTAAGTCAGTTAATGCTGTTGTCAAATACTCAAGATCATATGCTGCATTCACACTATGTTCTACTTAAAGCTGTTCATGTCCTTGGGAACACTATCAACGCCTATATTAATCTGGAGCAGTCAGGTGCAGTCATGCCAGATTACAGTAATAGTTCTACAAGGAGATGAATGCTTTTTCCATGTTGGTATCTTGTAATTATGACAAATACAACATGGGATAAATGCTCTTAGACATACCTGGTTTACTGTAAAAATGGTTGGTGATGAACTTAAGAACTTTACTTGTGTGCATTTTGAGACACAACAATGGCACTGACATATTTTAAGATGTGTCAGTACAAGATATTTTCAGTTTAGACAGCTTGAACATGCATTTTAGTCTGAGACTGGCCTGTGAATTTGGGAGATACTGTTAATATAAGGTTAGCAGTGCTCTCTTTTCACATTTATGAGGGCCATACTTAGTCTTCTGAAGCATCTCTTCAATTTCTTCTTCCTTCCCAAACAAGATGGTTGTTATTTGGGGTCTGAACCTAGATAGAACAGAAGTGTATTAATCTGTTTTTGTATTTATAAGGTTAATTCATTTACTATTTCATGTCTATTAAACGTGGTCGTTAAATGATTGCACTCACCATATTAGCGCAACCATCGTCTCTCCTCCGCTGCAATCGCGGCTGCTATGAGAACAATTAACTTAAAAGGTACACTCCTCATAAACATTGAGGGAAAAAGAAAATGGAAAATACAAAAATAATCCCAGTGGATCTCGCTGGTGCAGGGTTCAAGCGTGGTTTTGTCCACTGCAGGCGTGTGAGAAAACTTAATAGCCAATGGATGAGAAATGTCCCATTGTTTAAAAAAACAAAAAATTTTGCCGATCACAAACAGTCTCTTGAGGACAAGAAAGAGCGATAAAAGGTAAATGGTGAAAAATAACATTCAACAGTTGAGCTCGTAGTGAAAAATATTTATATTTATCAATGTTTTGAGCTAAAAAAAAATAGCCTATTACTTGAAAAATAAAACTAATAATGGTCAATTAAATCGAAAAAAGTTATTAATTGGATGAAGTATTGCTTGAAAAACTTTTTTCAGTGTATCTGTCAATTTAAGGCATTGCTAAGGTTGCGTGCATTACAATCTATGGTTTCGCTTTACCAACTGATATTGAACATTCTGTTCGGAAACCTTCTTTCAGTGTCTATGGGTGGCCGGAAAGAAAAAAATAAACTAAACAATATTTTTTTCATCAATAATCAAATCTAGTGTGTCGATTTTAATTATTTTAGAATATTAAATAATTCATCATTGCCTGTTTTTGTCATGAGAAATGGAGTGTTCATTTTCCGTTCTTATTCATAAATCTTTTGAAAATTACATGGACCGACGAGTTTACATTTGTGGAGCGATCTGGATCTGCGGTTTGCCTAATTTTATAAATCAAATTACATCGCTGAAAAAAATGGATGCTAAATGACTACAAAAGCACAATAATGGGGATCAGTATTCAGTTCACTTATATTTTTGTATAGTACAACATTTACTATTTCATGAAACGATCAATGTTAATGAAGCCTAAGTGCCACCTACAGGCATATTATGTTAAATGTAGGCTGGCGAAATGGTAACGTGAAAATACTTTTATTATATAATTGTATTATATGACCATTTTTGATAATTATGCAGCTTTAAAGTCTTATGCTCATCAAGCCTTTATTTATTTGAACAAAAAAATACAGAAACTGTATTTAAAAGAATACTTAAATTGTACTCATGTATAATAATTTATTGTTGATCGAAGCTGAATTTTCAGCATCATTACTCAAGTCTTCAGTGTCACATGATCCTTCAGAAATCATTCTAATATGCTGATTTATTGTGAACGTTGGAACGAGTTTTGCTGCTTTATTTATTTATATATATTTTTTTTTTAACCCGCTATACTTTTTATGGTTCATTGATATATGAAAAGTTGAAAATAACAGCTTTTATTCAAAATAGAGATTTTTTCTTACAATATAAGTCTTTACAATCACTGTTTCTATCAATTTAACAACTCCTTGCTGAATAAAAACAAATTTCTTTCAAAAAAATTAATTCTGACCTCAAGCTTTTGAAACGGTTGTGTATATTGTTCCAAAAGTTTTATATTTTAAATAGTTTGTTCTTTTTTAAAAACTTTATATTTATCAAAGAATCCTGAAAAACAAAAAGTGTCACAAGTTGATAATATGTCCGCATTGCATAAGATGCATTTTAAAGTATACTAAAATTGTGATCAAATAAATTCAAGCTTGATGACCATAAGTGACTTTTTATAAAAAAATTATATTAAATAGTAATGTATTCTGACTTTTGACCTATAATTTTTTTTTTTTTAGATTGGCCACATTTAATATTAGCGCCCCTGCCCCTGAGGAACTGGTGCTGCGGTGGTTGTCTGTGTTGTTGTTGGAGTAGGTGTGCTTGTCGTCTGGAAAGCAGTAGTTGTTGTAGGCGCTGCTGTTGTCGAGGTTAACTTTGTGGTTGAAGCAGTTGTGGTGTGGAGCGTGGTCATGGGAGCAGTACTTGTGAGGAGAGGGATGGTACTTGGTGAAGGTGTGAGGCATATTAATTGTTCTTCTGTTAAAGAGAGGATTAATTGATTTAGCAGATTTGTTGGAAACTCGCAAACTTCTGGAGTTTTTGATTTAATCTTGAGCTTGTTGTTCTTCATCCATTCATAGAATGGCAACAGGTCACAGTCGCACTTCCATGGGTTCTTGTCCAGGTACAGTTTACTGAGCTTTGGAACAGCATCAAAAACATCACCAGGGAGGCTTTGTAGTTTATTATTTTCCAGTCTGAGCGTTTTAAGGGACTCAAGTTTTTTAAAGTCCTCTTGTTTTAATGACTCCATATTGTTATCTTGAAGATTCAGATCAGTCAATTTCTCAAGACCTTCAAAAAGGTCTAGAGATATAATTGAAATCTGGTTTGAGGAAAGGTCTAACTTCTTTAGATTCTTAAGTGGACTGAAAACTGCAGTTGGTAAGTGAGTGAGATTGTTATGGCTTAGACGTAATTCAGTCATTCTGAGCATTTCTCCAAAAAGAGTATTGGGAAGACTGCTGAATTGATTGTTGTCCAGAGTTAGAGTCTTTAATGATGAGAAACCAACAAATAGATCTTGCTGCAGTTCTGTTAAAAGATTTCTGTCCAAATACAGTTTTATTAATTGACTTTTGTGTGGAAATAAATTTGGCTGTATAAAGGAGATTTGGTTGCGTTGCAAGGCTATGTCTTGCAAATCTGGGAGATTATCAAAAATCCCATCAGGTAGAGCAGTCAACTGGTTGTCATGAAGCCTCAAAATTTGCAGTCTCTTCAGATTGGAAAAAAGAGATGTCGATACGGATCTAAGGTTGTTTTTTGCAAGATGGAGAATCAAGAGACTCTCTAAATTGTCAAATGTCCCGTCCTCAATGAAACTGATCTCATTCATATGTAGATATAATTCCTGAAGCTTTTTTAAATCATCAAATAACCCTTTATCAAGGCTCTGTATTTTGTTTCTTTTTAAAACAAGTTTTTGAAGATTGTTGAGATCCTTAAAAACACCCACAGGTAATGCTGTCACGTTTGTGCCAGATATCTCAATGGTCGTGATATCAGGCAACCCCTCAAAGGCTCCAACCTCTACAGAGTGAGTTGAAGTACCAAGAAATTCGATTTTCTTTATTTGAGGGTTTTTAGAAAAAACTCCTTTTGATATCACAGGAATCTGACTGTGTACAAAAAATATTTCTTTGACTCCATCTTTTAGTTTTTCAGGGATTGCTGTCATGGATTTGTCATACACATCTAAGGTTCTGCAGTCTAGATCTTCTTCACATAGATCTACTGTGCAGCTCCAGTGTAAGTGCACAAGTATGTAAATGAATACTAGTGCCATTTTTAAATCCATATGCCTGTTTAGGAATTAAACCATAAAATCAAATTCTCATGACTTACGAATATTAAAAGACTTGAATAAATAATGATAAAGAACATAAAAAATGTCTTTATATCTTGTGCAGACTACGTTGTGCAAGCAATTGTATTTACACAAAATCAAAATTATTTTTATAAATTGATCATTTATGAATAATGAACAAAAATAAAATAATAGTGAGCTTGACAGAATTTTTAACAAGCAGTTTTTTTCATTTATAGTCTCATTAAATGTAAGTAATTACTCTTACCTGCTCATTTCAGGGGCAGTTGAATAATTCAGAATGATGTTCATAAAAGCAGTTATAAGTTCGTAATGCATCACTCTTATCTGCACATATTAAGTGTTTACTGCGTGTGAGTAAGGCAGAAGAAAGGGTGTGGACAGTTTGCTTTCTGTTTGAAGAGATAAAAAAACTGCTAACTCACTTTCAAAAATTTTCACTAACTACACAGAATTAATTGGTACACTAAATTAATTATTATATTGTCAGTGCAGACAGACTGGAAAATAATACAAGTAAAACAGATGTAGTAATGTAGCAGATATATAAAAAACATAGAATAAGCATTAAAAATACTAGGCAATTAAATCAAGAGAACAAATTGACTAGCAAACCAAGTTGTAACACCGTGATGGTTCATGGTTTTTATTTAATGTAGAAAGTTTTGCTATAAAATGGTTTTGCTATGAAGATAAAACATTTAATACAGAACTGCAGAAAGCGTACCATTGACAGGAAAATACAGTACATTTCTTCATATGTGACCACATTCATGAGGCTATGATCATCAAATGGATCTAATTAGCAATAATCGTAATTTTATTAATTTATTTCTGTTTATTTGACAATGTATATCATTATACATCAAGAAATGAGAAAGAAAGAAAAAGAAAATACCCATAACAAACATTCATTAAATGTTTTTTTGCCAAGTAAAGTTAATAAAATTAATTTGCCAAATAAAGAACGTTCTCCATAAATCCACTGAAGACTGTTAAAAGAGGAATTAAAAAATTATATTTATAATTATATTTAGAACATATTAGTAGCAATAGTCATTTTTGATAACTATGTTTGTTTTTGGTTTTCTTTGACAGTCCAAGTCTTGATTCCTCGCTTATTATTTTGGTTGGGTGAAGTCTGTAGGTTTCGTGTAAGCTTGTGTACTTTCTGATAAAATATCAACCGTTGTTGAAGTTGCTGTTTGGCTGACCATGATGTCATCTTCCTTCAGCTCTCTTATATTTCTACCATTCAGGGCTGGAGGAGTATAGCATATCAGAGAAGAAATGTGCTTTACTTTCTCTGGTTACTGTCCATGCCAATCCTCAAAAGGTATTATGTCATGGTCAGACTTCCAGAGATTTTGATCAACTGTAATATTATCAACTAAAGACAGAGTTAGGGATATGCCGGTATCAAATTTTCCTGTTGTGATTAATGGTCATAATACAGTATAACAGGATTAATAATATTTTTTATTTTAACAACTTAATGGAAATGCTTAAAATGAATGAATGTTCAGAATGATTTTTCATTGGCAGCTTATGTTAACTAATGAATTAACTAGTGTTAACTAATGACGCCCTAATAACAATAAAGAATCAAAACGCTTTCAAACAGTATCTGAAGCATGTTGTGGTCCAGATTAAAATGAAATAAAAAAAAAAAGTTTGAAAAAAAAGGCCTATTTAGTCTAAATATTAAAATATTTGGCACTGTGATGAACATCATAGCGAATACACAAAATCTGAATGGCTATTCAAAATTATTTAAATATTTTGAATATTTTTTACTTCTATGAGTCTGAGTTCTATGTTTTGGACTTTCTGCGCAAGAGCGCCCTCCAGCTTCATGTATGAATGAAACATGCACTGTATGAGAGTGTTGAGTGCTCCTGAGTCACATCACCTCATTTTGAATACGGATCTAACGTCTGTTTGACGTTAGATGGAGCGGAATTTCCTTATATGGGTCCTAAGGGCACTTCTCCCGGAAGAGCACGCGCTCCTGTATAGCTGGGCACTGAGAGCACAACAGACATTCACTGATCAGAGTGAGAGCGTCGCGAAATGTCACAAAAGACATGTTTTTGGTTGCCAGGGCAAGACAACCCTGCACAGATTACCAAAAAAAAAGAAAAACATCAAGGGACCAGTGGATGGAGTTTATTTTTACAGAGCATCAATGGAGTTGTGCAAGTGTTTGTGTTTGTTCCCTGCATTTCGAAGATGCTTGTTTTACAAACAAGGCCCAGTTTGACGCCGGATTTGCACATCGTTTATTTCTTAAGGATAAAAACTATTCATACTTTTAACTATTATTATTACAGTATTTATTTTAAAAAAACATAGTGCCTTATGTAAATAATTATCACAGCACTGGTAAAACAGGCTTAAACAGGATTAGAATAAAATTCTATTTGAAATTATTCCATTTCTAGAGGTACAAAGAAAAAAATTATTTAACTTTTAAACTTAAAATGATATTTTTCGGTTCTGGGTTTCTTTTTCAAAACTGCATCACAATTTGCTGCTCTATCAATACAGAAGCATCCGTTTCGATACACTTATCAGCAAGGAGCACAGCCCTAATAAAAGCTGTTTTTCATGTACCTCTTTTATTACTTTGAGGACCTGCCCCTCCAGAGGTCTCTGCACAGCCCTGTTGCCGGTGTGTAAAATGGCTGAACCCGCTAACAGATGGGCCAATCAATATTTTAGCCTTTAAATTTGATGCAACAATATCAAGCTGCGTCTTACCAGCGGTTGTGGGGTAAATGGACCTGTTCAAGGAATCGGTTTCTTAGAATTGTGATTCGTCCCTCAAAATTGAGGACAAAAAGGCGTCACAGCTTTTTGTGATGTAGTGAATGCCAGCGAGAGAGGCCTGCTATGCTCATCAGAGAGGAAGTACATTTCCTCTCTGAGATGTGAAATGTACATACTGTTCCAAAGCATCTCTCTCTTTTTTCGAACTATGAAACCGACCCTATCCAGGCTGGTATTTGACTCTTATTCTGCCATCAGAGCGACGCTGCTTTGCTAAATGAAATGCAACATGTTATTTCACTTTGCAGAGGCAGAGGTTTGAGGCCAGAGGAAATATCTCTCAGTCCTCTTCAGAAGGGAAGTGACTCGTTTCTGGTGTCAGTGCACCACATTGCATTGTGAAAAAAACAATTTGGTTAAATTTATAATAGATTTTCAGGCATTATGGATTGCAGTTATAGTGTCCATATATTTTACATTACGTAACTCGATTTCATTAACTGATTTATTGTAGTATACTTGCCTAATTAAATCAAATTTGCTTTCTTGATAAATACCACAAGGATGCAAGTGGTAAATACATGAATATTATATAACTACAATTTATATATATTATATATAATTGTTATATTATTAATATCATTAATATTCATTATGAAGTTACTTTTCCTTTAACACTAGCTAACAAACTAAATAACAAATATCACAAATTGTAAAACCATAATGTAAAGGATGGAATAATAAAAATAAGAAGAAACATGACTTTTAGTTTTTAGTTATACTTTATAGTTATATATAATACGTAAGTATAAAGTACTAATCATAATTTTTACTTAAGCACTTATTTTGTATATTATTCGTGTATTAGTATTATTCCCTTAAATCTAATATGTTTTACTGTATATAGGAAGGTAACGTGCAGTTAACAGGTTTTTAATGTAGATATTTAATTTTTGTAGATAGTTTTTTTTAATCAGGTGCCTGCAGGCACACTGATAAAAATTATTTTGTGATGAAGTAAATACTCCATAAAAAACAAATGTAATTTCTACATTAAATGAGTTCAGGAAAGTAAATTCTATATTACTACTCAATTCAAGCTTATAGAAATTAGTTTTAAATTATGAGCATATATTACTTGGAATTGTTTATGTGTACCAGGATTCTTTAAGTAAATATCAAAAGTTATAATCCCATTTTTTCCTATCATGCACTGGGGCATGAATAATTAAAAAGGTTAACATTTTCACTGTTTTTGAGTTGTATTTACACTGTTTTTTCTGAAGTTAATTTTCTACTCAAAATGACCCATTTATACTCGAACACTATCCATTGATTGTTACTGTCATTGTGTACAAATTATCGAGGTCTCTGTGTTCATTTGAGTAATAATTATATTGAGTGGACATATTATCTTTAAAGGATAACAAGCTTTCTACTTGCTTACTTACATGTTTGCACGTGAACCACATGCTTTAATAGCACGGTTGTTTTCCAGCGCTACCTTGTTTGAGTAAATTATATCAACTTTAACTGAGGGTAATGCATGCTGTAAAATAATAATAATAATAATATTTTATTTTATTAATTTTAATTTAATGTATTTTTTTGTTTTGTTTTTTATAAATAGAGATTCAGATGCCTGCAGGCATGCTCTACAATAAAAATAAAAGAAAAACACTGAAAGCAAGATTCATTTGTTAGAAGAGACAGCAAGATCTTCTTCGGTAGGCCTGTGGGCACATTCAGATCCGGAGAACAGAGAAAGAGGATATCTACTCTACAGTCACTTTTAGAGTGGGCATGCCTTTAAATGCCTTTAATTTGCATTACTAGGTCATAATGATATTTGCAGTACATGTAGGACTCGTGAGTTTGGGTCTGAGGCTTATGATTCCTCTAAAAAAAAAAACTCAAAGAGACAGGATGGTCTCTACTTCTGTAAGGTACACATTATCAGCTTTGGTGGAGTCTGCTAATAGTCTTTTTGAGGTCACCGCATCAAAAAATCCTGTTGTCAATAGCGCAATTATTGAAATCCCATTTTCACTGTTTACATTTTTACTCTTTATTTGATGTAGATTATTAATAAGAGGATTAAAGGTTGGGAGTCCTCGTTTCCGAAGGCATCCTGCCAGAAACCTGACAACACTTTGGCCTCGATCTATGAATTCCATGAAACCAATACGGTGTCAACTAGGTCACGGTTTCCACAATGCTCTGTGGAAGCACTCCGGGATGAATTGCAATTCAAGCTTTTTGTCTAACGCTGTTGTGCTCCAGTGCATCCTATTAAGTGTTTGCCAAAAACGCCTGTGCGTTGTCTTTCTCTTGATGACAGGCTGATCACTGTACATGTGTTTCTTTTCTTGCCTGCATTGTATAGTGGGTGTTTTCTCAAACTGTGGCGCTTCCACTTGGCACATGCCCCTCTGATGAAAGCAGATCCGCTCAGAGTCACAGATCTAACGATGGGAGGTGAAAGGGACGATGACTGCCGGAATATCTTCCAGTCGAGCGGGCTCAGCAGGACTCTGCTGGCTGGTGTTGGAGTCACGTGCATTGCTCTTAAAGCCCATTGGCAGACAGGTGCTTTTTTTTTACTGGAGACCACAGAAGGCCGAGGGTGAAGAGGGAGTTTGGTAGCTACAGGAAGTGAAAAACACTTGACACAGGATTGGCTCTGCATAGAGAAAAGCTGAACCCCTCCACAACGGTTACTGTCATTGTCATTTGGTACAAGCATCAGTCTCACAGGTTTGGGGTTTGAAAAGGTTTTGTTGATTAATTATTCAACATAAGTTCTACCCATTCATCATATGAGGATGGTGAAAATATGCACATACATGACTGTGATTGTGAGTTAGTTATATTAAAAAATTGCATAATTTCCTCTCTAAATGCATCCACCTTTTCAGAATCAGTATAGGCTAATGGGGCCTGTGTTTAACTGTCATAATTATTTCACCATGCAAACAAAAACCTTAACCGCTCTAAAAATAAGAGTTCACATTCTCAAAGAAGAAAGAGCTTCTTTCATAACTACCCAGGCATGTTTGATCCATTTGTGGTTGAACAAATGGCCTGCGCTCAGCCTGTGTTTTGTTTGAGTGAATGTAATGTATAGTTAATGTCCACTGTGGTTGTTAAATGGTCGCAGCAGGGAATATTGGCGCATTGAAGGCTTTGCTCAGAGTAAAGTACAGAACCAACTTGAATGGCTGTATGCAAAGGTTATTAATGATGGCTGTCATGAATGTTTGTTGTTTCTGCCAATGGCACGTCTCTGAGGCCGTTATTGTTGCTGGTGTGAAATTAAATCTGCTGTATTTCATCATCCGTCCATCATGAGTTTTCAGAAACAGAGCTTTCCAAATGAGTCTGCAGCCCTCCGGAGAGTCTGTGTAAATGTTGCCATTACATACAAATCCAAAAATTAATAACAAGGTCCTTTAAAGAAAAGAAAATATGCAGATAGCTGAGATTTTTAAATGAGCGAATCGAGTTCCCCGAAAGCCTGTCATCACAATGTCATAGGAACCATCGCATGATTCTTTCTGCATCACTTGCAATGGAAACTCAAATTGCACCTGCGCAAAATAAAAGGTAATTGGACGTAATTTGCAATAAATCATCATTATTTTGAGAAGCCGCTACTGATGCGAGTGTAACGGTGACTGATGAATGCAGGTGATGCAGACGCTGAGATTACAGACCATCATCCCCTGCACTGTTATGCTAATCAGATGAACAGTGAAACTCTCTAGTTTAATGATCTCAGTTTGCCAGGCTTTGCCGCTCTGAAACAGAACTGAATACAGATGTCAGAAATGCTTTAAGTCGTCATTTGCTTGTGAGAGCTGAATGTCTTTGGTTCCTTTGCTCATTTTCATTTTTTCTTTGCGCTGTGATTCTTTTCTTGCTGCGGAGTGTAGGTGTTTCGGTGATATTTTGTGAATATGCAGGTGTACACAGAAAGAAAATGTTGCTTGAGAGAAATGCAGTTGAGACGTATGTAATTTATGTAGGATTAAGTCATTTTTTGAATGTTTTTACATCACTTTAATCTATTCTGGTAATTTTATGGACCAATTTTAAATTTTTGAGCATTATTTATTTGTACTGTTTATTACTTTATTTAATATTTAATAAAAAATGTTTTATCTTAGTTAAAAACATTTAATTTTTAAATTTATATTTTATTTTATATTTTTATTTTATTTTAGATTTTTTATTGCTTTTTGTAATTTAAATATATATATATATATATATATATATATATATATATATATTTAAGTTTATGTGGTTTTTATTGTTTTGTTTTTACTTTTTTAAACAATTATTTTTTTATGAACACTTGCTTTGTGTATTTATTTATTATTCTATTTAAAATTGTATTTTTTATTAATTTATTTAATGTTTTTTATTTTTGTGTATTTTTATATTTATTTTAACTTAACAGTTGATATATTTTAATTGTTTTATATATATATATATATATATTTTTTTTTTTTTAAGCATCAACAAGTGCACATTTAAAACGAGACTGTCCCCCCCCCCCCCCCTTTTTTTAAACATTCTTGTTTATCTGCCAATTTCTTAAAGAAACACTTGGACCTGTAAAACATGTCAGCATTCATCACTGTTCAAATCCTTCTTTAATTGGCTGTTTTCATCAGGTTCAGACTGTGAAGTTGTTGTTTTTTTTTTTTTTTTCTCACTGAACTGTGGGGCAGCCGTTGACATGGAGCTGTCTTTTATTTCATATTACCTGTCTTCCCCATCCAGTCACTCATACAGCTGTCTCACAGCCTGCGGGCAAGCTTCCTCATTGCCCCTCTCGCGACTCACTGAGATCTCTTAGCCCAAACTCACAGCTGTGTAAGAGTCACAGGTGTGTGAAAGGTAAGCAGCAGTGTTGATACTTGATCCGTTCACACTTAGTGCCCTTTAACCTCGTAGGCCGTGTACGCTTCAGGCCAGAGTGAGAAATCTGAGTGCAGACGGGCCAGTGATTGAGAGAGTTGAGCGCTGTTGACTATGGCAGCGCTGTAGGTTTGTGTTGGAGTCCTTGTCTGGACACAATTCTTCAGGCTTAAACAAACAGAGGAACACTCTTTGACTGCCTGTTCACATCTAAACTCTTCTCCGGTGAAAACATTTCATCAGCTATGCATAAAAGACTTTGATCAAGCAGTGCAGGAATCTGAACCTCCCCTGCTTTATTCCTCCACATTTAACATTCAACTTTACACTCAAGGTATATTTTTAACTGAAACCACAGTAAGGCTGTATTATTTTACTTATTTTATTTTGGCTATTGCTAAAAATATACCCCAGCGACTGAAAATCCTTCATGTCCGTAGCACCTGTGTTTCATAAGTTTCGCATCAGTCCACTGCAGTTACTGTAGTTCACTTTCATAGGTGTCTTTCATCTATTAGACCTTCACACGTCCACGTGCTGTGAATAATTTACCAGGCTTGTTCTAACCCAGAAAAGGATGAAGACGGCAGTGGTGTCCACAGCCGTGAGACTACACAAGCAAGTCAGGTTTAATCGCTGACTTTTTAGCTTGTGTGCCACGGCTTCACTTCGACTACAGAAAGAAAAAGCGCTTCCCTCGAATTTCCTCAGATGCCAGTCTTTTTAAAGTTGAATCAGTCCTGTAGATGTTTGATTCGGGCCTTTAGATAATTCTTCGCCGGCTCGCCTTTGCTGCAGATAGCACTTAATTCAACTCCCCACATTTCTGAGTCTCTTTATTCTTCAGAGCGAGAGGAAAACGTTTAAACTCGACCGCTTGTTTCATAGCCTATTTTTAAGCCTCACGTGGACTGTATAAAGATGGGAAAGGATTGATTGTATCTCTAATGGTTAAAAAGGCAAAAAGAGGAATGAGCTGAGATGAATCATGCCGTTTCTCTTCAACTCAAACATTCCCACTCCTCCTTATTCTTTTAGTCATTTTCCTTTTGATTCCCAGTCTCTCATCTCAGTCAATGTCTGTCTTTTCTTTTTGTAGATGAAGCTTTGGAACAAGTACAAGGTGACGAGTATTCCTTCTCTGGTGTTCATCGATGCTGCCACCGGGAAGGTGGTGTGTAGGAACGGCCTGCTTGTAGTTAAAGATGATCCAAAAGGTGAGTACTAGGCTTCAGTTTTTCACCCACTCAGTCTCCAGAGGGGTTTAAAGGAAAGCTCACCCAAAAAATGAATGCTCAGTTCCTATTCACTTGCCCACATTGTTGAACACGAAAGGAGAAATATTTAAAGACTCTTCACAAATACTGTATCTGTGCTTTAAAGTTTAAGCTTCAGAAATGGCACAAAAACACAAAAGATGAACCATAAAAGTTGTGTTATATATTCTAAAGCCAAAGGTATACTTAACTTTTGACGCGCAAGTATTGTGAAAGCAATGGAATGAATAGCCTTTCAAAATATACTCCATTTAATAACGTGCACAAACACAATGATTTGAGATTTGCACTAGAATGTTTCATTTTTGTCCAGTGTCTGCGCTATTTATTTTCAGAAATTATGACGATAGAATGTTTTTGTATTAGTTGCGAGCATCTCTAAACGCACTTGTCAATGTGAGCATCTGCAGTTGTTGTTCATCAAGGAATATATTGCTGTTGTTGTTTTGTCTCTTGCGTTTCTTTTTTTACTCCCTTGTGCGAGGTGAGCACACAGTGTACGAAGCCATAACCACCTTGTGGACAAACTAATTAGTAGGGGTGTAACGGTTCACAAAATTCACGGTTCGGTTCGATACGATACACTGATGTCACGGTTCGGTTCGGTTGAGAGCTGAGAACGTTGAGAGCTCAGCCAAGATGAAGGAACAGCTGATCATAGTTGTATATGGATTGCAATTTTGAAATAAATTCAGTAGCAGAGCTACTGCAAGCGATTTTTAGAGCTGCAAATCCATTTATCCTTCGCTGAAATTTCCGCGTCTCATGGAGAGAGCACGTCATTGTTGCTTAGCAAAGACAGACGCCTCATGAGTGCTTCTGCCCGAGCGCTTTGGAAAGGAGGAGAAAGACGCGCTTAGCGTTTTCCATGCGTTTTTAGGCACGATATGTGAACGGCCCCTAAGGCGCTCGCTCACTCAGCACGCGCTGAAGGCTCGTTGCAAAATGTCTAATGCATTTAACAGACCAGAAATATAAGATCCTAAAATAACCAACAGGTCTGGTGTTTGGGTTAGATTCCCTGTAAGCTATAGTTTCTAAATGCTGCAGGGATAGTTTGCTGCGTGCATGTTTCTCCTTTTTTTCGTCTTTTCCCAGATAGTACTGACGCATATATCCCAGATATTCCCGCTGTTTTTTTTTTTTTTTTTTTGTAATCCCGCTGGTGTACCCTGTCATGTTGCAGATGCGACATACCGTTGTTTTTTTATCCACCACTCTCTTGCCATCACCATTATAGCTTAAAGGGAATCCAAAGTGCACCCAAACACCAGACCTGTTGGTTATTGGAGGATCTTCTCATTTCTAGTCTGTTAAACGCATTGGCTATTTTGCAACGAGCCTTCAGCGCGTACTGAGTGAGCGAGCGCCTGCTGAGTAGCCTAACATAAACATATAAGATGGTGTTTTTTTCTTCTTCGGGAGTGTCAGGGGCGTTGCCTGTTACGTTGTTTGGGTTATTGGGCTACCTTGTTGAACGCATATCATTATATTTCTTTCTCTCTCTTTTTTTTTTTTTTTTCAAATATAATTAATTACTCCAACGAACCGTTCGGTATACATAATGCGTACCGCGTACCGAACCGAAAGCGTCGTACCGAACGGTTCAATACGAATACGCGTATCGTTACACCCCTACTAATTAGTGCAAAAAAAGTTATTGTTTATGCTAAACATAGGCAATAAAAAAAGTCAAATTGCTAATACTGGGTAGAAACACCAATATGCACTTTAATTCTAAAAAAAAATGCATAAAGACACTTGCAATAATTGATTTGAAGAAAAAAAATGTGCATAAACTATGATGAAAAAACATTTACAGAATAAATTCCTCAATACGCATAACAAAAAGTCATGTGATAAGATGAGATAACTTGACTTCCCAGCAGACCGACCTCGTTGAACAGTATCATTCAAGATACTGCGCAAGTAATTTAGTAATTTACTACATATGAAAAGTATTATATCCAGTGGCTTCTCATTCTTTTCTTAGTGATATTTAGGGCCATTTTATCATGAAGTGGCTATTTTATTTCTTTTTGACTCACTGGATGAAAAAAGCACCTTATTTGCAAATGTTTTATGCGATATTCCAATTTTGTTAAATTTGCAACTTTGGATGCACACATTCTTCTTGATATTACTCATTTGTAAGTCACTTTAGATAAAAGTGCCTGCTAAACAAATACGTGTAAATGGAGTCTTGAGTAAATTGGATCTGTGAACTATTGGTTGTTTTGAGTTCATGATTGATATTGATTCTTCAGGTTCAGGAATCAGGCTTAAGGGATATGTTTGTGAATCTGACTTATCAGTTCTTGAGTCAATTCAATGACACAGTGATCTGGTCACAGTAGTTCTTAAAATGACAGCCTAACATCTTAGAAAAATATAGTGGACCGCACAAGTCACTAGGAACTCTCTTTGTTAGACCAAAAAGCACCATAAAAGTGGTCCTTACGGTGGGTGTTCACACTAGATACAACTTGCGCCAATAAATTGCGCTATTCGTGGGTAGTTGGACGCTTGAACATTTTGAGTTTACTTGCTTCATTCACGATTGAAACTCACTTCACAACAGTTGCAAATTCGCATCATTGGATGGGCTTCTGCCATTTGGGTTCATGCAGCATAGTGATTTCAACCACGATTTATTCAGAAAATTTTCAAAATATTACTATTATCATGTCATAAAAATGTGTTTCACTAATTTTGGAGACGATCAGCCTCACACGATCAGCAGGAGCTCAGTGCTCATGTAACCAACGTGAGCAGTCTCGACTAGTTTTTCTGACATTTTCCACTGGCTCTGAAGTGTCCTTTGTGGTAAATATATAAAATACATATAAAATTATATAAAATATAATCCCTCCATTGTTGTTTTGGATTTGCTACATTGAGCTTGCGTCACTACTAGAGCAAGCTCCTGATTGGTTTACGTGGGGCAAATTTACGCCAAAGTTCAGATTTTTCATCTTGTGAGATTTGTGCGAATCATACATTGCACACGTCAAAATATCTGAAATGCTTAATTCTCTGTGTGCTAAGTCACGTCATTCGCGCCGCCTAATTCACGCAAGTCGCATCGCAGGATGTCTATTTGTGTCTTTGCATTGACTTAACATGTAAATCACTCACACTTAATGCTTCATTCACGTCTGGTGTGAATGCACTCCATCTATTCCAAGACTTCTGAAGTTAAACCTTACTGTGATTAACACACCACAATTTGAGCAGTCAACTCAAGAACAATGACCAAATCATTGACTCAGTGAGTTTGATTCATTCACATGAGCCAGTTCTTTTTAATACAAACAAATCTGAGCGATTCATTCATGAATCTGACTACATTATTAACATTACTACATAGTGGAAACAACCTGTGTGAAAATTCTCCAAAACTACTGCTTTTGCGTTCCACAGAAGAAAGTTATACAAGTTTGGAACAACATGAGGGTGAGTAAATCATTAATTTTGAGGTGAACTCTCCGTTTAACTTGACTTTCACATGCTCAGGAACTCACAGTGCACACTTGACTTGGTTGTCCTTCACTGCTCTTCACTGTAAGGCAGCAGTATTTGGAGAGCTCCAGGCGTTTGATAGCCCTCGCCTCGCTTGAGTGGTGTCATGCAACTTTCTGCAGGTGAAAGAAAGGGATTTTATTTGCCTTGAAAGGCAGGGAGCCACTATGTTTTCTTAAAAATATTCTTGTGGTGGAATTTGTCAACTGATCAACATGATGAATTCACTTCCTCAGTTTAATGAGCCTCGCCGCCAAAAGTTTACAGCAGTAGAAGTGAAAAATTAACTCAGTGATTCATGAAGCACAGTGCAATTCTCAAACACTGCCACGCAGGATTGATGACTCTGCTTTCTGTGTGATGACAGTCAAGATCTTTTGTTTGAAAGCATGTATGGACGGGGAGTATGTGCACAGTAGCCAGTACAGGAGCAGGTTCAGAGGGCAGAGGGTTGGAAGGGGCCCTTGCCATAACAAAAGGCCCTGGGTGGACGATGTGTGGGAGTTTCAAAGCCCAGTAGCAGCCCTGCACTTTTGTCCTTTTGGACTAATAACGTCAGTAAGAAAGAGTAAAGACACTACTGTCCTGTGGCCATGTTGTTAAGCTCCAAAATGGCGCAAAAAACATGGAAAAGCATCAGGAACGTGGTCCACATAACTTGTCCACACAACTTATTTCCCTGATTTCAATCCTTCTGACTGAATTATGATTGTACTGGTTCTTTTCAGTAAACATATTGGTCCTGTATGCAAATCAGACTAATTTATCAATAATTCTTAGTAATTGATTTGTTTAGAACCAGATCAGTAAATGAATTCATTTATCTTATCTGAATTCTGAAAAGTGATTGATTCAGTGAATTGACTTTGAAAACCAGAGGGGTGAATGAATCATCATTTCTGTTCTTTAAAGTGAAGAAATCCTGTTCCTGTTGGCAAATCAGACTGATTAATTCAGGAATCTGATTGATTCAGTCATGAAATTGGGTTCTGTCAAATGTCTAAATTGGTTGCAAATGATGGTAGACATTTTTAAATGGTTATGTAATATTCAGGAGAAATAGAGGGTCAACGCCAACTCCCAAATTTCTGGTGCAGTATTTGAAATGAAACTTCCATCTCGCATTAACATCGATTCACATCTGTTGTAGCGTTTGATAGCCCTGTGCCACCAGGATCCAGAGGAGAGATTTGTGTGTATTATAAATATGTGAATGACATATGCATGTGCTGTGCTGGCAGTGAAAGGAGGATTGTGTGACAGTAATCAGAGTTCTGCCTCTGCTCTTCTCCCTCCCATCCTGCAGGCCTGGAGTTCCCCTGGGGGCCGAAGCCCTTTGCAGAGGTGGTGGCTGGGCCCTTGCTCAGGAACAACCGACAGACGACAGACAGCAGTGCCCTGGAGGGATCCTATGTGGGGGTTTACTTCTCTGCACACTGGGTGAGTGCTTTGTGTTAGTGTTTCCAACCTAGATGTACTTTGGAGACAAAATCAAAGTTGATTTAACCTTACAACCGGATCTCATATGTAAAACAAGAATTTTTGTTAAAAACGTAAATGTTTTTGTTAGGGCTGGGCGATATGGCCTAAAAATAAAATCTCCGAATTTTTTTTATTTTTTTTATTCTATTTCCGATTTTTGTCCGATTTTCCCCCCTACTTAAGGAAAACAATAAGTACAAACAGCAGACAACTTAAAGCAAATTTTGCTTTTATTTAATCAAAAGTAGGGCTGCCCCGATCAAGATCGGCCGATCTTTAATGAGCATCTCGTCAGTAAAGCCGGTTCTCTAATCAGCGGTTTAAATTCCATCAGATGCGTCATTTCACATAGAGCAGCTGTTAACTGAGAAGATGCGCAAATAAACACTGAAAATGAAGTGGATTTGCGCATCTTCTCAGTTATGGCTCCTTGTAGTAACAGCTGCTCGATGTGAAATCACGCACCTGAGGGAATTTAACGCTGGGCCGATCGTGATCATTTTACATTGTCATTTTGAAGATGATTTTATCCAAAACGACTTACAACTGGGGGATACATAAAGCAATTCTTCTTTAAGAGGCAAACAGACACAGGAAATGCTAAATAAATAAAAACTAAAGAGAAAGTTATTATTTTTATTTTTTGTTTATGATGAAGTAAAGTAGCTTTGGAAGAGATGAGTTTTTAGCTGTCGCTTGAAAATTGTCAAGGATTCAGCATTCCGGATAGGGGTGGGAAGATCATGCCACCAGCCAGGATTGGTGAACGAGAATGTTCTGGAAGGTTATTTTGAGCCTTTCTCAAAATGTTATTACCACTTAATAATTAATTGCAATAGCAAAATAATGTTATAGGGTTATTATAGTTGATAGCCGAATTAAAATATATTTATTAGCTAGTTGGCACGGCAGAATTTCTCATTTTAATTTAGTATAACTAAAACCATAAAAATGGGAAAAGAAAAAATTCTGTAAAATAAATATCAGCTAAAATACGGTTTACAAATTATTTTATTCAACAATTTAAAATTAGTTTGACTATAAATATAAAAATTTATAAACAATTATATGGACATGTTAAAAACTACTGTAAATGACAAAAAATGACAAAAATCACAAAAACCTTTTGAATACGAAATAACCAAAGAATGACTCATGATTCAGTGAGGGAGTATAATGGTTCTGAATGATTCACTGTTGCCAATTCAAACCTTTAATAAATTATGAATCTTCCCGATTGACTCTTTTAAAAGAACCACTTCATAAAAGTAATTTTTTTATGAATCAGTTATCAAAGCTGACTGGTGTAAGAGTGGACACTTCTGTTTGTCTGGGGTTTCCCGCCATATGAAGCCTTTTCCACAGAAACCCTGTTATTTTCCACTATAAATGTCACTCCTAACACTCAGGCCAGTACGTGATGCACTCATTCTCATTCACAGAGGAACGGTTTCTTGACTGACAGCGTTTCTCTTGGTTTCGGCAAACATGGGCACAGCTTGTGCCTGTCCACAGGGCTGCAGCTACAGTAGCAGGAGCTTGTTTTTCCAGTTCCCCCTTCTCCAAACCCAGACAAATTGTGAAGATGAGCCACAAAACCAGGATATATATTTCAGTTTATTATTCCAGCACCGCATTCCTCATTCCTAACCAGCCTAAAGTTGAACCTCTATTGAAGTGACTTTTATAAGACTAAGTGTGTCTGGACGTATTTTTTCCGTTGATATACTAATGCCACTTTTTTTCTCTATTTGTAAAAATGACTTCAAATGACCTTAAGAAAACAGAGAGAGTTTGTAGCTTTATACTTTGCTTTCTGGCTCTGTATCTGTAAAGATACACACAGAAACAGAAGGAAGGATAATATTTTACTAGTTTTTATACAGCTGAATAATAATACTCTAATAAACATTAACAATATTAACTAATAAAATTCCCAGCAGTTAGATCACACACATTGTATTTGTTAATAGTTAATTTGATATGGGCTTGGAAATTATAAGGCTGGAGCTGAACACACTGTACGTTGGGACGCCACATTAATTTCCAGTAAGACGTCTGTGTTTATCTTAATGGGAGTGATGTTTAGTTTTACTTTTGTACAGACTAAAATTGTGTGTGAAGTCTGACTGGTCAGCACATAAATATGAATACATTAAAGGAATAGTTCACCCAAAAATTACAATTCTGTCATCATTTACAATCACGTCGTACCAAACCTATGCGAGTTTATTTCCTCTGTGGAACATAAAATAAATATGTTAATAACCAATAAGTTTCAGTTCCCATTGACTTCCATTGTATTTATAGACCATACGAAGTCAATGGGACCCAAAAACGTTTGAATATAATATCTGCTTTATTGTTTTATACCACAGTGAAATGAAAAGAATACAGGTTTGGATCAACGAAACGGTGAATAAATGATTATACAATTTTAATACCTCATTTGATACCTCATTTTGTGCTGTGTGTGTTGCTGGTTCAGATATTTTATCAATCACTGTTACTTTTACTGTTAAATTACATTTTATTTAATCATTACCCTACAAATAATTGCTGTTAAATTCATATATATTATATGAAACCATAAACAGTATGATACAGTAAGATATGTTTTTATTCAACAAGGAGGCATTACCTTCATCAGAAGTTACCGTAAATACATTTTCAATTTTACAAAAAGAGCTCTTCAGGCCCTATCTTAACGGTCTAAACGCAAAGTGTAAAGCGCACGGTGCAGATCCAAATCCACTTTTGCTATTTTAACAACGGAAAAATGTTCCGTGCGCCCGGTTGCATTTTTGGAATGGGTTGTCCCTATTCTCTTAATGAGTAATGGGCATAACATTCATCTCCCCTTCCCTTTAAGAGCTAGATGCGCTCGTGCAATGGCGGATCGCTATTTACATGGCAGAATTTGTTGACGGAAAAGCTGAACGCTTCTCAAGCGAAGAAACCGATCTGCTCATGCGCGAAGTTAAAGCGCAAGCTGATCATCTACGGGACAGGCAGGAATCCTACAAAGCTCCGTGTGATGAGTCAGTTTATATATATATATATATATATATATATATATATATATATATATATATATATATATATATATATATATATATATATAATGTGTATGTGTGTATTGGCATGATTGTTCAATTAATTAATAGCAAAAAATATATTGCGCCATTGACTATAGACTTTAGACCAGGTTTGAGTTGGTCTATGGCACAGTCTATTTTCCCCTCCTTAAAAAAATATTGTGCCTGAACACACCTCTTTTTCAGACAGCACAAATTGGTGCAAATGCATTTTCTAAATAAACAATGTGATGCTGGACAAGAAATTGTGAACGGCACCGGACTGAAACTAGCAAACACACTTGAGCTGCACCTTGCATCACATTGCGCCGGGTGTGTAATAGGGCCCTTCATGTCTAATTTATGCTGATAATTATGCCTAGATGATATCAGACATTTTTAATCGCATTATCTGAGCTGATGTTTTGAGGAAAATCTGTGCAATGGACTTAAAAATGGTAAATGAGTACTACACGCATACTGGTAGCTGGAAGCAGTAATCAGATCCACCTGAATGTTTGATAGAGAAACCCAGAAGGGCCAGAGGATGTTTAAACTTTGTGAATGGCAGGCGTTTGAGTTCTGCATGAGAAATCTGCTGAGCTTTCGTTTAGTTTGGGCCTGCCGGTATTTAAAAGTCTACGCGGGACTGGAGAGCTCTTGAAGAGAGCTGAGTGAAGCATGTCAGGCTGTATGTAGCACTCTTGTGAAAAGAGAAAAACATGCAGCACAATATGCCTTCAAGCCAGAAAAGACAGGATGAGTTTAAAAGCCCTCCTAGGCCCTAGTCACATTTGTTTTGTTAGTTTAGTTTTTTTCTTGAAGGAGTGCAGAACTGCAGAGAGAGTAATATTAAGTGCTCTGGGCACTCACTAGGCCACCAAGTGCTGTTTATTATCAGAAGAGAGAGAGAGAGATCTCGCTATAACTTATGTATGTGTTTATGTGTGTGTTTTATTTCACAGTGTCCTCCTTGTCGCAGTCTAACCCGAGTGCTGGTGGAATCGTACCGGAAAGTGAAAGAATCAGGGCACAAATTTGAGATTGTGTTTGTCAGTGCTGATAGGTAATAAACACAGACCACAACTTTTATATATATATATACATATATATATATATATATATATATATATATATATATATATATATATATATATATATATATATATATATATATATATATATATATATATATATATATATACTAGAGATGCACTCTTTATTAACATTCTGATTGATAATTATTTTCATGTAATGATATTGTATTGATATGGATTTTGTCTCAATAAATAAATAAATCACTAAAAACAATGATTTAATAGCTGCAAGAGAATTTTGGCATGACAATGCAAATGTAAATGAATTTATTGATTTGCTTAAGATTTCTTTTACCAGAGTGTGTTATTCAATTATTTATTAGGTGTTTTTAAAGATTAACTTTAAGTGAACTTGAGATATTGGCAATCTAAATGTAAAATATGGTAAATGAGCACATTTTAAAATCCAGTATTGGCCCATACAGATGTATAACATCGACTCAACTGATAGCAATAAATTAAAAATCTTTAATATTGGTCATTAACTCACACAATATATTATGCATTCTTATCTTCCAAACATAATGTAAGTCATATTTGCTGCTTATTTCCAATAATTATTTGATGATTTTAAAGCTGGAGGACACTTTAGACCTGCAGTGAAGATTGAAAGAGCTTGTGTCTTGTGTGGTAGGTCAGAGGAGTCATTTACGCAGTATTTCAGTGAGATGCCGTGGTTGGCCGTGCCGTACACAGACGAGGCCAGACGCTCACGACTCAACAGACTCTATGGAATCCAAGGTACGTCTGTGGTCTTTAACTCTGGCTCAGGTGGAAGTGTTTGTTTGATGTAGCAGCGTGTGGTTGGATGGCATACAGCTGTCCCTGCCAGGAACTGCAAACTGAGCTCTAGGACCTCAGGAATGTGGGCAGCTAATCGAGTTTACTTCACTATTACTGTCCCCACCTCTCCCTCTCTCTCTCTGGATGTCGCTCTCAATCAGTATAAGCAACGATTCTGAAAACATGGTTTATAAAGGCATAGTTCAACCAGAAGACAAGACTCACTCTTAATGTTGTTCCAAACCTGTATGACTTTATTTCTTCTGCAGAGCACAAAAGAAGCATTCTGAAAAGCATTTCAATCCATACAATGGAAGTCCAAAACAACACTGGACCAGCATTGACTTTCACCGTATGGACATTGTTCATGATATATTCTTGCTTTGAATATCACAGAAGGAAGAAAGTAATTCATGCAAGTTTTAAAATGACATGAGGGTGAATAATTAATGACAGCATTTAAATCTTGGTTTAATTAGCTGCAACAGCAACAAATGACCCAGAGTGTGTAAAATGGTGCTTAAAAAAATAAATTCTGACTGTTTTAGCCCCGTTTCACTCTGGTCCAGGTATCATATGACCCCTTTTACTGTCAGAAAAGTCTCTTTCGTTTTCATTGGAAGTTGATGCATTGAGAGGGAAAGTACTGGCTTCAGGCCTATCCGGTCTGGAATGCGTGGAATTCATCTTGGATGAGTTGATACTGACTCCCCCTCCCTCCGCCTCCAGCCTGCAGTCGCTGTGTGAGTCTGATAAGGCCACCAATACTGCGGTCTGATGTCTATCTGAAAGAGGGTTTGAGAGAGGTCAGTCGTACAGTGAGATCAGTGGGACCACAGGCCGCCTGACCGGGTCTTTGTGTGCTGGTGTTGATCTTGGGTGTGGAGGACCCTTATGTTGCTTTAGAGCAGTTCAGCTCCACTTACTGCACCATTAAACATGATGAGACATCTCAAAGTTATATCTTGGAATTAAATAATATTAAAGAATATTGTTACACACAGTTTTTATTGTTGTTGTGGTTTAACCTTTTCCAGGCATCCCCACACTGATCTTACTGGACACAGAGGGTCACATGATCACGCGACAGGGGCGGGTGGAGATTCTCAATGACCCCGACTGTCGGCTCTTCCCGTGGCACCCGCGACCCGTTCTGGAGCTCAGCGAATCCAACGCCGTGCAGCTGCATGAAGGGCCCTGCCTGGTTCTGTTCGTAGGTGAGATGATGCTTTGAGATCATTGCAGAGGAGCTCTCAAAGCCAATTGCTACTTCACTTTTTTCTCTTTTCTTACTACAATGCTCATTCATCATCTTTCTGCCCTCATCATTCCTCTTCCTGTGTTATCTTATTGTTTTTTACCTCTCATTTAGATGCTGAGGAAGAGGGAGAGCTGGAGCCGGCCAAGGAGCTCATCCAGCCAATCGCAGAGAAGATCGTGGCCAAATACAAAGCAAAGGAGGAAGAGACGCCACTGCTCTTTTTTGTTGCTGGAGAGGTATGTTTGTCCATTTATGTGTATGATCGAACAATTAGGTGAAGTTCAATATAAACTATTGTTCAGATCTTTCATTGAATCAGTCTGAATGAATCGTTCATGAATCAAACTGATTATTTTTGCTTTGCTTAACTTAGATTTTGCTTTATTTTGTGTTTTAATTATATATCTTACAGGTTATGACATTGTCACCCCAAGGCACTTGCAGTAGCTGCCAGCAATTTACTATGAAAACATAAATAATAATAATAATAATAATGATGATGATAGTAATAATAATTATGTATATTGGTCACATTATAATTTTAAAATATATTTAAATATAATTTGCAATTATTTTACATTATCGTATTGTAATATGTGACCCTGGATCACAAAACCTTAAATCGCTGGAGGATATTTGTAGCAATAGCCAACAATACATTGTATGGGTCAAAATTATAGATTTTTCTTTTATGCCAAAAATGATTAGGATATTAAGTATTATATATCATGTTGCATTATTTTGTAAATTTCCTACTGTAAATATAACCAAACTTAATTTTGGATTAGTATTATGCATTGCTAAGAACTTCATTTGGACAACTTTAAAGACAATTTTCTCAGTATTTAGATTTCCTTTTGCTTCCTCAGATTCCAGATTGTTAAATAGTTGTATCTTTGCCAATTATTGTTAAAAAAAATGGACTCTTATGACTGATTTTATGGTCCAGGGTCACATAGCAAATTACATATAACACAATAATACAATATCGCACAACACATTTATTTCTAGTCTGCACAAGTTGTATAGACTACTTTTATGGTAATTTTATGGTGCTTTTGCATAAATTCCATCATCATTAAAACTTAAAAGTTTCAGTCCCCTTTTACAGGTCCATCTCAAAAAATGGAAATGGAAAAGTTTAAATTTAAAAAGCAAACTTTCTTATATTCTAGATTCATTGCACAAAACAATTATTAAAAAATTATTTTCCTAAGCTGTAAGTCATAACCATCAGAATTAAAACAAAAAAACTTTTTGTGTGCCATGAATCTAGAATATAAGTAAGTTTGCTTTTTTAAATTAAATTACAAAAAATAAAGACCTTTTTCATAATATTTACATTTATTCATTTAGCTGACGCTTTTATCCAAAGCGACTTACAATTGCTATATATGTCAGAGGTCGCACGCCTCTGGAGCAACTAGAGGTTAAGTGTCTTGCTCAGTGGATTCGAACCCAGGTCTCTCCGACCAATGGCATGTGTCTTATCCACTGCGCCAACCCCACCCCCCTGATATTCAATTTTTTTGCGATGCACCTGTATTCTAATGCATAAATCCAAGAGCAAACAGTGCATTATTTCAAATTCAACCTTTCCAAAAAGAAAAGGTCATACAGGTTTCCAGCGACATAAAAGTGAGTGAATGATGACAGATTTTCCCGTCTTTGGGTGAACTGTTTCTTCAAGGCTTTGAGTGATATTTTGAAAACCTTTTTTTCTTCTCTGCCACAACAATCAGAATGTTTGCTTGCTTTTACACACAAGTGTGATGTGCCATCTGTTTCTGTATATTTGTGTAAAACAATCCTTCAGGAGGGCAGCCTCCAATCACCAACATGTACCTGCAGTAAATAAAAGGAGCTGCAGTTGAATGGCAAGCACATGTAGCACAAGCCTGAAACCCAGAGGGTGCCAAAACAGCTGTGTGCCCTTCTCTCTCTCCGTCTCTCGCTCTCTCTCTGTTTTTTTTTCATCTCCCTGATCCCTTCTTCATCTTTCAAGCCTGCATGCCAAGAGGGAGGAAAGCCAACATTTTCATAACCCTCATCTACTGTTTTCTCTTTGTGACCTTTGCGGAAGTCATGTAGAGAGTGAAGGCTGCCTGTAATTAATAAACGATTAGCCTCCTCTTTCTTTACTTTCCCCTTCTCACTTCAGATTTCTTGCCACAGTCTTTCTGTTTGTGTGTGTGTGTGTGTGTGTGTGTGTGTGTGTGTTTGTCTGTCTGTCTGTCTGTCTGTCTGTCTCTCTGTGTGTGTGTGTGTGTGTGTGTGTGTGTTTGTCTGTCTGTCTGTCTCTGTGTGTGTGTGTGTGTGTGTGTGTGTGTGTTTGTCTGTCTGTCTGTCTCTGTGTGTGTGTGTGTGTGTGTGTGTGTGTGTGTGTGTGTGTGTGTGTGTGTGTGTGTGTGTCTGTCTGTCTGTGTGTGTGTGTGTGTGTGTGTGACACACCCTGAAATGGCAGATCCTCAGGATGGCATTTGACTATGCCATGGTTTGAGTTTCAGACATTTCCTGCACATTTTCTTAAGCTTTGCATGTTTAACCGAGCCCTACGCTTCACATTTACCAACATCTGACATTTTAAACCCTCTTAAGTGCCTTGCGCAGTGTAGTTCCTTACCCTGCTGTTTTTGTATTGTCTTTTGTTTTGCTGTACTGATGTTGTGTTTGATTTTGTTTTGTTGTTGTGATTTGCTTTGCTTGTGTTGGGTTCTGTTTTATTTTTGCTTGTGTTTTGTTGTGATCTTTTGTTTACTTTTTTGTTTGATTTGCTGTGTTTGTTGTGTTTTGTCTTGGTTTGGGGGAGGGGTGTTATGTGTTTTTGTTTGCTTTGATTTGTTTTGCTGTGTTGTGTTTTTGTTTTGTCTTGCTTTTTGGTCGTGTTTTGTTACAATTTTTTGTCTTTTTTGTTTCATTGTATTTTTAATTGATAATACTTGTTATTTTAAAAGTTGTGGCATTGCATAGAAAATGATCAAATTCATTGATATCACACTAGTCACATTTTAACACTTTAAAGTCAAAGACTTGTGGTGAAACTTTTACAACATGGTGGGTTATAACTTTTTTCCTGGCACAATGACTTGCCCCATAGACTTCTATTGCATTTCTTTAAATGCTGTTTGTTTGTTTTTTCAAACAAAATTATTCCTGTGATAATTGACAGCAAGTCATTGATGTTGTTGATTTCTACATAATATATATTTTTATGTAAGCCATTATATGGAACACATTTTCAACAGTTTTTTATTTATTAATTTTCTTCATTCATTGCATAACACATTATTTCACTTTTAACATAGTCCAGAAATCAACTGCAAATTCATATCAAGAATTAACTTTGTGTACTGGCCAGCACTGTCAGAATAAGAGCAGATAGTGTGAAGAAATAAAGGAAAACGAGATGCAGTGTAAGGACCAGACCAGTTGTAGGATCTCAGTCTATAAGACAGTAAGTGTGTGTTCATAACGCCCTGTTATCCTGAACTCTGAACACTTCATGTTTCATTGAGCAGCTATTTAGAAGAAAAAAGTGTGACATTCCTTCATTAGCAAACTAAACCAAGTATGTTGAACGTGGGTTATGTTTTATGTCTGTACATGTTAAGATAAATGAGAATTAAGTTATATATCTGTGTGTATACTGTCTGGTGCAGCGCACAGCTAGAACACTGTTGGGTTCAGATCAGAGCTCTCAGATAACCAATCAGCTCGGGCCGTTCATAGTGAGCTGGCCAATCAGACATCCATATCTCTGCTTGCATGAGCAGATGGCTAATGCTTATGGAATGCTACAGGCCCACAATAGGCAGAACAAAACTTAATGTTTTAGGCCCGGCACAATTAGGTAAACACACTGGCTCTTATCACGCTAGCAGCTGGACGCAGCCACAGGCTGAACCTTTGTCTCTACACGGAGAGCTCAGTGCTGGAGGCGGCGAGGGACTATGTGTGTGTGCGCAGAAGGCCCGCCAGGGTTGAAAACAGTTTACACAAGGTTTGCTGCTCCACAAAAGAAGATGCATGGCTTACCATAGAAAGTCAGACAGTCTGAGAGATGTAATCTTTTCATATCTAAAAGCCTGGAAGGGTTACACTGACAGACTCCATTTCTCTCTATATGCATTGATCTTTATCCATCTGCAATCTTAATGAGAGAATTTAGCGCAAACCCCAGAAACATGCTTTTTCTTGTTGTAATGTGTCAAATTTTGACAGCCATTGTCTCGCTCGATGCAGCAATTTTCCCGTTGATCAGTCCGAGTTAATCTGTTTCAGTGTGTTGTGGGTTCACATCGGACAATGGAATGCATCTGGAACGTGGAGAAGGAAGTGATTATGGATAAAACCACCGGTGACCCCTATTTTTCCTGCTTTATAAAATGGGAAATTTGCAATCATCTAAGGTTGATTCCCCACCCTTAATATTGCTTGTGTGTTAAGGAGTATTTTTTTAGATGGTAACAATGATGTTAGAATTCATATTTCAAATAGCCACTTGTAAAATGTTTAGTTTTTCCTTATTGAAACAAAACTGCCATTCCATCTTTTAGTAGTTTAGTTTGAAGTCAAAGTCACAAACTTTCCGTTGCCCTACATGTCCTTTTTAAGTAGCAAAAACGGCACCACGACTCTTTTACAGGCACAAGATCTGATTGTGTGGATTAATCCATGTACTGATGTGGAATAGTTTATAGTTTCACTGGGAGCCAGTCAGATTGTAATATAAACGAACCAAAATCTCTTTGAAACCGTTGTACTGCCCTCTTGTGGTCAAAAATGCAACCATGTCTTGGGTTACAATGTCTTCCATTTGAAATTACTGTGCAGTTCTTTCCAAGACACACTCATTTGGATGACTTTTAAGAGAGAAGTATAATCAGTTTGTATTAGAGAAGTAAGAGGTGGCTTATGTAAGATATGGCTTCTAGAAAGATGGAGTTTGAGATTTTCGGTGGAGGAAGTAGGCACGTTAGCTCCGTAAAGCTTGACATAATAGAAATAATAGACAATAAAGTCTTAACAGTTGCTGTTATTTAAATGGCCTAAAAGAAAGATAAAATTCTGGTAGTTTGCTTGTAAACCAAAAAGACACAACCTTAATAGTTGAGCGAGAGGAAAAATATAAATGCTAAAAAGCAAAGGACCAAGAATTGAGCCTTGGAGGACACCAGTACTAATCAGACCAACCTCTGATCTGTGGCCATTCATAAAAACAAATTGACAAATTAAGATCTGAACCAGTCCAATGCACTATCCCTTACCCTCAAAACAGATTCAAATCGACTAAAAGTGTGT
This sequence comes from Carassius gibelio, assembly GCF_023724105.1. Classification (NCBI taxonomy): domain Eukaryota; kingdom Metazoa; phylum Chordata; class Actinopteri; order Cypriniformes; family Cyprinidae; genus Carassius; species Carassius gibelio. Next base: position 16,095,699 of record NC_068385.1, read on the forward strand.
AAACAGCGGTATAAAAAGGTTAACTTAGGTCCAGGAAATGTAACGTTTATTTTTTGTGTGTGTTAATTTTGGCTTTCATGGAGCTATAGGCCTTCTGAGGTATTAAGGTCAAACCACATCTTAAAGAAAGACTGTAGAAGAGATTCAGAAAATCCCCAGAAAAAAAAAAACCCACAAACACATTTTTAGCAACCCCCATCTGGAATAAAAGGATACCCCCCACCACCACCACCACCACACACAGTATGATTCATCTCTCTCTAAAGTCCCCTTGAGTTTTAGTGCCTCAAAAGCAGCAAGGTGGGTGATGGTGATGGTGATGGAGGTGGAGGTGGGATAGTGAGAGGAGCTCTCAACTCTGCTCAGGACAGAGTAGAAAGAGACTTATGCCGTCATGCTGGTTTTGAGAGAGCGAGAGCTTTATACTGGACTCAGTGCAGATTTTGTTTTGTTTTCTAGTATCTCCATGATGGTTATTTCCAGTTAATTTCTTCACATTTTGTAGTCACAGGCTCAATTTAGTCATTTTGCTCTTTACAAACAGTAATAATCAGCTGATGTTTTCATCTCCTGACAGGATGATATGACTGATTCCCTGCGGGACTACACCAACCTGCCCGAGGCCGCGCCTCTCCTCACTATCCTGGACATGTCAGCTCGCGCCAAATACGTTAAAGACGTGGAGGAAATCACACCTGCTGTAGTAGAACAGTTTGTTAGTGACTTTCTGGCCGAGAAGCTCAAACCGGAGCCCATTTGAAGTCCTTGAACTCCCTGCATCATGTTACCCGAACCTCCATCTGGCCCTTGACCTCCAGGCGTGCTCTCTCTTCTCTTCCTGTCAGACTGTTTGAACAGAAGCGTACTTTGTATTGACATTTTATTTCCTTTTATACATGCCACTCCATCTGGAAGCGGCCGCCTGCTCCTGTGGTGCCTTGCCTTTACTACAGTGCTGATTGTAAAATGCTGATTTTAACGTTGATTGTCTTTTGCCGTTACATTTAGAGATGCGATTGAACCCCGCAGCCGCAAGTGAACACAACTTTGTTCTGATTTGCTTTTATTGAACTTTTTATAAAGTATTTCCTTCTGTCCTTGGATATAGTTTGAAGAATCAAGAGCTTAGAATAAATATAGCTTGGTAGATGTATTATTGTTAATGTTAATTGATTAATATGCATACATGAACAAGCTGATGTTAATATCCTTGTATAGAATGCACTATCTATTCTTTGTGTAGCTGACGCTGTTTATTTTTAATGCAGTTGTCTGTAGTTGATTCTTTAAAAGTCTCCACCCACCTTCTTGTTGATATTTGATGTTGCTGAATGACTAATCCGTTTCCATCTCAAACGTGACATTTAAGTGGATTTTCTGTGAAGGTCCCCTGTATTAAAGCGGTCTATGTTTTTTGTAGGCACACTAAACAGCATCTAATTGCAAGCTTCCTTACAAGATGTAGCCAGTTAAAGCACACAGTCTGTCTATCTTTGGTTGTTTTAAATGTCATAGCCATTAAACGCCACTGTTTAAAATTTCTCTGTTGTCTTTACATATGACTATGTTTGCAATTCATACTCCTCTACTACTGCTACTACTCAGTTTCTATAGTATGCACACTGTGTGCATTATGCAGATTTTCTAATAATAATTAATTTTTTTTGCATTTGCCAGATCATGCGATATGAAAACTGAAATATTGAATAAGCCACTTAAAGAAATTGTACTCTAAAAAAATTTACATTTTCTGAAAATCTACTCACTCTCAGGCCATCCAAAATGTAGATGAATTTGTCTCTTTAACAAAATAGGTTTGGAAAAATCTAGCATCACATCACTTGCTCACCAGTGAATCCTCTGCAGTGAATGGGTGCCGTCAGAATGAGAGACAAACAGCTGATAAAAACGTCACAATAATCCTAATGTAATCCACACCAGTCCATCAATTAACATTAAGTGAAAAGCTTTTATAACCCCTTCATTGGAAAAAAACTATATTATGGATTATGAACACAGGTTTTGGACAAAAGTGATTATTTGAAGTTACAAAGACAGTTTTTAATTGGTGGACTGGAGTGGTGTGGATTATTGTGATGTTTTTATCAGATATTTGAACTCTCATTCTGACGGCACCCATTCACTGCTGAGGATCCATTGATGAGCAAATGACACAATGCTAAATTTCTCCAAATCCATTCAGTTCAAGAAACATCTTGGATGGTCTGAAAGGCGAGTACATTTACAAAATATAATTTTTGGGTGAACTTTGCCTTTTAAAGTGTATTTGTGTCATCGGTGTGCTTTTACTCTGAAAACACAATCACCCTTTACTGAATAAATGACAGACTGTTAAAAATAGTCAAACGGCAAAGTGATAAGTGAAATGGACAGTATTTGTAAAACTTTAAAACTTAAAACTAAAAAAAAAAAAACACTCTAAGTTTTTAGATCTTGTTCTTTGCCGTATTTTCTCCAACAGCTGCAGAAGCTGTCGTCTGCCTTCAAACAGCAGTATACTAGCAGGCACTGCAGAGCCACGGGCACAAAGAGCCTTCTGCCCTCTGTGTCCTCAGCCAATCGAAGAGCCTCCAGACTCAGTCCATGCATCTCTCCACCAATCACCAGTGCCGTGCTCCTCTGAGCCCAACTCTCATAGTACACCTGAGGCTTCAGACACAGCAGTGAAAGTTCATCATCTGACTCTTCATCAGAGTCACTTTCACTGTAGTCATCCGAAGTACCACTTTCTGTTTTTCCTGAAACTGGAGCTTTCATAAGGCTACTACTGTTACCTGCTACATGGACAACCACAGCCTTTGGTAAGTGCTTGGAAACTTCATCCCAGTCTAAATTAGGAAAGACAAGAGAAGAGAAGAGGATGACAGACTTCTTAAAACTACACTGTGCTAATTTTTCTTTGGTAAAAACATCAAAATCTTAATGAGAGAGTGCCACAAATCCTCCAAACCGTGACTTATAATACATTTTATAAGATGTACTATATTATAAGTATCCTGTATGCATGTGTACATTCATGTGTGTAAAAGAGCAGAGCCGAAGCTTCTTCTGACCCCATTTACAGAGTGATTGTATAAATAATATCATGTTTTAATTATACAAAGGGATATATATATATATATATATATATATATATATATATATATATATATATATACCGTATATATATATATATATATATATATATATGTGTGTGTGTGTGTGTGTGTGTGTGTGTGTGTATTTATTTATTTATTTATTTATTTATATTGTTGTTATTATTATATTATATATTATTATTTAATCCTCAGCAATATATTTATGCTGTTTTAAAATGATATGTGGACCTTTTTTTTCTTTTACACCTTACACCTTAATAACTCAATTATAAGTTGTTTATGGGTATTGATCTAACTGTTGGAGGCTGAATTCTACCATCTGCTGGTTAGAAAAAGCTTTCTATGAATTATAGTTTTAAACGTATTTTGTGAACACGCATACACACACACACAATACATTCGAATCTGTAGTTTTGTCAGTGTCTGTTTTTGTAATAATGCCACACAGATTTGCTAAACTATAATTAAATTTGGCAATATGCCAATAATATTGGCAATGGCAATAATATTTATTTCAATAAATTATTATTATTATTTTATTGAGGAAGGTTTAAATGGGGTCCAAGTTCAGACCCCCAATAACACTGAGGGGCCAAAAGTTAGGTTCAACAGCTGTTCAAGTACAATATGACTGGTGCTCCTCTATTAAACAAAGGAAAAACGAATAAATAAAATAGATGTAATGTAAACTAATCAGACACAGTGCCATTTAAAACGATGCATGTGTGGTATTTTCCAAAGACACTTTCTCTCTGCGTTCGCCTTTCTGTGTGAACGGCTTCTTGTTTATTTTATCAGCTGCTTCATTTGATTAAATAAATGTCTTTTTGAGCTGAATAATGGCAACAGCATTGAACCAGGACAGATGATAAACCAATCGGAAATCCTTATTAAAAAGCTTGTGAATCAATTCTTTGGAACGAACTGTTCAAAGGAATCGATTCGCGTGGTTGACTCAGTGGCGCAGCACTAGAACGGAGTGTACCATGTAAGAGTTTACCGAGAAATGTCTTTCCATTTAACATGTTGTAACATGTAATGTGTTATTTTGAATTACAATATATTAAAAATAATGACATAATATTCACTCGTACATAATGGCATTGCAAATGCACGTAGAAATGAAACAATTTATTGTTTTGGTTAAGTCTGTGGGCTGTCGATAGCAGAGCAGTCGATTGCAAGGCGTGTGTGTGTGTAACGTTAAACACTGTGTGATCATCGCGTTTACAGTGGGAGATTTTCAAAAGTGATGGCACTAAGAAGAGCACTGCATTTTGTTTTTAAAGTAGGAGACCGGACCAAAACAGCCACTTTTTACAGGGATGTCTTAGGAATGAAGGTAAAAGGACGGTTTGTGGACCTTACTGTAAAATTCTAGCTCGATTATGTAAACACATAGGGAACTTTGCCTCCTAATATTGTTGATAAGCCAGTTAATGATGCTGTTACCCAACACATATTCTCCGTATGTTTATGTTCCTACTCAAAACCTATTTCTAAACAATAACAAGTATCTCTAATCTACAGATTCTGCGTCATGAAGAATTTGAAGAGGGCTGCAAAGCAACCTGCAATGGGTTCGTCATATTTTAATGGTTTTATTGGATTTATTTGATTAGCTTTGCTTTCACTTATATGTATAAACCTGTAGCTTGCATTATATAACGTGTTCTTTTGTTTTCAGTCCATATGATGGAAAATGGAGTAAAACCATGGTGGGCTTTGGCCCAGAAGATGACCACTTTGTTGCAGAGCTGACCTATAATTATGGAGTGGGTGAATATCGCATTGGCAACGACTTTCTGGTAAATTTGATTTATATAAAACATTAAGAACTTGAAACCACAGCTAAAGTATGATCTGAACATATATGAGACCATATTTATTATAATGCATATAGATGTTATACTGTACATATAATAATGATTTTGGAACAAATATGACACCATGTAAAGATATGCTGTAAAATGTCAGGTTCTACACTATATATGAAATGTGAATACATTTGTGACACTGCTCATGTGAATCATTTTCACAAGCAGTTTTAGTTTCTGTTAAAAGGGATCCTACCTAAAGGAAGCTGTGATTTGCTGTGCTCTTCAACATTAGGGTCTCACTCTGCAGTCCAGTCAGGCTGTGAGCAATGCTAAGAGGTTAAACTGGCCTCTAACACAAGTCGAAGATCATCTCTACCTGACTGAAGCTCCAGGAGGATACTGCTTCTACCTTATAGACAAGGAACAGCCAGACTGGGGTGGGTGTTTGCACTAAATGTGTCTTATAATAGGGATGTGGGGACTTCCTTATGAAATATGGAAGTGAGTATATGTGGTAACTGTCGTGTACTGACTCCTAACTGATTGTTTCTGATCCTGGTAATAGATCCTGTCCAGAAAGTCTCCCTGGCAGTGTCTGATCTACAGTCTTCTATTCATTATTGGTCTGCTCTGCTGGGAATGAGGGTTATTGAGAAAAATGAGGACAAAAAGATTGCCTTAATGGGATTCTCAGATAATCAGGTTTGGCTGAAAAGAATCCATTTATTATATTTTTGGGCAATAATTAAATTACAAGGACATGCCGCTCAGTATTAGTGCCACTCGGAATTTTGGGATTAGTAAGGCTTTCTGAAAGGAAATTATTTTTATTCAGCAATTCATTTAGCAAACTGATCAAAAGACTTTACTTTCACCTTGTTAAAAAAATATTTCTCTTTCAAATAAATGGTGCATTGCATTGTTGAACCCTTCTGTTCGTCAAAGAATCAAATGTTTCCTTCAGTTATTAAGTGGCTGCTGACAATTCCGCTTTGCATCACAGGAATAAATGGAATATTAAAATAGAATGTTTATTTTAAATATCTTCACAGTATTATTGTTTGTTATTAAGTCGTGTGCTTTTGTAGTGTAAGCTGGAGTTACAGGACATTGGAGGCGCTGTGGATCATGGAACTGCTTTTGGGAGGATCGCATTCGCTTGCCCTCGGGATCAGGTCAGCTGATTCAACATCAGGCATCAACATCCAGTCTACTTGGTGTCATTTTAAAGAAATGTCTTTGTTTTGCAGTTGGCAGACATTGAAGCGCTAATGAAAAAAGAAAAGCAGAAAATCCTCACCCCTCTTGTGAGTCTGGACACACCTGGGAAAGCCACGGTGGAAGTCGTCATTCTTGCAGATCCTGTGAGTCTTTATTGTTTAGTTTGACTGAGATTGAATGGCAGATGCTTGCTTGGCTGACTCGGGTCTTCACTTAATGTAGGATGGTCATGAGATCTGCTTTGTGGGGGATGAAGCATTCAGGCAGCTTTCTGCCATGGACCCGAAGGGGAATGAATTACTGGATGAGGTTATCAGTCTTCCCACATTAATATAGTTTAAAGGAAATCCTGTGATCCACTGTCATTCATGTGTCTTCTGTTGGTTTCTTTTGCAGGCCATGGCTGCAGATAAGAGTGACGAGTGGTTTGCCAAACACAAGAAGCAGAAGGCTTCGGCATAAACACTGTCTGCCATCCTTGAAACTCTTTGAAAAGATCCAGGATGTTAATTAAACCAGATTTTTGTTATTATACATTTCAGAGATGTATATTTATGTACAGTAATTAAAAAAACAGTAAATCCTCATGATTTTGTTGTTATAATCTTGAAAGTGTAAATAGATTTGATAAATAAAGAGGATAATGTTACAAATATTCAGTGGCAATTAAAATAAAATAAATTTCCTGCCGTTCATAATGAATTGCATTTGTTGCTTGCATCATATTATAAGCGTGGATGGTAAATACAAAAAGCTGAAAAAGAAAGACAAAGCTTTCATCCACTGACCAGCAGAGATCAGTATTGTAATTCTTTTACATCTTGGTATGATCTATTAAAGATGTACAGTAGTTAGGGCAGAAACTGAGTGTTCAAAACTATTGAGCTGTGGAAGGTTTAGAGAAAGGCAGTGTGAAAAGTGTAAAAAATAATAATAATAACCAAAATAGGATTAAGTAAATAAATTCTAATCAAATTTTATCTAAACAAATATTAAACAAGTACTGTAAATAAATACAAAAATTTGATTTAAATAAATACATTTATTTTAAAATAAATTGATAAACATATTTTAAAATACATCGTACAGTACTAAAGTACAGTAAAAAGTTAAATTATGTAATAATTTAAAAGCAAAATATTAAAGAAATAACCTTTTATACATATTTAGAATTTTTTTTTTTATACATTTTAGGATGGGTTCCCTCGCACCAGGATGATCAAATTTGGGGCCCCATGGCAATTTTTAAAAACTCCTGACAATATTATTCCTCCACGATACCAAGTCCAATCTAATATCAATATCAAACAAAATGACTTAAAATTACTTTTAAAATTGAAAAACTAAATTAAAATCATATATCCTTTTCTCCTCAATAACTATTATTTTTAATGAAAAACATACAGAGTCTTGAATTGTATATAATTACTAATAAATCATGTTAAATTAATTTGATATATCCACGCTGTTCTGTTAATTGAAAAAAGAAAAGAAAAGCTGCTTTGTCGTAATTACAACAGAAATACCAAATGAAACAAATTAACCAAGATGGGGGACTTTGAGCCGAAAAAAGGGTTGAGAACCACTGGTGTAAGGTAAAGATGACTGTCAGCTGACTGCCCATTTACGTATTGTATTTTATAATAACTCTTTATAATAACTCTTAATATATATATATATATATATATATATATATATATATATATATATATATATATATATATATATATATATATATATATATATATATATAGTTGTCTGTGCGCTGCCCATGGGCCTTTTATTATGAAACACTAAAAAGTCAGTATTTCTGCCTTCACGCTTGAAACAGAAGTATTACAAGAGGCAAGCCCATTACTTAAATCGCAAATCATAATGAAATCTGGTTGATCAGCTTATCAGCGTTTGTAATTCTAATGTTTAGTGTTGTGTGAAGCAGATAAACATGATTAGCTTGTCAGAGAGCTGTCATGATCCCGCTGCTAGCTCAGTTAGCCTAGCATGAGAAGCCTGAAGATCCACTGGTCTGCGTTACAAACCCTTTCAGGTGGGTAACACGACTCAAAAGCTGCCGATTACAGTAAACACCTTAAATCGTGAGTTCAATAAGTCTTGCTTTGAGGTGCGCGGTAGTGTTTTGCCAGCTGACAGGCTAATGTTGTTTTGCTCAACATTGCAAGTTCAAACCAACAGCTGTTTGCACACTGAGACGGACGATCAAGTGATTATATTGTTTTGAGAATTAAAATCTGTGCAATATTAATTATATGTTATGTATAGGACAGACTCCTAGTCTGTTAAGTAACATGGCTTTGTGAAATGCTAATAAATGCTGTCACTATTCAGTTCAGGTTTGTAAGAAACACAATTTGAATGCCTAAAAATTCAGATGACATTGAATAAAGAAATGCACTCATTTGGCTTATTAAAATGTCAATGCACTTGCATCCTCATTTATGTTCTCTGTTCAGTTTAGTGTAACTAGTAACTAACATGTTTTGGATATAATTCTTTGACAGGACTCTGAAGTCAGGTTTCTTCTTGTCATGATTGTAGGCTGATGTGAAGGAGCATTACCAGCACAATGTCTGTCCTGCTGATTGCCATCTCAGTATTTCTCATCTTGGCAGTTGTATTCATTTTGCTCTTTAGGTAAGTAAGAAGCCAGCATGTTGGAATTAATATGTGAATGTACAGATACTGCAAACCTAGTAACGGCCCTGTTTGTGTTTTATTAGATGGTTTGCTTGCAGTTTGGCTGTCCGTTTTTTCCACAATGTCCTGAATGCTGAGCTCCGGATCAGATCTGTGGGTCTGTTCTCAGTGCGAGGAATCAGCGTTCAGTTTCAGCCTCAGCACACTCTGGTGGGTTTGTTTTCTGTGTCACACTACATATTGGCCCTATTACAATCACCTTAACCCTGTAGACACAAGGTGTTTGTTATGCAGTTTTTATTGTGGGGGCAAAACATATAATGCAATGCTATGCAATCCAATGGTAATTGGGAGATGAACAAATAAACATCCCTCAAAAGCCTGATGTATCATATTTGACGCTCACAATTGATATATGTGACCCTGGACCACAAAAGCAGTCTTAAGTCACTGGTGTATATTGGTAGCCCCAAGAAAACATTGTATGGGTCAAAATTATCGATTTTTCTTTTATGCCAAAAATCATTAGGATATTAAGTAAAGATCGTGTTCCATGAAGATATTTAGTAAGTTTCCTACCGTAAAAATATAAAAACGTAATTTTTGATTAGTAAAATGTATTGCTAAGAATTCATTTGGACGACTTAAAAGGCGATTTTCTCAGATTTTGCACATGTCAGATTACAGATTTTCAAATATTTTCAAATATTGCTCGATCGTAATAAACCATACATCAATGGAAAGCTTATTTATTCAGCCTTCATGTGATGTATACATCTCAATTTAGAAAAATGGACACTTAAGACTTAAGGTTTTGTGGTGCAGGGTCACATTATGAATAATTAAGTAAAGCTAAGTTGCTTCAGTCCGGTAAAGGTTCATCTTAATATATTACTACATGTAAAAGTTATTCTAGATTCTAGAAGTTATTCCACTACCTGAAGGCAGACTTTTTTTTACAATCGTACTAAAAATAGCCTTTTACTTGCTACAAAGTACAAACTATCAGTCAGATGACAGAAGGCATATAGTAGATTGTGCACAACAGGTTTTTCCGGCAACGTTTTGAAAATTTTGCATATCAGTTATAAAACAGTAGGCTTTATATAAAGCTCAAAGCTGCAACTGATGCAATGCATTAATGTGTAATATGTATTCTAGCACATTTTAAAGCCTTTTTCTGTTTTGTGTTTTGTAGGAAATTGACAGGATATGGATTTCTTGCAAAATGGTGAACCCGGACCTGCCGTGAGTATAGATAGTGATACGTAGTTAGAGTAAATATAGTCTGTAGATGATGGGTCATCGTGATTGTGATGTATTTGTTAGGAGGTTCTTGGCGTTGTGTGTGGGTGAGGCCCGGCTCCGCTTTGACCTGCAGGAGCCAGTTAGGCCCCGGGCTCCTAAAGCTAATGAGGAGAGTTCAAAAAGAGCTCTTCTCAGTCCCTCTACCCTGCACCTCCTCTCTCAGGTGATCCACTTACTGACTGTTGTTTAAGAGTATCAGTATAAGTCAAGCTCAATGCATAGCTGTTGATTTCCACAGAAGATCAATATATATTGTTCTGAAGAAAAGAAAAGGGTGGTACAGTAATGCACTTGCAATGAAAGTCAATGGGGCAAGGCAGAAAGTACATGCCATTTCAAAAATATCACTACAAGATTTAGAAATGATACGCCTTAATGTTCAAGGTTATTTAATCAGTTCAATTATATCCAACCTTTTAACCCCTTTACACATAATTTTCTATGAAAGATGTGTTTTAAAACTGTTGAAATGCTGTTCTCCATGGACTTTGACTGCAGGTGCAGTACAGTAGGTACAGTTGTACACCTCCTTCAAAGTTTTGCGTCGTGTGTGTTTCGCAGCTGCTGTCGTTCCACATTAACTCTATAAATGTGATGGTGTTGAATCTGGCCCTGCCTGAGTCCCTCTGGCACATGACGTCCTCTGCCATCACTTTACTGCTGGATCATCAAACTAAAAGGTGATTAACTTCTGCTGTTTGAAAGACTTCTGCGTGGTGTAATAGCTTTGTGTATTGCAGGTAAAGCTCAAACCGGCGACCGGACGCGATGCACTGGCTGAAGCTTTAAAACCATTCATCATTTTCATGTTGTGACCAATATAAATGAATAACAAATGGCAATAAATGGCCAATATCTAAATTCTATACTATTTTGTCTAAACAAATTAAACTATAACAAATAATAAATAAAATAAAATCTGTCAATCTAAATGATAAAAGGAAACATTTTTTAGATGTTATAAGTACAATTTAGGCATCAAAGTATTATAAAGTACAGTATGAGAATTTTATAATTATTTAATACTGTTATTAAGTTTCTCGGTTTTTAACAACTAGCTTTAAGTGAGCAAAATGTCAAAGTTTGGGATTGGTTAATTTAATAACCAATATGGCACCAGAATGCTGTGCTTCCCTATTCCTGTTACCACAATCTTTCACCATTTAGGCCCCCGAACAAGGCATCTAGAGAAACAGTTTAACCAAATGCCTAATAAAATGACAACTTACTGGTTTGTTGTCAGGTTGGCCTGGGATTTCTCTGTGGGACAACTTAGCAGTAAAGTTCTGAAGAGCAGCAGACTGGTATGTACAGCACACATTCACGTCTTAATGTGTTACCTCATTATGTTGTGAACAAAACATAAATGTATGTGTTAGATGGTTACAAGATGCTAACAGAGTGCCTGTCCTCCTGTTAGCAGGACACATGTCTGGCTGAGGTATCTCTGAGTCTGGCCCTGAATGGTGACGTGAGTCTGCCTGGTCTCAGGCCGGGGCGTCTGGGACTGTGTGTCAGGACTCTGCTGGCTGAGCTTCATGAAGGCCTGTTCCTCAGCCAGTTCCCCAAACCTCCAGGAGCTGCTCCCACCGACTGCACCAGTCATACTGCAGGTTTGACGTCTGAGCTACACTCTTAAGCCCCTTTCACACTGCCATTCCGGCAAATACATGGGTAAAGTGTTCCTGCAATTGTTCCCTGGTCGCTAGATTGTGCACTTTCACACTGCCAGTGATTACCCGGGATATGTGCGTGCTTTCACACACAACCCGTAAAGATCCCGTAAAGACATGTGACATCAGGGGGTGACGTGTATTGTACGAGTCGAAAACGTTAGGCACGTTATACTTTCACTGAAGCAAGCAGACGAACTCGGCGTCAGCGCGGAAAGTGAGGAACTAACTGATCTCTGCTTCATTACAGTTTCCACATATTGTTTCGTCGTGAACGTTGATCTTCCTTCAAAACAGCCGGTAAAAGAGTCGCGTGATAACGCACGTCATCACTTCGAAACGGCAATTTGTCGGGTCCGACGTGCAGTGTGAAAGGGGCTTTAGTAGCTTAGTGCGATTATAAAATGGCAAAGGCTGCAATTTAATTTAAGAAATGTAATAAAAATAGAAGCTTTAAAGAAATCTTGTGGTTTTCCACCAAAATAAAAGCCTGATAATATTAAATATTTAAAAATTGATTTTTTTTTACTTTTATTCAAAATAACATTTTTGTTATTATTTTATTCTTCTTTTTCTTTAAAGTGAAATATTACAATAGTTTAATCTCGTTAAAAATTTCTATTTAGCAATGATAGTGATCATAGTTATGCAGGCTAATGTTAATTTCGTTAACAAAAACGATGACGAAAAATGTTCGTTAACCAGGTTTTTTTCCCCTGATGAAAATGAGACCGTGACGAGATGATAATAAGCTCATTAAACGGTAACTGAGACGAAATGAGCATGCAATATCGTTGACGAAAAAAGATGAGACTGAAATGTATTTAAAAGAACAAAAACTTTACCAAAATCTTTTGACTTTTGTTAAAAAAAAAAAAAAAGTGGAGCCAAAACATTTGCTGTACAAGACTCTATTATGGGAGCGTTCATGTTTGTGGTTGCCAGATATCAAGACCTCAAATCCCCCAATCAGAGCTTTTCTGTTAAACGGATATGCACTCTGCTGGGTCGTGATAGTGGTTGCAGATTTTAATGTTGCATGCACAACCTCTTTACAGAAGTAAGTCTTTTTGCCATTGTTTTAAAAGTGAAACATTTAATGCAATTTGGAATTATTGGAATTACTATTAGGAATTTCTCTGCTATAATATATGAGAGTAGGTTTTTGTTACACCAGTTTTCATGATGTAGACAGGGCGAGTGTGTATCTGAAGTCTTTGGTGTTTATTTAGCCTCTAATTGATATCCTTTTATAAATCTGTACACTAGATGAGGTAAAATAAACCAATGCATAAAAGGTCGATGTTCTATTGATTTGTGTTTATTGGGGAAAGAGCAGCTTCTGATTAAAACTAAAAATAAATTTCCCAAATGACGACAACATTTCAATTAAAATTGAGCAAAATAATATATATTTGTTCATCATTTTAACCATTATACAGTATTAAAAATAGCTGACAAAATTAATGCAAACACACACGCATACCATAAATACATACACAGATTTCAATGTTTTTTTTTTTATATTATTATTATATTATTTAACTCTGTTGTAAATATATTTATTTATACTATAATATTATATGATACATGCAATAATTAACCTTGCTGTAAATATAAATGTTAAAGTTTTTCACTTATGTGCTTCTTGTAGATGACAAAGAAGACTCTTACATTCAAACAGAAGCGATTGAGCGGCTTCACAACCTGCTTCCACAGAAGGTCCACGTGGATTTTGAAAACACTAATGTCACACTTTCCATGCACAGTCAGAAGAGGTAAGCAATCGTATTCCAGTCGTTGTGATCAACCGTGGATGTTGTTTGTGTGCTCTAGCAAACTATGTTTGTTTCACAGACATCTGAACTGGACTTTAAAGTCTCTGAAGGTGGCTTATGATCGTGACGATGAGCAGCTTCCTCTGATGAGTTTTACCCCGCAACTCAGTTTCCCACAGAGCCGTCTGGAGCTTCTACTGGAGGGTGGGGAAAGGACACAAGAACGCACACACTTAAACACTATCATTATTTTTGCTTATACTTGGGGTTAGGGATCTGAACACACACTTAACCCGAAGTATTGTGGGTACTGGGTGTTTTTCAGATGGTCTTGTGCTGTCACAAAGCCGACAGAGAATTATATGTCTGAACACTCTCAGAACAATACTGCAGGTGAGTTGTTTTGCTCAATTTCTATATGGATCTTCAGTGTAAATCAGAATGTAAATGTATTGTTTTTGACTTGACTCTCTCTTAAGGTGACGTCTGTTGACATCTCTAGCACGGTCACCATCAACACTTGTATCATCCACTACCGTCATCAGGAGTTCTCCCATTGGCTGGACATGTTTTCATGGGACCAACTCTCGCACAGTAAAACATCTCGTAAAAAAAGGTATTAATCGGCCGCTCGCTTTCTGAGCGTCACAGTTTGGGCTGTAATGGATGTCTTGTTTAATGTCCTCACATAAGAGTCCTTTTGTCTCCCAGGCATTTCCCCCAGCTGGATGCTCCCGTGATGATAAGCTCCTCCGTGTCTAATGTCAATGTGTCAGTGCAGTTGGGAGACACGCCACCCTTCGCCCTGGGCTTCATCTCAGCCAACTCTGGTAAATGGAGAAGTGTGATTACTGAATGCTGTTAAAAACAATAGATGGTGAAATTACTCAAATAACAACAGTTTCTGTTCTATGCTTTTTAGAGATGAATGAAAATGTATTTTCACATTGTATTTATGTAGCTTAGCTTTTTACAAGACGTTTTCATGAATATATATATATATATATATATATATATATATATATATATATATATATATATATATTGAAAAGCACAATTTCAAAGGTGGAAAAATACTTTTATGATGCTGATCTGCCCAAGAAGGCATTTTGAAATCGAATCCATTTTCTTTAATTACATTAATATTTTATTAACACCTTATATTATTAGAAATACACGATTTAAAATGTAATATTTAATATTGTTAATATTATTATTAATTTTGAAATATTTTTGCTTTAAAATATCATTATAACATATACACATTATTATAATAAAATAAAATGTATAATTAAACATTTATTTTAGGTTTAATTTGAATAATTTTAGTAGCTCAGCTTAAACTTTTTCCCCTTTTTATCTAATATTTATAAATCATTATTATTTTTTTTAATTTACAATAAAATATCTAAATATATATAGTTAATAAGTAATATTTCAAAATGAATGAAGTGCATAGCAGAAGAGTCCGTTTTGGTCAACTTCTGATCGAACCCTTCAGTTTGAAAGTGTCTCTGTTGTGATGTGCGACTGAATCTGGTGTGTCTGACAGAACTGCAGCACTTGTTGGACTCAGAAGAGGATGGTGTGAAGAGTCGGAGCGTGACTGAGAAAGCCTCTCTGTCCCTGGATCATTTCTGGTGGCGTGTGGGCCAGGGTTCCCATATCCAGCAGGCTCCTCACCCACCTGGAAAACATGTCTGGGGGGAAGCCCTTATCCTAGACTCCCTCACACTGCAGGTAAAATCAGTATGTAAGATTGGCTAGATTTTGAAATATAATCATTTGGCTTTACACTATTCCTTTTTGCCCGCAGGGAAGCTATAGTAAGTTGAGGACGGTGAGCTCCGACCCCTCTGGCAGTGCCTGTATGGAGTCCAGTCTGAAAGGCCTGCAGCTGGAAGTGTCCGAGACCTGCTCTCTGTGTCTGTCACGTCTGTTCTCTGTTCTTAAACTGGACAGAGCAGAGAATGCCCCCTTACGTTCCCCTCCGGAAAAGCCTCCACCCCGTCTGCCACCTCTCTTTAAGTTTAAACTTAATCTTGTGGATGTAAACACATTCACACTCTCCAATGTGGCAGGTGAGAGCTAAAAGAAGTCCTTAAATACAAGTTAAACTCTTGTTTATCTGCCTTGTATCCAAAAAGCCTGAGATTTTCGTTACTCCGTGTGTATTAGCTTGTTTGTTTTTCTGTATTGTTTTAAAGGGGCTGTTGCTTTGAGGGTGGACACAGTGGTAGCTGAAGGATCGGGGGAGAACTCGAATGTTTCTGTGCAGGGTGTTTCTCTTGCTGTGGTGAAGGCCCTCACTGAGAGCATGGAGCCATGCTGCCCTGCCGCTCAAACGCCAAACCCCATCCTGACCCTGACTGCGTTCACAGTCTCTTACAACATCACTTCCTGCAGTCTGGAGGTACTACACCACTACACTGCTCCTACACACAGCTGTCCTGATCTGCTTCACATAGGATCAGTTATTACAGGCTATAAACACTAGGGGTGGTTCTAAGTGACTGCAATGGTTGATCGTGTCATATCAAATACTGTTTTAATATATATAACAATATGTAACTTCTTTCAATTTCTGTATATTTCCTTCTTGCTGAAGGGCACAAGTAGCTAAATATGACATTTATTATAATGCTTTCAATTATACTGTAATGCTGAATGGTTATTAACAATGGATAAATATTAGGACAAAAACAGTCTCAGGGCGCAGCAAATTGGCAAACATCAACATTTCAGTTAATTTATGATGGACAAAATTAACTTCCGCCCTACTTTTTTATTCTTGTTCGCTGTTTCACTCAAACATATGTCGCAACAGAAAAGAAAAGAAGATCATAGTTTCCTTTTCATTCTTCTTGATTTTTATATCCTCCAATCTTCATCTGATCAGGTACGGAGTGAAAACGCTTTGTCAGTGCAGTGGACACCATCGGATCACATGTTTTTATATCAGCACGTCACAGAGAGCCAAAGCTATTGGAAAGTGCTGTCTGAATCTCTAAGGCTGCGACAGAAGGATGGAGCCGAGTCTGCAGACTCTTCCTCTGACATGTTAGTTTGTGTAGAGTTGGCAAGCACACGACTCACTGCCCATGTGGCCGAGACAAACTTCATCATCTTCAGTGCAGAAGCACTGTCGCTCTCCAAACGGCCCGGAGCCGTGCTGATGAAGACTCCTTATTTGGTGTTCAGTTTTGATGGCAATGACATCTTCTCCTTTTCTGGGGCCGAGGTGCAGATGCTGGATAAGTTTGAAGTAATGCAACAGCACAGATCTCAATTCCCTTTCCTCCAAACATTTTGTAATCGCACTTGGCTCTTCACTGCACCCAGCCTTGCCATTGAGTTCCCTTACCAGTACAACTTCTCTGAGACTTTCGACAAGGCCATCAGTGTGCAGAAGTGGCTGAAGACCCTACACAGCCGTGCCGCCCCATCGGCAGAACCTTGTCGCTTGCCCCCAGACCTGCTGATCCGCATCAACCAGTTCTCCTTCGTGTTCCTGGATGACGTCTTTGAGATCAAACTACGTGACAATTATGAGCTAATGAAGGACGAAAGCAAGGAAAGCGCCAAGCGCCTGCAGCTACTGGACAAGAAAGTGGCCGACCTACGCAAGCAGCACGGCGAGCTCCTTCCGGCCCGTAAGATCGAGGAGCTCTACACCTCCCTTGAGCGCAAGCACATTGAGATCTACATTCAGCGGTCCAAGCGACTGTATGCCAACACGCCCATGCGCAAGTCGCTGCTCACCTGGACGGTGTCAGAGTTGGAGCTGGTGGCGCTTGCGGATCAGTCGTTGCACGGGCCTGAACGGATCCGAGAGCAGCTGCGGGACATCGATGGCATCAGCCCTTTCCCTAGAGATGGCCTGCAGCTGGTGATCCAGTGGTGCCGAGCTTTTAAATTCAAGCTTAATGCATTTCTGGGTAAGTCTAGCATGCTTTAATAGACGAGTTCAATGCCCTGCAGAGTTTAGCTCCAACTTGCCACAACACAGCTTTCCTGTAACTCAAACAAAAGAGCGTGAGACTAGCAACACCATGGTCATGGGTTTGATTCCCATGAAACCCTTGAAGTTCACAGTTATCTGGAAGACCTTGATTAGGTGGTTCAGGTTTGTTTATTTGGAGTTGGGGCTAAACTGTACAGGACAGTGGCCCTCGTCCAATGAATGCTTATTCTTGCTTTGATAGTTAGTGAATATCTACTGTAAGTAATCCAAGATGGCTGACAAAATAAATGGCAATTATAAATAAATTCATTTCTGAATGTACTGAATTAATCAATACATTACTGTTGTTAAATTGCTTCAGAATTGACTCAATGTTGTATTTTTATACTTATCAGAGAACTGAGCTATTAGCAGGGCAACATATTCAGTCCCTCCAGAAAAACGCGATTATGCGATCGCTTGATTTAATGCATAATCAGCCAAAGGCCGCATATTTATGCGGGGTCGCATTTTTTCAAATACGCCGCTCTTTTGCAGCATAAATTGCCGATTTCAGAAAGCAAAATATGCGGGGCTAGCATGATTTCATAATCCCTGTATTTTCGTTGCAAAAAATATATATATTAGCAGAAAGTAGAAAAATGTTGCGTTTACTTCACACAAGTAAAGCGCCATTTTCCCCTATTGCCATGGGAAGTTGGGAACCTTATGAAGTGACGTAATTACGTGACGTGAACATCATCTGCAAACCCCGCGGTGAAACCAGGGTGAAACTTGAAGCGCGCAAATTATTCTTATTTGCCAACAAAAATAAGCGCAAAAGAACGCGCGAAGCAGTTTCCCGATTTGTTACATGACGAAGCCAAATTATATTGCGAGAACTTGCGAAAACTGCGGTTTGATGAAATAGTGAAAAAAAGATTCCCCCAACACCCCCTTCTCACTAGGCTACTAACACTGTTGTAGTTTCATTCAGAAGTTGATGCAGCTTTACAGTTGTAAGATTGCACTTTTTTGTTACAGAACAGTACCAAAAACTTACAGTTGTAATTATATTAGTAGTATGTAAAATAATTTACGTTGCAGTAAGAGATTGCAACTTAAATATTCAGTGATTTAGTATGCTCGCTTATCATAGGAAGTAAAAAGAAATTACTCTTTACATTAAGGTAGTAGCCTAGTGAGAAAAAGGTGTTGGGGGAAATCACCTTTTTTTCTCTTTTTCATTAAACCGCAGTTTTTGCAAGTTCACGTAATTTCATCGCATAAAATTACAAAAATATCCTGTATATTCCATTGCATTTTTATAAGAAAACGTGCCGCAAAATCAAGGATTTTTGCCCGCAACAATCACAAAAAAAAAATCTGCATTTTTTTTTGGAGGGACTGCATAATAGAACCAATTGTAGGTGTTGTTTGCTGAGTGCTACATGTGTAAAGTGCTATTTTTAATCACTTTTGAGAGTCTATGATGACTATCATTCTTATTTCCTGTGTGTTTCAGTGCGAATCCGTGACTATCCTCGGTACCTGTTTGAGATCAGAGAGTGGTCGCTGTCGGGACGTCTGATGGGCACCGAGCAGGACGGGCAGCTGAGAGCAAAGCGCAAACAGGTGGTCCAGCTCGGCCAGCCGTGGGGTGATGTGACGGTTTACAGGAATATGCCACCGCTGAAGTTCTACTACGACGTCCATTGTGAGTCACAACACGCTCTAGATCTCGTAAGTCTGTAATGTGATGTTGCAACAATATGACTCACCCGGTCTAACTGTTCAAACAGCCAACATTTCCCTCTACACCATTGTGTGGGGGCCGTGCTGGGATCCTGCTTGGACGCTGATTGGCCAGGCTGTTGATTTACTGACCAAACCCACAGCTGACCCGTCCCCCCTTCTGGCCTGGTGGGATAAAAGCAGACTTCTTCTGCATGGCCGCTGGGTAATGGACATTGAACATGCCAACCTGCATCAGCTCGCTACTGAGGTACTTACAAACACACCCAGGCTCCTTGCTAAAAGCCTGTCACACTTGTAAATATCCCATGATAACTTTCAGATTTTATTTGTGTAGGACCCTTACAACACCACAGAGAACCTTCACTGGGAGTGGAGCAAGCTGAACTTTGACTGGAATCCTGGGCAGTTTGTCTTCAAGGGTGACCTGGACGTCAACGTTAGAACAGCCTCCAAGTACCTGACTAGTAGTTATATTACATTACAATGTGACATTTTGATTCAAGTTTGATTTATTAACATCTGTCTGGTCCGTTTCTATACAGGTATGATGATATCTGCTTCCTGCAACTCCCGAGCTTATGTATGACCCTTGACCTCCAGTGGTTATGCCATGGTAATCCACATGACCACCATGGCGTAATGCTCTGTGCTGTGGAGAACGTTGCGGATGTCACCTCAGGCCAGCCGCACGATTCCTACAGGGCCTTCCGCTCTGAAAACCTCAACCTCTCCATCACCATGGACCACTGTGGCAAAGGTTGAACTATAGCCTTTTTTGTAAAAGCTGATAAAGGCTACACAACTTTTAAGACTGAAAATCGGTGCAAAAGTCATGTAGTGTATTCCAGGCCTGAAGGTCATTTCAGCACTGGTTTTAAAGGCTTGTTTGTGTTTTCTCTCAGGGTCCAGTCAGCCCAGAATCCTCCTCTACAGCAGCACCCTGCGCTGGATGCAGAACTTCTGGGCCACGTGGACCAGTGTGTGCCGGCCCATCTGCAGAGGCAAGCTCTTCCACAGCCTCAAACCCAACCGCAGGAAGCTCAGCCAGCACTACAAACAGATGTCCTATACGGCATCTTTCCCGCAGCTACAGGTGACACACCTGCCTCTGTCAAACCATACTTTATGCCTGCCTCCCTTTTCACACTAGTTGATTTCAAACTGTCTTTTAGCTGATGCTCAGAGACATATAGCTAAAATATAACAGTTGTGTTTAATAATAGTAATAACAATTATATTTTAATAATAATTATAATAGAAACGTTAAGTATATTTATTTGTTATTTTATTAAATAATAAAAGATATTTAAAATTGTATACATTTGTGTATCTATATAGGTCATTCACCCCCATATAATAGTGTATTCTTATCAAAGGATTCTTATTAGTGGTCGACCGATATGTGTTTTTTGATTGCCGATATCTTGGAAAGCAGGTGGGTGATAGCCGATATAAAGCCGATGTGATTTTTTTATTTTTATTATTATTATTAATATTGAAGAAATTTTAAGTCATTTGACAATGTATTAAAAATAAATGTAAATGACACATGCTTATACTTTAGATGACAGTATTTTTCACACATAAATATTTAATGCAAATATAATTAAAAAGAAAACAAGCACCGTAACCAACAGGGCACTCAGTATTCTGGGAAGTTTGTGTGCAATGAGAATCATATTTTTCAAATAAAGCTCATTTTACATACAGCACACGGAGAAAATGACATGAAAATGACGGTGGGCAAATGCATAAAGCGCAGTATAATTTGAAATAACACGTTTATAGAAATCGCAAGAGAACACGTGATCATGCTGGATATAAAAATGCTTCACAAGATCTCACAGCTGGATTCGACTAAGTTTGCAAGGTTTGTGAAATTAAATGTTCATTCAAAGATTTGTTTAAATTATATAAATGCATATTTGCTTAATGCTGACGACAAACGAGAAAGTATTATAATGTTTGCCTTTCTGTTACTAATAGGCGTAATATAAAAGCAATCGTTATAATACTTTCTATACTTTCTATTTTTATATTTGAAAAATATCGGCCTTGCCGATATATCGGTCGACCACTAATTCTTATCATTCAAAGGATATTTTGTCATACTGGAAAGATGAAGTAAGAAAGAAAGAAGTGTAGACCTGTCTTAATGTTCTTGTGCAGGTCCATTACTGGGCATCGTTTGCTCAGCAGAGAGGCATTCAGGTGGAGTGCAGCAAAGGTCATGTCTTCACCAGAGGAACACAGAGGCTCATCCCACAGGGTGAGAGCAGAACGTCTCAATCACGCTCTCCACTTCACACACTGTTGAAATGTTCTGCTGAAATGATTGATGCATGTTTTACAGCTGGCACCGTGATGAGACGACTTATCTCCGAGTGGAACGTTACTCAGATGGTGAGCGACCTCTCTCTGGTCACTGTGCACCTCATGGCCTCCACATGGGACGAGACGGCCGACCACCAGATCAATGCCCAGGTGAAGAAGACCCACCTGCTCAGCCTGTCCTCTCTCAGCTACCAGAGACAGAGTAACCGCATAGAGGAGGTGAGACGCTCTTATTGCGTAATTTATCTACAAGAAATAAATGAATACTTTTTCTAAGTTATTCCTGACACAGTTTGTGGCAAAAAATTGTCCCCAATGTGAATAGGCCTTTATTAATGACAAACCAACTATATCGCTGCTTAAATTGTCTCAGGAGGTAAACTCAAAAGATGAAAGCAATGCTTCCTACACACACAAGTTGTGTTTGGTGGACCTGAGGGCCTCTTGGACTACTACCAACCGGAATATTGCCTTTGGTTTGTACGACGGCTATAAAAAAGCGTCTGTGCTGAAGAGAAACCTCTCCACCGAGGCTCTGAAGGGTCTGCGGATCGACACCCAGGTGCAGATGAAAAAGCTGAAACGCTCCATGTCCAGCTACTCCTCAAACACGGCTCCCGCAACACCAGTAATCACCACAACCACTCGCCCCGAGAAGAGTCCGAATGAAGGTAGTCTCTTCTCATGACTGTCAGCCCAGAAAAATCTGGAGCATATTGTAGCTCACTTGCCTAGGCTGATGTTTTTTTGTGGTCCTTTTTAGGAACATCCATGTTACAGAAGCTTATTGAGGAGACCGATAAGTTTGTGGTCTTCTCCGAAGAGGACTCAGGAGTGAGTGACCAGCTCTGTGGAATTGCCGCGTGCCAGACCGATGACGTTTACAACCGCAACTGGTTCATAGAGCTCGTCAACGGTCAGGTACGGATTCACCTTTGAGAGCAGTAAGCCGTAGTGCAAGATGCTGTATTAGCAGATCTAAACATCTTCCTGTGTACATGGTGTTCAGATGATGCTTCGAGGCACTGAGACAGCCGGCTGCGTGCTGGTATCTGCCGCCAAGGCACAGCTACTGCAATGTGAACACCATCCTGCTTGGTACAACGACACTCTCAAGCAGAAGACCACTTGGACATGTCTGCTGGATGGTATGCAGTACTTTGCCACTATGGAGCAAAACCCCTCTGAACAGGAGGACTGGCAGCTGTGGCTGGAGGTGGGTTCAGAAGTACAGCTATCATGCAAATACCATTTATAACCAATGAAACATTGCATTAAAGCAGTCGGATCTCATTTTGTGGACCTAAAGGTGAAGAACATTGAGGAACATAGGCAGAGAAACTTGGATTCAGTGCAGGAGCTGATGGAGAGTGGCCAGGCTGTTGGAGGCATGGTCAGCACCACCACAGGTGTGCCATTTTAACTCTTGAGTTCATATCAACATTATGCTCTTGGGATGGACCACCTTGCAACTGTCCAGAATAGCCTGGCATCTGCGTAGTAGCTTGTTAAAAAACACTCAGAAGACCCTAAAAGAGCTTGAGGTTGAGTTGAGTTGAGTTGACTTTCGACCCTGCTCCAATAAACATACCTGTAGTTTCCAAATAATCCTTGATTTAAAAACTTGATTAGCCAGATCAGATGCACTTAATTAGGGTTGGAGCTCAACCCTGCAGGACTGACAGAATGACAAATTAGGGGGTAGGCAACGTCGGTCCTGGAGAGCCGACGTTGCTTACCCCGTCATGTGTCATTTTAGGCTTCAGAAAGGTGTTCACAGTACCTACTTTGAGCCGGCAATGTGACATTGATGCACTCTACTGCCAAGTCCGCACTTAGACGGGCTCTGCAGTAGACTTTTATCCAACATTACAAAACAAAAGTGTAGACTTGGAAGAACGTGAGTGCTTCAGATTCCTTTTGGGACAAGGCCAATGGGTGTTACAATTTCTTCCATTAATTTTTTCTACCAATGGCCCATCCCTCGTCCTTGTAGCATTGTGGCAACAACTTTTGCATGTCCAATCAGCAGCCACAGTCTAGTTTACCTGACCGGTTTACTCTGGCACTGTTTTAGATTGGAACCAGCCGTCACAAGTGCAGGAGACCCAGCAGGTCCAGCGCATCATCTCTCGCTGTAGCTGTCGGATGTACTACATCGGATACAGCCACGACATTGACCCTGAACTGGCCACCTCCATCAAACCGCCAGAGATCAGTGACCGCCATGAGAAGGAGGACCTTTTAAAGAAACAGGCTGGTATGTGACCTCAAGCGAAACAGGAACTGACTTAAGATGCTGCTAGTTCTGTCACAAATATATTGTTGCTTCGTTCCGGTTATTTTCAGGTGCAGTCGACACTTTCACCCTGATCCACAATGACCTAGAGATCTCCACCAATCCTGTGCAGTACTCCATGATCCTGGACATATTCAATAATCTGCTGCTCCACGTGGAGCCCCGGCGCAAGGTTCGAACTGACTGTAATTGATCTCGACACCAGCTTTGGAACGAGTTCTTGTGTTGTTTGCTGATCTGCCAGATCTTTTGCTTTGTTTAGGAGCACAGCGAGAGAAAGCAGCGTGTGCGTTTCCAGCTAGAGATCTCCAGCAACCCTGAGGAGCAGCGTAGCAGTATTTTGCACCTTCAGGAAGCGGTACGCCAGCATTTGGCTCAGATCCGCTGCTTGGAAAAACAGATCTACTCCAACATGAGGGTTAGTGCTTATCTCCATCTGAACCATCAGCCATATGCATAGCTTTTCATATGAGGTCATGTCCTCCAGACTACTCTGAGGTCTATTTATAATGACTATTTATATTTATAATATCTTTTATCTGAATCTTACAGTCCCAGTCGGAAGAGTTCAGAGGAGACGAGCTGTCCGACATCAACCTGCGCCTGCAGAATCAGCTCAACCAAGAGAAGACAGACATGCAGATGAAGAGTGAGGAGCTCAATATCCTCATCCGGTTGGTCACTAAGCTCGATTCAAGCAGTTGATCGTTCATTAGCAAATCTTAGTTAAAAATGTTTGGATATATCGCTGTTCTTTGCCTTCTTTAAGGTGTTTTAAGGACTTCCAGCTGCAAAGGGCAAACAAACTGGAGTTGCGGAAACCCCCAGAAGATGTTAGCGTTGTGCGGCGGACTGAGATCTACTTCGCTCAGGCCCGCTGGTGTCTCACAGAAGAAGACGGGCAGCTGGGTATAGCTGAACTTGAACTACAGCGGTTCATGTACAGCAAGGTGAATCTTCACCTTGAGATTTCGGTTGAAGTCGCTGAATGTCCTTTGCTAGGCATTGGTTAAACGTTAGCCACTGTATATGTGAGTGTGCGTCACTGGCTTCATAACTCTTAACGGGATGTTCTCTTCCTCAGTTGAATAAGTCTGATGACACAGCAGAGCATCTCCTGGAATTGGGCTGGTTCACCATGAATAACCTGCTTCCCAATGCTGTGTACAAGGTACTGCTGCTTAGTGAGTCACACTGGATGTCCAAGTGGGAGAAATAACAAAACCATGTGACAGTTGAGATGTGTCTTTACAAAATCTGCTCTAATTTCTGCAAATGTCTCTGTGTGGTTGTTTACACACATTTAAATGCAGTCTGAACTGAAACCTGCATAACGGGCTGGTTTAGTGCATGTCGATTTTTTTCTTCTTCTCCATTTACAGTCCATTATTTGTCCAACAAACAATACTACACTTTACAAAAAAAAATAAATATATATATATATATATATATATATATATATATATATATATATATATAATATTATTATAATTATTAGTATATATTAATAATCTTTTCTTTTAAAGATTAAGTTAGCATTGTAACTGTTATTTTTAAGGTAACATGTTAACAGTATTCTAGTTAGGCAACTAGTAGCTTTGTCAGCCGTCCTTTTCCATGACAGTCACTTAGTTTACTAACCAACTAGTAAATTTATAAAAGTTGAACTAAATTAGTAGTTAGCATTTAGCTGTAATATTTGAGGTAACGTTAACTATATTCCAGTTTGATATTTTAACCATCCTGACCTTTGATGAACCATCCTGTCACTTGGTTTCCTGATGCATCCAACAGCCAACTAATTTATTCATCGGGAAACAAAAAATCAAGTAGTTATAATTCTAGTTGTGGAATTTAAGGTAAAATGTCACCCTTTATGCTCGACAGTCCTGTCCCTTGATGATCATTTAGTTCATTAGTTGTCCAGCAGCCAACTAGTTAGTAGTTAGATACTTAGATACATCTACATGTTTACAGCTAGTTTAAAATTAGTTAGCATTTTGACTGTAATATTTAAAGTAAAATCTGAGCATTATTCCTTGTGTGACAATTAGTAGGCTTGTCAACCATCCTGTCCCCTGACGGTCGCCTAGTTTACTAGATGTCCAACAGCCAACTAGTTGATTAATTAGGGGTCATCTGAGCATTTTAACTCTTGAGATTTACATCCAAGGTAAATGATATAGGGATTATGGTTATTTTAATTTGAAACATTTTCATCATAAATTAGATATAATCAAACTGATATGTACATTTACATTTAGTCATTTAGCAGACGCTTTTATCCAATTATATTTATTACAGTTATGTATTATTAACAGCCATCATAACACTGCCTTAGTAGCACATTCACTGCTTTCGCAATACATTTCACTACAGTTATTGTCAAACATGAAATTGTCTGATGAGAGCAATGTTCAAATTGTTTTAATCCACTTTTTGTGAGGACTATGAGAGTGTTCACTGTGCAACATGTTAGACCGCTGTCTTGTGAACATGACCTAAACCAGCCTAGTTATACAGGGCTCTCACCTAGTCATTCAGCTAGTTAATTTTGAACATTGTAGCATTTTGCACATCTCTGCTATTTGTTAATCCTATAACTCTTGGTTTCTCTTGTGCAGCACGTAAGGGTATGTATTGAGTGGGTAAAATCCTATGTTTGTTAGTCGACATCTTCATCCTCATCCAGACATATGCCTGCTCAGAAAATGTTTGTTCCTATTTGGACAAAATTCACCTGCAATCTCACTTGTAGTTTTTTATTGCAGGCTAGTTGCATTTCCTTTCACTTTTAGATATTTTGTCTCTCACTTTTTAATTTTTTTTAGATATATTTTTTACATCTGTCCAGTCATTTTCAGTTGGGTTTGTTTGACCTGCAGGACATGCAAAAAATAATGCATGCTTGCATGCATTTAAACAAACTGAAGTACTTCAGGAATATGGGTGTAATTGTGCTCTCGTTCTGTGTTGTAGGTGGTTTTGCGCCCTCAGAGCCCCTGCCAATCAGGACGCCAGCTTGCCCTCCGCATCTTCAGTAAGGTCCGCCCCCCGGTGGGAGGGATTTCCGTCAAAGAGCACTTTGAGGTCACTATCATGAAATCCATTCCTGTTTGCAATGTAACTCTGGAGGATGCCATTCTCACATACAGCTGTCCTTTTCTTTCTGAAAAATCTGTTTTTATTTGTAGGTGAATGTGGTACCCCTCACCATTCAGCTCATGTACCAGTTCTTCAAGAGGATGATGGGATTTTTCTTCCCCGGTCGAAATGTGGAAGAAGAGGAAGTTGGGGATGAGGAAGACAAGTTCAGACTGGTTACCACAGGTGTGTGAAGTTTTTCGTGTCATCTCAACTTTGTTCCCAATCACATCATATGCAAGTAATAATTAGAATTCATCAAAGTACAAGAAGTGGAAAACCAAATGCTGATTCTCTTGAAAACCAGAATTGGTCTTTACATTCCTGTTTCAACCACTCATTGCACTCGCTGTACCGACATCCATAGTCCAGCCCATGCTGATCAATATTAGATTTCACATTGATTTTTTAAGCTCAATTTTTCTTTTTGTGCTCCAGTGAGGGTTTAGTTTGCTGTCTGCTGATGTTATGTCAAGCTGATGGCCCATCCTGGGTTATTAAAAGCTTATCACTATTTGACATTGAAAGGTTTTGTGTCTGGATTGGCTTCAAGGTGACTTTCATGTGCATTGTGGAGTGTCTAAGGCTTGTTTTCTGCTTAAATCTCAGGGGTTGTGAAACCCAGGCAGCTCTCTGAAGACTCCATAGGAGGGCTTGGACCGGGGAAGCAAGGGTTAAATCGAACAGCTGGAGTGAGGAGGTCATTTCGCAAACCACCTGAGGTATTATTTTAATGTATAAATTGACTTCTTATGATGGATATTGGCTTGTTTTTTTATTTTTATTCACAGATCATTATTTGTGGTCTGTAATGAGTATAATATTTCAGCTGGAATTCACAAAATGAGTGTAACCAAGTTATTTAACCTGTTAATGTGTTCCCCATTCAGCATCCTGTTGATGACATTGATAAGATGAAAGAAAGAGCAGCAATGAATAATTCTTTCATCTACATCAAGATTCCTCAGGTTCCCCTTTGTGTCAGTTACAAGGTTGGTCCTAGCAAAGGTTTAAAGTGATATAGCCTTCAGTGTCACATTCCCGAGTCTGACTGTATGCATTTCTCTTGTGGTGTACCTGTAGGGCGAGAAGAGCAGTGTAGACTGGAAGGATCTGAACCTGGTTCTGCCCTGTTTGGAGTATCATAACAACACCTGGACCTGGCTGGACTTTGCTATGGCTGTGAAGAGAGACAGTCGCAAGGCTCTGGTTGCACAGGTAATCACTCGCACCCCCTCAGTCCCAGACTCAACTTTAAACTACTTATAAGAGCTCTGTTCAAATTCCATTTAACTTTTGTCCCAAATAAACAGATGATAAAGGAGAAGCTGCGGTTAAAACCTGCCTCAGGCTCAGAGTCTCGAGGTAAAGTGATGGATGGGAAAACAGACAGCAGCCTCCAGCAGCAGGTGGAGGACGAGAAAGCAAGGCTTCTGATCGGCTTGAGCACCGCCGACAAGAGCTCCAGCAAAAAGAGCATCTTCAGTCGCCGCAAGTGAAGCTCCTTCACAGAGATCCTGGTCTTTAGAAAGCACTGCTGAATCTTAACAACTTACAGTCTTCAGGAGAAGGGATGGACAATGATAACTAAACCAAGTCCAAGGTCCCTCCCCTCTTCACCAGTGGTGCCTTTAAATGTCCATGCTGGGTGTGGACACACAAACCAGCACCATGGTCAAGCCATGACTGCAGGCGCCAGTCCTGTCTAACCGTCTAACATTAGTGCTGAACACTTAACATATGTTTTTATGTGCTTCTGTAGTGCCGTACATCATTTCAGCATATTTAAATTAACTACAAACAGCATTATACCATCTCTATCAAGTAAGATAACATTCTCACAACTCAAGACAGTTTTCTACAGTTCAACGGTTCATTGTATTGTGACGTCTCTCCTGCTGGATCAGGAGATTCTTGTAGGCCAGAATCTTGAAGGAGCCACATGGAAAAGCAAGAAGAATATAAAATTTACATAAACTGGAAGCCCATATTATCCCACAATTAGTGAAAAATCAAGAATTTGAGCTCAATGTTAAATTAGACATGGTATTAGCTAGCTGACCACTGTTTTACTGTACTAACTACATAGTGCAATACAAAAGAGAGCGGACTGGGGATCTTCTGCTTGTTGGAGCAGTTGGACACCATGGGCCATTTCTGCACCCTGTCCAAGTGATGCTTTGTCATTTTAACACTATGGCACTTTTTTTTTTACAAAGTATTTTCTGATATTTTTGTATCTGTGGTTATCTTCTGTATCATTTCAATAATGTCTGAGATGCTGCTGATTTTGTCAGATTGTCAGATTCAAAAATGAAAGATTTTATTTCAGCTTGAATGTTTAAAAATGAGCACTATAGAGTTTCTTTTCCTCCACTGTATCAGAGAATGGGCCTAGTATTGTTCTTTGTATAAATAATGGGATGTATTAAATGTCAACAAGCATATAAATTAATATTTGTCAATAAAATAAAAGCAGCCCCAATGATCCTTTCAAACGAGATGGTCCTCATTGCAAAACACAAGATCCACGGGGTGTTGTTGGATCCAGATCCAACCCCCTGATCCCAAAACCCACCCATCTTCCCTCATTTAAACTTACCTGTCTCCACCCCCGATCCCTAAGCCCACCCATCTTCATTCCTAAACCTACCCGTCTCCAACCCCCGATCCCTAAACCCACCCATCTCCACCCCTAAACCTACCAATCTCTATCCCTTGATCTTTAAACCAACCCATCTCAATTCCTAAACCTATTTTGTATAGTGATTTATGAATCCGTGTCATCTTTGCTGCAGGAATCGGCGTCAGTGGTAAAGAGGAAATCCCTGTCATGTCATCAGGGCTTCCTGTCTCTCCCGACTCCGCTTGTTCATCACAGGCTATTTAGACACAGCGCCCAGCACAGAGAATACCCCGTCTCTGAGCAATCTCGGCCCTCAGACTCAAACCCTGGGGGGGCCCCGTCTAGAGTGGACACTGCCAGGCTTCATCTCCATTTTCCTGCCAGAATTTCCTCACACGTTTACTGGACATAAGCATTTACAGGTAGTGCATTGCAACATGTCATATAATCCTCACATAAATCACCCAAAAATTTAAATTGTCATCATTTACTCTGCCTTACTTTCTTCAAAAGAGAGATTTTGAAGAATCAAGTAGGACTTAATTACATCTTTATATATATATATATATATATATATATATATATATATATATATAAAGATGTAATTAAGTCCTACTTGATATATATATATATATATATATATATATATATATATATATATATATATATATATATACATATATGTATATAGAGTACAGACCAAAAGTTTGTACTGCAAGCACAGCAGGGGCTGAAACAAAAGTAACAGGAATCAATTTTCCATTAAATTAATGATCTGCTCGGTGATTTACTCGTATTTGATTTTGTCCTTTTCCGTGAGATTTGTTTCGTTCAGTGTGTTTCTGTTGCTAACAACCCCCCACCTCCTTGTATTTTTCTCTCTATATTCCTTCGTCAGGGCGAGCTATTAGACTTAATCATTGTGTTGTGTCTTCTTCCATTGTGACATTGTCTTTCTCTTCTCTGTCATCTGTCGCTCGTGTGTGTTTGTGTTCAGCGTGTGATTACTGCAGGACGCTTCACATGATTATTTTGTATTTAAATAATCTAATATGTTTAGTCTAGAGTCATTTCTCAAACAGGTGTTGTACATCTGTATCTGTGACAGTAAGTTACCACACATTTTTCATTTTCAGGTTGTTTGCATGACTTTGGAATAATACAGAGGGGTGTGAAGGCATAAATTACAGTATCATACTTTTTATTTAATTTGATGTATTTAGGTGTACATTGAACAAATACATTTAAAGGAATATTCAGATATGAACACTCTGACTTGTGTTTAAAAATCTTACTAAATATAAATGTTACTAAACTTATTAAACATTTGTGTTCATCCTATTAAAATGCTCTGAAAAAAAACTTTTTGTCTTAAACAGATGGAGAGCATCCTTCTGACTGAAAGGTATCAGTAAACAATTTTAGAAAGTTTATTAATACACGAGTGATTCTGAGAACGTAAAGTTGATGAAAAATTAAAACTGATGACTTAAAAACAGTATTACAAAAAATTGAGTTATAACAATATATAATGTGATATTATATATTGACATCATCACTTTTAATGTTACTACACTGTTACAGTTGCAATTTTTTTTAAACGAAGGATCTTTTGAAAAGTGTACAAATAACCCTTTTAAAATTTCAACATATGTACTTGCTATCAAAACCAATCCAGACATATTATAATAATTCAGATCAATCTGTATTTAAAGATATATATTTTTTCTATTTTGAAATAACCATTAATTCCAAATTCATCCCCAGTTTTTCTAGTAAATAAAAAAATATAAATCCTTATTGGAAGACGTAATTCTCATCCAGAGAAATATCACTCCTGTCATTGTGTGGTCTAGACGTTTATTATGTATTCAGGAATATATATAAAAAATGTGCTCAATTAATATGAACATATATGCAGACAGTTAATCCAAGTTACTAAAAATATCTATACGAATTCATAACATATACAGAAACCACAGATTTGAATAATTTTCACATATACCAAGACAAGGAGCATATACACAGTTTATCGTTTGTGTCAAATGTCCATCCCAACTGTGAAGCACGAAGGATTTAGCTTTTGGTAAAGGGGATTTTGGAATAGAAATATTAATGCTGTGCCCTCTCATTTAGGTCACCCCCGCTTGACAGATTTTGGGCTGTGTCTCGCCGTCTTGTGCGTGGGGATAGAGCTTTTACTATCTGTGGCACAATACAGTACACGAGTGAGGCCGGAATCTGAACTGCACTCTTTTGTTTACCATCAGCTACACTGTATCCAGCAGTAACTAAAGACATGTACAGCTCAAAGCAAATGAGCTGCTTCTGTAAAAAATGATATTTAATTACACAGTGTGGTCATTAAACAGCTCCTGAGGACCTGAGCGGCTGCCCGTACAGCCACGCTGCAGACTGGTGGTCTCTCTGCGGTCTTCAGCCACTGGAGGGGGGAGACATATCTAGAGGCCATACTGCAAGATGAGCATTGTACTTGATGGATGTGTGCAGATCTCAGTGATGTTTTTTTATTGTATTAAGTATGCTTATGAATGTCAGTACACAAGGGTAAAAACCAAGAATCACTATGACAACAAATGGTAGAAGGTAGAACAGGAAACAGGAAGTGAAAACAGAAACTCTGGGGGCAGAACAACACTTCAAAATAAGAATTCACAGTGAAACAGAAACTCAGGCTGGATCATAGTGAAATAGAAAAATGTAAAATATATATATATATATATATATATATATATATATATATATATATATATATATATATATATATATATATATATATATATATATTATTAAGATCATGATAAGATGTTCATGGGTATACCCAATATTTTACTAATTAAACAATAAAATGTTTAATAAAAAATAAAATATTAATTTAAAGGTAATTCATACAAAAAATCTATGATAAAAAATATACCTCATTTAAATTAATTTCTCAACATTTCTTTACATTTTATTTCTACTTCCTTCAAATCTGAATGGCATATAACCCTGGTAAGCAAATATTCAAAGCTGTCTTCCTAAATCTTTCGTCATGTTTGAACATAGCTTCTGTGTGAGATCCCCGCACGTTGCTCATGGCGTCTGGAGCTATTCCAAAGCCAGAAGTCTTTCCATGGCATGTCCTTTGATTCCCAGCTGCTGCAGCAAAGTCCCGTTGAGCCAGCGCTCGAGCTGAAGAATCATCCTGACCGACCGGGAAGGTCGACGTGAGGTTTATCATTAGACCTGCTTAAGAATTTTGAGTGTGACCTACTGAACTTTCCTTCCACCCCTGCAGATTTTTCTCCTACCTTGATGAAGATTAAGGTAAATGAAGACACAGCAGGGGCAGAAACAAAAGTAACAGGAATCAATTTTCCATTAAAACATAAAATATCAATGAACTATTTGTTTCTCTCTGTAACAGTCAGTTTTTTTGCCAAAGACAAAGTAAAATGTCACAGTAATTTTCTAATAATTCACCATAAAGCACGAACAAATTGTATTGCCAGTTACTTTTTTCAAATAATAGTTACAAAATGAAGCCAAATCAGAATCAACTTCTGTATTTTTCCATTTTTTTTTGTTTCAAAAAGAATCAGTGTTTTTTTTTAATCATATTTGTTGAGTGAATGATTCAGTGACTCATTCATAAAGACGGGTCACCCCTAAATAAATCAGTGTTTTTGAATGAAACAGTTGACTGAATGATTCAGTGACTCACTCATAAAGATGTATCGCTTGTTTTTCTAATGAATAAATCAGTGGTTATGAATGAAACAGTTGACTGAATGATTCAGTTACTCGCCAATAAAAATGTGTCACTTGTTTTGCCTGTTGAAAGAATCAATGTTTTTAAGCGGAACAGTTCAGTACATTATTCGATATCTCACTCATAAAGACATGCCATTTGTATCACTCCCAAAATGAATCTGTTTCGAACAAATCATTTGAGTCGATGATTCCGTGAGATTCAAAGACTCACCTGTCGCCATTTATTAATGAATCAATGTAACCTGCAGAAAAAGTCCTTGAAAAATCTAAAACCTAAATACAAATGGTAAAAATTCCCATTGTTGGATACAATATAAAAGGCTAAGGGCTACAACTTTACTAATACACTTCACAGAGGGGCAAGCTAGCTTTTGGGAATACAGCGTGAATCAGAAAATCACTGAGGCACAAGCACAAGGAGCTATGGTACTGTAGTGTAGAATTAAAATACAATTATTTGCAGTATGGTTATGAAATAATATCTGAATACACAATATATGAAATATGTTGATTCACAGAACAAATGAAATGTATGGTGCAATGCTAAACAATCATACAATGCATTGCAATACAATTTATTTTATACTGTGTATATAGTGCAGATATTAATGTAATTAGTATCTGAATATTTGATGCCATTTTTGGATTGTCTTGGAACATTTTTCAGCAGTATTGTCAACATATGTCCCCAAAATAGAACTCGTTCATCAATTGATGTGGAGGATAAAAGTAGAACTTTCTTTCACTACAATTCAAAAGACAGAATGGTAAAATCTATATCTATGAATGATATCTTGAGACATTTCTCTAACTTTGAGACTTTGGTGTGACCTATTTGTGAGAGCAATGACAAACCCAAATGGGAGCAGCCTTAATAGGGCTGAAAATTGAACACCAGATAAAGCATCATTATTAATGTTTTTAATTAGGTATCAGGAAAAAAAAAAATTTCACAGCCCCAGTAGAGGTGGCTTAAAATATCTGTAACTCTTAACAGATCTCCTGAGAGTCTACTTCCAGCGGTCTTATAATGAAACATTGGGTATCCCTCTAAACTGCCACTTTTATCTATAGTACCTTATTGGTTTCATAAAAAGAATTGAACAACATGCTCCTAAAACAGTCCGGCTATTTTTATGCATATTACATGTGATATGAACAAAGTATGCTTACAAGCTACAATTAGTTCTCAATGCATTGATCACAGAATTTCACAACAGATCGACACTTTAGTAAACTACATCTCCAGACTAATTTTTGTCCTTGAAAACTAGATCATAAAGTCATCTAAAAATTCTACTCACCTGTATAGAACTAGAAATTATGCCATGACCCCACCTCATTTTTTTACCACACATATGCTTGAATCTCAGCCGCTCTGTGACTGCCAACATTTTCCTAAGGGTCTGATAGGAGTCTCAGCTGAATAGAGATTTGAGGATTTGCCTGAGGCATATTTGATCTAATTATATTGTTGACGCGAATACAGCCCGCTTACAAAGCTACAATGATACCTCAACTAATGTGGCTTACAGGCTACCATTTATACCTGGCAGATAATAAAACTACAAAAAAAATCCCATTGACTTGAACTGAACAATGGATCCGAGCCATATCTGGACTATTTTAAGTATGCAACAATCACCCACAACAACTTTGTGAGTGCACAGTAACACTCTGGAATGCACACACTCAAATCTAATTTTGAAAATGCAAAAAAAAAAAAAAAAAAAAAATATGGCATTGCATTGTGTATGAAATAATGAGAATGGTAGAGAAATGGGATCAGGTGGGCAACCTTTGGTGGCCTTTAACACCTCCTTTAATAACTTAATGAGGGCATGACGTTAAGCTCCGCCCTACAAGTGTCAGCATCCTCTGGGATATCACCTTCATAAAGAACTGGGACACTGGCACTGTTAAAGATTCAGTCACGTCTCATCTTGTCTCAAAAAGCCTCTTCGGTCTGAGTGCTTCAGTCTGCACTGACTTGGTGAGTAATTCCATCTGTTGAATTTACTGCCATAGCCATTTTGGATTACAATTGTTGTGCAAAATATGCAGTGGAGAACCAACTTTGTAAGGTTTTTATTGCTAAAAAGTTACGTTTTCACAAGCAAGTTACCATTTAGAGAATGCACTGTATAGATATTTTTTTAATGCTTGGAATCATATAGTTTTCCAGATAGCTGTTTAAAAGCTGCTAAAGGTTTAGAAGGTTTTCAAGAAGTTGCCAAAGTTAAGAACTCTCAAATATTAAATTTCGCAGTACTTTGGAGACTTGTTTATTCATAAAGAGAGTAGTTTATATATATATGAGGCTTGTAAACTGTGTCTGTGCTTTATTTGTGGCTGCAGATAACTAAGTTGCCGGCATTTCTACCATTTAGTAGAAGAACTTCTGTGGCTTTAAGGGAAAGTTGTGTTGGATTCTAATTTATTTGGATCTAATTTATGTTTATATTGTCCAGATAAGGATTGTTAAAAAATCATTTTCTAGAGATTAAACTCACTGAGACCAATTTCCAACCAAGTAAAGATTCTATAGTTGTGCATATACTAGAATATACCTTTTTTTATTTTATTTTTTATTTTAGATTTCATAAATTTTCATAACTTTTCCCAGCCTGGAAATCACAGTTTTAAAATTCCTTGATATTTCCACACTCAGTATTTTAGGTTATTTCAACAGTATTTTCCAGATTGATTTTAACCCTTGTTTCCTGTTACATGTAGTTATGTTTAAGTAAATGTTTGCAAACTTTACAAAAAAAATTAACTGGTCATTTTCCATCAGGACGTTATCTGTTTTTAGATTGTAAATTCATGTGAACCATACAAAACTCTGTTGTAAGCTTAAATGGCAAAATATTGTGATGTCACTGTAGTCCTATCTTGATTATATTGTATTTATTTACTGTTTCTACACTATCCTCGGATTGTGCCAGACATTTAGGATGACCCATCAGTTTCCTCCTCTCACCACTGAGCAAAAGAAGGAGCTACATGAGATAGCTCTACGGATTGTGTCACCAGGGAAAGGCATCCTAGCTGCCGACGAGTCCATAGGTTAGTGTGGCTTCCTCCAGTTTGGCAACATAAATTGCAGTGTGAAAGAAAAGCACAAAACCCACCTTGATACTGTGGATGTTCTAACAGGCAGCTTGGGGAAGCGTCTGAACCAGATAGGAGTAGAGAACAACGAGGAGAACCGCCGTCTTTACCGACAGGTGCTCTTCACCGCCGATGACCGCATTGATAACTGCATCGGCGGAGTGATCTTCTTCCACGAAACACTCTACCAGAACTCTGATGATGGCGTCCCATTCGTCAAGATGATAAAGGACAAGGGTATCACTATCGGAATAAAGGTATAAAGTCTCGTCTGGGTTCACTGGTGTAGATGTAAGAATATTAGCTTTGACACATTGAGCCTTGGTGCTCATGCGGGCACTGTGAGTTTGAATTTAGACTGCAACATTTTACAGTGCAATATTTCCCAGCGAAATGTCTCATTATAGAAAAAGCTAAAAAAGTGCAGTTCAATTAGTGGGATATTTTTGGGACAGAACTATCTGCTTGTCCAAATAATCGCAGATATGGGGAGTGTTTGCAAAGCCTGTTTTTGGGAAACATTGTTTTTGAATATTGTATTTAATTGGGAAAAAAATGATACCTTTATGCTGTATTTACCCCTAAAGGATTAATTTTAGAAACCTTAAGGGTGCACATTATTACTCTAAGCTACTAATATGCACCTGTTGTACTCCTACAGGTACAATTTTTGCACCTTTTTTTCTGACAGGGCGTTTAAGTTAATGAGTTGAATTTAAAATATTTGATTTCTGAAATATTTTGCACTTTCTTCACAGGTCGACAAAGGTGTAGTCCCCATGCCAGGGACTAATGGAGAAACCACTACACAAGGTATTGCAAAGATGTCCAATCTCTGGATATGAATATCTGATAATTCAATTTGAATTTGATTTTGCTGTTGATACATCTGGTTGGTAGACTCCTTTAAACTTAGCTTCTTGGTTCTTGATTCAGAAAGTTTTTGAAGTTTAACCCTAATATTATTTTCAAAGTCAGTTGGACGAGCAAAATATTTTTGAGTGGTGAGAAATGCTGATTAAACCAGGATATTTTTTCTTGACGAGGGTGCGTTTACACATTAATGGTGTACTAAAAACGGAACAGCTTTTCTTTGTGTTTTTCAAGTACCGACAACAATGCTGTCAAAATGATCCCTATTCACACAGATCCACATAAAAGACTGAAAATGCTGTATTATGCATGCCATGCCAGTAGTTGGCGATGTCTCTTTGTAAAGAAATACTATGCACTTGTGCACATACGCCTAGACTGAAAACATGAACACAAACACATTAGTGTCACCATTTTCTCAAATCAAATCAAATGTTCTAAAATGTATTTTACATGAAGGCAATAATGTTTAAGCATATTTCAGGCCCCCAAAATGTTGTTCTCCTATAAATGAACGAACCAAAATGCATAAAAAGTGTTGTGTAAATGACCCCTTAGAATTTAGTTAGGGTTAGTTTGACCCAGAACGTACCAGAAGACCGAATTTTGACATAAAACGAGGGTTAAATGGAGCTCTACTGTCTCAACAGGTCTGGATGGGCTCTCAGAACGCTGCGCTCAGTATAAAAAGGATGGAGCCGACTTTGCGAAGTGGCGCTGTGTGATGAAAATCAGTGATACCACCCCGTCAAACCTGTGCATTAAAGAAAATGCTAAAGTCCTTGCTCGCTATGCTAGTATTTGTCAGCAGGTAAACTGTTAATTAGGCTAAATTCACTAATAAGAGATACAAATGGATCTTTGCTAAATCTCAAGTTTGTGTCCCATCTGTTCTGGCAGCATGGGATTGTACCCATAGTGGAACCTGAGATCCTACCTGATGGAGACCATAACTTGAAACGTTGCCAGTTTGTTACAGAGAGGGTCGGTTATAGTCTGCTTCTTAACGGGATATTAAATCCAAAAGTGAAAATTATTATTTATTCCCCTTCATGTTGTTCCAAACCAATATGACTTTCTTTCTCCCATTTGCAAGCTGTTTTTGTTCAGACAATGAA
This sequence comes from Carassius gibelio, assembly GCF_023724105.1. Taxonomy (NCBI): domain Eukaryota; kingdom Metazoa; phylum Chordata; class Actinopteri; order Cypriniformes; family Cyprinidae; genus Carassius; species Carassius gibelio. The sequence continues at coordinate 16,134,259 of NC_068385.1, forward strand.
ATGTAATGGGGTTCAAAACAACATCACCAGCAACATTTCTAAATAGTTTATGGAACATAGCTTATGTTCCATAAAAGAAAAGTTACACCGGTTTGGAACAACATGAAAGTGAGTAAATGATGACAGTATCTTCAGTTTCTGAGTTAACTCTATTTTTTTTATATGCTTTTACAATTTCAAAATTGCTGGAATCAGATGATTTAGATTCACTGTCATTTATTCAGGTACTTGCAGAAGTCTACAAAGCCATGTTTGATCATCACGTGTATCTGGAAGGCACACTTCTCAAGCCCAACATGGTGACCCCTGGACACGGCTGCCCAACCAAATACAGTGCAGAGGAGGTTGCCATGGCAACAGTCACTGCTCTGCGGCGTTCTGTCCCGCCCGCGGTGACAGGTTGGGGATATATTACAAAATATAAAGCTGATTCCATATTTAGTGACGAGTCTGGACACTGCGTAATTACAGACTTCCTGCACTTTCAGGGGTGACCTTTCTCTCGGGAGGTCAAAGTGAGGAGGAGGCCTCCATTAACCTAAATGCCATCAATAACTGTCCACTGGTGAAACCCTGGGCTCTCACCTTCTCATTCGGCCGAGCTCTTCAGGCCTCAGCTCTGAAGACCTGGCGTGGACAGAGAGAGAATGAAGCTGCCGCAACCGAGGAATTCATCAAACGTGCAGAGGCATGCCAACCAAATCTATTCATAGACAGACAGACATATAGATAGATCTTCTTTCTTATCGCTTCTCTACTTTTTTTCTCCCCAGATCAACAGTCTGGCCTGTCAAGGGAAGTACACGGTTTGTGGTGACAGCAGCGGAGCCACTGGTCTTTCCCATTACCTTTCCAGCTACGCATATTGAAATGCCGCTGATTCCCATAATCCAGCATTAGCTGAAAGCTAGCAGACTTTACTGTCACTTCCATATAAAACACTGAAACATAGGTAGATTATTTACTCCTAAATGTGATGTTGATATACAGTAAAAAAGCAAATGAAAGTAATTGCTAAGTAACCCGTCTGCAAGATGTCTGTTAAAGATCGCTTAAGCATCTGCTGTGTACAAACATCTGGTAGACATCTTTCAGACATCAGCTTTACATACATTCTAAATTATAAACATCTTAAAGACATCTTCTAAATGTTAATTTGCCATCTGATAGGAAACGTCCTATAGACGTATTGCAGATGAGTGAATACTCAAAAAAATACAAATCAAATCGACAAAATAGATCTCCCTGTGATGTACGTGTGCTATCAGGGAAGTTTCTGGGAATGTGAAATTTTGTGGTGTCTTCTGCTCGTCTTCAAAACATTGTAAAGTTATAGCTGTTGTTACCAAGATAGTTCTTTAGGAAAGTAATGGAACCGACGAGATTATTACCGCATTTGATTGATCCTTATCACTTACTGTCAACATTTAAGAGTTTCTTAGGATAGATATAAAGATCTTCTGTAATCTATTCTCTCATCATCTAAAGCTTTAATAAAGCCTTTGTTCTGATGAAGAATAACCACTTGGATTACATGTTTATGAGTATCTGGTAGATCTGTATGTTTGGCTTGAATGCATTATCGACAAAACATAAGTGAAACTAAATAACTTACAACCTGAATACAAACTGAAAATGCTGCAATAAAGTTGTGATGATAGAAGATGTGTCTCAACTCCAATCTTTACACACTATAGTAGGCTACATATGCATCCTTCAGTATTATATTAAAATATATTACTATTATTAAGAAAGAAATTAAAGCCCATATGCCTAAAAAAGGGCTTTGTGACATCTGTTCTGTCTTGTTACAAAGTCTCCTGGTTCAATTTTGTCCCATTTCAGAGAAACGAGAGTGTCAAAATTGCAGTAACTAATACCAAGGCAAGCTGCAGTAAGTGAAGTTACTGCATTCTGGCTTTGTTTTCCTGTTAGACAACACAGATACTGCGTGGTCTGCCTTGGTATCCCCTGGTAAATGATGGTTGAAATTGTGTTTAAACACAAATATCAAAAGACAGGTAAGGTAGATAGCAAAATATAAACTCCTAGCAAAGCAAACGACAGCTTTATAATCAGTTAACATTAACTAGCAAGATGCTGCAAATGAAACAGCCTACCTGCATTGCTTCATATCCACTGACATAATAATAATAATCTGATTTATAATATTATTCTTTATTTTTTGTTGAGAAATTTTTATACACCTTAAATATACTTAACTGCAGATATGAACGTGGTACAGTACAAATATTTTAAGCATCCCTTATTCTGTCCCTTATTTTCCTATAAAGAATCACAATTATCCCTTGTTTTCTTTTATGGGATCCCTAGTTATATTGTTAGGAAAAGTTTAAATTGTGTGGATTTTAACTTGAACAAGGTTCAGTGCCTTGCTCAAGGGCACCTTAGTCATGGTATTGCCAGACCAAGATTTAAACCCACAACCCTAGGGTTGGGAGTCAAACTCTCTAACCACTAGGCCATGACTTCCCACAAATGACTGAATGCATTTAAATTAATGCATTGCCACTAATTTACCCACAACATGTTTGACTGGTTGATGTAAAAACTTGAAAGGCATTTTTCTCAGTTTAATTGTTTGCGTAGTTACCGCACTTTGTCTTTGTATGGCAGCACAGTTTACCACAGCAGCAGGTGCAAATAAGTAAAATATGGACTTTACCAGAGGACCAAAATAAACAGCGCTACAGTAAATAATAAAAGCTTGATATACCTATTCGTTCCTTATCCATTCCACTTACCCAACCACAGAAATATTTTTTAATTGTTTTAGGCGTCATTATCCGAACTATTTCGTGTCGCGCATGTAGCTATGCAAATAACCGCACTTCAGCCTGCTTCTTTAGATTCATCCGCGGTTGAATGTTGCTGAATAGGAAGCGACCCGCGCGACTTCAGAGGAAACGAAGAGGTGCGCGTGCGAGCGGCGCTTCGGACAATAGTAAGTCTTTTTTGTTTTGTATCTGAATGGTGTTGCGCTTCATTTAATGTATTTCGCAAGTTTAAATAAACAGCTGCTGCATATCAGACTCGAAAACAGTATTTTATGTATCTGCTCAACAGCAAAGTGAAGGCTCATGAGTGCCGAAATGTCTGGCGGTGTGATCCGCGGCCCTGCTGGAAACAACGACTGCCGCATCTATGTGGGAAACCTGCCGCCTGATATCCGCTCTAAAGATGTCGAAGATGTCTTCTACAAGTACGGAGCCATTCGAGACATTGATCTGAAAAACCGACGAGGTGGACCTCCATTCGCCTTTGTCGAGTTTGAAGACCCGAGGTGGGTACAACTCAACCTTTAGCCTTTAGCTAAAAGGCGAACGTTAGTTAATCTGTTGGTTTAAATGTTGCCGGTTTCACTTTTTAAATTATAAGAATTCTATAAACCTGTTACATGAAGACTGCGTTTGAGCTATCTGTATATAGAAGCAACTGTGTATTTTTTCAACTAACGTTAAGCTTTTTACTTTTGTTTCCTGTGCTAACCTGCTAATTAGCTTAGCCATGCTCACCATGTTTCCAGAGATTTTTATTTTTGTTTTTATTAACTAATGTTTGGCGTCACGGGGAGTGTAAGGTTTGCAATTTTTACGTACTAATTTTCACCTAACACGTTTTTTTATGTTTAACCTGTTAACAGTCACTCACATTTTTGAACATAGACTTGGAAAGTGCATGATCCAAACCTAAATTTCTATAATTCATGACTGAAAACATTTTGTAACATGATTTTGATGTACCATTTTAATGGTAATGCAATGTTTGATTTTAATGGGGTTTTTGAATTTTGAGATTTTATGTTTTTAAGTGATATATAATTTCTGAAGTGTGATAAAGAAAAGGCAACAAAGAGGAAGTTTTTTTTTGACAAAGGTCAGATCTCCTGTAATGATGTAGGTTTTTGAGGTGCACTCTTGCCATAAATCTATTACCTTTCCGACATAATTTTTTAACAACAAATAAAAATGGTAACATATCCATTTAGGAGTCTTGGACCTTTTCAATAATATATAGTTTGTCTTTATTAGATTAGGAATTAATTGTAATATAATGAAGTAAACGTAGGTGGCCCACCGAGGTCCCGGGTGACAACAGGTTTAAGCATGTTTTTATTTTTATCTTTGTTAGGCTTTAATACCTGCCTTAGGTTTGGATATGGAAATTAGCTTTGTAACTAGACACATTACGTCTTGAGCTTGATTCAGGTTAGTTTCAGTGAGCTTTTGATACAAATCACTGTTAAGAAAGGCCTCTTCTGTTTTTTTTTAAGGCACTTTTGCATTGCTTTTAAAGTGTTTAGTCACTTAACTACCATGTCAGATGAATAATTATTGTTTGTAGTTTGGCTCTGTGTGACCTCTAGCCACACTGACTGGTTTTTCATGCCAGATTGGTATTTACATGCTGTTCCTCCTCTTGTTGCATTTAGAGATGCTGAAGATGCTGTTTATGCCCGTGATGGCTATGACTACGATGGCTATCGTCTTCGAGTGGAGTTTCCCAGAAGCGGGAGAGGAGGATTTGGTGGTGGTGGTGGCGGCGGTGGAGGAGGAGGTGGTGGTGGTGGTGGTGGGGCTCCTAGGGGTAGATATGGACCCCCATCCAGACGTTCAGAGTACAGAGTAATTGTTTCAGGTACGGGAGCATCACAGCTTTAACTAATTCAAGAGCTGTCTGAAGTTGAATTGACCGTTGTGTTTGATTTCAGGGCTTCCACAGAGCGGGAGCTGGCAGGATCTGAAGGATCACATGCGTGAAGCAGGTGATGTATGTTACGCTGACGTTTTCCGTGATGGCACTGGTGTGGTGGAGTTTGTTCGCAAAGAAGACATGACCTACGCCGTTCGCAAACTGGATAACACAAAATTCCGGTCACATGAGGTAGGTTTGAGATTTTCATCCGAATTTTGGGATTTACTTAGCATTGGAATATTTTTAAGGTAAGAAAATCCCTAATGTTGTACTCGGAAGATCTATGTTGTAAGTGAACTTATCCTCGTGAATAGAGGTCGATCGATGTATTTTAGCCAATTAATTGGCATTGATAGCTGCATCCTGAGTTACTGGGTGAAAACTTGTAGTCTATGTAGAGGATTTTTTTTCCATTTCTTTTTTAGAATAACGTTTTTAATGTAAAATTGCTTGCTTTATACGTGTTTTACGAACTTTTTCTGTTCTTACAAACTTTTAGTGCAAATTATGTAAGATTATGGTAATTATGTGGTATACACAGTTCAGTACAAATTTTCATTGCATTTTTGTTCACATTACCAATTTTAATAGCTATTGGTTATCAGACAGATTTTTTTTTAATTTAATGGTATCAGTAACAAATATTTTTGAATACCAAAGCTAAACCTTATCAAACTGGATTCTTTGTGTACTCTGTTGGTACTGGTTTATGGAAATGGGAATACTGGTGTACACCCAAAGAAAAATGTTTCATTGTAGGAAGTCTGGTAAGTATAGTGTTAAGTTTTGGCATGCTTGTACGTTACACTTGCTCAGTGGAAAGTTCTGTCTCTGCCAGGGAGAAACTGCATACATCCGTGTGAAGGTGGATGGTCCCCGCAGTCCGAGCTATGGAAGATCAAGGTCAAGGAGCCGCAGTCGCAGCAGGAGTCGCAGCCGCAGCAACAACCGTAGCCGAAGCTACTCCCCACGCCGCAGTCGAGGATCCCCGCAGTACTCCCCTCGCCATAGCCGTTCCCGCTCTCGCTCCTAAACGAGCCCTCTCGGAGCCCTTGAGCCATTTTTTTTTGTCTTTATACAAACCCCATGTTTTAATTCCACCCTTCTTGTTTCATATGACAGTGATCATCTTATGTCTTTGTGTCCTTTTATTTTTCTCTCCCTCCATTGGTTATTTTTAACAGACCAAACCCAAAATAATTTTTTTTAACTACAAAGTGGAATTCTTTTTCATAGACCAAACAAAGGGTTGTGTAATGGCTCCTGATATTTTTGTAAATGGCATGTATGAATAATGATCATGGGATAGCGGGTTCCACAATTGTTTTATGCTGTCTTCCTCTAGACGTGATACAGAACTGATGCTTTGTAATAAAGGATTGCTAAATCTATACGGTTGCGTAAAAGGGTGAGTTTGAGCTCTAGAACAAACCTCTAAAAAAAACTACACCGAAGAAAAATGGCCCTCTGGCCATTATTTGGGTAATTGAACCAGTTTTACATCAATTTCAAATCAGGTGGTATATTTCGTTGCATTGTAAAGATGTACTGGTCAAATGTCTAGTTGGGTTTTTGTGTCCAAAGACAGATTGCAGCTTTCATGTTTTCATTAAAATGTTTGATTCAGTCTTAGTGTTGGGTTAATAGTCTTGATAGTCTGTCTTAGCCTTAATGCTGTATGCATGCATTCGTCAGAGAAGGCAGGGTGAGTGGATTTGATTCTAACTCTTTGCCTCCTTTGTTTTGATTTAGCTGGTATCTTAAGATTTGGATTGGAGGAGAGGCTCAGTGGATGCCGGATCACTGGGATCAGTTCATAATGAAGATAGGATAGGGAATGCTGGATTCATGGAACAGGATCAATTGCTCCAAGGATCATAGGATTTTAAGACCGCAGTTCAAAAGTACTTCCTTGTCCCCTTTATTTTCTCAGTACCTCAGTGGAAAATATAGACATTTTGGCCCTTCACATTTTTAACACTTTGGCGGAGCAGATGCTGGAACGGTCTGTGGGGATGGAATCAACAGGAACAGTATGGTAAACTTAATTTGGGATGGGGGGGGTCGGGGGGTTACTCAGGCATTTTTAGATTTACACTGTCCCGATGTAGATGGGAGATGCTTTAACATTGCTAGCATTTTTCTTTTTCCTGAACACTTTTAGCCTAAATAAAGGTTTCATTGGTACAAAAGTAGTGTACGATGCATTACTTGGATTTCTTTTTTAATGCTCTTCAATTGTTCAATATTATGAAATTGACTTTTACAAGACGGTTCACCTGGAATTAAAAATTTTCACTGAAGACTTCAAGACTAAATATTTGGAAGAAAGTTTCAGCTGTTTGTCCATACAATGGATGTGAGTGGTGTCCAAAACATTATACAAACATGTTCTATAGAACAAAGCAAGTTGTACAGGTTTGGAAAGACATGAGAATGAGTAAATTATGACATACTTGTGTGCATTGACAAAAAATAGTTTCTTATATTGTATTTAAGGTACACATTTTATAAGTTAATACATTCCCTGGGAGTCAAACAAATGGCCATGTTAACACCGTGCTCCACTGTGAGCTACAGGAATAGTGTAAAAAAAATAAAAAATGCTTACCTGTCCCTTTAAATCTGAATGCCACCCAACAGTTGAGTCCTATATTAATGTGCAAAGTTTAGTAACTATAAATCGTGTAAAGTTGGGATAATTTATTATATTAGTTGGAAATCGTTAAGAAAAATAAGTTAGTTGTAGTTTGTTTTTTATTCTTTATATTGAATCAAAAACAAAACGCTTCAAATCAAAGTATTCTCCACTCTCAGAAGAATGCCTCTTATGAGCCGGTTCTTTTTGAGATTGAACCTGAATCACTGATCTACAAGTAATTACTTTAATCACCTCCAGTAAAATGAAAAAGATCTGTTGTGAGAAATGCTGACTGGTTGTCACGTGTGATAACGTGTAAAGACATATTTTTGGAGTTTCATTGTAATAAGTGGAAATTTATAGACGACAGATAGCATTTAAAGCACACCAATTCCACAAATACATTGCATTTATGCATAAAATCTCATTCTGTTGAAATAAGTTGATAGTAGACTGTTAAGGGCAATTCTTGAAAAATGTTCACGTATTTCTATACATTTCTAGGAAAATCGTAACCAGAATAAATCGAATTTCTTAACATTTTCCATTTCTAGTTGCATTACACTGCGTTGGCCCTGCCATGAGAGATAAAACAGATTAATACCTCTAACCTTGCAGTAAGTGTCCTTCACTCATTGTGAAGTGTTTTCAATGCGAAGGTCCACCGAGTCTAATTTAAGCTATTTTCTGGCCCACACAGTCCTGCAGCTTATACCCAAACAAGCACATTTTCCTCTGGTCCCCGGTTAAAGATGCATTGTGGGATGAAATAAGATGCTGGCAGAGGGGCGCAGGGAGCGGCTGGTGTGCAGCCAATGGCGAGCGCTGTGTAGGACGGCACTGAGGAGAGCCAGGGATTTTAGCGCGGGCACCAGTCAGTGTTTGACTTGATCCGTATGTTCCTCTCATAGCGTCAAAGGGAAAGCCGAGACGAAGAAAGCTCACACGGCGATTGTTTTGAATTGCAGATTTCTCTTGTTGTTATTGTTGACAGGTGAGTTGACTAATTGACCATTTCGAGTGATCTACAAAGAATGATTTTGCATGCATTTTGAGCCTGATGCTGTCGTATTCCTTAGTTTCATTGCGTAAGTACCAACAGCCACACACAAATGTCGATTTTTGTGTGTGTGTGTGTGTGTGTGTGTGTTGTTGCAACATTTAAATCGCTTCAACAAAACATGCACTGTATTTGGCTTCTAAATTCAGACGCTTCAACCAGAACGCCGCGTGCACCTGACTTTCACTGATTTGCTGGAGCATGAAACGCGCACGCTGTGAATGGAGGTGTGACGTAGCATTCCTCCGTCCAGACCTATGGTCCTGACCTGTCTTGATAGATAAATCCAGACCTTAACCATTCGACTGCCACCATATGATTGAGTTCAACCGCTAAATCAACGTGAAGTGCCGATATCAGCTGTGTATGATCTATTAGTGCTTTTCTATACTAGTTAGCCTGTATGCATTTGGGCCATATGAATCCCTAATAGTATGCAAATATGTACTTTATTGATTTAGTTGCTAATACTCCCCATCTATGAGTATGAATTAGGACCATATGTATCCCAGTACTGGTATTGCTTGTTAATTTAAATATATATTTTATACTGCATTTTAGTTCCTAAAAATAAAAGGATACAAATTTGAGCACAATTTGATTGGGTTTTATGGGACTGGCATTAATAGAATGCAAATATGCACTTTATTGACCAGTTGCAATTGGCAGTGCTGTTTATGGATTTTGATAATATGTATCCCAGTACTGGTATTGCTAGTTAACGAAAGTGTTTTTATTCTGGATTTAACCAGTATACTGAATTCGCACACAGTTAGACTTTGTGTTATTGGCCCAGGAATGCAAATATGATCTGTTGACTAGTCTATGCATTGGGACCATATGAATCCCAGTATTGGTATCGCTAGTTAACTCAAGTGGCAAATTTTTATAAAGGATTTAACTCCAAGAAATGTCATTTGAGAACAGTTTGACGTCGTTTTCTGGGCCAAGCATTAATAGTATGAAAATACTTTATAGACCAGCTTTAAATGCTGGTGCTGGACTGAAAGCCTGGTTTGATTCTCATGAAAGTATCGAGTGTCACTTGAATTGCCTCAACAAATCAGATCCTCTCCGTTGATGGCATTCTGTCAGGAGTTTACCTGGCTTTGTCAGGGAAGAAGCACCCATGAAAGGCCCCACTGTTTAACTCTCAGTGGAGACTTCACTTTGTTCGTCTCTCTGTTTTCAGGCACCATGACTGACAGGAAGGCTGTGATCAAGAACGCTGACATGTCTGAAGACATGCAGCAAGACGCAGTGGACTGTGCTACACAGGCCATGGAGAAATACAACATAGAGAAGGACATTGCCGCATTCATCAAAAAGGTGAGTCGTGCCGAGATTTGAGCCGTACTGTTATTTTAGACTTCAAACGTGTATTTTTGTTGCGGTTGCATTTTCCGCCATGCTTGAACCACGTTGTCTCGTGTTACAGGAGTTCGATAAGAAATACAATCCTACGTGGCACTGCATTGTGGGAAGGAACTTCGGCAGCTACGTGACCCATGAGACGAAACACTTCATCTACTTCTACTTGGGCCAGGTGGCCATCCTCCTCTTCAAGTCGGGCTGAGTCCAGTCCAGACCAGACCAGACCGTAGAATGTATCTCCAACGAAGACTGTGACGCACTGTGGCTGACGTCATCTACAAATATTAAACGAGACCATACCATGACTATGCTGGCTGTGCACAACTGCATGGATCATATCCCGTACTGTTTTGTGTACCTGTTGAACTTCACTTGCTTTTCATTAGAGGCCCTAAGTTTTCGTTAATGGTCCTTGCAGGTTTTTCCCTTGCACATGTTGTAAAAAAAAAAATGTAATAAAGGAAGTCAGAAAATGTATTGATCAGCACATGTGTCTGCTATAAATGGATATATTTTTGGTGACAGTGCTGTGATGCATTGAATGCCATGTCATTATTGGGATGATGGACAGAAGAACATTTGGTTGTGGAGGTAGATTTGAAGTGTTCTGTTGTTTATAAAAAGTGTTTTTGTCTGATTACCTCTGCCGTAAATGTATATTTTCCTTTCATTTGATGCTGGATACGTATTGAACTTGAGAGAACTCATTGAATATTTGAAATCTTCAGACTACAATGGATTAAATGGAAATGAGATGCACATATAATAAAGTTTAAAAGTGAAAACGCATCACCTGTAACTCATATTATGGCATACTAGCTCCATCCTAAGCTTTTCATGACAGGTTTCTGAATGGAAGTAGGTAAGGTCTGATCGAAAAACAAACGTCTTTGTCGTCTTCTGTCTGCTGTTCCAGATAAGTAGAGTTATGCATGTGTCTGTTTTTTTTTCCAGTTCTTTGCACCATTATTTGACTGTATAGTTTGCACATAGCATATGTCATCTGCCCACTCAGGTACCGCCCATGACACAAGCGGCCTGTCAGATTCATTAAAATGTGTAACTGAAAGATTTCGTGTTTGTTCGTCCTGTGTGTTTCTCATGTGGGCCTGGACTGTAGCAGCCATTAACAGCGTGTTGTCTGCTACTTCATCGTTGAAGCACCAGGGGGCTCTCTCTCATCGCCTCTGAGGCCTGCAGTCTGAAATGAAGCATCCGTTTATAATGGTGAGCCACGATCCTTCAACACCTGCTGTTGTAGAAAAACTTAGGAGGGAGTTTAACGTTTTAGAACCTTTTTTTTCCCTCTCTTTTTTTTTTTGTGCTACTGACATCTTGAGACCCTGTGGCCTCATATGAGGACATTATATTTTTGTGAATTTCTCTGAGTCTGTTCATGCCACAGTTTTAGATCTGGATGTCCTGTACAGAGCACATTAAGGGCTTTTCAGAGATACCAAATGATTGGATGTTTCACATGACCACTCCCTCTCCTTGGTCATCAAAATGTCTGAAATTAATTTAGTGACACTCTTATAGAAATATGATAATATTTCTATAATATATTGTAGTTATCATTTAAATCTGTCTAATTTTTAAATTCTGTGTCATAAATCAACATCTCAGAAATATGTTATGGGGTTTCAAATCAAAATATGACTTTCTGTTACTAAACAGGACATTGATTTCATACATGTCCTCAGATGAGGACACCGGGACTAAACGCATGCTTATGACGCATTTTTGGAGACATAACAAATGAATAGAGAAAGAAATTATATTTCAATATTCTATGAAATATTATATATTATTATGAAAATCTTGACAATTATTACTCACATTATTACACTTCTTTTTTCATTACATGTTGCCCCAAAAACACATTTATATGCAAATTAGATTTAGTTTATAGATACATTGTATATAATTAGAAAACCCATTAATGGTAATTTTACACACATTTTGCAGAAAGAAAAATGTTATACTGAATTATTCTGTTATACCATAGTTGAGAATCATCTTTATACAAAGTTTGGTAAAAAAAAAAAAAAAAATCTTGAACATTAAAAATTTATTGGTGATTTAAAAAAATCTATTGTTTTTGCCTATGCATTTTCATTCATGTCTTTTCATTTTTTTTTTTAGAAATTGAGTCCCGATGTCCTCTGCCGAGGACATTACATAACTTTATAAATGAAATGCATGAATGCAGAGCACAAGGCTGCACTGGGAAATCCTGTGTGCGATGCATGACATGCAATGTGCATCTGTGCTTGCAAAGTGAACGAAACTGCTTTGCATCATTTCACATCATGATAGACCCACTGTCCTCACATGAGGACATCTTTTTTCTGGGAAAACTACTTCCTGTACAAAAACAAATTTTAGGTATTATACTTATTAGGTCCTACATATCCCAAATAGCAAGAAAAATTATAAAATGCACAACAGGCAATCTCTCGGGTTTCAGGAGGTTAATAGCCATAATCGAGTCTTAAAATAAGTATTGGCTCTGATGATTTCACATGGGTTCATAATAGTACAGTTCCAAACTAATTTTGTGAAATTCATTTTAAGAGAAAGATATTTTGCCAGGACAAACTTAAATGTTTTCTTGATTTCAAAACTTTAAAAATGTTATTAGATAGATAGACAGATGGATAGATAGATAGATAGAGACAGACAGATAGATAGATAGATAGATGATTGGTAGATAGAGACAGATAGATAGATAGATAGATAGATGATTGATAGATAGAGATAGAAAGATAGATAGATGGATAGATAGAGACAGATAGATAGATAGATAGATAGATAGAGACAGACAGATAGATAGATAGATAGATAGATAGATAGATAGATAGATAGATAGATAGATAGATAGATAGATAGATGATTGGTAGATAGAGACAGAAAGACAGATAGATAGATAGATAGATAGATAGATAGATAGAGACAGATAGATAGATAGATAGATAGATAGATAGATAGATAGATAGATAGAGACAGATAGATAGATAGATAGATAGATAGATAGATAGATAGATAGATAGATAGATAGATGATTGGAAGATAGAGATAGAAAGATAGATAGATGGATAGATAGAGACAGATAGATAGATAGATAGATAGATAGATAGATAGATAGATAGATAGAGACAGACAGACAGACAGACAGACAGACAGATAGATAGATAGATAGATAGATAGATAGATAGATAGATAGATAGATAGATAGATAGATAGATAGATAGATAGATAGATGATTGGTAGATAGAGACAGAAAGACAGATAGATAGATAGATAGATAGATAGATAGATAGATAGATAGAGACAGACAGACAGATAGATAGATAGATAGATAGATAGATAGATAGATAGATAGATAGATAGATAGATAGATAGATAGATAGATAGATAGATAGATAGATAGATAGATGATTGGTAGATAGATAGATAGATAGATAGATAGATAGATAGATAGATAGATAGATAGATAGATAGATAGATAGATAGATAGATAGATAGATAGATAGATAGATAGATAGATAGATAGATGATTGGAAGATAGAGACAGATAGATAGATGATTGATAGATAGAGATAGAAAGATAGATAGATGGATAGATAGAGACAGATAGATAGATAGATAGATAGATAGATAGATAGATAGAGACAGACAGACAGACAGACAGACAGATAGATAGATAGATAAATAGATAGATAGATGATAGATAGATAGATAGATAGATAGATAGATAGATAGATAGATAGATAGACAGACAGACAGACAGATAGATAGATAGATAGATAGAGACAGACAGATAGATAGATAGATAGATAGATAGATAGATAGATAGATGATTGGTAGATAGAGACAGATAGATAGATAGATAGATAGATAGATAGATAGATAGATAGATAGATAGATAGATAGACAGATAGATAGATAGATAGATAGATAGATAGATAGATAGATAGATAGACAGATAGATAGATAGATAGATAGATAGATAGATAGATAGATAGATAGATAGATAGATAGATAGATAGATAGACAGATAGACAGATAGATAGATAGATAGATAGATAGATAGATAGATAGATAGATAGAAATACTGTGCCTTGCAGGACTTTCAAGTTTGTAAAATAACAGTATGTTGTTGTGTTTGTCGAAGCAACTTATTTCCATCAACTCCATCTTTATTTCTATTATTTTATCCATATGGATCAAAAGAGGTTCCATTATCACAAACTATTGTTATTGCTCTGATATCCACCTTTTTTAGAAACACATTGTGTGAATGGGCAAGACTTCCCATGTATCAGCCATAAAAATGTAAAAAAACTGTAACTGTTTAAGTTACAAGCCGTGTGTTTATGATTATGAATGACAATAATATGACAACAAATACCATTATCAAGCAGCATAACAGATTTGTGTGTGTGTGTGTGTGTGTGTGTGTACAGCTAAAATAACTGGGAGTGGATATAGTGGAAACCTTGCACATTAACGTTACAAATGGCAGCACCCTCTCTTATTTTTAAAATAAAGTGGATATCATATGATTTATTGACAGTTATTTGTCAGCCATGTTGGTATCTATATGTTGTTCTGATAATGCTTTGCTGGTATTTTTGCTCTGGTCCCGGTGCAAAGGTTTGGTGTGACACTATTAACCTGCTGAAGATGATCATGTGAAGTCAGATGCCAATCTGAGAAGCTCAAGAGTCTTTCGGTTTCTTTTACAGCCCATTATATATGATAAGATGTGCTGGAGCATGGCTCTTTGCTTTTCTCCTCGTTCTGGTTTTATGGCTGTGGCAGTTTTGCAAGTTTATTCCTGGGTGAAGTTCTTTAGAAGGGTGGGTTTTTGTTCCCTTGTTGTTGTATTTGCTAGAGCCATAAGATTTTTTCTTTATTTTTTCGACACATATCATTTTCAAAGGTATTAGACATAGTATGGTATGAGGATGGATGTGGTTTTATCCGAGCGATGTTTCCCACTAAAGGTGTTAATGTTCTGCCTGATGTCAGATTGCTGGAAAAGTCCCATTCTTCTGATATCCAGCACCTCAAACATCTCCCCGTGGTCCTTATCAAGATTACATAGTTTTCATGGTGATGTAAAGAAGGACCGGTGATATTTTTAGGCTGGAAAGGATAAGACAGACAGGATTTCCCCTGGAAAGTTAATGATTTCCTCACTTCTTATATTAAAGGGGGCTACGTATGCTGTTTGAGGCAGAAGGGAACGTGAAAAAGATGACCATACAGACAGTCAGACAGTAAGAAAAAAGATCTCATAGTTTTGATTTATATATTAAAGGTGTCTAATCAGATACCATCTTGTTTTTTGTTTTTTTGTTCCTCCTACCATTTTGGATCAATTGTCCTCATTCTTCAAAGTCCGTCCTTGCACAGGGGACATTTAAACGATTAGCTTCTTAACGTCATGCCCAATCTACCTTTGTGCCCCCAAGAGCACTTTGTTTAATAGCTCTGCTCTAAATTGAGTGGCAGCCATGGGGCTTTACAAAGCAATGCAGGAAATGTCTGAGGCAGTCAGGCTGAACGCTTACGCACGCCACCGAGCTGATTCACTAAACGGAGGAGGGATCCTCTCATACACTCATATTATGTTTTCATTTTTACATCACATTCCAAAGTAATAGGAATCATTTATGTTGAACCCGAGAATCAGCAGTTTCAGTTCCATCACAAGAATAAATTAAAATTCTAAATATATCAAAATGGCTTTAAACTGGACAAACATTTCACAGTATTACTGGTTTTAATGTATTTTTGATCATATGCATGCATCCTTGAGCATGAGACATCAAACGCATAAAAATTCCTACTGACCCGAAGCATCTGAAGGGCATTTTTGAGACATTTCTTTAAAACAAATTGAGTCAACGTACTACAGGAAACAGGGTAAAGGTGAAGCACACAGTCTTTTATGAGGCCGCAACAGTCTTTATGGAAAGTAGTTCTCCTCTTGGCCTTTATTCCACACTCAACCAGGAAGGAATAGTGACTTCCTGAAACTCCTAGACTCTCCTGAGAGCATGGCTTGATGCCTTTGATGACTTCACTCACAGTATTCATATGTTTTCATCAGGCTTGAAGATCCTCTTCTGCTGTTGTTCTCATAACATTAGTTTCCTATCATGGTTTCTCTCACTCTTTCATCATTCTCCTTCCCTCTTTCTCCACCACCGGCCTGCTTTTTATGGTCCTACATCTTGTAATCCTGCCCCTTTTATTGCTTTCTCAGTGAGCTGCTGTCAAGGATAAGGCAATTCGCTTATCACCGAGACATGATTTATAGAATCTACAAGTGACACAGTCCTTGCGGTGCGGCACTGATCCTCTTTGATTTCGGCAAAACATCTTGCTCTCGACTGCTTTCCAGCAAGACGTGTTATAGTCCGTGGGTCAGTGGTTCAGGGAAAGAAGGAGCTTGTTTTAGCAAATAGATCACATAGCTACTGTGCATCAGTGCCTGACTTTTAATGTCATTCAGAAAGCCGCGGGAGGTCTGAAAGCCCCTTATGAAAATGTCCCACTCCCTGTGTTTGTGTGAGCGAGGAGGAATGGATGGAGAGGTCAGATTGGTGCTAAGCTTGATCCCTCTGGCCTTATCTCAGGTAATATCCCTTCTCTCAAGGCATGTGATGTTGAGCAATGGGGTTGTAAAGCGGCGCAAGGCTTTATGAGTTCTCCTGAGGAACTTGGGCTTCGTTCCACGCTCACTGAGCGATTGGCCGCAGGGCCTCCTTCTGATTCTGTCGTCAGACTTCGCTTTACTCATTCGCTCATGTTTGCACTGCACCGATGTGGAGACAGATGAATTGGTTAAGATGTAACCCCAAAGAACATTGTGGTGAATGAGATTTAAAAATAAATACATTGTAAAAAATCACCTCGTCATTTTGTTACGAAATATTAAAGAATCAGTTGTAGGTGCACTGAATGAAATTAAATTATGTGTACTGTGTATATTTATTATGTAAATATGCACACATGCATGTATATATTTCAGGGAAAAAATGTGTTTATATATCAAATGTATTTATTTATAATATAAATTATATAAATAGAGACATGTAAATATATGTAAATATTTTGAAATTATGTGTGTGTATTCATATATACATATACATATACATATACATATACATATACATATACATACATACATATATATATATATATATATATATATATATATATATATATATATATATATATATATATATATATATATATATAATATCTAAAAATATCTAAAATATTTTTTTAAAGTAATATAAATGTAATCCAATAATTGGCTTTAACAATACAGTAAATAATATAAATATAATTTTTTATAAAAATGTGCTACTGGCAAGCCTCATATTTTACCTAGGCCTACACATTGTCACATAAACAACTTTCTAGTTAGCAACTGAAAGTCTCACAGTTATAGGTGTTAGGTTTACTAAAATGACCAGTTAATTAGAATCATTGGTTTAGATATTTTTTTTAACTTGTCCACACTTTGGTGTTGATGCACTAAAATGAACCGATTCATAAGAATCATTCATTTAAAAATCAGGCGGGTCTTGTTGCAGTTAATGTTTATGAGGCACTGAAAGATTTGGCTCAAAGGGGTCATTCATTCTGGAATTTGATTGCATTTGTTGGGCTATATTATTGTATGTGCTGTATTATTATTTTTCTTTATGATTCATTTATGTTGCAATTGTGCTCGTAAGAGTCATTTATTCAGAAATGGTTTAGTCTAATTCCTACTGCTTTTGTTTATGATCCACTGAAAGATCCTGATCATAAGAGTCATTCGTACAGAAATCATACTTTACTTTGTGTCCCACTTTATGTTTGCTATTCTTAAAACAATGTCGATTTTTGCCTACTTTTTAACGAGTACTGTAAATTTTGGAAATACTTATTTTGTCACATACTGTACTTTTTCACCTGTTATATGGTAGGGAAGTGTGCGGTTTCGGATTCAGCCATTCTTTTGGAAACTGCTTATTGCGCTTTGTAATTCACAAAAGATCAGAATCAGAAGAGTCATTCATTTGGGAATCGGACTGCACCTATTGCACTTTGTCTAGGAGTCCCTGAAAGATCCGACTCAAAGGGAATCAGACTGCACTGGTTGTGCTTTATCCTTATGATTTCTGTAGATCAGACTCAGACATTTTCAGTGTTGGGGGTAAAGCATTACAAGTAACGCAAGTTATGTAATCAGATTACTTTTTCCAAGTAACTAGTAAAGTAACACATTACTTTTTAACTTACAAGCAAATATCTGAGTTATTATTTAAAGAAAGTAACACCAGTTACTTTGTTTTCCCATTTATTGACTGACAAGTTTCCTGTCCCCATATTGGGAGAAATCGGAAGAACAGAGGCGTTGTGTGTGCTGTGTGAACATGATGTAGTTCTAGACTAAATGTGAATGTGCATGAATTCATCCCTCTCGCAGAAAAAAAAAAAAAAAAAGATTTCGTATTCATCAAAATGAATTAAAACAGTGAAATGCAAACTTTGAATATTACGCAAACCTACAATAATTAAATATGTTAAATAACACAAATGTATCTAATCCCATTTTACTAGTGTCTTTGCTGCTGACCTTTGAGGATCCAGTTCAGTCATACTAATAAGCAAAAATGACTTCCGATAAACTAAATATTGTGCTTCATAGTTTTTGAAGAGTGTTGAACCTTCTTTTCCTGTGCTCTACTGTACAGACGTGAATTCATTTTCCTTCAGTCTGAGGTTTCATTGCACTGTTTGGAGTGAAAGGGCTTTTGCATTTGCTTTAAACAGAACTTCTTATATTAAAGACAATCAAGCCCTGCTCATATTTAAAAAGTAACGCAAAAGTAACGTAATGCATTACTTTCCATAAAAAGTAACTAATTAGTTTCTTCTTTAGGGAGTACTGCAATATTGTAATGCATTACTTTTAAAAGAAACTTTCCCCAACACTGGTCAGTTGTTTTGTGATTCATCTGTTATCAGATGGCTGAGCTCAATTTAATTCTGTATTTGTGAAAGACCATCTCAGCAGGGGGTTCAGGAAGCAGTACAGCATCAGTCTGGGGCTTGAACGAGTCAAGGGGGTCTCAATTTCATTCCCTCGTTCTTAAACCGAAATCGTCCAAGCATTTCCACAGCTTCATTCCTGAATGCAGTGAACGATATGATGGCATGCAGTCAGGGCACCCAGGAGGGCAGTTTTTGAGCCCCCCATGGGCTGTTGACAATGTGTCATTGCCGGTGAGAGAGAGTGAGTGAGTGAGTGAGGGGCAAGAGGTTTGATATGCGCTGGTACTGTGTTGAAATGCAGATGGGCTGAGTCTCAGAGAGAGGGGTCGAGAGGGGGGCCGAGGTGGAAAGGTCAATCCAATGCACCTCTCCATGCTTGGAGAAGGGACCGTTTTTCCATGAGGATGGCTCCAGTGGTCGGGGTTAATGTGCTGGCTGAGGAAAGGAGATGTGCAGATGAATTCATTAGCACAGGAGCAGAGGACCGTGGAGACGGAGAGGCAAAGGGGCAAAAGGCAGAGTCCACTCTGAAAAAGGGGGGCCGGTGTGGGCCTCCAGCACCATAGTGACATCAAACTATACAAGACCGTCCAAATGTTCTCACTTTGATAAGAACCGATCGATTCTTTCTCACTTTAGGTGTTGTCGTGCAAACACCCATCTGTTTCAAGCACTTTTTTGGTTTTCCGTGACAGGACATAAGAGTTAAATGAGTTCATGCGTGATGATGGTGAAAGGAACGAAGGTGTTTCGAGATGTCAGGACAGACGCCACGGTTGACTGAGTGTGAAGATTTTCTCTTTACTCATGAAATAATGGATAACTTTGGCTTTCACATTAGGAGGCATTTTGCCAGTTGTTTGCACAAGGCTGAGATCTCAGGGGGGCATCGAAAGATTGTGCCAAACAGATCAATGTCAAAACAAATCTTGAAAAATTAATTAAATAAAAATATCTATATTTATCAATTACGATATGTTGTTTGACTCTAATAGAGATTTGGGAAAGGTATGTAGTATCTTGGTATCTTGGCAAATCTATGCAAACAAAATATCTCAATCTAGACTATCTGGTTAATTTCTTTTAAGTTATTTTTCAGTAGAAACCGTTTTCAGTGTAAAAATATGTTCTGTGACTTTCCTCACATGAAGTTTTATACCACAAACTGTATTTCAGTCTGAATGCTGCTGGGGACAGTTTCCAGTGAAGTGCATAAAACAATAGCTCTATTTAGATGTGTCTTACCCAGGCCACATCAGCATCGATCAGAGCCTGAGCTGGAGGGAAATGTGCTGATTCCTCACCTTATCTGTTATTCATTAACAGCTGGCTAAAAAATGAAATAAAGAGGAAATAGATAACCTGCTACTGCTGCCGTCAGAACAGTTGTTCATGACAGTTTGCTGACGAAAAAAAAAATAAAAATTGGTTTTGGCTTACCTGCGCAGTTGATAGGTGCAATAAGAATCAACCCACGAGACGCTGTTTAGGATCAGTATGTTTACATCATGATGACAGAAGATATTGTAAATGATAATGAAATGATATTTGATTGCTTAAGGCAGGGAAGAATTAAGAGGTGGTGTAAAAATGCTGAGTGTCCTTGAAGAGATCTTGAAGGTGAAAAGACATAAAAGTTGCATGCTGCTTTCAAAATATTGCAGTGTTTTACATTATCATAAAAGTAGGCTATGGCATTATTGCCTATAAACGACAAAAGACTGTATAATCGATGGTACAGTGCCTTTTGTTGGAGGCAGTAAAAACATCTTCGTGAACTTTTCATGAAGTATTACACTGTAAAAAAATTGTCCTGTAAATTTACGGTAATATACTGGCAGCAGGGTTTCCAGCAGTGTACCGTAATTTTACAGTGTATTACCGTTTTCTGAATTACGGCTTTTTTGTAAATTAACGGTAATATACTGGCAGCAGGATTTATTTGCTTGTGAAACCTGCCAGGCTTCAGACTGAGACTTCTCACGGCCAGATTATTTATTTGAATGAATTTAAGTGGAGGCATAAATTAATAAATTAAACAGTCTTGATTAATATCTGATCCTATAAAGCAGCAGCTCTATATTTTTTATCTTCTAATCACATGATTTTTGGAGCTTGTCTGTATATTTCATTAACAATTAAGAAATGAAGTAATAAATCAGATCATTTTTAATTAGCGTTCCTCAAATGAGCCTAATTGAAGCGTATTTCTGTGAAAGCTCTGTTTGCTTTGCAGGTTCCAATTCTCCTGGCGTCTGACGGCTGTCCTGCGTGCCGTTGCATTAATGAGGCAGCTCCAAACCTAGCCTTAATCACAGAGGAAACCATGCAGGTAATTGCCTTTGAATGTTTAATTGTGTGTGTGTGTTGGGCGGCTGCTGGGAGGTGGGGACATGGAGTGAATTTGGGCAGGAGGATCAAAATCACAAGCACCTGATTTCAGCATGCCTCTGGAAAGATCTAATGATCCAGCTGTCGGAAAAATTAGGCTTGAAATTAGGATTTAAGGTGAATCGAATAACTTGTCTACCTTTGGCTGGGCTACAGACAGAATGATTCCTCAAATCATGGGGCAAATAGTCTTTAAATAAATCCTTTGTCTTCATTTTTATATCAGGACAGATTTAATACCCTGAGATTTGTGACTTTTATGTCACAGTCCCTAAAAAACAGAATTAATTTAAAATCCGAAATAAAAACATGCTCATCTTAGATGAGGTGCATTCATGACATTATATGTGTGATTTCAATTTTAATGCATTTTGTACAAACTAAAATATGCCAGGATTGTTACTAAAACTACACTGTAAAAAATTATGTTTAAAATGATTTTAAAACAAAGATTATTGAAATATGTTATATATATATATATATATATATATATATAGTGTTTTCTATTTCAACATTTTGTGTATTGTGTATTACTTGTAAATTCTTTGTGAAATGTCTTAGCAATTTCTGAGTGAAAATTGTTTCTACACCAACTTTTTCCCCCAGTGTATTAGAATAGATATTTGAAATAAATCTGAAATAAAATAAAATATCAAATGTAAACTTAAAAAGTTGAAAAGAGAAATACTCTTCAGCCTCTACTTTTACATAAAACTTTGATCGAATGTGTTACATGTAAATTCTTTGTAATTATTTGTCAAATTTCCAAGCAATTGTTTTTGAGTGGAAGTGTGTTTCTACACCAATTTTTGTTTCCAGATCGCATAAATATGTTTGAGATGCAGTACTAAAATTACTAAAACTAAATACTGTATAGAAATATTCTTAAAAAGTGCAAAAACTAATAAAACTGACAAAATCGCATAACATAATTGCTGAAATATGAACTAAAATTTAAATGATAAATACAAATAATTATCATCATAGTAAATACTGTAATAGTATAAAAATAATACTAAAATAACACTGAAATACAGACTTAAAATATCATCGTCCCAAAATATTGTTCTGTTCTTTTGTATAGCAAAATAAATATAACTTATATATATATATATATATATATATATATATATATATATATATATATATATATATATATATATATATATATATATATATATATTAAAAAGTACAACATCATATAAAAGCAATAAACAAAACACCTTTTTCCATTATTTGCTTATTTTCTTTTGTAAATTGATTTTTTTCTCTGACCTCTGGATGGCACTAGTGAGTGAAACTTGAACTGGTTTTACACAACAGGCCAGTGTGTAAAAAGCGCTGAAACTCCATCAGACTACCGAAACTATTAAAACAGCTTCTGAACATGCAAATGGCCACCAAACACAGCACACCAGGAACACTAATGACTAACTCACACACACACACACACACACATGCAGTCTTGTGGCCTTCATCTGTCTGGAATGTTGAGGAGTGGCAGACTGTTGACACACTAAACATATCTCTTTTTCTTTCAGTTTGAGTTTCATTTATAACACACAAACCCGATTCATGCTACCATCCTCATTCCAACAACCAAAAAGCTGAGTGGAAGCTGCGAGTGGATAATGTCACACTCTGGAAAGTGAATGTCCTCCACCTCCAACCAACTGCTCGAGTCACAGCAAACAAAAGCCAAGCTAACACATTTGTCTTGTGTGACCTTTCACTATCATTGATGTGCACCTCTAGGCTGGAGGACGAAATGGGATTTGGTTGGCGTCTTTTTTCCTTGTTTTCATGCCTCAGTGTGTCTGCATGTGTGTTTTTGGGTCATTTGTTTTCTCTGAGTCATTCCGTTTGAATATGCGCGAGCTATTAACCTGAGCGCCAGCTGGCTGATGAATTGCCCAGCTCTAGTCAGGTGGACACCTCTCTCCACCGCCACAACCACTGAGCTTCAACTGTGCCCATTAGTTTCCAGCCAGTCTGAACTATCCGTAACAGAGCGCCGAATCTCATTTCAGGACGTCTGACCCCACAGATGTCCAGAAGAGTTTAAAATCAATGGAGCCAGTGATTTCTTATTCCCGTTTGCTACAAAAGCAAAAGAAAACTCCACAATTGCATTTCCAAAAGAGGAAAAAATATAAAAAGCCGTTGTGTTAGACACACTCACATAGCAGCATTAACTAGTTTTCTGAAACGCAAACTAAAGAGTAAATAAACACGTGACTAGATTTATGATGGAAACATAGTCTGTGAAATGGGTCTGTTTGAACCCTTATGGGGTGTTTTGAAAAAATATGTTTAGTGTCAGGTAGATTACTACATTTTTTTAGAACTGATTATCAATTTCAGACATGATAATGTTGCATAACCCATCAAATGTTTTATGCACTGTATTATAAACACATTTTATTGTTTGTATTGTATTACTGGTAACGCTTTACAATTAAATTATATTTGTTAACTACATAAATTGACATGAACTAACAATAAAGAAAACACTTCTACGGCATTTATGAATCTGTTAATTTCAACATTTACCAATACATTATTAAAATCAAATGTTGTATGTGTTATTGAATATTAATAACTAACATTAACACAGATTAAATAATACTGTAACAAATGTCTTTCTTTTTGTAAGTTAATGTTAGTAAATATATTAACTAATGAGACCTTATTATAAATGTTTTTTCGACAATTTGTTTTTGAATTGCCCCCCTTTTGATTAGGTCAGAATACATTATTTAAAGAATTTGAAGAGCACATTAGAGGTTAATTTTTAATTGTACATAATTAAGGTCTCTATATAGGTCCCCAAATATAGCAACAGTAATTCAGTTTCACCAGAGCATGAGAGTTAAAGAGATTAAATGCTGATTAATAAAAGTTAATCATATTTATTTATTTCATATTTGTATATTTCTTTATTTTGGGGTGCACTTAAGGATTGTAGCCTATTTTATAGCCACACCTGGATGTTAATCTCGGGAGAAGAGCATGTTTAATTAATAGCGCAAACTGCTGTTTTAGTAAAACCTTCTGAGCTGATGTAATGGCTCAGAATTGTGCTGAGACAGGCTAAAAGAAAGGGAGGTGTACGCACGGGGCCATGGAGCCCTGATGAGGAGCTAAAGAGCCTACCCTGACCCTGAACTAAGACCGGGTTTCCCCATAGATGCCTCCTAAACTCAACGTCTTTAGAATAGTTCTCCTTATTGTCTCTGAAACATATGAGCTTAATTCAGTAATTCCTGTGTGCCACAAGAAAGAATCAGTCTCACAGTCATGAATCAGTATTTGAATCAGTATATTCAATCACTAGTATATTAACCCTTTAAAGAAACAAAGAGATCACTACAGGAGGAGGAAAGGCTATAAGTGGTTTGCCTTGCCAATAAATCACCAACTCAAAGCCAGTGCGATTGGACAGGTTGTAACAAATAAAGGCGTTTGATTCGCTGGCCCTACACACATGTCTAGTACTTGAAAGAATAAACACAACAGAGAGACTTTCATGTCTTGGGCGCCATTCAAGAAATGCATACGCACGTCCCCACACTTACTCTCTAGTGTGTGTTGACTGAGCCAACAGTGTTTCAATCAGTCAGTCAAGGCCCGAGACCCAGAGAGCCATGCTGGACGACAATACGACCAATCACAGACTGTGTGTGTGCAGAGGGAGGAGAACCTGCAATCTGAACTACACTGTATTAGGCTTCAGCCTCAAGTCACTGGAGTCCAGATCTAGTTTGACGTCTCAGCAACGTTTTAGATTTGAGATTTCCCAAAAGTCCGATTCAGTCTGACATTGCTTTCTAAATGATCTGCTTTATAGATTGAATGTATAGCTTTTTACTGTTCTGTTATGACAGCAATTATCTAATTTGTATCGTTGTTTTTTTTGTTGTTGTTTTTTTTCAATTTTAGAAGAGACACCCAATGCAGAAATGATCCTTGAATCAAATGTAACCAAGGGCTGCCAAGTTTCCCCGGGGGCAGATCAAAGTTACATGTGCTTTGAGTGGAAACTCTGATCCAATCAGATCATCTGTGCTCTTAATCAGTGCTTCACTGAACGTTTCACAGTAAGAGCATCTCCATCAACTGTTCCCAGGTATTAAATCAGCTGATTATACTCACATCAGAATGTTTGCCATGCCCAAAAACGGGTGGCTGAAAATGTTTACACTACATTGAGAATTTTTTGTTTTTAAATATGCTTTTTACTCATTTCTGTTGTTCCATCTAATAAGCCATCATTAAATGACATACTCTTTAAGATATCATATATCAAGAATATAAAGATATACTGAACAGTTCAGTGTGGGAATCTTATTTTCCTCTTTTTGTTTTGAATTTTTTTTATTTTATTCAGAAAGGACAAATAATTTCATTAAGCAGTAAATCAGTCTATCAGAACGATTTCTGAAGAATCATGTGACACTGAAGACTGGAGGAATGATAGTGAAAATTCAGCTTTGAATCAAAGGAATTAATTACATTTTAAAGTATATTCAAATAGAAATCAGTTATTTTAACATTCCACAACATTGTTGTTTTTACTGTATATATGATCAAATAAAAATCTAATAAAGACTCAAAACATTTGAACAGAAGTGTTTAAAAAATTTTATACTATCCCTTATGAAACAAAAATATATTGCAGTATATTGGAAAATATCATGTAGTATATTAGGCATATATTCTTATATATATTTATTTTTTCCAATATATTGCAATATATTGAAAATGACAATCATTAGTATATTTTGCAATATATTATATAATATATGTATCATCAATATATTATTAAATGTATTCAAATATATAAAATATTAGAAAATAAAAAGGGAAAATAATATATTACAATATATCACAATATATTTTAAGAAATATATTGGTTAATATATTTTCCTTTCCTATGGGATAAAAATATAAATTTTACATAATAAATAAAAAAAATCAATGGAAGTCACATTTCAGGTTAACTAGGTTTCTTTGGACATTGATATTACTGAGAAGATGTCCAAATGTTTCTTTTTAAATGTATAATTAACCACAAAAATGAGAATTAGACATCACAAGTTGTTTTATCAGAAAAACAAGCTCTTCAGTAGAGTGGAACGGCGGAGGGTAAGGTCCGGGTTACTGTGTGGAACGAGACATGATCACACACACCATACCTTCTCTGCCCTTTTCGCCCAAAAAGTTTCCAAGCGTTCCGCTCTGTGCCCCAGACTGTGATGGAGGGAGGTTGAGGGCGGAGGAGGGTCACACATCCAAATGGTTGCCAAAGCACAGTTTGGGTCAACCTGCTGTGCTCATAGTTAACCTAAAACCTCTTGCTTCATTCCGTTCACACTGACACCAGCACCATGAACCGACTTACACTAGATTCAGCTTGCTTTTGAAATCCGCAGATTTTTAGAAATCACTTTTTTCTTACAGTCCTAAAAATAAATGTTCCTAAAGAGGGGCTTTGAATCCATAAGAACATTGTCCACTGTGAAGAACCTTTTGTGCAATGGAAAGGTTCCACGGCTGTTAAAGGTTCAATGCCAGTAAAAAAGCCTGATCTTTAAGAGTAAAATAATAAAATAATAAAACACACAAATCATGGAAGTACCAACACTCAGCCTTCAACTAAGTTTACAGAAAATAAATACTCCTTAATATTCTTCTATTCCTTTACCACACTATTTTCATTAACAAATTTAAAATCTACATTCAAATATCAGCCTCTTCATAGAAATTGTAGTAGAGAAACTTTGTTGTTTGGTCTTTTCTTTCTCCAATCTTTCAGAATTACTCACTATTGAACAGATTTCTTTAAGATCATGTGCTCCTGTGATGGTGAATGTCAGTTATGGAGTGAGTCTCAGGCACCTGGCAGTAATTGAGTATTTGCATGTGCTGTTACTCCAACTGCTCCACAGCACACACGTTCAGACTGTCCCCTCTGGTGCAGTTCTGTGCTTTTTTCCCCCTATTCTGTTCATTCTACTGAAAAATCATCTTAAATCATTTAAGACAAAATTGAGAGAAAAATTGAGAGAACAATTTAATTAAATAAAAATAAAAAATTCAGCATGGCAAGCATTTTGTAGTGTTAATATGGTCTAGGTCAATCTTCTCTATGTTTCTCACAATAATTCATAATTCACAATAATTGTTTTTTTTTTTTTTTTGGGGGGGGGGGTAAATAGTGTTTGCTGTTTGAAATCTGTAAACACAATTTGCGTCTATTGTCTGAAAGTGCTCTGATCATTTGAAAAACTTGAGTTTCCTTTCCATTCATTTCAGCAGGCAACTGACAGGACGAGATAAAAGAAGTGTAATCATATTTGCAGGTGAAGGAATTGACACCTTTAATTGAAATGTTGCTTAACAAGAAACATGGCTAAAGAATTGAATCACTTTTTTTTAAAGAAACTTTTGGTAACACTTTAGAATAAGGTTCCATTAGTTAATGTTAGTTAACTACTTTCGTCAACATGAACTAAGCAAGAACAATCCTTCTACAGCATTTATAAGTCTTAGTTCATGTTAATTTCAACATTTACTAATGCATTATTTAAATCAAAAGTTGTGCTTGTTAACATTAGTTAATGCACTGTGAATTACCATGAACTAACAATGAATAACTGTATTTTCATTAACTAACATTAACGAAGATGAATAAATACAGTAATAAATGTATTATTCATTGTTTGTTCATGTTAATTAATACATTAACTAACATTAACTAATGGAACCCTATTCTAAAGTGTTACAAACCTTTTTATTGTTTTTAGAAGTGAAAAGTGAAAAGTGCACATACTGCTTTGCTTAGGGACATTAGGCCTTATATATAAATTACTTTTCACACTTTTAACTATTTCTTTGATTTTTTTTTAAACATTATAAAAACATCATTAGTCTGATCGCAGTGACATCTATGACCTATGGATTCATTTAATAAATAGGCCGAGGTAAAACATTCTTATAATTCTCAACATTTTAGAGCTATTATTATTGTTGTTATTATTATTACTATGACGCGTTATAACCAAAGTGGACAGAGTCCGAAGTTCTTCAGAGTTGTGCTGATAACAGTGTGTAAACACGCTGTACCTGCGCGTCAGTCAATATGGCCCGGGACAGCTCATTTGCATAACGGCCCCGCCCACTCATTAACATATTTTATAATCGCCTGCCCTCTGGAAGCATCATGGCAAGTTATATCGTTCAGTCCGACAGGGAAGTGGCCCAACTTCTCAGAGCAGGTGTTTTCGGAGGAGCTCAATGGAGGCGTGAGGAGGGGAAATTTCATATATTTTCCTCTTTACACCCCTTGCGTACTAAACTTTTAGATGTTTGCAAAAATGGTTTCTAAGTTGACATCCCTGCAACAGGAGCTTCTGAGCGCCTTGTTGGACTCTGGAGTGACTAAAGATGTGCTTCTGCAAGCGTTGGAGGACCTGGACCCGAGCCCGAGCGCTTTTGGAGTTAAACTGGACGGTCTGCAGATGTCCCCCTCCGGGTCCAAGCTCAGTGACACGGACACAAAGCCGGTGTTTCACACGCTGACCAATGGACACGGTAAAGGGAAGTTATCAGGGGATGAGGGCTCAGAGGACGGGGATGATTTCGATACCCCTCCGATCCTAAAAGAGCTTCAGTCCCAAAACACGGAGGAAGCCGCGGAGCAGAGGGCAGAAATCGACAGGATTTTGGCGTAAGTTTCTGCTTCGGCTATTATCACTTGCTTTAATTAAAGAGATAAAAGTGGAAAAAACATGCAACGATCAGCTGAACTGACATTTAGGCTACTGTAATAAAGTTATAAAGTGTAATAAAGGCCGACTGTTACTGTGATGTTAATGCCGTTTGACAGGCAGCTATACTTTTGTCTTTAGGATTAAATAGACTACAGAACACTTATTAATTTTAAATGCACAAACATCTTCATGAAAACATTAATCAAAAATGTGCTACTATAAAAACGAATTGACGCTGTACTGTAAAAAAAAAAAAAAAAAAAAAAAACCCACAACAACAACAATCCACTAAAATAAAAGTTTAAATGCTGCCATCGAAAATATCACTTTTAATTTAATTAGGCAACTTATTTAAGTTTTGAAAACCCTTATCGTTTAGTATAAATTACAGAAATTATTGTGATGGGTTAAATGCATTAGAGTCAAAGGTATGATAATACTATAAAGAAAACATTTGAACAGCCTGGAATCACGGAAACGAAATCCAGTGAAGATTTTCCTGAAAAGATAAATCTACCGGTGTTTACAAATTTTAAAAGCACGCGCCAGTGTTTCCTCTTTTCACATTCTGGTTACTAATTATCTACGTGAGTTATTTCTTTAGCTTAGAGATTTATCAACTAAAGAAGATCTATTTATTATTAACCACATCTGTCCTCTCGAGAGAAAATAAAACGCGCGCTTTTGTCTGAGTTCAGGGTCTTTGGAAGTTGTTCGTAATATAGCTCATTATTTTAGGCCAAGTAAAATTATTCATGATTATTATTTGTCACTATAATTATGTAAAATAGTATTTAAATATATTAAAAAACAATAGCTGTAAAAAAATATCACACTGACTATAAGTGAAAGTAGCCTATAGGCCTAACTGTATTGTTAATTTACTATTTTATTTTATAATTCAGCATATTTCATCTTTAAAGCAGCATTAACGTCACGAAATAGCGATGAAAATCAAAACTAAAGCACGTGGAGTTGAGTTATTAATTTTGTCCTATAAATCATCAACTGAAAGACACACAATGACGAACGATTAGTGTGAATGGAGATCTAGTTATTCATTGTCGAAAGTTATAAACCAAGTTCGCTCACAGACAAATGTCTTGTCAGTCTGGACAGATTTCAGGGGCAGACGTTTAACCTAAAAATGGTAAGACATCATTTTGTTTTATTGTAGACTACTTTAATATAGCCGTACCTTAATAGGCTTGTTCGCTTTTCTGCGTTCTTTAGACTTTTAATTTTTAAGTCTGTTTTTTTTTTTACTAAGTTAATAATAAACATTACACAGCTTTTATTTTTATAATTAGCAATGTAATTAGTAATATATATTTTTTGTTGAATTAACAACAATCTTAACAACCATACGCACTAAGATATTTCCGTGTTACTTTCTTTCTTTCTTTCTATATAGCCTATTTTCTTTTTCTTTTTATTAGTAATTTCACATTTAAATGTGGGCTATATAGCATCCAGTAGCTTTGTACAGATGAGTAAAACAATTATTTTGAATTTAATAGCAGTAGGCTATTTAAGTTTTTTATGGAGCTTTAGAAATAAGGGTAAGACTTTATAAGTCAATATTTAAAAGTCATATGAAATTAGTTTGGTTTCTCTAATTAAAACCATCCTTTTTGTTCTAATTGTTAAAAAAATTGACTGATGCATATGTTTTAAACCATGTTAAACACTGTAAGATCGGATATTTTGTTTTGAAATGGCTTTTTAATGTTCTCTTTGAATAAAATACAGCTGCCATGAAGTCCTTCTCTTGTCCTTAACTTGTCCTTTTGTAATTAAATCACAGTGGTTGAATTGCGCGCACGCAATGAAGTCTTTAACCTTTGGAATTATTTACAACCTTTTGAATACACTGATTAACGATTGTTTATTAGCACTGTGAACAATTGACCGCATTTACAGAACTTAACATGTTAAACAGATTATAAATAGACTATAATAAATGTGAAATAAGCGAAACCAACTATTAAAGGCTGACCTATACTAGGCTACTAATAAGATCATATAAAATGAGAGTGTTGTAGTTGATGTTATGTTTAATGTTTCGGTCTTCTTTTTTTAGAGAGGACCCGTGGCGCGCGGCCCGCATGATCAAAGGCTACATGCAGCAGCACAATATCCCTCAGCGCGAGGTGGTGGATGTGACAGGCCTCAATCAGTCGCACCTGTCGCAGCACCTGAATAAAGGCACGCCTATGAAAACGCAGAAACGCGCGGCGCTCTACACCTGGTACGTCAGGAAACAGCGGGAGATCTTGCGACGTAAGTTAATATTTGTGTTTCTTGCTGCATCTTCTGTTTTGCAGTATGAATAATATAAAACTTGCTGGTTTAGTTACGTGCAATTGAATAGTATCAAGCACAAAAAAAAGGAAAAAGAAAAAAAGTTCATTTATTCCTTTCCATTCTTTTTTTTTTCTGAAATGATGTAATTTTGTATATATTCAGATCTGTGCAATGCAGTAAGATATTTAAAGATATGCCTACTGTAATTAATTATTATTATTGTTTTGTTTTGAAGATTGGCAGACTTATTGCATCACTTTTGTTATATACATTTTTTACATTTATGTTGTCATAAAAAGCACAATGACTTATAAATGAGCAAGGGACAAAGGTCATAATCCATGGTTGTTTGGTGCAACATCACACATGCATGTTTATAGGAATATTCTGCAAGCAACATCAAAATCCCTTTCTTTTATATTTTCAGAATTCAACCAGGCCTCGCAAGGCTCTGGCAGCAACATGTCAGACAAAGCCAACCAGGATCAGGTGCTACTTTTTTTCTCTGAGTTCAGTCAGTCCGGGCAGGTTATGGCGCAGTCAGGGGATGATGCTGGCATTGAACCTGCTTGCAAGAAGATGAGACGCAACCGCTTCAAATGGGGGCCTGCATCCCAACAGATCCTTTACCAGGCTTACGAACGACAGAAGAACCCCAGCAAAGAGGAGAGGGAGGCACTGGTGGAGGAGTGCAACCGGTATGGATGGACTTGCTATAAATGTCAAAACTATTTCCTCACTCTCCCAGTTATGCTAATATGTTTCTCTTGACTGCATTTAGAGCTGAATGCCTCCAGAGAGGAGTATCACCATCCAAAGCTCACGGGCTTGGCTCCAACCTGGTCACAGAGGTGCGAGTCTACAACTGGTTTGCCAACAGGCGGAAGGAAGAAGCCTTCAGACAAAAATTGGCTATGGATGCCTATAGCGGGCCAACGCACAATCTGAACTCCCTTCTTACACACAGCTCCCCGCATCATCCACAAACCAGCAGCTCCCCACCAAGTAAGATGCAAGGTACTGACACATTAATTGCAATCTCGGGTATGTTATTTGATATTTCGGTTAGCCTGTGAATGTGGTTTAGGGTCTGAAAATACAATCATTGATTATTGGTGGCCTTTTTGGTGGTATAGTCTGGCAATTATAATGAGCACAAATTCATCATCATCATTCCAGCAGTTGAAGAGGAGATGACATAGTTAGTGAGATCAGAGGGAAAGCAGGGAGCAGGGCAGTGATCAATGAGACCTACAGAGTGAGCTGAGCAAATTGCATTGTTATTCCCAGCTTTGAAACACACACCAAGAACAATCTGCATTGTACCTGCAATCTCAGCTTTACTGAAGTCAGCAGGCAAGAATGAGACACAAAGAGCAGCCACCCTTGGACAGGACTCTGGGTCATCCTCAGGTCATGTGGCTCAACTCACTCTTGAGGCCTAGTTATACCTGTAGATTCACTGCTGTTTACTGCAGGCCCCACTCCTCTGTTATCTAACAAATTGTATTCCCAGAAAGATTTATTGACTTGGTTTGATATGGCAAGACTTCGGCAGTAAAAGAAACACACTCTTTGACTCAACCAGCTTATTACCTATTGTTGCTCTTTCATGTTTTACCACCAAAGAGTCCGAGTGCTTTTGCCGTGGGTGTGTTGCTTGTTTCTGGACCTGTGGCACAGCAATGAGTGGCTGGTCTGTTTGCGTGTGGTGTTTCCCTCTGCACACCTGACCAGTCAGTGACCTCAGGTTGTGTGTTAATGTGAGTAGGAAGGGGGTGGAACGTGATGGGGTCGGCCTTCTCTTCCATACTCTCAGTTGAAGGTCTTACAAGGTGTCCCAGCAGTGCCCTGCCAGCAGCATCAGCTGTTTTTTGGTGTCAGAAGCTGGCCTGACAAGAATGGCACAGCAGGACCTCTCATCACGTTGCCAGGGCACGGCCTGTATTATGCATGCTTAATTGACAATTAAAATCCTTGGCTACTACATCTCCCAGGCCTTTGATAAGGAACTCCCCTCTTCCCTGATCTCTTTACCCTCTCCCGGCAGGGAATCCTATTGTCTGTGGCATATTAGAAGACTGTAGTGACTGTAACCGAGGTTCATTTATCTGTGCTGGGGCAGAGGGAGGGACACCTCGAAGCTCCTCTCACCTTTATGGGGTGTATAGAGGCAGTGACCGGGCTCTGAGCAGAACAGCAGGAGCTGTCCGCTGGACTATTGGCTCTTTTCGGGCCAGACAGGACTGATGAGCCCCTTCTGCTCAAGGTATGGAGGGTACTGAGTGATTCCCGGTCTCAGCCCCCCTCTCGGAAACAACACAAACCCAGGTTTTGTTAAAAAGGTCGTTACTAGGTCAGATCAGACAGAGACTACTTTTTTATTGATTCTGGTTTGGCCTGTTGATAACAGACCGGCCATTTTGCCGCTGCTGGAAGGTCAACCGATATGTGCTTTTGGGGGCTGGCTGTGATCTTCCCTGTGTTTGTGTTGTGGTGCCGTTGGGAAAGCAAACTGCTTCCAGAATGCTCTTTGATCCTATTTAGGTAAATTATGTTGGAGTGGTTGTCATCAGCTCTAAAACAGTAGCTATTAATTAGTAAAGAAACATACATTTGGGACTGTTACCCCATGACCAAGGAAACCAGAAATGTAGCCTTTAAGCAATAAGGTAATAGCAAAGGACAAGAAGAGGACAGAAGAGTTCAACTCTCCTTGCTTTGTCTATTGATGGCCACAGAAAGGCTGAAAGGCTGCGTACGTCCTGCTAAGACCCAGGAGGCCTCTCATATGCGACAATGCTATAATGGCCACTGCCTGGGGATGAAGAGCAAGGCTTTGATATTACATGCGTCCCAGGGAGAGCTGAACCTTTTAAAACCTGTTGAAGTCTACTGCTACCACTCCCCTTTAGGATTTCCCACCACCTTCTGCCCTTTAACCAAGGTTAACCGAGGTGATTGCAAAGTGCATGTTAAACGAAAGAAAACCCATTCATAAGAAGTCACAGAACAAAACATTGTTCAGGAGTGCATTTCCCAAAAGCAACTATGGTTCCAAGTTGGGGAATTGGGAAATGCACCCCAGGGCAACTGATCAGTAAAGTATTCAGCTATTTTGAGAATATCGCATTAGCTGATAACCTTGTACATTGTCTAGATATTGCAATCAGCACTGGTCGTTAGTTGCGCTTCTGAATAGTGTAATTAAGACTTAGTTTATGATACCATTCCATGTAACTTTTATGTCACATTCTCTGAGGTTGTATTTTGGTTCCTGGTTCCCTGAGAAACGGAGCCCTCCTGCTGGTCAGCATGGTCCAGACTGCGCAGACCTAAATGACTGAGTGTGAGAGGAGATCCCTGCAGTCCAAGTGAATGCCTGACGGATTCAGACAATAGCCTTCTCTCTTCCTGACACTTTTAGTGGGTGCACCGTAGTAAAGTAAAGACTGTTTATGGTTGCTAGCCCATTGTGTGCTGAGCAGGTTGTAGGCCCAATGGAGTGCTTTATTGTCCTGCGTTGGTGTTTACAAGACACTGTAGAGAGCTGGCAATGCTGTAAGTGTGCAGAGGGGAGCAAAATTGTGTCTGCAGAGTTCTCCTGCACAATGAAACACAACAGAGGGATCAATTGCTTTGTTCTAAGACCTTTCTGTTATTTTTGCAGTTCTGCTAGTTATTTAGCTATTTGTTCGGTGCATCACTCAGCAAAAGAGGCTGCCACATATAAGGGTTATTCCATTCTTCAGTGTCATCATCTTGCTTGACTGGCCACCCTGGTATTTGAATGTGGGAGTGAAGATCTTTTGGGCTGGAAAATGCATTTAACATTAGTATTAATTGAGCAATGTTTACTATGTTCATATCTGTGGCACTTAGAGCCAGTAAATGAATTCCTTTGTCCCAGAATAGTCAAGAGCACCCAAAGAAGATAAAACAGAGAATTAAGTTTTGGTAGAGCATAATTCCCTCATAAAGCCTCATTTCATGTAGATCAGGGGTGTCCAGTCATGCTCCTGGAGGGCCACTACACTTTCTCCAACACACCTGCCTGGAAGTTTCTAGTAATCCTGAAGACCTTAATGTGCGGGTTCTATGCTGGAAGGTGGCCCTCCAAGAGAAGGTTTGGACCCTGACGTATATTATTCCAACAAAGTTCTGAAGGTCAGTGCGGCATAGTTTTTAGAGTTGCAGACAACGTGTACACATTTGGATGACCTTGACCAATCAAGGACCAGGTGCAGAGGCACCAGTTTGTTTGCTCTACCCTAACTTGTCTGTGGCCAACAGATACGGACTGGGGCAAATTTAAAAAGCAGTCAGGAGGCTAAATCTGCCATTTTTCTCTCTTGTTTTCTACTTCAACAGGTGTCCGGTACAGCCAACAAGGTCCAGGTGAAGTCAGTTCCTCCACAACGATCAATCACCATAGCAGCAATGCCATGACAACCAGCCAATCAGTGTTACAGCAGGTCTCTCCGGGGGTTCTGGACCCCAGCCACAGCCTTCTGTCACCTGACGCCAAGATGGTGAGCACTTCTGAGCCCAGATAAGATAACCCCATGTCTGGTCTTGACACAGAAACACAAAGTACCATCTCCCAAACTGGGCTTACAAACACTGCATTGTGCTTCCCAGTGCTAAACCGAGAAGCAGTCGGTAGGCCTTGGCCCACAGTGTACCGCAGGGCCAAACTTAGCAAATGTTAGCCAGTGGTAGTGAGAAAGGGGTATGTCTATAGCTGTGCCAACAAACTTGACAAAGAGACACTCTGTTTGTATTGATTAAATGCCCTGCAGAGGAGGAGAAGGTTGGAGTTGGGCTTGTTCTCTTTCGGTTGAGTGACACCGGTACTCAGTTAAGTTGTTATCTGAATACCAATGTTTGAGTTGGGTGAGATGATCATGAAGCTTTTTGTTTCAGGACAATTTTCTATGCATTTATATTTCTGGAAAGGCCGCTGTGTTTTACTACAGGTCAAATTCGTCATGGTTTAG
The DNA here is from genome assembly GCF_023724105.1 of Carassius gibelio. NCBI lineage: Eukaryota > Metazoa > Chordata > Actinopteri > Cypriniformes > Cyprinidae > Carassius > Carassius gibelio. The sequence goes on from NC_068385.1 coordinate 16,170,592, forward strand.
GGTGTGTTTCTGTCAACGGGAGTCCGCATAGGAGGAAGGGAGTATGACAGCTGCTTATCTGAGCAGTCAGACGGTTGTCTGAGCATGGCCTCCTCTCAGCTCGGCTTATTCAAATAAAGCTCGGTGTCTCTCAGGGCTCTGATACCTTCTTAAGATAAGAGTACAGTTGAAACAGTTGTGACAGAAGCATTCTAGTCATTCTATTGAACTATTGGTGCATTTTCTTCACAGATCTCAGTATCAGGCGGAGGCCTTCCTCCAGTCAGCACCCTGACCAACATCCATGCATCCCACCACATGCACCAACAGACCCACAACCTCATTATGCCCCTTTCTGGAGTCATGGCCATTGCACAAAGTGAGTGTCTAACCACCCTGCCTTCCATTTAAAATTTTTCATGCATTCTCCACTTGACACCTCATTGATCTCGCATCCAGGTTTAAACACATCGCAGGCACAGACGGTACCGGTCATCAACAGCGTTGCAAGCAGTCTAGCAGCATTGCAACCGGTGCAGTTCTCGCAGCAGTTCAATAGCCCTCACCAGCAGCTCATGCAACAGTCATCCAGCCACATGAGCCAGCAGCCCTTCATGGCTTCTGTCTCACACTCACACAGTCAGTCCATTTCTTCTGTCCAGAATCTAGTGATCTAGTCAAGATCAAATCATTTTCAAGACCTTTGACTGGCTGTTGATGTGACCATCTGTTTGTTATCTCAACAGTGTACTCGCACAGGCAGGAGCTGCCCCAGTACTCTCACTCGTCTCGGTTTCCCCCTGCCATGATGGTGACAGACTCCAACAGCCTCAGTACGCTGAGCTCAATGTCCTCCAGCAAACAGGTCAGTCATCCACAGCATTTACCAACTTGCATTAACGTCTCTTGGATCTGCTTTAACAGACCTGATTGGTTTATTCAGTGGCTGCTCAGGTCTGTGCGTCCTACAAATGGAAAGTGAGGCTTCTGCAAACTTCTTTTTTGGGAAATAAAGCCACGTGGGATGGAATTGTCAACTGTAATCACTTTTAGCTTCACTAATGCTCCAAAGATACTAATCACATGATTAACAAACCTTTTAAGCCATTTTCTATCACTCTTGTTTCATTTTCTGCTTGTTTGCTGTATCTTTGACTGTCACTGGGGCAAAGTAATAGTGGCGAATACCAAAATACTCATGAAAAGTGATACCCAAAAATGCTTATCATTGGATTTGTTTCATATCAGGTCCCAGAATATTTTTTACAGTTCTTACGTTAGCATGGACTCCACAAAATATAACATTTGCACAAATTTATAAATAATAAGAGTACTGGCAAGAGTACATGGATTGCACATTTTTATATTTACGAAATAAGGCAAAATTCTATTCTGATATTTAAGATGTTTTAATCTGTGCACAAACCCAGTCTGCTTCACTGTCTTTTGTTTATCAGGGTTTGTTGTACATCTCAATCAGTGAAGCGAGCCAACGTGTGGATACTCCTCAGAATTCCTATTTCCTTTGAACAGCTTGACCAATCAGTCACCCGTGATCCCAGTCCGAGCATGGCATGATTGATCAAACCGACTTTTGCTCCGTCTTTTCTTTCTTTCTTTCTTTCTTTCTTTCTTTCTTTCTTTCTTTCTTTCTTTCTTTCTTTCTTTCTTTCTTTCTTTTTGTTTTGCTGTTATTTCTTTCTTTCACTCTGTCATTATTTTCTTTCTTTCAATGCAATTTATAATTTAAATTATAATTTAAATTGGTCTGTACTATATATATATATATATATATATATATATATATATATATATATAGTACAGACCAAAAGTTTGGAAATATTACTATTTTTAATGTTTTTGAAAGAAGTATCTTCTGCTCATCAAGTCTGCATTTATTTGATCAAAAATACAGAAAAAATGTAATATTGTGATATATTATTACAATTTTAAATAATTGTTTTTAAATGTATTATACTTTAAATTATCATTTATTTCTGTGATGCAAAGCTGATTTTGTAGGATCATTATCACATGATCCTTTAAAAATCATTCTAATATGATGAATCATTATCAAAGTTGGAAACAGTTCTGCCGCTTAATATTTTTTCGGAACATGTGATACTTCTTTAGGATACTTTGATGAATAAAAAGTAAAAAAAAAAAGCTGTTTTTAAAATATTAATTATTTAAAATATAAATATTTTTTAATAACAATATACACTACTGGTCAGTAACTTGGGGTCAGTAATTTTTTTTCTTTCTTTTTTTTTTAAACAAAAACCAATACTTTAATTCAGCATGAATGTGTTGAATTGATAAAAAGTGATAGTAAAGAAAATATATTTTTAGAATATATATTATTATATATATATATATATTTTTGTGAATAAATGCAGTTCTTTTAAACCTTTTCTTCATCAAAAATATTAGACAGCAGAACTGTTTCCAACACTCATAATAAATCAGAATATTAGAATGATTTCTAAATGATCATGTGATCGACTGATGTTACATGTGACACTGAAGGCTGGAGTAATGATGCTGAAAATTCAGCTTTGCATCACAGGAATAATTTTTTTTAAGTATTTTCAAATAGAAAACTATTATTTTAAGTTGTAATAATAATTCACAATATTACTATTTTTTTCTGTATTTTTGATCAAATAAATGCAGGCTTGATGAGCAGAAGTAACTTCTTTCAAAAACATAAAAAATACTAATGTTTCCAAACTTTTGGTCTGTACTGTATATAAAATTGTTTTTTGTTTTTTTCACTCGCAATGCAACGTCACACCAATTTAGCAGTGCGGTCAGGAAATGATCTTCACTGTTAATCAAAGCTATCATGCTCTTTCGGCTCCCCTTCCATAGACGGGAGTGTAGGCAGTAATTACACCTCTTTCCCTTTCCCCTGCACTCTGACCGCTCTAGCCTGAAATGCGGTTGCAGTCACTGCTTTCACATGCCCAATTTCCCACGCTGCCACATCACTGGCAGCTCTGATGCTGACGCCTTAAACTTCCTACCAGCATGTGCTCCACTTATCAAGATCTTGTCTCTAATTCTGGATAACTTGCAAATATCAATATTTCTCGTGTGTGAGGTAAACGGAAACACTTTTCAGTTTGGTTTAAAGCATTTAGATATCACAGGTATGTGGTTCCTTAACCCCCCGGTACTGAGAGAGCAATTTCAAACTCTTATCAGCTTGCTGTATTTGGACTGGGCGGTGCAGTGGGTGTTCAGGGGGACGTTACAAACCACGCTCGGCCTTTATAACCCTCCTGTTTGCTGAGCTTTCCCACCCAGCCCAACAACAAAAACTCACCTCCAGTTGGAGACCTGCATCTAATGAGTGTAGTCTGAGCAGCTGGCTGGAACCTTTATCAGGTGAGGCTGTTTGTCGGCCAGCGGGTCACCACAGGGTCACCTGCCTCTCCCTCTCCAAAGAAAGAGTAAAAACACCCAAACAACATGAAAACTTTGGTTACAATGGGAAAGAATGCACACGGACGAGGTGTATATTTGGTCAGGTGTGGCTGATAAGGAAATTCCGCACTCATACAGAATGCTTATTTGACTGTTTCCTCTTTCTCTCTGTATTTTGCAGTGTCCACTGCAGGCCTGGTGAGCACGTACACCCGACTCCCTCGAAGCACATCGTCCCCTCCTCCATTCCCCCTCATCATGCCTGTATCCGTGGCAACCCATATTAAGTGCGAGCGGCACGCTGGATGATGAGTTAGTCAATAAACCAAGGAATGCAGGACTGACGAGAGCGGACACTGTTAGGTTAATCGATCAACAAGGGTACAGTATTTTACATCTCAGTGATGGACAAACCATATTGAGGAACATGGGTGATCGAGAAGAACAAACTAATAGGAAACACAAGACAAAGCTAAAGATACAAAGACCTGAAAGGATTGGAGAGACCTGATTTCCTGGTGAAGACATTATAATCGAACTGTGTGGACACAATGACAATCAGCCAATGTTAGAAGCATCTGAAGGAGTTCATGTAATGTGTAACTGATGCAAAGACGTCTTCCATGAGATCTGAATGCTTCGACAATGTTCTGTACAGTTCAATGTAAATACAAGCAATTATTATATCATTAGTATGAAGGATGTAAATATTCGGAGTGCTGTTTTATCTGTCTTAACATGTAAACTGTGATTCAGGATGTGACAATCTATGGGGCAGGTATGACGTATTGGAATATGCAATGTGTCGCAATTTTTTTTTTTGATGACTTTTGTTGACGTAAACTCTAAAAAGTGAGATAAATGTTAACGCACAGTCAACAAAACCTTAACCCATCGATCTCCCTGCAACCCTGATTTTAAAATCGACGCTAATGACACATAGATGGGAGTCATCTTTCTGTGTCAGGACTTCCACAGTATGACAGAATCCCATCCAAGAAATACTGGATTAAGATGTGGTAGAGCAGCGAGACAGATTACTCCATCCACACAGCCGGTCACCATCCTTGCGATATCGACAGAAACGGCCGTGAGTCATGACGTGCTTTTCTAAACTAAATATTGACTTCAAATCAAACTGTCATTGTTATGGTGGAGAGATACTAATCAAATGGATGACCTAAGGGTTATCAGAAGGAACTTCATGAAAGTTGGGAAATGTAGTCAATTCACCATTTTAAACAGGATTACCTGCTAACGCCACTCTGAACTACCAGGAAGCATTGCGAAGTAGCTTTTATAGTAGCTCTTGGCTAAGTTTTTTTTTATACATTTGCTGGCATGTATGTCCACAGTTTCATAACAGACATTGTCATTTTGGTAAACTGAAGAAAACTAGTGCACACGTTCCCGTCTAAAAGTTTGAATACTTATCAAAAGGTCATTTCAATGTTTGTTTTTCATGTTGTTGACTATGTTCCCACTGCCGGTCGACCTGAGTGTTGGTTTGGTCTACTGTTTAATGTTGGATTTATACAAAATGTGATTCTTTCCACATTGTATTATTTTTGTATAAAATGAAATCAATCTTTTAAAATCATTATTTATGCTTTACGAAAAAAGTTTCAAGTAAAGTTTTTTTTTTCTCAAGATTGGTAACATTGGTTTGTCATATTCTGTATTTCTTCTAAATTTCCCCATACTAAATATTATAGTGTTTGCCAAACTATTATGCAGGTTTACTGTCTCTTGCATAGTTTTTCTCTTCAACACGACTATTTTTATGACATGGGTTGGAATGTATTTGCATTCAGCAAGAACCATTACCCACCCCTCCTTCCTGTGAAAATATGTCTTGTTAAATCATGAAAACCTTAGGATGAAGAGCTTGATTGTAATCTCAAACTTGAAGGGAAAAATTCTGTCATCATTTACTCACCTTCCACTTGTTCCAAACCTGCATGAGTTTCTTCTGCTGAACACAAAGGAAGATATTTTTAAGAATCTTGGTATCCAAACAGTGGATGGTAGCCATTGATTTACATTGTATTTTTTTCATCAACTGTTTGGTTACCGGCATTCTTCACAATATCTTCTGTTTTCAGCAACAACAAAAAAGCAGCATGAGTGAGGATCAAATGCATGTCTGGAAGAAAACCTCCCTGTTGCTTTTTGTTTTCCTCCTACAGGTCTGAAACAACAATTTTGAAAATTCCCCTCATAGGCTATTACTAAACTTGGAGGATGAGCTGCATGTTGTTGATGGGAATGAAACTCATGCCAATGCCACACGGTAAGAGTGACCACATTGTTGCTGTAAGGGTGGAAGAGAATGCTGGGAAAACACGGCTCCTTCAAGACAATATATGATGCAGTAATTAGGTGGATTTACCTCCTTCTGCTCAAACTAAATGACCAACATTTACTTATTATAATATGGCCTCTTTTGATAAAACAAGTGTTCTGTTTTTATTGAAATAACTCCTCATTTACAATTACACACTTTGTCTATGTATGTCGAGAACAAGTTTAATTTCCATCACTAGAATTTTGTTTCATAACCTTGATGAAAAGATGGTGAAAATGTCAAACTTCTGAAATAGTTTGACTCGTTTGTCTCGCTAAAAGTAGTTTCATTGCTAGCATTTTGCGTTTTTTTTTTTTTTTTTTCAATCAAATCATTTCCACATTTGACTGGAAATGCTCATTAAAAAATTTGGTCCATGAATTATACTTTCTGATGTTTGTTCTCTTCAAACTTCACCTCTCTTTACTTGCACTTTCACCTTGGTAATGAAGTCTACTAATCTTTGAAAGTTTATTTGTGAAGTGAATTTGGGACAGTCAGATATTTGTTTTAAAATTGACATCAATATTACAAACATTTAAGTTTTTCATATTTTTTTCATATAAAAGGCAAAGGGTGAAACAATTAAATCTACACATATAAGGCAAACTATAACTAAAATATTGAAATAAAATAAATGCTGTAAAACAATTTAGTCTGTTAGTTGTAATAATCATCCAAAAGCACATATATATAATTAAAGAGACACCCAGAAGCATATTTTGTGTAATTCTGTTCTGCCAGTGACATGCTGATTGAAGCTCAAGCTGTATTAGTTTTACATTTATTGTGACTTGAACACTTTGTTATGTGTGGTGTTTTGTTTTTATTTTTATCTTCAT